>NC_068425.1:19191809-19867510 GCF_023373465.1 Oncorhynchus keta | reverse complement strand
GCCAGCTGGGGGAGGAAGGGAGAGGGAGGGAGGGAGAGAGGGAGGGAGAGGGAGAGGGGAGAGGAGAGGGAGAGGGAGAGAGAGAGTATTCATCCATGTAAAAAAAAAAAGAAATCTTGTCCCTCAATCAACCTTTTACATTTTTGTATTGTAATTTCAGAAAATGTCCATAATATATCTGCCGCTAATTGTGGAATGATAATGTTTGACAGTATTACTTACCCACCAGTCTTGTGATTGGCTGTGTGCTTTTCCTATTGATATTTCCCGCCGGAGCGGCAGCTGCTCCGACTTTGTGGCTGTATTATCTAGCGAAAACCGCTAATTTCCTGGTTGCAAAAATTCTACACTGTTTGCTCAATTTCAGTTTATGTGAGAAAGCAAGCACTGAATAGTGTAGGGAATCATTGTACAATCTAAATCGCTGTGAAATATATTTTCAATAACCAAAAATATTGTTTTCAAGCAGTTTGAAGCTGGTGGACAATGTTTAAGACATGAAATGTGGTCTGATACAGGTTGCGATGGTCTTCAGTGATAGCTCTGTGCATGAGACCGTGTCTGTTTCATCAGAACAGTATGTGAAGCCTAATTTATCAGTCACTTTCACAACCTGTTGCTGGGGCGACCGCCTCCGGCACTCTAATCCCTCTGATTAGTGTGCATGAAGAAGAGTGGAGGAAGGAGATGGAGGTAGCTGTATCCAATAACCTTCATGTTCAGTCTAGGATACTAATCTGGTCACGAATGGAGCTAAAGAAAGCTTAGTCATTTGCCTCATGAATGGCAATGAGAAATGATTCACTCCTATCAGAAGCAGACATAGGAATCAAACAATGCTCAGGAAGAAACGAAGAGAAGGCTCTTGAGGAGGACATGTTCTAGACATCTATCGCACATGTCAACTTCATAAGCGTATTACATAAACCAAATTACAGGCTTTGAAGTTCCCGTACACCTCTATTACCTAACTAACATGGTCCAAGCACACCAAGACAGTTGTGAAGAGGGCACAACAAAACCTATTCCCCCTCAGAAGACTGAAAAGATTTGGCATGGGTCCTCAGATCCTCAAAAGGTTCTACAGCTGCACCATCGAGAGCATCCTGACGGGTTGCATCACTGCATGGTATATCAACTGCTCGGCCTCCGACCGCAAGGCACTACAGTGGGTAGTGCGTACTGCCCAGTACATCACCGGGGCCAAGCTTCCTGCCATCCAGGACCTCAATACCAGGCGGTGTCAGAGGAAGGCCCTAAAAAACCACCCTTGTCATAGACTGTTCTCTCTGCTACCGCATGGCAAGCAGTACCGGAGCTCCAAGTATAGGTCCAAGAGGCTTCGAAACAGCTTCTACCCCCAAGCCATAAGACTCCTGACCATCTAATCAAATGGCTACCCAAACTATTTGCATTGCCCCCCAATCTATTTCACGCTGCTGCTATTCTCTGTTATTATCTATGCATAGTCACTTTAATAACTCTACCTACATGTACAGTTGAAGTCGGAAGTTTACATACACTTAAGTTGGAGTCTTTAAAACTCGTTTTTCAACCACTTCACAAATTTCTTATTAACAAACTATAGTTTTGGCAAGTCGGTTAGGACATCTACTTTGTGCATGACACAAGTAATTTTTCCAACATTTGTTTACGAAGAGATTATTTAACTTATAAAATTCACTGTATCACAATTCCAGTGGGTCAGAAGTTTACATACACTAAGTTGACTGTGCCTTTAAACAGCTTGGAAAATTGCATAAAAGGATGTCATGGCTTTAGAAGTTTCTGAATGTATTTTTGTTAACTGCTAATTCACATCATTTGAGTCAATTGGAGGTGTACCTGTGGATGTATTTCAAGGCCTACCTTCAAACTCAGTGTCTCTTTGCTTGACATGATGGGAAAATCTAAAGAAATCAGCCAAGACTTCAGAAAGAAAATCTTGCTTTTTGGAGAAATGTCCTCTGGTCTGATGAAACAAAAATAGAACTGTTTGGCCATAATGACCACCGTTATGTTTGGAGGAAAAAGGGGGAGGCTTGCAAGCCAAAGAATACCATCCCAACCGTGAAGCACAGGGTGGGAGCATCATGTTTTGGTGGTGTTTTGCTGTAGGAGGGACTGGTGCACCTCACAAAATAGATGGTATCATGAAGAAGTAAAATGATGTGGATATATTGAAGCAACATCTCAAGACATCAGTAAGGAAGTTAAAGCTTGGTCGCAAATGGGTCTTCCAAATGGACAATGACCCCAAGCATACTTCCAAAGTTGTGGCAAAATGGCTTGAGGACAACAAAGTCAAGGTATTGGAGTGGCCATAACAACGCCCTGACCTCAATCCAATAGAAAATTTGATGGGCAGAACTGAAAAAGCGTTTGCGAGCAAGGAGGCCTTACAAACCTGACTCAGTCACACCAGCTCTGTCAAGAGGAATGGGCTTAAATTCACCCAACTTATTGTAAGAAGCTTGTGGAAGGCTACCCAAAACGTTTGACCCAAGTTAAACAATTTAAAGGCAATGCTACCAAATACTGTGTATGTAAACTTCTGATCCCACTGGGAATGTGATGAAAGAAATAAAAGCTGAAATGAATGATTCTCTATTCCAGCAATTGTGAAAAACTGAGTTTAAATGTATTTGGCTAAGGTGTACAGTATGTAAACTTCTGACTTCAACTGTACATACTACCTCAATTACCTCGACGAACCGGTGCCCCCGCACATTGACTCTGTCTGTACCTGTCACACCCTCATCTGTTTCACCTGTCCTCTCCAGGTGTCGCCCATCTTCCCCACTTATCCTCTGGGTATTTATACCTGTGTTTTCTGTCTGTCTGTGCCAGTTGGTCTTGTTTGTCAAGCTTACCAGCGTTTGTTCCTGTCAGCTTCTGTCTTTTCCTAGCCTCTCTTTTTCTTGTCCTCCTGGTTTTTGATTCTTGCCTGTCCTGACCCTGTCCCCCCCACGCCTGACCACTCTGCCTGTCCCAGTACCTTTGCTCCTACTCTGGATTATCGACCCCTGCCTGCCTTGACCTGTCGTTTGCCTGCCCCTTCACAGTCTGCACTTGGGTCTTACCTTGATACCTGATAGTACCGGTACCCCCTGTATATAGCCATGCTATTGTTATTTTACTGCTGCGCTTAAATTATTTGTTACTATTATTTCTTACTTTTTGAATGTATTTTTCTTAACTGCATGGTTGGTTAAGGGCTTGTAAGTAAGCATTTCACTGTACACCTTTTGTATTCGGTACATGTGACAAATAAAATTTGATTTGATTTGGATATTCAGAACGTTCCCTTAAACAACCTCTTCATGTTTATTTATTTATTTTTAATTTGCAAAAATGTATTTGTACCTTTATTTAACTAGGCAAGTCAGTTAAGAACAAATTCTTATTTTCAATGACGGCCTAGGAACGAGGTGTGGAGGGGCATGGAGATGGGGCATGACGGTAAACACTATATTGTGGTACAGTATAACTGGGAGCAGGAAGATCAATCAACCATTCGAAGGGAAGGAAGTATTCTGATTCATAAGTCGTTTAGACACCGATCTGGGTGTAGATACAGTTAAGCGAGAGCATACAGTTCCCAGCAGAAACACAGTCCATTCACAGCTCTAATAGAATACCAACACTCCACAGACGGGAAAATAACAGCCCAATTGGCAAGATTAATTCCACCTCAGGTCATCTTGATTGATTCGACTGAAGGCAGATTTTGTTCTTGGCATCATACCACAGCATTCACATCCTTTGATGTTACGGTTGACATTGCATCTTATAACACTGGGGGGTCTGTAAGAAGCATTATGGATTCCATAATGATGTCCTTAAAGGGATTGTTCACCCACATAACAAATGTGCATCTTATTTTTAAGGTAGCATAAGATTCTTGTAATTGTAATTTGGATGAATTTCCCTTAAAGGACTGTTTCAAACTAGAGGCAGTTTCCCCTATAAACAAAAATACAGTATATAATGAAAATCACAGGGAGGAAGGATTTCCTTGCTCCTCGTCAGTCATTCAGTCAGTGGGTTTGGTACATAAGATCCTACGACACATGTCAAACTCATTCCACGGAGGGCCGAGTGTCTACGGGTTTACGCTCCTCCCTTGGACTTAATTTATGAATTAAGGTCACTAATTAGTAAGGGACTCAACTCACTTGGTTGTCTAGGGCTTAATTGAAAGGAAAAAACTAAAACCAGCAGACATAAGGCCCCCCGTGGAATGAGTTTGACACCCTTGTAGACTATAGTGAGACAACAGATTGTACTCAGCAGTGGTTGTTGCCTGACCGTAGGAGATAATGTACCTGTTCCTCTTTAGTGTAGAGCTGAAAGCACTCGTCCAGAGTACAACTGTGCTGCTGGACGTGCTGCTGATGCTGGCCTCTCACACTCTCAGCATCCTTCACCACCTCCTCCTGGATGTTCCCAAACAGGCTGCAGGAGACCGACGACAGACAGACAGACAGACAGACAGACAGACAGACAGACAGACAGACAGACAGACAGACAGACAGACAGACAGACAGACAGACAGACAGACAGACAGACAGACAGAGACAGACAGACAGACAGACAGACAGACAGACAGACAGTTGGACAACACGCAGACAGACAGACAGACAGACAGACAGACAGACAGACAGACAGACAGACAGACAGACAGACAGACAGACAGACAGACAGACAGACAGTTAGTTGGGAACATGCACAGAGAGAGAAAGAGGCTGCCAGGCATTAATAAAATAAGGCATGTGCAGCAGCATACATACTGTTTTATTATTACAGTTGGTCTACAATAATTCAGGGCTAGAAGGTTATAGACTGTCACTGAGAATGACTGACCAGTCTTTTATTCTCTGTTCCCATTCGATGATGAGCTTCACATGGGGCGGTCCTCCTGAGCCACAGAGATTAAGAGCTCTGGGAACAAAGGGGTCAAAGGTCATCAGATTAGCAAGGTAAAACTTCAGCATAATCCCCTTCGCACACTGTTCACCTATTATTCAGGTTGTATGTACATTTTGTTATGGTGCTTTCCCATTGAGTCTTACCCTCCTCACCAGTGGGCCACCAGTGTTTTATGTTAATGTAGGCCAGCGTTTCCCAAACTAGGGGTCGCAACCCCATGTGGGGTCTCCAGATTTGAAAATGGTGTCACAAGAGAAACTCTGGAAAAAAATTATGCTTGGTTCATAGAACTGGGGCTATGTCAGTAACCTCCGGTAGCCACTAGATGTAATAAACAGTCAGGTTTCTGTTTTCTTCCTACAAATGTGGCTCTATCCTTTGAACGGTTTAAGATACAAAATATTATGACCCCATCACTGAAAGATAAGACTCTCAGGAACACATGTGTGTCTGTTTCCCTCTACAATGTCCACAAGCCTTATTAGAACAGAGTGGACAAGATCAGGCACTAAATCAGGGGAAAAGAACATCATCAATGATTGTTATTTTCTGTACAGAAGATCATAGAAAATTATTACTGTCAAAAGTATTATCAGACTGATTTGTAATACATTGTCATAGCCCCAATTAAATAAGTAAATATTGGCTGTTGATTTCATCACTTTTTTTTTTTTTACAATGGTGTTATATATATCAAAATGGGGTCGTGGGCCAAACCAGTTTGGGAACCCCTGGTGTAAACTCTAGAGTTATTGTGTTTCCATTAGGAGTGTGGCACTAAATACTTATGGCGAGCAGAATCTTCAAGCTCTGCATCATTCAAGAACACTGTAGTTTTGCGAGAAGGTGTCAAAGTTCAGAATTAGCCATCATGTAAATGCCAGCTGAAAAGTACCCAGGGCTTTGCCGTGGCTCCAAGTCAGAGCAGAGCCATGGCCTCGTGAGACATAAGTGCCAGCCCACATAGATGGAAACAGAAAAGTCTGAGCCTTCTGGCGTAAGAGACCAGGGTAAATCCCCATTGGAAATGTGGCATAGAGACCTTTTCAGAGACGGCCTTTGTGCAGCAGCATGTATTTATAGACTCTGTACAGCCACTAGGTGTCAGCAGGACCTTACAATTAAACATCCACCACACTGGGATTCAAAAAAAGGAGCAGATCATGGATTTGGAGATAGTGCTTTCAGAAGTGTGTTTTCAGAGGCTGAATAAACAGAATATCCACAAACTATTCACACAACAACATATGTTTAAAGCACAATCAATGGTAAGAAAGTAGTTGAAGAAAAAAGGAATGCAACTCTGGTATGCTCCCATGGTGATTTAATCAGACGCACAATAAAGACGACCTTTTGATCCGAGTTGAATCTTCGGCAGGTCAAGAAAGTAGTTAAACATGAGCTTTTCATTCAGAGTCTGTGTTAACGTTACTGTAGGCCCCTTGAAACACTGACAGCATTGAATATCATCATGTTGGGGTCCTTTCCCTTTCCTTTCCTAAAGCATGTTATGAATCAGCTTGATTTAATGTAAAAGTCGAGTTTTATGTGCCTTACCAAACCCTAACAGCTGAAGCAATGAATGAGGCTATTCTTGGTGTGATAGAGCCCCACCAGAAACCCAGCTCCACTAATTGGGTCAGTTATAAATAGGATTTAAATGATAGGTGGGATTTTAAACAATTTGTGACAGATTAATTGGGGATTTTCCTTAATGCTAGTTATTCATGAGCAGTAGAAGAGGTGGAATGGGGACAGAGAAACAATTTATTTTTCAGTCTCTACTACAATGAAGCATGTTTTCTATGACAGTTGTGCTTTTATAATGGCCTCGAGAGATCCATCCAGTCTCAAAACGACTCAATTAAACCGTATTTGAATTCAGAAATATCTCTCAGAGCATTTGGCAAGATTGTCTACAGTTTTCTTGGCAGAGAGTAGAGTAGTAAGTTCACTATCACAATGTCTATGACTGTTTGTAGGAATCTTGTGCTCTGGGGGTCCCTCAGGTAAACTACATTATATTCTGGGCTGAGAGTCAATCAAAGACAGTTGAACTCTTCAAGCGAACACTTCAAACAGAATTTCATTACACAGTGATCTTCATGGCTATGGGGTGCCTCTCAGTATGAGCCCTGGAGATTTCAGATCTGTAGAGACAGTACATGTATCTCTCCACAGGCTATAGATGCTTTCATTTACCACCATCACAGTCTCTATTATGACTCTACACAACCCTGCCCGTGATGAAGGTTGGCTATGGACACCAACAAAATATCAACCGAATAAATGCATCTATGCTGGTCAAAGGAGCACAGTCGGATAGCAGACAACCTATATGCTGGAAGAAGAATTTTCCTTCCTATCACTTTATTTTCCAAAGTAAGGGAAAGCTATTGATTGAAATGCTAAATGCTTTTACTGATGGTGTTGTTAAAGGTTAAACAAAATCACATAAACCTTTGAGGGGCACTCGTGCAGCAATTTAATAGTATTACTGAAATATCAATACATGAATGGGTCTTGTAGCACCATCATCAAATAGAAGTGTTCTGAATACTGTGCACACATGCACTTCAAAAGCACCACGCCCCCCAGCAACCATTCAAATGGATGAATGGACATTTCTAAGCAACTGGAGGAATTCTGCCTTGATAAAGTGCCCTTTAAAATGTCAATTAGTTTCCACAGTTCGTGGAATATTAGACACCCTCTCCTGAAAAAGAACCTTACAAAATGGCTGCATATTTCACTGCGGTAAGAAATGGGCATTACATAATCCACTACACCGTATGGGCTGCCTCTCAGTAAAGAACTACCCATACAAACTATAGAGGGAAGAAACTGTGGTTTTGACACATTACTCTTGAAATGCTTGGAAGACTTGCTTGAACACCTCTACTGCTTCACTTTAGCTTGATGAACCGCATGTTCGCAGCCATACCTTCTCATCTCACTACCTAACTGTCTGACACGCAGACACTTAGCTACAGTATGTGGCCTGCAGAGGCTGTCTGTCTCACCTGTTCACTGCTGGGTGGTAGAGCGGCCGTCCATCCTGGGGGGAGAGGTAGCTGTAGGACGCTGATCCTCCCACCACACGGATCTTAAACAGCACTCTGGCATTCTGCAAGACAAACATTTTTTGAATGAATCAATATTGGCATTGCCACTGGAGTTAGGAGCAGGGACTAGAGTAATGTACAACTATGAGTGTACAGTATAATCAGGGTTCCCACTGGTCTTGGTGGACATGCATATGGTGATGGACAGCACAGTTCTTTGAATCATAATTTGAATCCTGACTGCACAGGACAGATCAAGGTTTGTAGTCAGTAAAAAGTGCCCTATCATCTGATGTGGAGGTTGAATAATGACTTGTAAAGGCAGCATCCCCCAGAAATAACATCCTTTGAATTGGCACTGTTTTTTACAGTCATAACCGCACTGAAAGACTAGGTCCAAAAGGCTTCTTAAAACAGCTTCTACCCCAAGCTATAAGACTCCTGAACAGCTAATCAAATGGCTACCCAGACTATTTGCATTGTCCCTCCCCCCTTTTACGTTGCTGCTACTCTCTGTTCATTTACTCTCGATTTATATCTAAGCATAGTTACTTTAACTCTACCTACATGTACATCTTACCTCAATTACCTCAACTAACCAGTGCCCCCACACATTGACTCTGTACTGGTACCCCCTGAATATAGCCCCCACACATTGACTCTGTACTGGTACCCCCTGAATATAGCCCCCACACATTGACTCTGTACCGGTACCCCCCTGAATATAGCCTCCACATTGACTCTGTACCGGTACCCCCCTGAATATAGCCTCCACATTGACTCTGTACCGGTACCCCCCTGAATATAGCCTCCACATTGACTCTGTACCGGTACCCCCTGTATATAGCCTCCACATTGACTCTGTACCGGTACTCCCTGTATATAGCCTCCACATTGACTCTGTACTGGTACCCCCTGTATATAGCCTCCACATTGACTCTGTACCGGTACTCCCTGTATATAGCCTCCACATTGACTCTGTACCGGTACCCCCTGTATATATCCTCCACATTGACTCTGTACCGGTACCCCCTGTATATAGCCTCCACATTGACTCTGTACCGGTATCCCCTGTATATAGCCTCCACATTGACTCTGTACCGGTACCCCCTGTATATAGCCTCCACATTGACTCTGTACCGGTACCCCCTGTATATAGCCTCCACATTGACTCTGTACCGGTACCCCCTGTACATAGCCTCCACATTGACTCTGTACCGGTACCCCCTGTATATAGCCTCCACATTGACTCTGTACCGGTACCCCCTGTATATAGCCTCCACATTGACTCTGTACCGGTACCCCCTGTATAAAGCCTTACTACTGTTATTTTACTGCTGCTCTATTTTTTACATAACATCTATTTTTCTTAAAACTGCATTTGTTGGTCAAGGTCTTGTAAATAAGCATTACACCTGTTGTAATGTGACAAATAACATTTGATTTTAAATACTGCCACCAGAGAGAAGATGAGCAGCCAAGCATTCAAATCAATACATTGGAGAGTTAATAGTTCCAAACCACATTTTTCCTGGCCAAAGCCTCTGAATCTTTTTGATAAGCTTGGGGCCCTGCACCAAACTTGGAGGACGCTAGGAACGGGTGGGTCTTTCCAAATGAATCATCATTAGGATTTGTGTTAGTTTTCTCCTCATCTCTGCGAGATATACAGGAGAGACTGTTTACTGAGAACTGTTCCAGTTTGGGAGGTACTACCAGGAACACAATCAATCAAAAAATATATATTTTGTCTAGTTCCAAAGTTTCACAGGTTAATTTCGATGTGAAACACCCAATAATCCCAAAGATAATCACCCTCTTTATGCCTGTTTTGATTGCATCTGAAAAATCGAGATGAGAAGAGAAGAAGAAATGTGTTCATTACTCAGAGACCTGCTGGGATTGGATGTTCTGGAGTGTTTTGCAGAAAATGAAATTGATTTCCTCTCCTTCAAATGAATTCCTGTGAGTTGCTGGCCAGATTCCAGGATACACAACAACACTGATTCTTGTGAAGAGGAGAGAACCGAAAATAGGTGGTGAAGGCATTATGTAAGTAGGAGAACACTGAACCGACTCGTCCTGAAAGGATTGAAACACTACAATCCTGAAAATACTGTAAATATTGCAAAGATGTTCAAGGTATTTCCTATTTCTACGATGGCTGTTGCTACGAGTGTGAAAATGTTGACTTTCCATGTCAGAAACAAACTAAAGTAAATGAATCAGTTAATAACATAATAGCATGGCTTTGAAATTCATCAGGCATAAATCATGAGATTGACTAAACCTTTCCATTATTATAGCGGAATAATAATGGGATGGTTGCTGTTTCTCCAATCATCCTGATGGGGGCAGCTCCCATCTGTCTAACAGCCCTCTCAGGGTTTGTTTAACACTTAAAAGAAAGAAAATCACTCAAAAACAATATTTTGTTATTATTTTCATTAGTCCACTGTTAATACAGTCCCAGAATATTTTGCATGTCAGCAGTCAAGTTTTAAAGAAGCAAAGTGTGGCACATCACCACTTGGCACATCACCATGATGATGTGGAACATGGTTATTCTGACTTTCAGGGGTGGTCAGAAGGTTTACAAACTCATGCCACCTGTTTAACTGTCCCACATTTTCAGATATTGCACTGTTGCTGGTGGTCTGCAGGGCCGTGTTCCCACCCATACGGGACATGTACTTGAAAAGGTGCCTGAGGAAGTCCAGCAGCATCGTCAAGGATCCCTCACACCCCAGACATGAGCTGTTCACTCCCTTACCGTCCGTCAGACGGTATCAAAGCATAAGGTCGGACACCAAGAGTTTCTATTTTTTACATCCTTTTTCTCCCCAATTTCGATCTTGTCTCTTCACTGAAACTCCCCTGTCTCGGGAGGCGAAGGTCGAGTCATGCGTCCTCAAAAACATGACCCGTCAAACCGCGCTTCTTAACACTCGCCCGCTTAACCACACACACACACACACACACACACACACACACACACACACACACACACACACACACACACACACACACACACACACACACACACACACACACACACACACACACACACACACACACACACACACACACACACCCCAATTGCTGCTATCAGAATCTCATTTACTTTTGCTAATACTGCACAACTTCAACACTTCCCCCCTAATCCCCCCTTTCTCTGATACATGTGTAAATATTGGACTATAAATTGTGCTTTTCTATATTACACTTATGCTAAAATGTTTATTCTATTTTCCTGAGCCAATTATGTTTTGTTCTTATTGTTATCTTTTATTATTTCTTATTGTTGTTGTATTGTCGAGAAGGAACCTTCAACTAAGCATTTCATTGGACGCTGTACAGCATGTGTATCCTGTACATATGACTAATTAAACTTAAGGGAACGGGAAAATGGGTGTCCTTAAATGGATTGCCAAAATGGGGATCCACTTCTCCTCTTGATGCATTTGGATTGACATTATATTATGAACAAAAACGATGAAAAAAGACACATCTTTGCAAAGGTATACAGAATGACAATACTAATGAGGAATTATATGTCAAAAGCTGCTATGGGACTGTACATTAGGATGCCGTGTGGGCATACAGCTCAACACCGACCTGTCATGGGGTAACCTAGAATAAAGATACTAGATCTAAAATCTAGGACGTCGGGGGAATAACCAGACCTCATAAAGGAATCTGTGAGGCCTGCAGTTTGTCTAAATACCTTAGAGAGTCTTGAAGAGGGTTTTTCTATATCTGTGCTCAACCTGAGATAGCGAACACAGAACACATTAACTGCTCGTATGACTCTGCTCCAGCTGAAATGCCAGAATGGTTTCAAATGGAAGAAGAATGGATTTCCCACTGGGTCACACTGTCCTCTATAAATGCATGTGTAAAGCAGCTACATATTTGAGGTCCTAGTGTTTATCACATTACCCTCTGGCAGCTTTCCATGAGATGTTTTTTTGTGAAATGCTTCACTGAGAATACCTCAACCTTCCCAAAGTCTTCAAAGTGAATTACCTGTCAAAAGCTTGAAACGAAAGATGACAAAAGTGGACCTGCAATTAGTTTTCCTCTCATCTAGTACTTAGCCACTTTGTTTAAGCCCTGTATTCTGCTTAGCATGATAGACTTGTTTCTACATGCAAAGACCACCCATGCCACACACAGATACAGTATATACACGTGTGTGTGTGTGTGCATCCCACCCACTGCAGGCTACAGTCTAAGAATGTATGAAAAGCTCTGGTGTGTGTGTGTGAAGCAGAAAGAGGCTCAGCTCAGGTGTGTGTGTATGTGCGTGTGTGACAGGTGTGTGAGAAGGTATGAGTAAGTGAGAGGGAAAATGAACAAATAAGCACCTAGGTTTGGTCTGGCTCTGAGTAATATCATACCCTGTCAGAATGACTGCTGTGTAGATGAAGCTAAAACACAGCTAAAACACAACACCACGCAACAATACATCTCTGAGCTTCTACCTGTCTTGGCCAGAACACTGCATGAGGCAAGAGGAGACCAAACAATATTGAATTAAACACAAGAGTTGTTATAGTAGCACACGCACTCCAAGAGAAAATCATTGCTTTCAGTAACTTTCAGTCTTAAATCTACCTGGGTTAATTACTGCTTTGTGTTACGAGAACATTATGATTTGGTAGATAGCAACACTATTTACACGTGAGAATAATGTTCTGATGCTTTCCCATTACAATCTAAGCAATGACGGATTTCTGCTTAATCCCTCACGTATTACCATAACATCATCTGTCTGTGACTGTGTAACATGGTCTGTCTCTGTGTGACAAATATCCATTCTCCATTCCACATTTACAAATCTCCTCATCTCCCGTATTGAATCTTCAATTAAATCTCATCAGTTCCCCATCCTCACAGAGTGTCACTGTGGGGACATCATGTAGTGTCATGAATTACAGCTGTGAGTCTGAGCCACAGCCTGCTCAAGCAGGGGTGCTGTTATTCTCTAATTATACACAGTCACCAACACCATGTCATCTGAATGGTGAGCGTAGCATACGTAGCATGTCACCCTGTCTGTTCTAGTGAGCAGCTCCATGCTGACTGAGATGTCAGGCAACGGAGAGGCAACATCAGGATCCAATGAGGAAGACTGACTGGCTTACTGCCACTCTGCTGCTATTGGACTCCATTGCTGTGGTCTAAAATTAGATACGGGTAGAAAATCCACTTTTGAAAGTAAGTGATTGCTGCCATAAATGCAGGTTGATGCGTATCTGTCCATGCTCTAGAGAATTGTATTTTTGTGGTAAAACATCTATTTGGAGTGTCTCTCTCTTGGCTGAGGTCGGCTCCTTACTCTGATTTTGTGAGCTAGACTTTAATTAAATAGCCAACTGGAGGTTTAAAAAAGGACAGGATAAATCCAATACAGAGAATTACTGAGAGTTTAACACTCTCACTCTTCCTTCATGGCATCTCTGTCTCTCCTCTCTTCACAGAATGCTAACCTATCATTTCTTTTCTCTCTAAAACATCAGGAGTCTTTAGCAAACCGACAGACAAACATGCAGGCAGTCTGGTGGCCATGCAACCGCCTGACAGAGTCAGACACTAACTGGAAAGCTGTTTAGCAACATGATTAACATCATGCTATGCTGCGCTGAACCACAATCTGAGGTCACACAGCTGGGCGCATCTAAGCAGACTGTTTTTTTTTTGCATTTGTATCACTACATGTTTGTCCAATGTTCTGCGGTTGCCCCAACAAAGGTGGAGACAATGCAAACAAGCCACTTGGTTTGGATCTTCCAGCAACACAATAACCCCAAGCACACATCAGAATCCACAAAGAAAATAATTGGCCACAAATTGTATATTTTGTAATGGCCATCTCAGTCTCCTGACTTGAAACCCATTGAAAACCTGTGGTTTGAATTCAAGAGGGCAGTCCATAAGCGCAGACAAAGGTTATTAAGGATCCAAATTAATTATGTATGGAGAAATGGTCTAAGATCCCTCCCATTGTGTTCTCCAACTCATAAAAGGCTCAGTGCCGTTTACCTCGCAAGGTGAGGAATTGAAAGGTATTGAAAACAGGGGTGTCAATCATTTTGACGCCTAACTTTTTGAGAAAAAATATATTACTTGTTAGACAAAATATCTATTTTTAAGAGCAATTGTATTAGTATAAAATACTATTTAAAAAAAATGTAGCATACAATATAGCTCAGTGAATTATTTATTTTATATAGTCATTTTTGAGATCTTTATCAAGGGGGTTAATAATTTTGAACCTGACTGTATATGCACATACCATAATGTAGTTTTGGTTAGGTGTTTTTTTTTATACTCAAGAGGTAGCCCATACTGTACTAGAAGACAAGACATAGAGAGATATGACAGGCAGAAAACACACTAGCCCAGGGTCAGAGGTTAGGGTTGGAGAGTTGCTGAGCCATTAGCTGTGTGTCAGCTATGGTCTTCCAGTGTTGTACCTGGGCCTGTGCTCCGTTGATCATCAGGTAGTAGAGCTTGCTGAGGATGCTCTGCTGCAGCTGGTCCCAGGAGGTGGAGCGGTCCTCCCTCATCAGGAACGGAGGTCCAAACCTGAGGAGCAGATGGGAACACATGATGACCATTCAGTCAAAAGAGATAGGATCTTAGACAGTTATCAATGGGATACATGAAGTGAACTGATCAAAAAAATGTATTTCATTGATGAGCATGTTTGTGGTCAACTAACATTTCATTGACCCAAATGACTGTTTAATCAATATACAGTGAGAGAAGGAGTAGAGTAGAGTACACATCCTGCATTCACTTCTCACACTGTCATATAGGAAGAACCACACTAGCCCTGCTTAGGTTGCTGGTTTCTTACTAGTCTTCAGACCCCCTTCACCTATCGTCACGGATGACACTCCACCTATATAATCACCATTATACCAGAGCTCTCATTACAGTGTATCTATATGAGACACACATAGATAATTATACATTATAACAACATTACAGGCATGGCCCTGCATCAGAGCTGAAGGATCACATGATGCCTTCATTTTATGGGACCTCAGATTAAGGCCATGTCTCTGTCATAAACTCCTCATCTTTAACTGGGAGAGGCTGAGGCTTACACACATCATTGAGAGATAACACCACGGTGAGGATTCATCACAGGGTTAATCAAGGTGCATCTCAATGATCTATCAAATTGAGATTAAAAGTTTTCTTCAGTGTACGTTGATCTGGCACGACCCAAAACTGAATATTTTGTGAATATTTCTCTGGCCTTCACTACAGAATGTAGCTTGATTAGGTCTATGTGAAAGTGCACGAACCCTATCAAAATGTATTTCTCATCTGAGTCTTAAAGTAAAATATGGATTCTGTTTTAATTCAATACCCATCATAGTTTCATGAAGGGTTGTCTCATTACCTCATGGAGACCCTGTACATACTCAAGGTGCATTAAGTTATCGCAAACACTGTTCAACATTGTTAACATTAATGTCATTGTCCTCCATTCAACATACTGTACTTTCCACGGATTGTTGTGTAATTTGAGACCCATATTCCATGGACACTATGAGCAACAGCTGAAACAACCAGGGAATAAAGAGAGACAACACAACAAAAAGCCTTCATTTTCTGTGCTTTGAGGTGTTTGTTCCTTTATTTCCAGGACTTGTTATGCTGTTCAGATCATCGGCCCATAGTCTTGTCAAGCCCTCTCTCTATGGCAGGCCCTGGTACACAGTACTACCCCTCTCTCTATGGCAGGCCCTGGTACACAGTACTACCCCTCTCTCTATGGCAGGCCCTGGTACACAGTACTACCCCTCTCTCGTCACCTGAGAATGATGCAAGATTGGAAGTATGTTAAATTGCCTTACAGACACGTCCATGTTCATCCCACAATGATCCCCACACAGTCTATGGTGCCTCCGAGGCACCGTTTTAGCAGTAGCCTTGTAAAGTCTTGAGCTACTACAACAGTCTTGTTAGTTGTCTCTGAAGCACCGTTGTGCTTTATTTGTCTTAGTGTACACAGAGAAGACAGCAAGGAACAGATTGTCCACTGGGCTGCTGGTAGGCATCACTCAGACGGATGAATTTAAGATGTGAGTGTTGATCGTCAGATGATCGCTCTGATAGTTTTGTGTGGGATCATCCATCTAAAACAAAGGCAGCTGTGAGGACTAGCGCATGGCCAAGCCTGCCAACGTCATAACCAAGGCAGCAGAATGGAGCGTAGCTGGGGTAGTGGTGCGATAACAATCTAAAGACATACTACAGAAATACACAGAATTAGCTCCATTGAGACAGACTTTTTCAGAGGACAATTTCACAAATATTTTCTGAAGAAATTAATTGTCAGGATAGCTAACCCCTGATTAACTAAGAGTATCACACACAGCTTTAAGAGAGTGCATAAATTATAAAGAGCTCACAGGTCAAAATGAAATGATTTTGGGTTCATCTCAGGGCAAGAACCTAAAACAGACCCCAACCAGCTAGCACATAATGTTCTGAGAACCATATGTTTCTTAGAGCTTGGTGAGAGCCAGGATGTTCTATGGTTATTTTGTATACAAACTTCCCACAACTTTCTGGGAACGGTACAGGATTGTTGCTTGGCTTTGGAACATTCTTATTTTCTTGGTATTTCTTGGTATTTCATTACTTAAACAGAAATGTTTTCAATTTTGGTAATGTTCTACTGTAGGAACATTGTCCAACTGGTTTGACATTGGGAATATTCTCAAATAGTTCAGAGAACGTTAAAAAACAAAGTAATTCAGCATAACATTTCACCATGGTTCTATCTAAAGTCATATTCTCTAATTGTTCCAAGAATGTTAAGAAACAATGTTCTTCTGTGGGAATTTCAGTACTTTAGCATAACGTTTCCTACAGGTTTCAACATGGTTCTATTTAAAATCATTTTTCAGAGGGAGGGTTACGAAAACTTTCCATAAAAACCACAAGAAGACTTTAGTAACGTTCAGAGAACTTTCGAAGAACGTTATTTAAAAACATATACATTCTGTTCTCAGCATTAACAAAACTTTATCCTCTATCTTGTTAAGTATGTTCAGGTGTGTTGGCCGCGCCCACTAATCGGCCTGATCATAATGAGTGCTTGTTTCATATGAAATGGGGTATGTTTGAATAGACTAAACTTAACAGATTTTATTTTGTATGCGGAAAAACATATGGCATGTTAGCTCAATCCTGGTGGCACAATGGACTAATTCCGTGGAAAGAGAAAATAAGATTATATACTGAACAAAAATATAAACGCAACATGTAAAGTGTTGGTCCCATGTTTCATGAGCTGAAATAAAAGATCCCTGAATTTTTGCATATGGACAAAAATCTTATTTCTCTCAAATGTTGTGAACACATTTGTTTACATCTCTGTTAGTGAACATTTCTCATTTTCTAAAATAATCTATTCACCTGACAGGTGTGACATATCAAGAAGCTGATTAAACACCATTACACAGCTGCACCTTGTGCTGGGGACAATTAAAGGCCACTCTAAAATGTGCACTTGTGTCACACAACACAATGCCACAGATGTCTCAAGCATTGAGGGAGTGTGAAATTGGCATGCTGACTGCAGGAATGTCCACCAGAGTTGTTGCCCGAGAATTGAATGTTAATTTCTCTACCATAAGCCACCTCCAACGTTGTTTTAGAGAATTTGACAGTATGTCCAACCAGCCTCACAACCGCAGACCACGTGTAACCACGCCAGACCAGGACCTCCACATCCAGCTTCTTCACCTGTGGGATTGTCTAAGAACAGCTGATGAAACTGAGGAGTATTTCTAAAGTTTGAAAGGAAGTTATTCAAAAACCTCAAAATAACATAGAATTTCTGTTCTCAGAGTATTAATAAAAGCTTCCAGGAAAACTTTCAAGGAACCAGAGTAAAACATTCTCAGAACCTCCCTGCAACCTAAAAATAAATGTTCCCAGAACAGGCGAAATGTTCCCTTCTGTTCTCAGAACGTTGAAAAAACATTCCTTTTTACCAGTCACAAAACGTATGGCTTTGTTCCCACAACCATTGTGAAACCAAAAACATATGCTCACTAACCCACAACTTCCAAGGAACCACATTTTCTAGCTGTGCAGTCTTTGGAATAAATTGCAAAAATAGCTCATATCTCTTAATAATAATTTCACGCTTATGACAGAGTCAGATTTATTTTCCTCTGTCAGACCAGAACAAATGAGAAAGTTATTTGATCCAAAAAACATCTGACACTTGTGATAAGATCATCCAATGGAGACTATGAAATGTGTCAGAATTCCCACTGATCCGCATCGCATCTCTCTCCTCAACAGGCAGTTTGTCTGCATGGAAATAAGACTCAGCATCAATATGGGTCACATTATGATTTGTTTGTCCTGTTCCACACTGTGCATAATGATGGGATCACTAAGAAAGAAACATCTAAGCAAATGCAAAATACATTAAATCAATATGAATGAAGTGGCCTGCTACTACAAACAAGACTGGATTTCAGACTACAACTAGCAATCTGGCTTTGAACGTTCTCAGCAAGGAACTCACATCTAAAGCATGCCGTGTCCAGAGATGATATGGATTAGACAGCAAGCTCTAAGCTCTTTTACTAAGTTATATATGGAATTGTTTTAAGAAGGTCATACCAAGGTTAATTTAGCTATTTGATTTCGAATTTTATTTGGCCTTACTGCTATTAACCCATACAAAAGCTTTGAATAACAGATTCACTACTTGGAACAACAGAAAGTGCCCCCAAAACTTCCAAAGGAAGTTATACTGTAATCCCATAATCTTTTTCAACTGGTACCGGGAGACCTTCAGACGACTCTTGTTGTGAGCAACTGACACATACATGAGAGTCTCAGCTTTCGAAAGAGGGGTCATATTAGTGTGTAGACCACCAAATTGCTCGGACGCTACAGACAGAAGTTGGCAAATCGGCTGTACTGACTTCAGATGACTTCCAAGACACGTGTAGGGGTCGTAGAGCAAAATGGACAACACCATCGTGTTCGTGAAAGTCTCATGCTTTGTTCGGACTCTACAGACGAATTTGTGAGAAGACCGATTTTCGCTCTAGAGCTGTTACCCTTCACTGCAGATGCGGAAGTGCGACACCAGCGGATGCAGTGGATTGAGACGCATCCAGTTTAAACTAATTTTTTATTATACTAATTAGATTCAACAAGAATGTCTTGGAGTTGCGGTTAAACAAAGCAATGACACTGAAATGGAAATTTCACACTGTGCTGGTTAGAGGAAACCTGCAAACCTATTCCCTGTAGGACAATAAGAGAAAGACAAAGAGTGCAATTGACATGTCATTTTCTAGGCACACAAATATCTTCACCCTTCACCTGATGAGACAGAGACACGTCTGAGCCCACTTGGTTGAATCAACATTGTTTCAAGGTCATTTTTCAATGTGTTGTGACATGGAATAATCATTAAAATACATTGATTTAAAAAAAAGTCATCAACCAGTACTGTTTTCATCTCATTTCAACCAGTGTTAAACATAGAAATTGGGGTAAGACTTTAACTTAAATACATTGACTTAACTTGACTAACAGGTGCTTACATCAATCTAATTTCAACATAATCATTAGAACTATGTATACGTTGAAATTGCGTTGAAACTTCTAGTTTTTTTCTTCCTATATTGAAATTATGTTGAATTTTAGATTTGATTAGACATTTTATTTGATATTGTTTCAATATCAGTGAGATCAAGTCCACCATCCAGATGCCTACCTCTATGTACCCTGCTAAGCTTGGGAAACAAGCTGGGTTTGTTTCAGCTGAGCTGTCATGTCAACACATTTAGACATTGATCAGCTTCCATACCTAAATAACATAGAATAGTTGAAAGTAACTCTAACGTTTCATACCCAAGCTGTATGTGAAAGTAAATTCAGAGTGAGGTTAGGTTTATGTCGGCTACATTAACATCTGATTTGCCCAACAAAGGACACCATCACTTCAACGTGTAACTAGGTATACTATCATTCATCCATGGTTGATTGGATTTTGGGAAGTTTAGAAGTTGTTACCATTAGCCCTGTGAATTACAAATTACAAATGTAATTACAAATTACAAATGTAAATGGATTACAAATCCATGATGATAATAAAACACTTTTACCTTTGGATATTGTCTTGTATATGAAGGATTTAAAAAATGTTTGTTATTAAAATGTTGGATTCACGTCTCCATCTCAACCAAAATTCTATGTTGAAGAATATGACTAAATCAGCCCACATATACAAGTAAGAGTCAATGTTCCGGCACGAATTGTTGGACTGTGGCTTCACATTTTATTTCAATATCCCTCTTTATTTAGGTGGATAACATGACGTTGAAACAATGACATTGATTCAAACATACCATTTTACTATCGACATTGAAACAAGGTCAAATAAAATTTGTCTAATCAAACATGAAAGTCAACATAATTTCAATCACCCAAGTGTACAAAACATTAGGAACATTTTCCGAATATTGAGTTGCACATCCTTATGCCTCCAGAACAGCCTCAATTCGTCAGAGCATAGACTCTACAAGGTGCAGAAAGCGTTCCACAGGAATGCTGGCCCATGTTGACTCCAATGCTTCCCACAGTTGGATGGACCATTCTTCATACAAATGGGAAACTGTTGAGCGTGAAAAACCCAGCAGCATTGAAGTTCTTGAATCACTCAAACCAGAACACCTGGCACCCACTACTATACCCCGTTCAAAGGCAATAAAATATTTTGTCTTGCCACATACACAATCCATGTCTCAATTGTCTCAAGGCTTAAAAATCCTTCTTTAACCTGTCTCCTCCCCTTCAATTACACTGATTGAATTTGACTTAACAGGTGACATCAATAAGGGATCATAGCTTTCACCTGGATTCACCTGGTCAGTCTATAGCCCTATTTGCACGGGACTAATATTACTATAGATTGTCGGTTATGTAATAATTACCCCAGCATATCCGTTTTTCTAGAGGATGATTCTGAACGGATTAGTTTTACCAAACTACCCCTGTAATACGTTTTTTCCCTCATTCACAATCGGCCATTATGACAGAAGCCTGGAGGCTCTTCTAGGCGTGAAGTTATTTCAAATGTCTAGGGGTAGCCTAATATTGGCCTAATGAATGGCCTTCAGTTGGGAGAAAGTCAAAATAATAATGCATACGTATTTGCCAATTTATCAATTAATTGGCACAATATCGTCCACAACATCTTTTAAATGAGAAGTATTGGCGCTAGGAAAGTTGATATATGAAAAAAACAGATCATTCATCTGTAGGTTACATGTATAACACATTGTTTTAAGCATCAATTTGTTCCCATGTTCTTACCCAAAATGGGTGCAGCACATGCTAAACACGATTCACATGGGATAAGTATTATCAGACCTTGGAGTTTGCTAAAAAACAGTAGGTTTTTAGGGCAGGGATAATAACCTTCCTACCAGGTAAAAATGACTGACATGGCAGATTCGGACTAAAATGACAGAAGTGGTGATTTGTGCTTGTGCACATAATTACATTACCTGAGCTCCTCCAGTAAAACGTATCCCGTCGAATAGGGATTTAGTCATGGAAAGAGCAGGGGTTCCTAATGTTTTGTACACTCAGTAGTTATTGAATACGGGATCATTTATTTTACGTTTCTATGTGGAATTAATGCAATTTCAAAGTATACATAGTTCTGATGATTATTTTGATATTAGATGAATGTAAATCCATCCAAAACCATTCATTCTTTTAATGTACAGTGTTAATTAACACTAATATGTGAGAATAATATTTTTCTGCGAACGAATGTTTCATTTTGGCGTTATAATAAGGTTGGCAACGAAATGGAAAATCGTTGTGGAAATCTGTTGTAGCTCAAATAGACTACAAAATCCACATGCAATGCTCTCTTTATGGGCTGGCTGGCTAGCAAACATAGCTACACACAATAATAACAAAGACAATTTCAGCATGTGCAGTAGCTAGTTAGCTGTAAAATCGCCTAAAGAAACTGCGCTATCAATTTAGGAGTCTACAATCTCAGCATGTTCAACCTGTAGATCGACGTGCCTCACAGAGCGGAATCTGACATTCAACGGCACATACACTTTTGAGGAGATGGGAAACGTTGCCCATGCTATGTCTACGGTACAGGCCGGTGCATTCTGGGCGATTCTGGGACAAGGACCGCTCTCCTTCAAGGAGTGAATGGGAGTCTATTGGGCGCTAGCTCAAAAACCAACACTAGCACTAATTTCGTCAAGAAGTACAATATTTAAAATATTTTCCGAGATCTGAGATAATTAAATTTGCTACCTGTAATATCGTATAGCTTTGGAATTGTGATATTACGTACTTTAGAGAAAATAGGCTGTAACGTTTTCTTGAGTCGAAGGAGAGGCGGACCAAAACGCAGCGTTGTTATTATTCATGGTTCTTTAATAAAGATACTATACATGAATAGACTAACAAAACAAGAAATGTAGAGAGAGAGAGAGAGAGAGAGAGAGAGAGAGAGAGAGAGAGAGAGAGAGAGAGAGAGAGAGAGAGAGAGAGAGAGAGAGAGAGAGAGAGAGAGAGAGAGAGAGAGAGAGAGAGAGAGAGAGAGAGAGAGAACAGCCCTATCTGGTGCAAACACAGAGACAGGAACAACCACCCACAAAACGCAACACCAAACAGGCTACCTAAATATGGTTCCCAATCAGAGACAATGGCTAACACCTGCCTCTGATTGAGAACCATATCAGGCCGGCCAAACACAGAAACAGACAAACTAGACACACAACATAGAATGCCCACTCAGATCACACCCTGACCAAACAAAACATAGAAACATACAAAGCAAACTATGGTCAGGGTGTGACATAGGCACTTTTCTAATCAAATAAAATAAAATCAAACTCTCGACGTATACACTGACTCTGAGAAGGGATTGCGTAACGATTATCTTAGCAACCGTGTGACACAGCATGACAACGTGAACGCGAATGGTCGACAGGGTGGGGCGTAGTAACACGTTCCTTCATTCATTGGATTCCTATCTCCTTTCTTTCATATCTCTGGCAACGGCACCATGTAATGCACCCTGAATTAAAGAGGCAGACAAATAGGACAAATGTGCAAGACCCTCTGTTAAATGTCTCGAGGTAGGAATATTGCAAAAATATAACCAGTGGCTCATTTAAGAGAAGACATCCTCCCGTGTTATGACATTGGCCAGTATTGAAATCTAACATTTATGACATTTATGACATTTAGGCTAACATTTATGACATTTATCTAACATTTAGACGTTATCACGATCTAAAAGTCCTATTCCAGTGTAGTGAGAGTGACTTTACCACAGTGCTTGAATGCCAATAACTCACATACACATGAAAACATGAAAGGACCCAGGGAATTGATAGAACATCACTCAGGGATGCACAAAAACAATATAACATTCAAAATGGGTGAACCTTTCCTTTAAATTGAAGTTTTAAACACATTTTTTCAACTCTGGTTGAAATGAGATGAAAACAGTACTGGTTGATTACTTTTTTCAAATCCAATATATTTTCCAAGTTGATTCCACATTACAATACGTTGACAAATTACGTTGAAACAACATTGACTGGTTATGAAGTTTGACATCTAACACCAGTGTGTGGTGCCCAGTGGGAGGGTTAATCAGCGATGTTGAAGCATGGGAGAATGCTGAGAGACACTAAGCCTTCTGGATGGGATTGGATTTCTCATGGCCGACACTGTGAGGTCTCCTGAGCGAGTATTGATCCCTCCACTGCTGTCGGGCTGGATGTCTGATGGATTACTCCATCGTGTCAGATGTCAAACTTCACAACCATTCAGTTGGAGACTCGCCTCTCAATTAGATTGACAAGAAACTCTCAAGAGGCTGTGATTCATGGACTGTGGCTCTTTCAACCATCACATGAGATAGTAGAGGCCTTTCTGTGCTGCATATTTCCCCATCGACATTAAAGTCGTGAGGTCTTTTCCTGCTGGCCCAAAGTCGAATGAAAAGTCTATATTTAGAAATGACTCATGACCTTATGTTGTAACTGTAACTTTCTCTTTCAATGAGTGATGGTATGAAGAGGTGAACAACACCAACCGCCCCTTAGATCCCAGAGTGTGTTTGAAACAGTCACCTAACCTGACAGCCTGCTGGGCATTCCAGGCAGCGTTGCACACCAGCAACAGGATCTTCACCGGTACACCATGGTTCAGGAACTCTGATGACAACGTTCCGGATGGAGGTAACCTTTGACCTTCGGGCCCGGAGGAGTACGGCGACGACGGCAGGCTGTGGTGGTACCCTGCAGGAGAGGAGGAAAGAGGGAGGAGACAAGAGTTGGGGGGGGTGAAGGAAAGTTAAATATAAGACTTGGCGTTACATTTTATTTGGGAAGGAGCGAACCAGAAGGGAGAACAGATGGAGCGGGCGCTGCAGACTCTCCCAGCAGGATGGTCTTATCTGATGCAGCTTTTCACTCCTGGTGGGTGCCAGCACTTCTCACCAGCTAACTTCTCTTCCCTCACACTGTGGAGTGTGACTGAGAAAAAGCCTGATGAAATTACAGCACTCACAGACGTGACATTAGCAGATGTTGTGTTACCAACCTACTAACCTTATCCCCAGGCTATTGCGCACAGCGCATATAAGCCTGGGATATCAACCACTCAAAGTTTACTTTAGTGGGAGTGACCATAGAATTATATGCGAGTGATTCTATGGCAAAGTATTTGTCATCGTTTCATTTTAGTGAATCACATGTGCTTGTGGTGTGGTGTGCTTGTGGTGCTCTGTGCTTATGGTGTACTAGCGTACGGGGGAGGGTTAGGGGGAAGGTGTTATGGAAGATGATTGTTTGGTAGATTAGGTAGATTAAGCCAATGCCTATGTGCCAGGAGTTTCTCCCAGCTCTAACTCCCAGCTCTATGTTTTGGCCAAGTTTGACGCACTGGTCCACCAGACTCTACGCACATTTGTGCGGGAATGTCTGGGAACGAGATTACCAACCTACAGACAATGCCATCCAATCAGGCGGCACTGGCACTCCAAAACACTTGGTGGTAAATCACATGGTAAATAGGACTGTAGACAGAAACGAGCAGCTATTGATTGGCCCAGAGACAGTGTTCTCCCAAAACCACAGCGTTGTATTAAACACCGCTGTTTACACCCATCCAGCTCACAATGAATCATCGCCAACGGTGAATGTCACGCTTGAAGGTCCCAAAGCCGCCAAGATCCTGAGTGTGAGAATATCCCATCATTCAATCCAGCCACACCACAGATCTAATACCAGCATATAGGAGAGTGAAGGAATGCATGGAAACAAAGACCTATTGAATATCAATCAGACCCTTCACGTAAACAGCTCTGATATGATATGATAGAGCCCTGACCCGAGAGTGAACATAATGAGGAAATTTATTCATTCATTTATTCATGTTCAACTAATAAAACAGCTGTTCAAACTCTCTTCAATCATGCTCTGCAATTTACACAAGTTGTTGACCTCTGATCGCTTTGAGGATGATTTATGTAAAGAATCCCTTCTTTAATGACTGGAGAAATGTTCTAGAATTGAGCAGTAAAATGCAGAGGTCACCTCATGGACTGTCCCCACGTGATTGATGCTAAGAGGAGGTCTCTCATTGGTCATTAAATAAAAGTGTATTTCCTTATGTTTTTGAATCAGAAATGTATTGTTTCAAGACATCTCCCCCAAGGTCTTTTCACTGGTCTTTAAATTACAACCGGTTTCCTACTTTTAGGTTGATGTCAGCTTTTCAGAATGACAGATGGAGAGTGTCAAAATAGCCCACGGCAGATTCCTGTAGCTACACAGAAACTTCAACTTGTACACACACGCACGCACACACACACACACACAAATGTAATTTAATATGCCTGTTGATTGTAGTCTCCTGTGATGAGTGATATGACTCTCTATAAGATCATGGAAGAGTTGTGTATTCACTCTCCTGTAGTCTAGGGTTACGTCTGAGAAACACTTTAATTTTCAATTCCCTGACAGATGTGAAGGACAGGATGAGCCAGCCTGAACACTGTGAAAACCAGTAATTAAACACATCTGCCCCCAAAGAGATCCACTTCAATGACTGGATTAGCAGGGTCAGGTATTGACTGGTTCTGAGAAAGCCGTGAAGCCCTATAGCGAAGACAGACACCAAACTGACCACATACCGAGACTGAGACGTCAGTGATTACTAGGGCGGTGGCGGTCATGACATTTTGTCAGCCGGTGATTGTCAAGCAAATAACTGCCGGTCTCATGGAAATTGACCAATAATTAACACATTCAGCATCTCCTGGCTTCCACACGTAGCATAGAAAGCCACTGATGCAGACATCAGGATATGAAGAAAAGTTAGTCAATTTCAGAAGAACAGGATAACATACTCTTTGTCCTAATGTTAGGTCCTGATCTGGCTAGGCCATATGGCTGTGAGCTACACTAGTTCATTTTGCAGACAAGATTCGCTTAGAATTTTGTGGCATTTTTTTATAGTATGAATAAAATCTAAAATATATTTTCTCTAAAGGATTTCTGAGGGAAATCCTGCTATTCATCCGGCTATTCTGAGTTGAGCGATTACCAAAGAAGCAGGTCTTCCTATATGCTAAATTTAGAGTTATTTATGCAACTGTAGTTGTGATCAAAACATATAGAACAACGTTTGTATTTTTAATACAAGGCTGCATGATGCCACTAATGTTGATTTGAAAAAAGTCACATGAAAGGCATGAGCTCTGCAAAGTCATTTGCGCAGGCTGTGCACATTTAATCAAATCAAATGTTATTAGCGGCGAGCAGTTGCCATACCATGCAGTGATGCAACCCGTCAGGATGCTCTCGATGGTGTAGCTGTAGAACCTTTTGAGGATCTGAGGACCCATGCCAAATCTTTTCAGTCTCCTGAGGGGGAATAGGTTTTGTCGTGCCCTCTTCACGACTGTCTTGGTGTGCTTGTACCATGTTAGTTAGGGCATCATTCACAAGTGATAATATATCATTCACAAGTGATAGACTAATATTGTCACGCATCAGACTGTTCTTGATTTAATTTTGTCTTCACATATACTAAATAATATATGTGAAATTTGTTTTGATTTAGAATGGACCATGATATGTTGCGCAACATGAGCTCATGGCCTCTCATGAAGTGTTTGATTAGATTTTCGATTACATTTGCATTGATGTCAGAGTGATTAGAGGGACAATATAGTGCTGAGTACCAGGTAGCTTGTCACGTTTACACCCACTCCCCCTCCCTGGTGCCAGGCTACCCGTCTTTACACGTACCTGTCACCATCATTACACGCAGCAGAGCTCATTGGACTCACCTGGACTTTATGTGGTTGATTGCCCCTGTATATCTGTCTGTTCCTCGGTGATGTTCCCTGTGTCTGCATTAATTGTTGTTATGTGTTGTTATGTGTTCCTGTTCCTGTCCAGACACTGCTCCTGTTCTGTTTCATGTCCATCAGTTATTACATCTGTACCTGCTTCCTATCTCCTGTGTCGATCCTTTCATAGTTAGTCAGTTTGGTAGGCTACTAATAACCATCAGCAGCATCAGAGCTTGGAGAAGCCTAATTACCATGACTAAATGGTCATGAGAATTTGAGTAATACAGTCACCGTAACAGCCCTAGTGATGGCTTCATGGCGTTCGTCTCCTCCACTGAGTGACCTAGTTAGCCAGGCTTCTGAATGTCCTCACTGAGGAGCCTGAACTAATTATTGGGCTTTTCAAACAAGTGTTCCACATCAGTTCCACCTAAACTGGAAGCCCTGGCTGTTTGTTAGACAGTAAATTGAAGCACATGTGTAAAATCCCACTGATGCCCTGACAGGGGGAACTCTATGGCCTGGCAGCCAGGCAGCATACTGTATTACAACCATACTATATTAGAGACACAATGGATAAACCATGTCATGGTGGGCTGCAGGGTCGACTGAGTTTGGATCAGTCATTGATTAGATGAAGTCATGCAATCTGTTATTAATTTCCTTAATATGAGCTTGGTATGAACAAGCAAGATACTGTCAACCCAAAGAAGGGGAATACCTGATGGGGAAAAAAACATGTTATCTGTGTGTATGATGCACTTCACTGAATGTGAAATAAGATACTTCTATGAGAATTGCCATGACAATGGAGCTTTGTGGGTACAGAATCAATGTTTACATAAACTGACATAGAAAGTACTTACACCTCTCTTCCTATTTCACCATGCCATGAAAGGTCAGGCAGGAGGAAAATACTCCCAGACACAATCATCTCTCATGAATCTTTTGTGCCACACTGGGATATTCCATACATTGTAGATAGTTCATGTAAACCTTGATGACAGCGACTCAATTACTCATTCTCCTCGCTGACAACCATCAAATGAAAATGCTGCCAGGCACAGACAAACGCACACTCCACCATTTTTCTACAGGCCGCTCATCAAGGTGTGAAGTGACATTACTGATAGGCTGTGTGTCAAACAGAGGTGGACAGCCCCCTTTTCACATTTTTATGATTTTGAACATGATTCTAGGACATTTAGTGAGAGCCTTTAGTGACAGCCAGTCGCTGATGTGCTTAAAGTGAGTCACCCTCTGAATTCACCAACTAATATACTGTAGCATGGTGCCACGGCTCTTGTTTTTTTTTTGCCATAAGTGCTACAATGCATTTCAGTTGATGCCTCAGCTTGACAGCTTCTATTGGTACCTGAGACACTCCATTCAGACAGTCTAGGTATTCAGACATATCCAGTTTGTCAAAGCACAAGCCTGCAACACTAGTGTTGAACATCTCTGTCTAGGAGTTACTATACAATTCAGGCGAGCTCGGGTTTTCTGTAACAAGAGCAAAGCCGAACATGAACACTTTAGAAACTTTAACTTCCAGCTACAGAGGCATTATGGCAGTCCTCCTGACCCAGAAACTGTAGAGAAATGAGCTGCTGTCTGGTCAGTCTTTAGAGGCCACTTCACTCAAAGACACTGCCAGCCCTGTACCTGACCAACACTGTCAATTGCTTATTGAAAGGATTTCTTCCAAGCAGAGAGGCTGAAAAGAGCTCTGTAGAGTCCCACATGCTTTTCATACTGAGAGAAGTAGTGAGTAAAGTATGCTGTATGTAAACTAGGGAGTAGTACAGGAGTGGTACAGTAGAGGAGTCTTTTAAATCAGTGGAAACACTGTTCTGGGGAAGAACAGACACGACATTCCCATTCATAGTTAATGTGCGTGAGGTGCATGATCCCTAAAGGCATATTGATTACAAGTACACAAAATGTATCTTCCATTAGCAGCAGTGACCATTAACGTTTATGAGCCGTGACAACTTATCATGATTTAAAGAGGCACATTACACAACCCAATGAGGTATAAGCTGAGGTGAAGCCTCCTGCATCAGTACAGTACCACATTTCACACCCGTCAGCTTTAGGCCAAATAGATAATGATTACAAAATGATTACTCAGTATTCATTGTGTAACAGTGTTTGAGTTCTGTTATCAGACTGGATGTGCATGAAATGAGAGGATGCTCTGTTCAGCAGGGAGGTGGTGAGAGAGGCCTCTCCATATCCACCCCAGTCTGAGAAAACATCCCAAGAGGATTCAGTGTGTGTGTGTGTGTGTGTGTGTGTGTGTGTGTGTGTGTGTGTGTGTGTGTGTGTGTGTGTGTGTGTGTGTGTATTCGTGTGTGCGTGCGTGCGCGTGTGTGTGTGTGTGCAGACCAATCAAACTGAGTAGTCGATTACGTGTGGTCTAACCAAAGATGATAAAGGAAAGACAGATTTCTCCAATAACTTTGCTCGGTGGTGATGCAAAGAAGTATAATTTTCAGGGACAAACCCAACTCTGCAAAACCCAGGGTGAAAAATGTGGTAAAACTATCCACACAATCTGGCTTCTGGGAACAATGTCTGCTTGCCCTTCACATCATCAGTACAATTACAGAGGAGAGATATTTCAAACATAAATCATTCGATGACAGCAAATCTTTGCGGAAAATAATGGTGATTTGAGTAGATCTGAGCATCTGAGTTTTATTGAAAATGTGTTTATAAGCACACATGTTCCCCAATGACTGCTTATTCTACATTGTGAGTTCCTCATGGAATCTATCAGACCCAGAGTACACAAACAAATGTGTGTGTCTGTTTTCTCACAGCAAGGTCATTCATTATCTTGTTTAAAAAGAAACAATGCATTTCTCCTCAGTTGTTCATCCTGATGTCTGGAAGGCTTGTGCACAGTTCGGGTAAAAGCTACAATACAAAGAGCATGTAATTATCACCACCAGAGGAAGGACAGACTTTCACATAATAACCTGGTATTTCACAGAGGTTGTACATCTCATTCTGTTATTACAGTACCTCTATATGATCTTGACTGAGAAAGGCTTATTTCACGATGGGACTGAAATGACCCCTGCTTGCTCATACAGTGGAAAAGGGACATATTCTATTGGATGATCTTGGTTGAAAGTGGTGATATTGATTTGAATGTCCCTGGAATATGTAGTTGTTGCTACGGTTACCTGAGAGTAGTGCAGAGCCTCCTCTGATGTATAGGGGCGGGGCCTGGAAGGCATAGATGATGTCAGTCTCGGCTATGCATGTCAGATCCTCCTCATCAAAGAAGGAGCGCTGAAAGCCTGTGGTGTAGATCTCTGTCAGGATCACCTGAAAGAGAGAGGGAGAGCGAGAGATAGCAAGAGTATCCATCTTATTTAATCAGAGACTTGGAAAATGGAGTGAAAGTGTATCTGAGGATAGTGTGCATCATCAAGAAGAGATCACCTACCTGGTCTGGGGAGATCTTCCCCTCATCCGCCAACATCCTTCTAAGAAAGGCCAGCGAACCAAAGAGAGGCACAGCCAGCCCGATGCGCAGGTATCTCTGGCCCTTCGTACTGAAGACCAGAGTAACACACAAAGACCTGTCGAGTGAAGGGGAGAGAGCGAGAGAGAGAGAATAGCCACTGCATTGAAATCACTACCATTTTTATTGCTACCATTTTCATTAGCTCTTCAGAGACTAAGTCATTGGTATGTTGTTATTTACAAGGTCATACTGAGACAGCTCCCATTTTACCTGTGTATCTACATTGTCCAGCAGACTCATGACAATTATCAATTAAAGTGAGTTTTGTGATGTCTTGTTGATGACCTGCTCTATAATCCACCACGGAGAAGATTTAACATGATAAAGAGAGTGAGAAATTCCACTGCCAGCACACAGGCATTATCACACATGGGGACAGAGGACACACAGCAGTGGGGGATATACAGTATTATACAACGGGTGGGTCTAATCCTGAATGCTGATTGGTTAAAACCTCATTCCAGCAGGTGTCTATTCCACAAGTTACCACCGGCTAAATCTATAATGTTAAAATGCCTATTTACTCTGTTCCATCTGACTGCGCAATCCACTGTCTCATATAAACTCCACTATGAAAAGCATCTAACATTTCGTCCTCAACAGCAGAGATTTGAATAAACCATACTGTCTGTCACTCCGACATTTGCAATATTGTTTCAATATTCAAATTCGATCTCCAGCTGTCCCATAGTAATGAACGTGTCGGGAGTTGGAATGAGACAGACAGGTAGGCAGCTTTTCTCAGCCAGTCTAAATCATGAATTAGCATCATTTCTCTGGATATATACAAATAACTATCAATAGAAAACAGGTAAAACTAAACGAAGAGCAGCTAGTTTGAAGTTTTTCCAGTTTCAGTTTGAAGTGATTGTGTTAGCTGTGTTGTTGGCTAGCTCTTAAACAACAGTGTCCTGACGAGAGAGCACATGTTCTACGCCAGGTGAAATCAGGCATCATTAGCTCATTGTTATGGACGTATCCAAATAAATGTCACTAGAAAACAGATTAAAATGCAAATGCAGCTACTTTGTTGTTATTCTGGCTGCACTGTTGAAGTGACTGTAAGTTAACCGGAGTTGGCTAGCAAGCATGGGATAAGAACATTGCCAGCCAATATGGCAATGGAATATTTAGAATGAATGACTGGGTCACGTCCATAGATAAAGAACAAAAAGACTGAATGACTGGGTCGCGTCTCTGGCAACCGAACCGATAGAATGAACGACCAATCGGCTTAGGTAGCAACCCTAGATTTGTGTCGGGACTATATTTTGTGGAAGGATGAAATAGTATGAATAAATCCATCAAAATAACGTTTTTAATTAAAATATGTAAATCATTATTTGAATATGTTGGTAACCCATTGTATAAAAGTGACAATGCCCTCGAAGCCGGTTTGCTGGCCCTTGATTCACCTAGCGGTCATGATTTGGGCTGTACAAATGTTTGATGTATTAGAATAACTGATTATGCTTACGTTATATTAATAGAAGGGGAGGGGTTATAAGACCCCTCCTTACATTTATAGGGTCCTAGACTACAGATAAACAACATATATTTTCATTATATGGTTTTAGAATGGTACCACAGTTGTTTTCTCATTCACTCACTCAATGTGTGACTAAGACAGAACTCTGCAGGGGAGTGTGGGAGATAAGAGACTACTCAGACATTCTACAATAGATCAACATTTAGGGAGGAGACATTTATTGCCTAGCTTTTTAGATAAACACTGAAACTCTATGTTTGTATAGCCATGGATGCAGGGTTTTGCTCTCAGGAGTAAAAAAGTAATGACGTAGTCAGTGACATCACTAAGGCGGGACTTTGATTTAATAAAACAATTTGAGACATTTTGTTTGAGGTAGAACTTACTCAGAAACATGCATGCTATGTTCCTATTTGTCAACTTCTGTCTGCAATTGCATTAATAAAGGTTTTTGAATGATTTAATGAAAAATATTGTCATAATGCTAATTTCACCAATGAACCAATGATTGACAAAGAAGGACGTAAGGAACGAACCGTAACACCCTCAACCTCTTCTCGGGCCTAACAACACCCTTGCCAATATATCCTCCAAACACCGGCTTCTTAGGCATTACACCTGAGTCCATTCCTTTATCTGCCTTTGACTAGGCAGTAGGAACACCAAAACAGTGCCTCATATTATCACGGTTCCTTTTGTGTCTCAAGACACAAACAGTGAAGGCAGTAGTTAATCAATGATGCTCTGAGCAGGCAAGCGTTACTAATTCATACTAATTATCTTGTTTGGAACCATTCTGGGAGCGGTAAAACATCCCCACACACTCAACAGCTCAGAACTAGAAAGGCAGGCAATAGGGATAATTAACAATCTATAACGTTACATGATGCATCCAATACCTATAATGGGAATTCGATTCCCAGTGACTGAATACTCAACTAAAGCCCTCAATTCAATGGTAATCTGAGTCTATGATTATACTAAACTACTGCAAATAGTGGCTACATCCCGAGACCTAAACCTTTCAGAGGTTTAGCTCCCCATCTCTGAGTACAAAGCTGAATCAATCATGATAATGAATCGCAAACCTTTTCCTCAGGAGCACAGGGACATTATACAACAAGATCTCTGAAGGATCTTTACAGTAACAACAAGCTGATCTGTAATGAGCGGCTCATTTAGTGAAGTTAATGTGTTTAAATGGAGATGCCTGCCATACCACTCAGTCCATTAGGGTACAACATCAATATGGGTCCATGTCGGGCTGACTCTGCCACATTGGTTAACACACTAGATCATAACTAACCACATACTGTATATATGACATGTGGGAACACATTTCTGTCAGAAAATAGGTACTGTAGCAGTCCAATAAATAAATGTATATGTGTGAGGTTGGGGTTGGTGTTAATGACTGTTGGTGTTGAAAGTCTGCACTTTATTTTGTGTTAGGGTTTATGGAGATAGTTTTGTATATGACACCTTTTTTCTTACATGGGCAACCATGTACAAAACCTTAAAAGGCAAACCATCTGTTTCATCCTTTCATAACTGTCTACAGTATTCAATGCCATTAGCCAAAAGTCTGGTCTGAGAATCCTTTAGCTGCTTTTTGACAAGCTCCAAGTGTGCTGTCATGTGCCTTTTACTGAGGAGTGGCTTCCGTCCGGCCACTCTGCCATAAAGGCCTGATTGGTGGAGTGCTGCACCAATAATACCCGTTAAAGCTAGAATCCTTCATTGAAACAATAACAAAGCGTGCTCCCCGCCCCTTTATCGCTAAAAAGCTAAGGGATGGGGCTGGAAATATGTATCCACTCTCAAATTCATGTAGCAACAAGGATTCTAGCTTTACGTTGCATGCTCAGTATGAATGATGATCTACAGTATGAGATCAACGTTGTAGTGTCCATTTGTGGTGTAGGATTGGATAGATGAGTGTGTGTTAGGCTTTGAATTGGCTAGGCACACCCTGGTACCTCAAAAGGAGGACACATCTGCATGCACTTCTATGACACCCCAGCCCAGGAATCTGAGATAGGTGTTAAACTTTTCACTTGACTCTAAATAATATTTTCCAATTAGGACAACTCCTCCATCTGCACTGGAGAATAAAGGTACTAAACCATACTGTTTTGACTCAGTGTTGTCAGGCGGTGTGTGAGAGGAAACATTATCTTCTGCTTTTAATAAAAAACAAAATTGTCAAAAGGATGGAGTGATCTTTGTGACCTGGGCATGAATGTGACATTGTTTCTGGTTTCTGAGGTGGTGCTCCTCAGGGCTTTCCATCTCAGCCAGGTCTATTGTTTCTCTGTGCTACTCCAGATCTTTATCCATTCCTCTAACATTATGAGCCTCTAGAGGACTGAAAGGGATGTTAAAAAAGACACCGGTGCTTGAGTCTTGTCTACGGTGTATTTCTACGTCTGTACCTAAGGCAAGTCTTTCCGTCTACTATGGCTTTGACTCTCACTGACAGATGTCTCCTAATATCTGCACGTAGTACCATGGTGTGGTGTGATGTGTTGCATGGTTGTGTATTCAGTATGGTTGGTGCCCTAACAGGGATAGTACTCACCTGGTGTGGCGCAGAGGGATGGGAAGTGAAATGCAGAGGAAAGGGTCAAAGGTGTTGCTCTGTTTATGACAATGAGGGCAGGTCAGCGATGACCTGTGGAAAGAAAAACAAGATTGTGTGAAGTTTGATGCCTGTTTTAGACACCTGAACATGCACTTCTGTGTCAGGCCAGCAGGAAAGTGCATCTTGCTATTCAAATGGACACACTGATGTGTTGCTGTAGAGATTTTCTGTAGAGACTTTCTATGGGAAAGATAAGTGATGTAAGGGGGGTGGGTAGTGGGAAAAACCATCACGGTGTGACTGGGCCTTTAAATGGGAACCAGCACGCAGCGATTCCCTAATGATCACTAATACCATCATGGGGAGAATAGAGAACAGTCCTAAGATATGGCTTGTTTAAAGGCCATATGAATGTTCAGGCCATAGGACTCAAAGGACAGGAAAAGAGAGCAAATCTTCCATTTTACCAATATTTCCTTCCACACCTGGTTCACACACTGTCTCCAACAGACCCCTTTATGTTTAGGAGAGGAAGTTGTTTATTCTGGCAAATCACTAATTGTTTGAACAAAGAGTCAGAGGGTATTTCCATGGAAGTCCTCAGACTGCAGTGCTATTGAACTGGACTTGAATTGAACTTGACTTGAAGTACTTCTAAATCCTGTAATAGTTCTATGACAAGAACTCCATGACTGGTTCTTCTAGTCAGGAAGCGAAAAGCATTTCACAAGGCTGCCTGAAACTATAATAGCCTTTAGGACTGGAGTGGAATTGAGTTCAACAATGACTTTGCTGCATACAATCAAAACAAGTTGACAAAGCTATGGTTTCTTTGGAAATCTGAATTTCAAGCATAAATGTCCCTCTTCCTCTTTTACCCAGCAAGGCGATGTTTTAAGACAGTATTTCCCTATTCTTGTTTTTTGAATTTTTCATATGATCAGTGCACAGAGCTTTCACTTCTCCAGCCTGCATGTCAGGAACCTTTACAAGGGGTAGCCTACCATGGAAATCTTAGCCAGAACATAGAACATAGCTGATTAAATGTGTTTCCCTTCTAGGAAGGCACCTGACAGACCCACAGGGGTGAGTGGGGGAGAGTGAATAAAGCCCTATTCAACTCAACCCAGCTGACACTGGCTCTGCGTGGAGCTCTCTCTTGGCAGAGTGGATCACTCCCCTACGGATGTCTTATTCTCAACAGGAAACAGAGGAGCTGCCCAAACAGAGGAGCTGCCCATCCTTGCATACAAATAACACTCCAGCAGCTCCAATAAAACATAGATGTACTGTGCATTGGTAAGGAACACTTAGGCCTAAAGGAAAAGGAGGTGATATTTCCGTGATGCCTAATGGATGAAGTGTGAGCAGCACTTGAGAGGGAATCCCTGTCTATGAAGCAGTGATGCTGAAGGGTGATAGTTTGAGTCAGCTTTAATACTAGCCCAGGGGTAGGCAGCCATGGGACGATTTTTGACGGAGCGGATAAGGGGTTATAATGTTATAATCTAAACCCGGCACAGCCAGAAGAGGACTGGCCACCCCACATATGCTCTCTCTAATTCTCTCTTTCTTTCTCTCTCTCGGAGGACCTGAGCCCTAGGACCATGCCCCAGGACTACCTGACATGATGACTCCTTGCTGTCCCCAGTCCACCTGACCGTGCTGCTGCTCCAGTTTCAACTGTTCTGCCTTATTATTATTCGACCATGCTGGTCATTTATGAACATTTGAACATCTTGGCCATGTTCTGTTATAATCTCCACCCGGCACAGCCAGAAGAGGACTGGCCACCCCACATAGCCTGGTTCCTCTCTTGGTTTCTTCCTAGGTTTTGGCCTTTCTAGGGAGTTTTTCCTAGCCACCGTGCTTCTACACCTGCATTGCTTGCTGTTTGGGGTTTTAGGCTGGGTTTCCGTACAGCACTTTGAGATATCAGCTGATGTACGAAGGGCTATATAAATACATTTGATTTGATTTAGATTTGATTTGGATAGGGGGGACCAAAACATAATTATAATAATTTGTACACTGCAAATTGACCCCAACTAAACCCAAAAAGAGATTATATTTGAAAATAACAATAATTTCATACCCTATTTACATTGAGACACGATCACATACACTGAGTGTACAAAACAGCCCTTTGCCCTCAGAACAACCTCAATTCATAGGGGCAGGGACTCTGCAAGGAGTTGAAAGCATTCCACAGGGATGCTTCCCACAGTTGTGTCAAGTTGATTGGATGTCCTTTGGGTGGTAGACAATTCTTGATAAACACGGGAAACTGTTGAACGTCAAAAATCCAGCACCGGGTTTGGCCGGGGGTGCTTTACATGGCACATCGTGCTCTAGCGACTCCTTGTGGTAGGCCAGGTGCCTGCAGGCTGACTTCGGTAATCAGTTGAAAGGTGTTTCCTCTGACACATTGGTGCAGTTGGATTCTGGGTTAAGCGGGCAGGGGTTAAGAAGCACAGTTTGATGGGTCCTGTTTCAGAGGATTCATCACTCAACCTTTGTCTATACCGAGCCTGTTGGGGAGCTGCAGCAATTAGACAATATTGTAATTGGATATTTTAAATTTAACAAGCCAAGTCAGTTAAGAACAAATTATTATTTACAATGACAGCCTACCGGGGAACAGTGGGTTAACTGCTTTGCTCAGGTGCAGAACGACAGAATTTTACCTTGTCGGCACAGGGATTTGGTCCAGCAACCATTCGGTTGCCGGCCCAACACTCTAACCACCAGGCTGGCTACCTACCGCCCCTATATTGAGAAATTGGGGGAAAATACATATATATATATAGAGCGAGAGAGAGAGGGAGAGAGAGAGAGAGACAATACTTATTTAACCCGTCTCCTCCCCTTCATCTACACTGCCTGAAGTGGATTAAACCAGTGACATCAATAAGGGATCATAGCTTTTCACCTGGATTCCCCTGGTCAGTCTATGACATGGAAAGAGCATGTTTTGTGCACTTATTGTATTTCTCCTTTTTTATTTGTGGGAATACATGGGAACAGATTTCCTAAATTAAACTATTTTCCTGTTGATTTAAGTATTGTCTTTTAATCAAAAACTAACCCCCCAAAAAAAAACAATGGGCGGCCCCAAAAAAAAACACTTGCGGGCTGCACTAGCCTGGGTAAAACTCTAAAAGCCATTTTTCCAAGTATCTGGACGTTCAGTGTCACATTTCCTGAAAAATTATTTAATTAATTATATTTGTTATAACAGCTATTATTATAACAATCTACTAAAGGTTAAGTGTCTAAAGCAGGGTTCCCCCAATTTGGCTTGCAGGATGTTTTATTTGGCCCCCCAAGTTTTCAGAGAAAAATAAATAACTAATAATATATACAGTGGGGAGAAGAAGTATTTGATACACTGCCGATTTTGCAGGTTTTCCTACTTACAAAGCATGTAGAGGTCTGTAATTATTATCATAGGTACACTTCAACTGTGAGAGATGGAATCTAGATGTGTCCAAACTTTTGACTGGTACTGTATTTGTTTTTTACATTTTCATTGTTGGACTGTAAAAACACCAGGATATGAGCTCCAAGTGATTTCAATTTTGGAAATCAGTTCTTAAGTATTCCCACGCATAACAGAGAGACACGTGATCATATAGTCAAATATATCTGTTTGGGCTTCTTGTGGTCAATTTGCAGTCTACAAATGATTTGTAATTATGGTCCGGCCATCATTATGGACCATCATCTCACGAAAAACATTGTCCTGTGGCTGAATCTAATTTATGATCCCTGGCCTAAAGATTGGCTGTTAATTCATCTCAGTGAGCCTGCAGCCTCACTGCATCTCTGGGTTACAAAGGTCGTGGCCCCATTAGAGATTGTTGATATGTAAGGCATCGTTCAGCAGGTGATCCTGAGCATCCAGACAAAACAAAGGAATTACCGTAATAATCACAGAGTCACAGTAATAATCTCAAAAATGCTTCAAAGCCCTTTTTATTCAACCCTCCTGCAGAAATATTAATAAATTAAGTGGTGAGACAAAACAAAGGTCACCCAGTCAAAATGATTGAGACAAAGAGAGGCGAGAAGCTCTGAGAGAGTGGTGGGTTTTCATGCCGCTGTAAAAAGGCTGGGCTTCCAGTGAAACTACTGTACACCACGTCCATAATCTGACATGCTCTGCTGCCTGCCGTTTGGCTTCACTCTAATGAGCAGCGCTTGACCGATACCACAGAGATTTTCACTGCATATTACCCATGCTAGGCTGTGAGTCATGCTGTGGGATGAGAACAAAACTAGCTATATCAAAGCTTTACCTTCAAGAACTGGGCAATGCATGATTTGATCAGTCTACAGAGTTGTAGAAAAATAATAAGTTCAAAATCAATACTTCCAGAGTTAGAGTAGGCACTTCACTTTTGCGGAGACATCACATTCAGACAAAGAGAATTGTAATAACGGTACCGTACAGTCAATTGAATGACAACAACATGTGATGAACGTCAAATCAAATCAGAATCAAAAACTTAAGAGATAAAAGGCCTGTCAGTATATATGAAGCTTGTTTGTAAACTGACTAAGTCTTGTCAAGTATAATGGGCCTGGTGATTGTATAGTGACAAACAGACCCATTGCAGTGATAATTATATTACATACACCCAGGACTCAAATGCTGGAGGGCAATGAGAGAGGGACAGAGGAATAGTTAACAAATCAAAGATAGGGACTCCAAAGGCTGTTCCTAAAACAAATAGCACAACAAACATCGTAAGTATATGTCACTAATAGTATTATATTAGTTATTAGTATGACAAATATTTAATCATATAAAATACATACAGTATTTTGCAATTTCACTGACCACTGTGACTCTGAATCCCACTTTCACACATTATTCTAAAAAAGCTTTGACAGTAGCTTTTCAGTCTTACACTTTCACACCCAGGCCTCAATCCTCATCACAGATAATGATGATGTTACCTGAGTAAGTGATTTGGACTGGCCTAAGGGGAAAAAACAGATGGTTATGGAAAGATATGGTTATGGAATATTCCTTGAGAGACATTTCTATATAGTCCAGAGCTCTTTTCCACTGAACTAAAGCCATGCCGTAGCTCTGAAATGCAAAGTTATGCTGTTTTTGAAGTTGTACTATCAGTGATCATCAGTCAAATGTTGGATTCCAGTCTGAATCACCCTTGGTGAATCTGGCACAGTGTTTGAGTGGGTGAGCTAGCTATGGCTGCTTCCTGTCTAGACACGCCCATTTCCCGGGTGTCAAAGCAGAAACATTCATCAGTGGGTAGCAATTAAGGGATGCGCTCTGGCAGATGTATTAAAGGCATTACACCAAGCTGCTGATTTTCCAAGGAATTAGCAGATGGAGGAAACAAAAACCAGCAGGAAATTACAAAGCAAATGGAAACTTCCACTGAGTGGCAAGTGTTCTAATTACTTCACGACAGAGTTAAAAGGTCCAAATATACATCTGTTCTATTGTGCAGTTGTTTGCATAATTCCTTGTCAATATAGTACGACATTAGTCAAGGTTACCCAGAGAAGAGTACAGCTAACGTAAAATTGGGGGCTTGACAGAGATTTACACTTGGCAGTTGGATGCAGAACTGTCATTGGCACCTCTGTGAGAGGAGTGGACAGCCAAATCATGATGAAGGTACTGCAACAGCTCCACTACCTTCAGCAGCTCCAGTGATCTCCCGACCACAGCTGTGAGATGCATCTGTTTCATAGAAATACCTAGGAGGCTTTATCTCCCAGATTAAATGAACACTTGTGAAGCTCTGGGTTCAAAGCTGCTGTGGCAGGCGCTGAGGGGCTCTGAACACGGATTGAAAGGAATGTTATAAGGACTAAAACTGTGAAAACTCAATCAGGTTCATCAATCACAGCTTATCAGGAAAGCTACTAGAGCACAGATTGTATACGTATATTCAATATGTAGCTAATCTATGCCTATTCGATTTGTACAGTTGTCGTTTTTCACTTGACCTCAAACAAGAACCAACCACCTCACTCATTTTACTCAGGACCATAAATGCACTTGAAGGGGTCCCTCGTTACCTAGGAGACATAAAGGTTAGGTGGAGGGGCAGTCTTTCTTACTGCACTCTGTGCATGGGCCTTGTCAGTATTGATGCTCCAGCTAGGCTCAGTAATTACTGGAATGTCTGCAGTGATTTAATGAGGTTACTCTTTCTCCTGCTAATACATATACAACCTCTACCCACTTATAGTTATCTCCATTACACATTATCTGATATTTACAATTTAATTCAATCAATGAGAACTGGATCGAAGAGTCATCGGTAATCGAATGTGATGTGGGAAAAAGCCTCCATACCTAACTTTGCATTGGTTGTACAATAATTGCAAAGAACTCATAGGAGAGGTGCAAAACCCAATAGACCAAATTACAGGCAGTGTGACCGATGGACTAACAGCTTATACCAAGAAAAGCATGAAACTGATTTCCACACAAATGACCATAATTGCATTGAACTTTATAACATATGGTTCATAATTAAAGGAAATTTATTAAAATTGGAATGGGTTTTTTCCCCAATATGTTTTTGTTTAGCCAACTTACAAAGTTTTCCTAAATCTCAATCAATCTCTCAACAACAGACTCCCTCGCAGCCTCATCCAGGTGCACTGACAGGAAGAGAACGGGTTAGACAAAAACACAACTGGCTCCTAATGTAAATAAAATAACAAAAGCGGTCACATTTTGACCGTTTTTAATTATTTATTATTTTCTAGCATTTTCATCTAAGGAGCAGGTTGAGCCACGAAAAATATTCACAATGAACAAAGGAGAGAAAAGTAACTCTTCTGTTTTACATTCAAGACACTGAATCTGAGGGAAATTGTTGACTGATACAAATATGAGAGACAATTCCCGGTATAGTAATTCATTTATTTTTCACCTGTCCTTCGAGATGCAAGGCAGCAGTTTTTACATTAGCACAAGTCCAGGCATTGAGTCAACTGTCTTCTACTCAGCTCAGCTCAGCTCAGATGCCATCAATTTCATCAATGCTTGCAGGACTAAGGTGCAGATAGTAATAGGGCTATTCTCTAGCAGTATGCTATGGGCAGACCTGGCAAACTGGAAACTCACTTGTATTGTGCCTGGAAGTGTTCCTGTACAAAGCTGTGGCATGCCCCGGGCTGCTGCGAGTGGGGCGTCTCAGTGACCATCGCCTTCTCTGATATACCAGGGCCCTGGAATAGAGAGTGGACAAACAGAAACACATCATTTTAACATCTACAATCTACATCTACAAAAAAACATGAGGTTCAACTAAATCCACTGCTATTCGGATGAGACCCAGATTTACATCCACACCAAACCCACCTCTCACCTGTTTCCCCTGTTTCTGATCAACTGTCTCCAGGACATCAAAAACTGGATGACACCCAATCTACTCAAACTCAAGAGCAATAAAACTGAGGTCATGCTGGTGGCTTCCAAAGTCCCCCTCAAGAAAGTGGGTGACCTCATGATGTCCATTGATGGCTGCACCATCTGCCCATTATCCGAGGTCTGAAATCTGGGGGTCATCCTGGACCCCACTCTCTCCTTCGAGCCCCACATCAAGTCCGCCACCAAATCTGCCTTCTTTCACCTCCGTAACATTTATTTTTATTTAACCTTTATTTAACCATCCACAAAACAAGACTGTGCACCATTGTGGACTGGGCTTTCAGCGCTGCTGCCCCCCCAAACTCTGGAACTCTCTTCCCCCAGCCACCCAAATCTCTGGGGGCATTGCTACTAGCTACTAGAGTTAGTGCAATGACATGCTAGCTATTCCCATAGATTTCCAGTCATTGAGCTAAGAACTATCCATTTAAAAGTGTATCTTGGCAGAAATATATACTTGTTTTTTTTGCATCAGTGGCAACAATTTAGCACCGCTGCTAAATGAATATAGGAGTTAACACTGGACTGAGGGGAGGTACAGATCAGCATGAAATATATTAAATTAATATCTGTCTAGTTAGAACATTGTGAAATGTTGTTCAGCAGTCTTTTTTTCTATTAAAAGGGGATTTTCAAAGGCAGTGGAAAGTATTGACGTGAATGAAACCCGCTTGGGGAACTTCTCTCTTTATTCTTTAATCCACTCACCTACAGCAGAGCTCAACTGGCCTTGGAAAAGATAAAAGAGGAGGAAAATGCGATAAAACTAACAGACTGATCACTGAAACCATGCAAGGTCAAAAAACAAGCTGATCTGGGACGGCACACAATGAGGGCATAGCCCAGCTATGTGATAATGAATTAAATTAATTGAAAACTGTCCCCGTCAGTAATGACATGCGGTTGGTTATTGGTTCAACACTCGAACGGCCTTCCCATCATGAATGCCTTTGAAGGAAATCATGGTAAATCAATTTAACAGCAAATAACAAATGATTTTCCTGGCTTGATTACCGATTATTACTGTAACTGAGCTCTCACAATCTCTCTTCGAAGATGTGTGAAACTTCAACATGCCTCTGCAATATAGTCAATATCAACTGCACAATATGTGCTCACTGACAACGTCGGTTATGAAAGTGACAAAGCAGAACATTTTCCTTACTGTCTATTTCCTGATTTATACAGTTACGGTTACAGTCACCGTAGCTGATTATGCATCAACGTTTAGGTAAGAGGACACAGTTAAGCCTTTATTCCTACAAAAGAAGCACATTATTGGATAACAATGGTTATAAATAAAAAATAAAGGGAGAATTATGCAACAAATATACGAACATCAGATTTTCAAGTGCAAACGGAATTTGAGCTGCCATTTGCCTTCAGGCATTCAGGATTTAGTGACATGATAACAGTAACATGATGCACTTCAGATGCATAGTGGAGATATTTAATGGTACAAAATTGTACATTATGGAGTAAATATATGACTACAATACGGCCTTTGTGTGTGTGTGTGTGTGTGTGTGTGTGTGTGTGTGTGTGTGTGTGTGTGTGTGTTTGCGTGCCTATCTGTAGCTCCCAAACTGAAACAGCTTTGACCTTGAAGGTGACATTTGTCACAAAGAACATTTGATGTGTCTGGATTCTTTTAAATTGAAAATAAACATTCATACTTTCAACATTCGGCACCTGAACAAAGCCACTGGATGTACACATTTAACTATGATAACAAATCTCTGACTCACCTTTTCTTATCAAGAGTGGTTGACTTGGAAAAGGCCAAGCTAAAACCACATTTCTGGGTTAGCACAGTATTACTGAAGTTACTAGAGCGCTGTACCTAGACGCCAGGCACTTGAAAATGCATTAAGTCATCATATCATTTTAGTCCTCATTTGACAGGCTCATGGAGGCTGTCAGAGCATTATTGCTCGCCAAGTCTCTCTGTTGACTCTTTCTCCACCACACCATGTCTCCTGTCCTGATCCCATACTGACTGCCACTGTTCCCAGGCAGGCAGCTCAACCATGACCCCATCTCACAAATGGAGCTGAAAGGAGGTTTTTGAATTTTGGGTTGTGGGAAAAAAATGTAGTGTAGTGTGGTGTGGGAGTGCTCAAAAAGTGTAGTGTAGTGTGGTGTGGGAGTGCTCAAAAAGTGTAGTGTAGTGTGGTGTGGGAGTGCTCAAAAAGTGTAGTGTGATGTGGGAGTGCTCAAAAAGTGTAGTGTATTGTAGTGTAGTGTGGTGTGGGAGTGCTCAAAAAGTGTAGTGTAGTGTAGTGTGGTGTGGGAGTGCTCAAAAAGTGTAGTGTAGTGTAGTGTGGTGTGGGAGTGCTCAAAAAGTGTAGTGTAGTGTAGTGTGGTGTGGGAGTGCTCAAAAAGTGTAGTGTAGTGTAGTGTGGTGTGGGAGTGCTCAAAAAGTGTAGTGTAGTGTAGTGTGGTGTGGGAGTGCTCAAAAAGTGTAGTGTAGTGTAGTGTAGTGTGGTGTGGGAGTGCTCAAAAAGTGTAGTGTAGTGTAGTGTGGTGTGGGAGTGCTCAAAAAGTGTAGTGTAGTGTAGTGTGGTGTGGGAGTGCTCAAAAAGTGTAGTGTAGTGTAGTGTGGTGTGGGAGTGCTCAAAAAGTGTAGTGTAGTGTAGTGTGGTGTGGGAGTGCTCAAAAAGTGTAGTGTAGTGTAGTGTGGAGGAGAGTTCCTCTAACTAAACAACGCCACTGAGTCTTCTCTTCCAAGTCCACTTCAGCTTAGCACAGACCGGAATGTGACCGAAGCATGACCTTCCCCTCTTGCACAGGGCTTCAATAGGCACATACAATCACAAATGTTCCCTCTTCTCTCATTTCCCTACACTCTCACTTTAGTGAGTTCCTCTATGGTTTTAGCTCTCTCCATCACACTCTACCCCACTCAGTCACTCCCTCATCCTTCTCTCATAACATTCTCTCTTTCCCCCTCCCTGTGTGGTACGGTAATGCTCTGCTGAGCCTCCTCTTATTTGTCAAGGGGTAACAGGTCTTAAGAGCAGGCATTGAGAGCAGAGAGAAAGAGAGAGGCTAGGAGGTCTGCTCTCCTGAGGCCTATGCTCCTACAGAACATCTAGCTAGCTGAATTCATGCCTTACTACCACTCTCTGGCCTCCTCAGCAGCAGAGTTGACTGGAGCTGGAGAGATAATACATTCCAGAGTTATCTTTATGCAGAGATAACAACACAGTGTTCCGAGACCAATGAGCCCAGCCCAGACACAGTCTTATCACCTCACTAAATTCCCTGGTGAGCCTGGCCAAGTCATCAGACTGCGAGGCGGCAGCAGCATGTTAGCAGCAACCGCTAGTATGGCTAGGACGATACCAGTATCGCAATCTGTTTTCAGTGGCAAAAATTAAAACACGAAGCAGACTAACTCTTTGGTCCTTTAAAAACCTGCTGTATGTCAAATAATGTATGCTATAGTTTGGAAAGTAAATAAATGTGACTCTGGATGACAACATAATGTTTGTTTCCAAAATTAGGGCTGTTTTCCTAAAGAAGTTAAATCCGCTTTGTGTTTTGTTTCCTTGTCACTAATGAATATCGCGATACTACAGCTAATCAATTGGCTACCCGGACTATTTGCATTGTGTGCCCCCCAAACCCCTCTTTTACGCTGCTGCTACTCTCTGTTCATCATATATAAGCATAGTCACTTTAACTATACATTCATGTACATACTACCTCAATTGGCCCGACCAACCAGTGCTCCTGCACATTGGCTAACCGGGCTATCTGCATTGTGTCCCGCCAACCGCCACCCGCCAATGATTTATTACTAAACCTGTATAAATAGCTTCATCAGTAAAGGCTACGATTGCATGCCTGCCGCAGGCAACGTATGTTTATTTGACTTTGCCCTGGTGTTTTTATTAATAGCAATACTGTGTAAACAAACTAACAGATATTTAATTTGTTAAACTTAGTGCTTGATAGGGTTGTGAGAAGCATCACAACAACTTCAAGCCCTTCAGCGTCTAAATTGAATAAAATAAGCTGAATTTAATAGCTAACCGGGCTATCTGCATTGTGTCCCGCCACCCACCACCCGCCAACCCCTCTTTGATGCTACTGCTACTCTCTGTTCATCATATATGGATAGTCACTTTAACCATATCTACATGTACATACTACCTCAATCAGCCTGACTAACCGGTGTCTGTATGTAGCCTCGCTACTTTTATAGCCTCGCTACTGTATATAGCCTGTCTTTTTACTGTTGTTTTATTTCTTTACTTACCTATTGTTCACCTAATACCTTTTTTGCACTATTGGTTATAGCCTGTAACTAAGCATTTCACTGTAAGGTCTACTACACCTGTTGTATTCGGCCATGTGACAAATGAATTTTGATTTGATTTGATACTAGTATCCAGAGGTGTGGACTCGAGGCACATGACTTGGACTAGAGTCAGACTCGAGTCACAAATATGATATGAAATATGAAATATGACTTGCAACTCGACCTTGACTTTAACACCAATGACTCGTGACTTAACTTGGACTTGAGCCTTTTGACTCAACCTGACTTGATAACCTCCCCAAGCCCAAATATAAAAAATGATGCTATTAGAAAAAGTGTGAAGCACATCAACTCTTCATTTAACAGATTACAGTTTGATTACAGCCAATCAAATTGTGCCAGCTGAGAAAAAGTTGTGCGTGGCAGTGTAGAGGAACGTCGGCGGGTGAATTCAGATGGAGCCCTTGGAAAGATGATACCCAAATGATTCTTTCCAGATATAAAGATGACGCTGTATCAACAAGAAACGGATTGCAACTTGCAAAACATGCGGGAAGAAAATTGCAGACGGAGGCGCAACAACTTCCAATTTTGTTCAACATTTGAAGCTGCACAAAGAATGGTAAGTCGTAGCTAATATAGCCGACAGCTATATAATTTATAACTCTGCTAGTGTATCATGTAGGCTAACGTAACGTTAAATCAATGAGCTTTCACACAGTCAATCGGTGCGAGAACGTGATCATTGCACCCAAGATTGAGCTACAACTGGCTAGGCAGTTGGTAGCCTAAATCCTGCCTGATGTTACTGCTGTTCCTAAAACCATTGACATACGTTAGCCTACTGTAACCACACAGAGTGAGTGAGTGTGTGTGTGTGTAAGGTTGCGCGATTGTGTACAAGCCTACATCGCCCGATTGCGCCCCATAGCGGGGGGGTCTTTCTCATGGCTACCCATGTATTTCCATGTAAAAATAACATTTATTTGGAAAGTAGTAAATATATAGATATTTTTAAAAGCATTCATGATTTGCGTAAATGTAATATACTAACTATTACTCTTGTTAAAAAAATATTTGGTGAAGAGCACATTATGACTTGTTTAGGACTCGAAACTCAAAGTTTGAGACATGACTTGATACTTGTCAGTCTTGACTTGAGACTTGACTCGGTGTCATGCCCTGACCTTAGTTATCTTAGTTCTCTTTATTATTTTGGTCTGGTCAGGGTGTGACTAGGGTGGGTTTGTTAGTTTTTGTATTGTCTAGGTTTTTTTTTATGTCTAGGGGGTTTTGTAAGTCTAGGTTTATGTAGGTCTATGGTGGCCTGACTTGGTTCCCAATCAGAGGCAGCTGCTTATCGTTGTCTCTGATAGGGGACCATATTTAGGTAGCCATATTCCTTTGGTATTTTGTGGGTTCTTGGTCTATGTTTAGTTGCCTGTCTGCACTACGCATATTAGCTTCACGGTTCGTTTAAAAACATTAAAAAAAAAAGTTTGTTTAGTGTTCTTTGTGTAAATAAAGAAGAATGTATTCTTATCACGTGTCCTTGGTCTCCTCGTTATGACGAATGTGACAGAATAACCCACCAAATAAAGACCAAGCAGTGTGTGAATGAGGAGCGGACATCCTGGATCCGGGAGAAAGATGAGTGGAGGACATCCTGGACCTGGGAGGAGGTAATGGCAGGGGACAAGACCCTGCAATGGAAGCAGGTGGATATAGCACAGGAGGAAAGGCAACGATACGAGGAGTCAAGGCAACCACAGAAACCCCAATAAAAAAAAATTGGGGGCGGGCATATGGAGCAGTCGGCTGAGCCGAGGAGTAAACCAGAGCCAGTCTGGGAGAAGGAGGATTCGGAAGAGAGAGAAATGGGGGAGTTGTTAAGTTGGTGGAGGACACACAGATTTGAAATAAAAGAATGTGTTGTCAGTTTGGTGCCACCTGAGTCAGCTCTCCGTACTCGTCCTGAAACGTGTGTTAAAGTTCCGGAACAATTGATACCGGCTATACACACCAGGTCTCCAGTGTACCTTCAAGACCCAGTGCATCCTGTGCCAACTCCTCGCACTCTCCCTCAAGTGCGCTTTCCCAGTCAGGTGTGTCCTGTTCCTGCTCCTCGCACTCGCCCTGAGGTGCGTGTCCCCAGCCCGGTGCCACCAGTGCCGGCACCACGCAGCAGGCCTACAGTGCGCCTCGGCAGTCCAGTACGCCCTGTTCCTGCTCCTCACACTTGCCCTGAGGTGCGTGTCCCCTGCCCGGTGCCACCAGTGCCGGCACCACGCAGCAGGCCTACAGTGCGCCTCGGCAGTCCAGTACGCCCTGTTCCTGCTCCTCGCACTCGCCCTGAGGTGCGTGTCCCCAGCCCGGTGCCACCGGTGCTGGCACCATGCACCAGGCCTACAGTGCGCCGCCCTGTTCCTGCAGAGAGGGTCCCCAGCCCGGGGTCTCAGAGAGGGCACTCCAGCGACGGTCCCCAGCCCTGAGGTCCCCAGCCCGGGGTCCAGAGAGGGTCCCCAGCCCGGTGCCACCTGAGAGGGTGCTGGCACGGTCCCCATGGGGCACCAGGCCTCCCCAGCCTGCGCCTCGGCAGCCCGGGGTCTCCAGGGTCCCCAGCCTGGGGAGGGTCCCCAGCCTGGGGTCTCCAGAGAGGGTCCCCAGCCCGGGGTCTCCTGAGAGGGTCCCCAGCCTGGGGTCTCCTGAGAGGGTCCCCAGCCTGGGGTCTCCTGCGACGGTCCCCAGCCCGGGAGATGTTGAAAAGACTATAACACTGTTTAATGTGACCAGTATGACCAGTTAGTGACCAGTATGACCAGTATAATAACAAATCCATTGTAGATCAGGCTTGCAAAGACTAGGCTGCCTATCATACGCCAACGATTTTGCGCTTCAGCACCATTCTCTCACTCGTTGCGCCTTGTATCCCCCGGAGTTGAGCCGACCATGTCAAACCACACTGCTGTCTCACCCTTAGAAATGATGTGGTTCTCCTATCTTCTTTTGCTCAATCTTTACATTGCTCACTGAAGTTTACTCGTAAACAACTAATTTAGACCCTGTGTTTATTCGAAAAAGGCTGAAATGTGTGTCGATGCCTGGCTATTAAAAGGGACAGGCGGCTATTTGAGACAGCGTTTAATTTAAGTTTTACAGAATGTGGAAAACTATAGTATGCATCTTGAGAGGTATCATAAACTTGAATGTCCTGTCTAACATTGAGATGCTATCTTGGAAATCGGTTGTCAGAAAAGGGTCAAGTTCAAACCTGATAGAAATGCCAGTAAAATTGGTTAGGCAGAAAAAGGTGGAAAGTAGATATTTTGAGTCAACATGGAAAGCCTAATTTTAGGACAAAACGTATTCCTTCTGAAAATATATTCATTTAGTGGTAATGCTATGGTAGTGTAGCCTACAGTAATGTATCTGCTGGGACAAATTTCTGTAGCTCACTATGTTTATACAAAAAGTTTTTCCCCCGAAAAACTGTCAGTGGGGTGTCTTCTATCTTGTACAGTTTCTTAAGAGACAGTGTATGGTGCACACACACACACACACACACACACACACACACACACACACACACACACACACACACACACACACACACACACACACACACACACACACACACACACACACACACACACACACACACACACACACACGCACGCCCGGACATACACACAAACACACACATACACGCACGCCCGGACATACACACAAACACACACATACACGCACGCCCGGACATACACACAAACACACACATACACGCACGCCCGGACATACACACAAACACACACATACACGCACGCCCGGACATACACACAAACACACACATACACGCACGCCCGGACATACACACAAACACACACATACACGCACGCCCGGACATACACACAAACACACACATACACGCACGCCCGGACATACACACAAACACACACATACACGCACGCCCGGACATACACACAAACACACACATACACGCACGCCCGGACATACACACAAACACTCAAAGGCAACAGATGGATGTCCAAGATGGGAACATAATGTACTGTAATGTGTGTCCTTGATAAATGCTTTATCAAACGACTCCGCTTGTCATGGACACAAAGAGAAACAGCAAGTTGTCAAAAAGCCTGTGTTCATGTCTGCTGCTTCTTCTAGGCCATCAACTCTGTGACACAAAAAAGTAGTATGTCTGTGGATGGCACTTTAGTGTTCTGCTATAAGTGAACATGGAGATGAACACATTTTCAAAAGGGAGATTCAGATTAAATTAAAATGATTTGAGCTCTTTCCAACAGTTCTAAGATGAGGTGGCTGTGGTTGAGTGGTCTCACTGACAGAGCAGAGCCCTGTAATGGAGATGAAAGGCCAACTGATGAGGGAACATTTCATCAGAAGCAGAGTGGACAAATAATGATTTATTACTAAACCTGTATAAATAGCTTCATCAGTAAAGGCTACGATTGCATGCCTGCCGCAGGCAACGTAGTCATGTTTATTTGACTTTGCCCTGGTGTTTTTATTAATAGCAATACTGTGTAAACAAACTTACAGATATTTCATTTGTTCAACTTAGTGCTTGATAGGGTTGTGAGAGGCATCACACAGCCCTTTAGCGTCTAAATTGAATAAAATAAGCTGAATTTAATTTTGTCAGCAAATATTGTCGGCAGGGTAGCCTAGTGGTTAGGGTGTTGGACAAGGTACAAATCTGTCGTTCTGCCCCTGAACAGGCAGTTAAACCCACTGTTCCTAGAACCGTCATTGAAAATAAGAATTTGATCTTAACTGAAATTAAAAGCAACTACCCACTGGGCACAGACGTCAAGCCAACGTACATTCGCGTTGGTTCAACGTAATTTCATTGAAATGATTGTAAACAACATTGACTCAACCAGTGTATGCTCAGTAGGTATCCTTAAAGACTATATCAAATAAAATACATTGAGATTATGATCCGCAGTTATCCCCTTGAAAATAATTTCAGTCACAGATACAGTACAATATCGCAAACATACAGCAGACCCACATGAAGAAAAGCATGGTCAGTGGTTACAAGTTTGTGTTCAGGATGGACATACAGCAGACCCACATGAAGAAAAGCATGGTCAGTGGTTACAAGTTTGTGTTCAGGATGGACATACAGCAGACCCACATGAAGAAAAGCATGGTCAGTGGTTACAAGTTTGTGTTCAGGATGGACATACAGCAGACCCACATGAAGAAAAGCATGGTCAGTGGTTACAAGCTTGTGTTCAGGATGGACATACAGCAGACCAATGTATACAGGGATCACAGTAAATGTCAGATCAGATGATCATTTGATTGGCTGATTACAATGGCTTATCAAGTTGTCCTTTCAAACAGTTCTGGTGAAAGTCCCTTCTAAAAAAAAGGTACTCTGCTATATATAATTACAGTATAAGACCACATTTTACAAAGTAATTGACTATTGTGAAGGGGCACTTGACTGGGCACAGAGGAGATGAGGACATTAACGAAGTCTGAAAAGAGAACAAGGAGGAATTTCAGACACTGTCAGTTTAATGCACAAAACATAACTCATCATGTAGCAGTAACGTGCGACCGCTAATACCCGAGATGTGTTAAATTGTCAAATTGTCAACCTTGCTTAATCCAAAAGACTCAATGCCAGGAGAGGCGTGTGCCGATACCCCGGGAGTAAGAAGAACATTAAAACTCCAATCCCTCACCCTGGCAGCTACAGCAGTGTAATTGATTCTTAGGATTTAGATAAATGACAAAGATACAGTTGTGAGCAACTGAGTGGAAGGACTAGAGCCTTGTTGCTAGCGCAGCACTGTCAACAAGGGGGACAGAGTTAATCTATTGTGATTCCTGAGCTGACTGACCAGAGAAAAATACTGCAGCATTGTTATCGGCTAGCGAAAGTGGACGGTGGCTCAAAGGGGTCATTTTCTGTAACCACCAGAGCATACCAGTTTTGACAGCGATTTAAGTCCATGTCCAGACATTGGTAAGTGTAAAATTGAAGGATAAAATCAAGATAATAAGCACTACAGTACAAACAAACGTCCTGCTCTTACGACGCTCCACCACGCTCGAGGCCATTCACTTCACACAGTAAACACAATTCTCCAGTTGAGATGCCATTACAAACGGATTTGGCACTGGTAGCACTGAGAACCACAGTTACAGAAACATTTACCCATCGTCAACTCTCCATAGAGCGTAATGACAAGACTAAGACCGATAACGGGACTTTATTTCATTGTGGGTGCTGACTGAGAGCCTGAAATGACATACATTAACAGAATGGTCTGTCCTCTAGTGAGGTCTTAAATAATTAACCCAAATGCCACCCATAGTGATTCATACCAGTGTTCAGGAACCTGGGCACTTTCACTCCACCGCAGAGGAATTCCGGCAAATATCCTGCGCGGATCACCTGCCTCGTCCTGATGGGTTTTCAGGGATGGAGCGTAAAGGGGAACCAGGTTTCCCAGTAATGGGCCTGCAGTGAATAATTGAAGCATCCATGGAAACACAGAGATGGACATGTTCTTCTGGAAGGAGCAGAGCACTAGGGGAGAATGATTGAGAACAGGGGCTGCAACAGCAGAGATCTAACCTCTCCAGTAGAGCTGAACACACAGACAGTGAAAGAGAGAGAGAGTGCACTACACAGCGCTGTCATGCACAGCGTTAATGAATAATGGACGTCTCCCTCTGAGAAACCTCCTACCACGTCCCTCTCTAAAAATAGCCCCTTCTTTAGTCAAGGTGGACAGGGGTAGCAGCACTACTGTCAGAGCCCCCCATAGGGAATCACTCTTTGTGGGAGCATCGTTATGGACATGCTAAGTGGGAATGCTCTGCTGAACAGGGTGAGGCTGACCTCAGTGTGTAGTAGGTAGGTAGTGGCCGCTAGATGATGTGTGTGTCTGGTCAGGTCTGGTTAGTGGGAGTATGTTAGAAAGCAGACCTGTCCAAAGGCAGAATTCTGGCCTTGGTATCCTTCTGTGAGTTCACAAAGGGTATCAGCTACAATTACCCCTGGGATCTCAAGACTGGTTATACAGTCTAAAAAGACCCAAAGTATGTGGACACCTGCTCATCGAACATCTCGTTCCAAAATCATGGGCATTAATGGAGTTGGTCCTTCCTTTGCTGATATAACAACCTCCACTCTTATGGAAAGGTTATCCACTAGATGTTGGAACATTGCTGGGGAGACTTGCTTCCATTCAGCCATGAGCGCATTAGTGAGGTCGGGCACTGATGTTGGGCGTTAGGCCTGGCTTGCAGTCTGCATTTCAATTCATCCCAAAGGTGTTCGATGGAGTTGAGGTCAGGGCTCTGTGCAGGCTTGTCAAGTTCTTCCATACCGATCTGGACAAACCATTCCTGTATGTACCTCGCTTTGTGCATGAGGTCATTGTCGTGCTGAAACAGGAAAGGGCCTTCCCCAAACTGTTGCCACAAAGTTGGAAGCACAGAATTGTCTCGAATGTCATTGTATGCTGTAGCGTTAAGATTTCCCTTCACAGGAACTAAGGAGCCTAGCCCGAACCATGACAAACAGCCCCAGACTATTATTCCTCCTCCACCAAACTTTACAGTTGGCACTATGCATTCAGGCAGGTAGCGTTCTCCTTGCATCCGCCAAACCCAGATTCGTCCGTCAGGACTGCCAGATGGTAAAGTGTGATTCATCATTCCAGGGAATGCGTTTCCACTGCTCCAGAGTCCAATGGTGGCGAGCTTTACACCACTCCATCCGATGCTTGACATTGCGCATGGTGATCTTACATGCTGACTTCACCCCTTGCATCGAGTGCCTGAGCGTTGCAAAATAAATTTAAATATACGTTATTTAATTATGGCACCCACACTGCTCGCGCTTTAAAGAGTGTCTGCGTTGGTTTATAGAAGCAGATACCCACATGCCATCTCCTCATTGGTTACATCCCACATGGGTGACTGAAAGACGAACGGAGGTCGGTGGTGGTAATACACGTTATGAAAGTTAGTTGCCAATCGCCAAAGTCCAAAGAAGAAAAAGCCTGGAAGGAGGAGAGATGACTAGAAACGATTCGGTTGACCGTTTTATGCATAGATTAATTGTCGAGTAGAGGACCTTGTGCATTTCAGGTAAAATAACAACTCAATGTTTATATCCCAGGACAAATTAGCTAGCAACTGCAAGCTAGCTAGCTAAATTGCCTTAAATGTTTAATGCTTTTCGACCTGTCCCCAAATTAATATAATTGGTTCAGAGTTTGTTTTGATATTTTAACCTGTGTGTCGTGATCGCGTTTGGTGTGGGGGACAAAATCAATTTGCGCAAAATGGCACACACGTGTGGCCGATTAGGGTACGGTGTTAGGCTTATGTGCAGTTGCTCAGCCATGGAAATCCATTTCATTAAGCTCCCAACTAACAGTTGGTGTGCTGGCGTTGCTTCTTGAGGAAGTTTGGAACTCGATAGACGATTTTACACTCATCAGCACTCGGCGGTCCAGTTCTGTGAGCTTGTGTGGCCTACCACTTTGCAGCACTTACAGTTGACCGGGGCAACTCTAGCAGGGCAGGACCTTTACGAACTGACTTGTTGGAAGGGTGGCATCCTTAAGGTGCCGCGTTGTGGGTCACTGATCTCTTCAGTAAGGCCATTCTACTGCCAATGTTTGTCAATGGAGATTGCCTGCATGGTTGTGTGCTCAATTTTATACACCTGTCAGCAACAGGTGTGGCTGAAATAGCAAAATCCACTAATTTGAAGGGGTGTCCACATACTCCTGTATATATAGTGTACCATGATCTCTGGTTTGATTCTGACGACAGCATGAAGAAATTAAGAAAATACTATTGTATACTATGGTATGAATACTTTATTATAAACGGGTGGTTCGAGCCCTGACTGCTGATTGGCTGACAGCTGTGGTATATCAGACCGTATACCACGGGTATGACAAAACATGTATTTTTACTGTAATGTAAATACTGTAATAAAAGATCATGTAAATACTGTAATAAAAGATAATATAGTAATTCATGTAGTGTTTTTGCAGATTGTAGTATACTGTAATATGTACTATAGTGTTTTTGTTTTATTATCTTTGATACATAGAAGCTTTCTCCTTGAGGAAACATATTGGAGATATACTAAAAGAGAACATTTTCCATAACCTGTAGGTAGTAAGGACTAGGGTCTGAATAGATAGTTCAGAGCTTCGGCTCCTTCTAATAACCTGTAAGGAACACAATATATGATCTATACTTGCATGCAGGTTTCTCACTTATGGGTGGCACAAATTGGGATATGGAGAGGGGAATGGGTAGGGTATATGCAAATTAAATATTGTAGTATTTACTATAGTTAAAAAAGTGTACACCACAATCCAGAATTAATTATTACAGTACCCTGAAAGCACATACTAGTGACAGTGCTCGGATCCTGGGTCTCCCGAGTGGTGCAGCGGTCTAAGGCACTGCATCGCAGTGCTGAGGCACCACTACAGCCTCGGCACCACTACAGCCTCGGGTTCGATCCCAGCCTATGTCACAGCTGGCTGTGACTGGGAGACCCATGGGGCGGCGCAGAATTGGCCAAGCATCGTCCGGGTTAGGGGAGAGTTTGTCCGGACAGAATTTCCTTGTCTCATCGTGCACTAGCAACTCCTTGTGGCAGGCTATGCATCTACAAGCTGACTTCAGTCGTCAGTTGAACAGTGTTTGCTCTGACACATTGGTGCGGCTGGCTTCCGGGTTAAGTGAGCAGTGTGTCAAGAATCAGTGCGTTTTGGCAGGGTTGTGTTTCGGAGGATCCATGGCTCTCGACCTTCACCTCTCCCGAGACCATAGGGGAGTTGCAGCGATGAGAGAAGATCGTAACTACCAGTTGGATAATACGAAATTGGGTAAAACACTTATTTAATGAAGAAGTGCGGAACCTGGCAACATACAATGTACTATATCTATAATATTCTATGGAGTCATACATTTAGCTTTTTTTTGCAATTGTTGTTGTCCTTTTTTAAGTTGAACAAAAGCCTCAAATTGTATTACTAAATGCACAAAATATCAATGGAAAAGCATATCAACTCAATGTTCAGGAAAGACTGACATATAATAATGTAAAATGGAGATCTCACATTCAAACACTTCCATGAAGCTATAACCAAGGATGTAGACATCCTTGATATAAGTGAATCAGCATTAAGGGTCTATGGCTCTTCATACAGGCAGGCTGTTGGCACAACAGATCATAATCTGCTCTAGCTGTATGCTCCAGACACACCATTCGTTTGTCTGTTTCACTGAGCCAGGCAGATGGGTGGGCTACTAGTTAAATCCCAAAGTCTGGAGGTCAGAAATCCACAGAAGGGGATTGAGAATGAGACAGTCTCATAACTGAGAAGAAAAGGCAGCAGAGGACTCTGTGAAAGGGAATTTTGTTATTTTACATAAGAATGAAAGGATCAAATGATTAGCGGTTTGAGAGACAGAGGGACATAGTCCTGGAGCGGGTAATGATATAAGAGGAGTGTAGAAGCCCTCAATGCACGGACACTTCTCTGTATAGATCTTCAGTTGGAGAATACAGCTAGTGACAGGAGGGTAGCTAAAGTGGTAGCGAGACCTCTGACAATGATTCTACAACAGTATATGAGATATCAGCAGAGTGGGTTCAGGCACAGTGGTTTGAGGTGAATGACGATATAACACATGATTAGTTGTAATGCATCAACTCAACCGACCCTAGCCAACCGCCCCTAGCCAACCGCCCCTAGCCAACCGACCCTAGCCAACCGACCCTAGCCAACCGACCCTAACCAACCGACCCTAGCCAACCGACCCTAGCCAACCGACCCTAGCCAACCGACCCTAGCCAACCAACCCTAGCCAACCGACCCTAGCCAACCAACCCTAGCCAACACAGGGGATGATGATATGACTCAGTCCGGGTCTCTCTGACCTCCTGTCAGTCATACCGAGTGGGCTACTCTGAGAGCATTTGACAGATTTTCAACCATGGTAAAACCCACTGGTGGAGCACAATTATTGGCATCCTGTAACATTCTCTTACATAGTGTATGAGGTCATCTCCACAATGCTACAGTCATTGGTAACCTACATTAGATATCATTCTATAGAGCAGACTCGCTGGACCTCCACAGTAAAAAGTATAATGACAGTAAAACATTACAGCCCAGTGGAGAGAATCATCCTCCACTAATGCTGAGTGGATCTGCTCTGCCGCTCCACTGCTTGTTTTATATGGAAATAACATCAAGTCTGGAACAAAAAGAGGGAGGAAACACAGCACTTTTTGGAAGTACCTTTGCGAGCCAAGAAAATACTTGGAGCTACTATTCAAGAGAAATGCTCCTAACACTTTTTTGGGTGGATGAATATGACTTTGTGAAATTAATCATTAATGACTCATAAGCCGATTGGCTTTTAGGAGGCAGAGGAGGAAATTAATTCATATAAAGACAGGGATGTGGGTCTCCTGAGCTGATGGGGTTTATTACTGTGCTGCTGACACACTGTGGTGACAGGCAGGAGACAACACCCACAGATGGGGATGTAATGACAGGAGCAAAAGTCAAGAAAGGCTAGTAACTATTTATATAGACCACCTCTGTGTGATGCCTTTGTAATATACTTACAGAAACATGTACAGTATGTCTATCAAGAGCCATTAACTGTAAAGAATGTTTACAGCGAGTGTATAAGGTGTTATCATAGGTTTACAAAACACGTTACCCCATTCAAAAGAACTTATCAAAGACATCCAAATAAAGTGAAATGAAGTCAAACGGTCATGAAAATCTGCTGCCAACTAGCCTGTATAATTATGAGCCCTTTTACAGGTAGACTTGGAGAAGGCATTCCACACAGAGGTGGTGGCTCAGCGACAGTGCAGTGCAGTATATAGAAATGTCCTTAACCACTCCTTAAACCTTGAGTGATACATTGGGGTGTCTGAGGCAGCTTAATTGTATCTGTGCCAGTGAAAGCAACCTCGGCAGACTGCAGATAAATTAAAAAAGGTCCTTTTTCAAGAACAGTGCTGGCAAAGGGAGGGACGCTCTCAAATTAAACCTCCACGAGAAGTCAACAATAATTCACACACACATGCATACAATCTCACACAATCTCACACAATCTCACACACACACACACACACACACACACACACACACACACACACACACACACACACACACACACACACACACACACACACACACACACACACACACACACACACACACACACACACACACACACACACACACACACACACACACACACACACACACACTTTCTCTTGCTCTGTGGGGATGACGATACAGAACATGAGCCCAGTATGTATCGTCCAATCAACACTAATCTAGATTAGAGGTCAAAGGAGTACACAAGCACAGAGCGGTCACATTGGGACCCTTTCTTCCAAGCTGCTTTTCCAGCTGGGTGGCTCCGAGTCACAGGAAGCCATTCTGTTCTACAGAGCAGACAAAATCAAAGTTGGGGAGAGGAAACACTCACAGGCACAATAGGCCTGCACCCTGCCCTCTCTGACTGGAAAACAGCAACCACACATGGCACGTTGTGACGGTCGGTGCTACTGTAAGTGATGTTGTTGTGGTTAGGTATTGGTGGTTGGCTTAGTTAGTGCCCTCTCTGTAAATCACAGCAAATCTTTATGAGGAGACAGGGAAGAGAAGAGAGGATGATGACTTAAAAGGTTCTGAGGATAGTGTTTCTGACCTTGGTAACCTTGATACTGATCGTTGTGATGATTGTGCTCAGCATGTCTGAGGAACCAGTGCAGGACATGAGTCATTTGACCCTGCATGGGAATGTCCTGTGTAGTGACCTTCTGTTGTTGAGTGTCTCTGGTAGCTCGCCTTCAGTGCTATCTCTTTTCCTGGCTTGCATCATGAGTACCACTGATAATCCTCTTTGACCCAAGATTGAACCCTGAACACTGTTCCTCTTTTCTCTACTCACACCCCTCCCCTGTGCTTCTCTATGGGCACAGAGACAGTAGATTCCCAAGACCCTCTGGTGAATATTCCATTCTCTAAAGTGAATAGCACGGACCAGCTCAAATCTCTCAAAAGCTTTTTTTACTGCCTGTGTGTTTGCTGTGACAGCACTGACTGCATTACAATCACAGTCCCTTATTCATGTTCCAACGCTGTAGGAGGGCTGAGGGTTCACTGAGAGCAAAAGTCCTTACTGTACCCAATCTTTGTTCTGGATAAGTAAACACGTGTAAATCAGATACAAATAATTGAAATATTATCAAACATGACAACAGTTGCTGTACTGTACTGACTCTGCAACATTGCTGTCCTTGAATGGAGGTTTGCTTATCTGTCAGTCTGTCACTACCCGTTAAGGCTTCCCCACCCACAGCCACACTGTTGTACAGAGCCCAACACAACCCTGTCTCACCTCTCCCTCGCTTCACTAGCAGTGCTCAACAAGCGTCTCTTTCTTCCACCGGCTTACAAAGGGCCGCATTCATGATACAGAGAGAGCTTCACACCAGCACTGTTTCCTAAGTGATAAACGGTCAACAAACGGAATGCCAGTTCCATGGTGTGACTACAGTACGTGTGTGTATGTGTGTGTGTGTGTGTATGTGTGTGTGTATGTGTGTGCGTATTATTTTTAAGGAACTCAGTCGAGCTTACAACTTACTCTTGATAATAGTAACAGTAGAATGCGTATAGTGCAATTTCGAAATTGTGTGTAGTACATCAGCAGTTTTCCTCTTGTCATGTCAGTCATTGCAGACCTTAGAGAGCTATTTATAACTTGTCAGAAATGTCCAGATCAACCAGCGAATGTTTTTTTATCTAGGTTTTTTAGCCTGTTGATTTTGTTGTAATGTTTGAGTCACTCAGATATAACATGAACACACATAAGACATGGCAAAATGTGTTAAATTTCAGGAAATTAGCTTTAAAATTGCAACATGTTCTCTCGACCAACAAGAGGGGGGGTGAAAAGTTTGTGTCATGGACAGTACTTGTGCACATAGATGGAAGGCGAGACATGTTCCCCAATGATGGAAGGGGCCAGAATGAATGTTTGGGATCCACTGACTTGAGCTTGGAAGCTCAGGGGTGGGGGAACTCCCACTGTTCATCTGGGTATATTGTGCTGCTTATGGTAACTGAACGCGTGCTGAAAAACAATTAATTCAGCCCCTGGGTTAGCAGAGCTCCCTCCCTGGGCTCGGTGGTGTCACGCCTTGGTCTTAGTATTTTGTGTTTTCGTTATTTATTTGGTCAGGCCAGGGTGTGACATGGGTTTATTTTGTGGTGTGTTTTTGTATTGGGGTTTAGTAGGTATTGGGATTGTGGTTGAGTAGGGTTGTCTAGCATAGTCTATGGCTGCCTGAGGCGGTTCTCAATCAGAGTCAGGTGATGCTCGTTGTCTCTGATCGGGAACCATATTTAGGTAGCCTGGCTTTCACTGTGTGTTTGTGGGTGATTGTTCCTGTCTTTGTGTTTGCACCAGATAGGGCTGTTTTGGTTTTCATTATTTCATTTAATTACTTTTGTAGTTTCTGCATGTATAGTTTTTTCTTTATTAAAATATCATGAATCATCATCACGCTGCATTTTGGTCCGATCCTTGTTCTACCTCTTCGTCAGAGGAGGAGATAGAAGAGAGCCGTTACAGGTGGTGACATGAGAGGACTTATAAAGTTGCCTCACTCCCTCCATCCTCCCTGTGACCCAGGCTTACTCCACTGGCACGGCAATAGCTCCAGTAGGGTGGCAGAGCTGCAGCCTGCCACAGCACAGCAACAAACACAACACAACAAACCCTTAAACTCCTCTGAACTCCCTCTTTCAAGACCCTTCTCCCAGACGTCAACAAGGGTTTGACTTTTTGTGATGTGAGAAGGATAAACACAGTTAGATGTGATGTCTGAGCAGTGCTAAAATAAGAAGACCTCTCTTCATGGAGTCTGTCACCTGAAAGAGCCAATAAAAGCCCTTCTCCCCTGAGGAGAGCTTCTTTGTGGGTGGCTAGCTGATACTACTGTAAATTCTTAGAGGGCTCTAAAAAGACCAATAAAGGGAAGAGTGAGTACGGTAAGTAGCAGACTTTGAGGAGAAGAGAGGAGGGGGGTGGCACAGTGAGAATAGCAGGATAAATCCCTTTAGTAGGTAGTGTACTGTATGAGCCCTGGGATTATTTCCTTGGCTCTAGTCTATCAGGCCACATGTTTCCATACTGATAAGAAAATGAAATCCATGACAACGCCGGTGCTCAGTCCATTCATAGGCGGCTGGGAGAGGTTCTGGCTAAACATAAGAGATGACTGTCATAAGAGATGTTCTGCTCTGTGTGTGCATGTCATTTATTGATATAGAGTTTAGTCTGTTAGACAGTATTCTTTTGAAAACATAATTACAACATTGTAGGAGGACTTTCTCTACCTCAAAACAAGTTTTCAAGAAGAATACTTAATTCAGTCAGGAGAGAGGTTCTGAGAACCTCACCACAACCCTGACACCTGCTGAACTCCCACTATATGTTAGTCAACATTTTATTTTTTATATTACCTTTATTTAACTAGGCAGGTCAGTTAAGAACAAATTCTTATTTTCAGTGACGGCCTAGGAACAGTGGGTTAACTGCCTGTTCAGGGGCAGAATGACAGATTTGTACCTTGTCAGCTCAGGGATTTGAACTTGCAACCTTCCAGTTACTAGTCCAACTCTCTAACCACTAGGCTACCCTACCACCCCATATCATTAGAGAACATGAAGCATTAGCTTCGTACAAATTGAGATGCAGCTGCATGAGAGGTGATGTCTGTCCATCAATTAGTCAGTCATGTATTTCAGGCTAAATGACTCAGCAGACTGTCATTATTAATAGCTTTGTCATTAATGAGGACATGCTAATGTGATTTCCAGGGCAGGTTAATAATGACTTCCACAGATCTAATTGAGGTCAATATGAAGCATGATTCCTATTCCTGTCAGTATAAAGCCAACATAGAGACAAGCAATGAGCCTCTGGAAGTAGTTGTCTTTACTCAACAGCCAGAGCAGAATGCATACATGATGAGGCCATGACAAGACCCATGTATTTACAATGAAATATGTTATTATTCAAATGAGAACAAAACTACTGAATTAGTCGTTAATTTCTTCATTCTCTCTGGTAACGGAAAAAATATTTGAAATATGTCTCCAAATGCAACATATTTTTTACTTGAAATCCAATACTTTATAAAATCTCTAGAATGAGTTAATAACAATAAAAACACTGTATTATTACAACTCTATCATAGGTTTGTACAACTGTAAATAGTTTCTTGGGCATCAGCTTTTGTGGGTTAGAAAACAGGTTCAAAATGGCCAGAAACAAATAACTTTTTTCTGAAACTCGTCAGTCTATTCTTGTTCTGAGAAATGAAGGCTATTCCATGCGAGACATTGCCAAAAAACTGAAGATCTCATACAACACTGTGTACTACTCCCTTCACAGAACAGTGTAAACTGGCTTTAACCAGAATAGAAAGAGGAGTGGGATGCCCCGGTGCACAAATGAGCAAGAGGACAAGTACATTAGAGTGTCTATTGAGAAACAGACGCCTCACAAGTCCTCAACTGGCAGCTTCATTAAATAGTACCCGCAAAACACCAGTCTCAACGTCCATAGTGAAGAGGTGACTCCGGGATGCTGGCTTTCTAGGCAGAGTTCCTCTGTCCAGTCTCAACGTCAACAGTGAAGAGGTGACTCCGGGATGCTGGTCTTCTAGGCAGGGTTGCAAAGAAAAAGCCATATCTCAGACTGGCCAATAAAAAGATGGCAAAAGAACACAAACACTGGACAGAGAAACTCTGAGTCGGACAGGCCCTGGCAGGAGTATGGGGTAACGTTAGTTTCAGCATGGTGAGGGTGAATTCAATTATTCAACATCTTGCTAGATAGCTAGCTAGCAATATCAGCGAAGCCATCTGCAGCCACATATTGACTACCTAGCAACATGACATCATTTCTTATTTCTGGAGGCAGTGGAAATGCAATTTGAGCTAGCCCACCAAGACCAGCCCAACCTGGGTTGGCTTCAAAGTGCCAATGGAAGCTGGGCTTAATGGGCCATATAGCTGGGAGGAAGTCCCTCAGACAGAGAACACAATAACAAGTTCAAAAGTTCACATGGGTCTCCTTCACACAGAAAGGTGAACCATTTGAGGTGTGGTGTGGGAAGATAGCCTAACCAAATTGATATTACCAGTTTGTCTTGCCTAAACTAAAGTAAAAGTGTGTAAAAGCAAAGATGAAGCGGAGCGGCACACTGTCAAAAACAGCAGGTTTTTGTCCCTCACACTGTCCGGCACACTGTCAAAAACAGCAGGTTTTTGTCCCTCACACTGTCCGGCACACTGTCAAAAACAGCAGGTTTTTGTCCCTCACACTGTCCGGCACACTGTCAAAAACAGCAGGTTTTTGTCCCTCACACTGTCCGGCACACTGTCAAAAACAGCAGGTTTTTGTCCCTCACACTGTCCGGCACACTGTCAAAAACAGCAGGTTTTTGTCCCTCACACTGTCCGGCACACTGTCAAAAACAGCAGGTTTTTGTCCCTCACACTGTCTGGCACACTGTCAAAAACAGCAGGTTTTTGTCCCTCACACTGTCCGGCACACTGTCAAAAACAGCAGGTTTTTGTCCCTCACACTGTCCGGCACACTGTCAAAAACAGCAGGTTTGTGTCCCTCACACTGTCTGGCACACTGTCAAAAACAGCAGGTTTTTGTCCCTCACACTGTCCGGCACACTGTCAAAAACAGCAGGTTTTTGTCCCTCACACTGTCCGGCACACTGTCAAAACAGCAGGTTTTTGTCCCTCACACTGTCCGGCACACTGTCAAAAACAGCAGGTTTTTGTCCCTCACACCGTTAACAAAGTGTGACAACTTTTTCCTTGACGTGTCCCAGACTTATAATGACAGGCCTTATCAGCAGGCCTCCAATCCCAGCCTCCTCTGATGTTCTCTGTGGCCTGATACAGAGAGACAGAGACATAGTCCAGATCACCTCCTGTGCCCTCTGGCCCTGCACTGAAGGTCAACTCATCTCAGACACAGATTGAAGCTTTGTTCAAGTATTGGATAGACACTGCATAGTACTGTATATGGCCAGATAAACAAAGAAGGGGGTGTCAACAGAAATATAGAGAGAGAGAAAGAGAGAGGGGGGTTAGATGGAGAGAAAGGGGGAAAGTACATTTGAGGGGACCGAATGCTCATTGCTCACAGTAAACAACTAAATTGAATGGCTCAATGAACTGAGGCCCATACAAACACTCACTGTCTCACACACACAACTCACAGAGCATCACTTAGCCTATACACATGCATACACCCATAAACACAAGAACACACCCACCCATATGCAAACACACTACCCTGCTAACCTGTTAGAAGATAGATCAAGTAAGAAGATCACACTTTGAGGAATCTTACATACAAGACCACAAAGCTGAGTTCACACTGGCAACTGAATCTCAAAACCTCTGTCTTAGCCTACACACAGTCTAGTTTCTAGTCTTAACCATAGCCATGGTTCAGTAGGTCTCTACATGGTTAGTGTCAGTGGGATTCACTTCAACAGACCACGGCTTGAGACCACCTCTTACTTTGATCTATTAATTCAAGTATGCAGAGTGTCAAATTCAATTGATGCAACAAAGACCAAGCTGTGTTTTATCCAAAACAAGAGCCAGCAGGCCTAAACAGTAGCCAAGCTGTACTGGTCCGGAACACCATTTACCCTCCCTCAAACCATGCATCTCACTTCAGTTACTTAACACACGAAAAAGTCTAACAGATTGTTTTCCGTGTGTTCGCATACCAATTTGATAAAGACATGTTGAATCCCAAATACAGTGATGTATTGTTCTGTGAAATTCCCCTCCACCAGAATAGCGATGATACAACAGAATAAATCAGTGGAGTAAGGTCTGTGGGAGAAGGGACACTGATATCATTTAGATGTATTTGTGATGACTCACCAACTGTGAATTTAGCACTTGGTATGAGTCATTCCATTGGTTATCACCCTGATAGCACTGCTAAAGAGGGGGTGTATTTCAAAAGCAGAAATATCTTTTTAATAATGCATGAAACTCCCTGCTAATGGGCATAGTGGAACCGATCAAAGGCCTATCCAGGGGGTGTCAGGCTCCACTGTGCCCACAGGCATACCTTCAGGAGGAGCCATGCACAGAGAAAGTATCAAATAGCAAATTACCCAGCTTTGATTCTACTCCTCAGGCTGCACAGAAGACATTATAGAACAAAGTTGCAGGTCTCCTGTGAAAGCAGCAGTTTCACTTGTGGCATCAGCTAGACGGCTGCAGCACACAGGGCATGTTCACAGACAGACAGAACTATGGAAACCCATCACAACAGCTCTAAGCTGTTCCTCCCCACAAACACAGGAAATAAGTTTGTCAGAGAGGCAATTGTTTCCAAACAGGTACATGAAGAATTTCACCAAAGGGGGTAGGCAATACAAGGTATAGAGGGAGCTTTATCCCTCACACAGGGTTATCAGAATTATCTGTTGAATCATGTGCCATTTAGAGCACAGGAGAGAAGGAAATATGTCACTTCTATGCAATGCTGCTCTTCCTCTCACATCTGTTCAGAATTTTTCAGAATCACAGAGTACATAAATTAAAGTCGATTAATGCTGTGTTAGCACATTTAGTATAGATCCAAGGGTAGATAAGTACATCAATAATTGAGAGCTGAATTTACATTGTACAAACTTAGAGCTGCAAAGAACATAAAGATGCTGTTGCAATTGCCTGGAGAAACCGACGTTCTTTTGTGAAACCAAGGTTCTGTAAGTAAATGAAAAGATCATTTTCTGTATAGCAATAGATTTTAAAGACAGTAGTTATTGCTGTTGTGAGTGGGGAGTGCAAGGCACTGTTGAGACTTGTGGCTCTAGCCTACACTTTGAGTTCAGTACAGTTCAACGTGACTGTGTGACAGTGGATGGAGAAGGCACTCTTACCTTCCCTGGGGCTTTGGTCTTGTTATTGTTGTTGCTGCAGGAGGACAAGTTGACATCTTCGTGAACTCGGTCCAGAAGCCAAAGCAGGAACTCCAGGGCGTCATGTTGGGAGTTTCCTCGGAATTGGGATCCATACTTGGATACTATACTCTAGAGAGGGAAAGGAGAGTCACATGGTCAATGAAGGAGTCCATGTAAAACTGTATTGTAAACATTGGTGAATTAGTGCGTCTTCAATGGACAGAGAAACAGATTAGCTGACTTGTTTTAAAATGGTTACATTGATGTAATTCAAGATGAATGTACTATAACCACACAGTGTGCTTTTGAAGTAAAGACTTGCCTAAATGCATGAATAACCTTCTGCTGTCCGGATAATCCAAACATTTTGCATAAGAGTGAAAAACTAAAACAGCAGTGGGATAATTCAGATCCAAATCTGACAGCTTGTTAGGATTGGAGATGTGACGGAAATACCCAAATTGCAGTACCAAAAGCTATTGGTTTGTTTACTGCCATTCCTGCTTCCATAGAAACATGAAACAAACAGTGCAATATTAACTGGCCAACTGAGGTGTGCACCAATCAATTATATATTTTTTCTCAAATTCCGTTTTCTCAGTTTGGTTTTTCCAGTTTTCTGTTTTTCCCCCAGTTTTTTCACGTTTTCACTTTCAAAATATATTTTTGTTGATAGAAAAACAACAACATTTTATGTTTTAGGTCCACACCAATGCTTAAACCACATCAGGAGACTACTTTTGAGGTCTGGGAAAAATATATTACATTTACATTTTTGGGTGTATATCCCCTTTTATTTATTGCACACCAACACTGTTTAGTTAGCTGTGTTTCTGGAACACACATTTCTGCTAAACAAATCGCCACTGGATTGATGCAAATAATCATGATATCATTCTGCCAGGTAGGTATAGGCTTAGAGCAGGGGTGTCAAAGTCAAATGGACGGAGGGCCAAATAAAAAATTTAGCTACAAGCCGAGGGCCGGACTGTTCGAATGTTCATTGAAAAATGTTTAAATGACGCATATAGTCTAGTGAACCTAATTGAACCTACTGAAAACCTAACAAATATATTCCAATATGATCAGATAAATAAAGCAATATTTTCTTATGGCTCTGTCAGTAATCTTTAATTTTCAACAGACACAAAAGACAAATTTCCTTTATATAAAAATCCCCATAACATGAACATTAAATGAAAGAAACCGGTATTCAAGGCACCATCAGTAGCCTATATTTTCTATTTTAGCAAAAGTGGGCTAAATTTACTTCAAAGAAAAAAACAATAATAGCAATTTTCTATCATCCACTCAACTGAAATATTTTAAAAATATAATTGGATTGAAATACAATAAAATAAAGTGCAAAAATCTATTAATCAAAAACAACACTTTGTTTAAGGAGAAGTAACATGCAGTGAAAACAAATATTAAACTTTAACTTTTAAACTTGAACTGAGTAAAAACTCTAAATATGTGATTGCACAGTAATGTTCACTTGTTTGAGGTTGAGGGTGATACTTGGTGGTGTCCCATCTTTTCCACAAGTTCATCAATGTTCGGGTAAGGCTCTGAGCTGAGGAAATCCTCAGAATTGAGTGGAGGTGTTCAGCAGTAAGTCGACTTCTGTGTGATGTTTTGTTCAAGTTCATCAAAGAAAACAGTTGTTCACACAGGTATGTGCTGCCAAACATAGACAACGTTTGAGCAGCCTGGATGCGCAGCTGGGGCATTGTGTCGGGAGGAAACGGGCGAACTCCGCAGCACCCACTGCCGCATATTTTGCCCTCAGTGCATCATTGCATTGGAGGTCAATCAACTCCATTTGGAGGTTTGGTGGTGAGCTTTCCACGTCAACAGCAAATGGGTTACCGAGCAGTTCCAACCTGCTTTTTTGTGCTTCAAAGTCAGCAAATCGGCGTCGAAAGTAAGCGGCAAGCATACCTATTTTATCAGCCAACTGTGCACTCGGGAACGCACTGGTAGAGAGCTTCTCTTTCATGGTCTGGCAGCTGGGAAAGTGGCTCAAATTTTCTTTCCGCATCTGCGTCTCCCACAGAGTCAGTTTGGTTTTAAATGCCTTCACTGTACTGTACATATCAGAGATGACACGATCCCGACCCTGCAGCTGCAAGTTCATTGCATTCAGATGACTCGTAATGTCACACAGAAAAGCCATTTCACACAGAAACATTTCGTCTCGGAGTTGTGTTGTGTCTTTCCCTTTGCTGTCCAAGAACAGACAAATCTCCTCACGAAGCTCGAAACATCTTTGAAGCACCTTTCCCTGGCTTAGCCATCGCACCTCTGTGTGATAAGGCAAATCACCATGCTCCGTTTCTAACTCCGTCAGAAATGCCTTGAACTGGCGGTGATTCAAACCTTTGGCTCTGATAAAGTTAACTGTGCGCGTGATGATGCTCATTACATGCTCCATTTTCAAGGCTTTACCGCACAACGCTTCCTGGTGTATGATACAATGATAAGCTGTCAGCTCACCTGTCGCGTTTTCCTCTTGCATCTTTTCCCGTATCTTCGCCACCAGTCCGCTCCTGTGTCCACACATCGCAGGTGCTCCGTCGGTTGTCAAACCCACGAGTTTTTCCCAAGGCAGCTCCATCTCATTTACACATCTTGACACCTCTTCATACAAATCATGCCCCGTAGTTGTGCCATGCATAGGACGTAAAGCCAAAAACTCCTCTGTCACGCTTAGGCTGGAGTCCACTCCGCGGATGAAAATTGACAACTGGGCAATGTCAGAAATGTCGGTGCTCTCATCCACAGCCAAGGAATATGCAATGAAATCTTTTCCCTTTTTCACAAGCTGCTCTTTTAGATTGATGGACAACTGGTCTACTCTCTCGGCAATGGTGTTTCTGCTCAGACTCACATTTAAAAAGAGTTGCCTTTTTCTGGGCAAACTTCGTCACAAACTTTAATCATGCAGTTTTTGATGAAATCCCCCTCCGTAAATGGCCGGGCTGATTTAGCGATCTCTTCTGCCAAAATAAAACTGGCCTTGACAGCAGCCTGGCCTTGTGATTTGGCTTTTTGAACAGAGCCTGTCGAGATTTGAGGCCTCGTTTTAATTCCTCTGCCTTTTGTAGCCTTTGTTCCATGTCCATATTCTTGTTTTTGTCCGCGTGTTTCGTTTCATAATGTCGTCTCAGATTATACTCTTTCAGTACCGCCACACTTTCTCCACACAGAAGACACACAGGTTTTCCAGCTACCTCCGTGAACAAATACTCCGACTCCCACCTTGTTTGAAACCCCGGTTCTCAGTGTCCACCTTCCGTTTTGCCATTTTTGATGGGTATCTGAAAGTTAATTTTACTGTGATGCTGACAACTGCTGTGCCAATAAATATTGAAATGAAGCAGCCTACTGCTCGGTGCGTCACCGTTGCATTGTGGGAAATGTAGTATTGGTGCGTGTAAAAGATCTGCGGGCTGCCGGCTTGCTGCGGTCTGCGGGCCGGTTCTAATAATAAATCAAGATCATCCCAGGGGCCGTAAAAAACCTTCTCGCGGGCCGGATGTGGCCCGCGGGCCTTGACTCTGACATATGTGGCTTAGAGGTAGGTATACATTTTAAAGGAAAATACGAATCACGGATGCATTTTGTTCATGTCTTCACACCATAGTGCCCTCAGAGCTCATCACTAAGCTAAGGACCCAGAGACTAAACACCTCCCTCTGCAACTGGATCCTGGACTTCCTGACGGGCCGCCCCCAGGTGGTAAAGGTAGGCAACAGCATATCTGCCATGCTGGGGGGGTCTCTCGAGATTGTGTGCTTAGTCCCCTCCTGTACTCCCTGTTCATCCATGACTGCGCATTCAAGCACGACTCCAACACCATCATTAAGCTTGCAAACGTCACAACGGTGGTAGGCCTGATCACAGACAACGATGAGACAGCCTGTAGGGAGGAGGTCAGAGACCTGGCCATGTGGTGCCAAGACAACAACCTCTCCCTCAACGTGATCAAGACAAAGGAGATAATCGTGGACTACAGGAAAAGCAGGTTTGAGCACTCCCCCATTCACATCGATTGGGCTGTAGTGGAGCAAGTCGAGAGCTTCAAGTTTCTTGATGTTCACATCACCAAGAAACTATCATGGTCCAAACACACCAAGACAGTCGTGAAGAGGGCACAACAATGCCTATTCCCATTCAGGAAACTGAAAATATTTGGCATGTTTGGCATATTTGACATTTTAAAGGAAAATACGAATCACGGATGCATTTTGTTCATGTCTTCACACCATAGTGCCCTCAGAGCTCATCACTAAGCTAAGGACCCGGAGACTAAACACCTCCCTCTGCAACTGGATCCTGGACTTCCTGACGGGCCGCCCCCAGGTGGTAAAGGTAGGCAACAGCATATCTGCCATGCTGGGGGGGTCTCTCGAGATTGTGTGCTTAGTCCCCTCCTGTACTCCCTGTTCATCCATGACTGCGCATTCAAGCACGACTCCAACACCATCATTAAGCTTGCAAACGTCACAACGGTGGTAGGCCTGATCACAGACAACGATGAGACAGCCTGTAGGGAGGAGGTCAGAGACCTGGCCATGTGGTGCCAAGACAACAACCTCTCCCTCAACGTGATCAAGACAAAGGAGATAATCGTGGACTACAGGAAAAGCAGGTTTGAGCACTCCCCCATTCACATCGATTGGGCTGTAGTGGAGCAAGTCGAGAGCTTCAAGTTTCTTGATGTTCACATCACCAAGAAACTATCATGGTCCAAACACACCAAGACAGTCGTGAAGAGGGCACAACAATGCCTATTCCCATTCAGGAAACTGAAAATATTTGGCATGGGTTCTACAGCTGTACCATCGAGCGCATCCTGGCTGGTTGCATCATCACCCGGTATGGCAACTGCTCCGCCTTCGACCGCAAGACGATGTGGAGGGTAGTGCGTACGGCCCAGTACATCACTGGGGCCAAGCTTCCTACCATCCAGGACCTCTATACCAGGGTTGTGTCAGAGGAAGGCCCATAAAGTTTTAAAGACTCCAGTAACCCTAGTCATAGACTGTTCTCTCTGCTACTGCATGGCAAGCAGTACCGGAGCGCCAAGTCTAGATCCAAAAGGCTCCATAACAGCTGCTATCCCAAAGCCATAAGACTGCTGAACAGTTAATTGAATGGCTACCTGGACTACTTACATTGACCCCCCCCTTTTATTTTGTATTTACGCTGCTACTTGCCGTTTATTATTTATGCATAGTCATTTCACCATTACCTACATGTACATATTACCTCAATTACCTCGACTAACCTGCACCCCCACACATTGACTCTGTACCGGTACCCCCTGTTTATAGCCTCGTTTTTTTTTTTTACTTAAAAAAAAATAAAATAATTTAACTCTTATTTTTCGAAAAACTGCATTGTTGGTTAAGGGCTTGTATGTAAGCATTTCACAGTAAGGTCTACACGTGTTGTATTCGGCGCATGTGACAAATACAATTTGATTTGATTTAAGATATGTCTGATGTGTCTGTTGGTCCACCTGTGGCTGCACACAGGATCCCTTCTTCCACCTGTGGCTGCACACAGGATCCCTTCTTCCACCTGTGGCTGCACACAGGATCCCTTCTGTGGCTGCACACAGGATCCCTTCTTCCACCTGTGGCTGCACACAGGATCCCTTCTTCCACCTGTGGCTGCACACAGGATCCCTTCTGTGGCTGCACACAGGATCCCTTCTTCCACCTGTGGCTGCACACGGGATCCCTTCTTCCACCTGTGGCTGCACACAGGATCCCTTCTTCCACCTGTGGCTGCACACGGGATCCCTTCTTCCACCTGTGGCTGCACACAGGATCCCTTCTTCCACCTGTGGCTGCACACAGGATCCCTTCTTCCACCTGTGGCTGCACACGGGATCCCTTCTTCCACCTGTGTCTGTCTATTTTTAGTCAGAGACAAAGTCAGGTGAGAAGTATCACACTGTTCAGGTCCTTACACACAATTACAAAAAAATGTGGACAACAAAAATAAGACATCACCATCACAGGGCCAGAACTCAGACTGTACAGACAAATCCATTGTCTCGTTGTCCCTGTGCCAGCAGCAAGTCTATCCCTTTTGTGTCAAGAAAGAACAGCATGACATAATGGCCTCTTGGAGGCTGGCAGCACAGTTTAGGGAAACAAGATAGCCTTCATGTAATAGTTTTTCTCATTGTACTGCTTTACCCTACTGTAAATATATTGCATGGAAGGCAATGCACAATTGAGGTAGCAAGATGAAAGACCTACATCGATGTTGTACGACTCGTTTTGTTGTGTTCTACATAGTCTGATGGCAGTGTACAGACAATAAAGATTCTAACTCTTGACATACTTTAAATGAACTCTCTAAGGCAGTTTCCAGAAATAAGCTCTCTGTGGACACATAATTCTACAATTACAAGCTGCTGTTCCAGTGGCAAATCTCCCATGGTAATTCTAGTTATCTTCATCAGTGTCTCTGAATGTGGTAATTGCGTCATATAAATAATACTGTAGATAAGGTAGATAAGGTATAGTTCTCTCTGTGGTGTCCACAATGGCCATTTTGACCTAATTACGTATAACTCTGGACTGTGTAATATTTGTGTATGATTAATGCTCTGGTTTATGAGGTACCTGACTCTAACTGACAATTAATATGGACCAGTCCCACCAGTCATATAAATAGGACCACTGCTAGGTTTCTTTTACATTAGATGACTACATTAGATGACCTCTGAATGTTGGTATACACTGCCTCTTTCTCTGCAGTGTCATCATCAAGCAAATGAAGCATGATAATGATAATAGTGGGTGCTGGTACTGTAAAACTCTGCTGGAAAAATAATGTGACATATACTGTATGGGACCCCTAGTTTGGGGGTGGAGTGGGGGGGTGATATAATATACTAGCCTAAACAATATATACTGACAAAAGCACATACTACAGGTCACGGAAAGACCTACAATTTAATTATTTATTTTTTACATTTTGTTTGGGGGGGTGGTAACTGTGAGGTAACTGTTTTTAAAAGGACATTCTATTCCAAAATAACTGAAAATTCTAAAATAGATTTTCCCACTCCGGAAATGAGCCCAATAACATATCGGTCCATATTACCAGGCAGGTGTTATTTAGCAATAAGCATTGTCACCTGATGTAGCCCACCTGATGCTAACTCTTAGATCTAAACATTAGGCTATCTTGTTGCCAGTTAGGAACATACTGATGACTTGAATACCCCCCCAAAAAATTCCACTGGCCAAGGATCATATTACACCTGACCTGTGTTACATTTAGCCCCAATCTTATGCATTCAACCCCATTAGCGAGCTCTGACGAGCATAAACCATGGCGCTGATAAAAAAATATGGTTCTAAAATAGTGCATTTTAACACATTTTGGGGATTGAGAAATAAGTGTAGTAACACTAGAACGCTCCGTGATCCTCCGCTATTTACAGTGGCCATCATAACTGCTTTCAAATGTGGGTTTTCCCGCGACTGTATTAAGAATGTTGTACAATGACTGGGCATCCATGTGTCTCTCCCTGTGCAGCACTCGCAATTTGAGTGCTCCTCAAGAGGAATATTACTTTCTCGCATAGAATGTGACAGGCTGAACAATTTAATAGGTAAACTATTCTACTATTGGGTTGTGTGATTTTGCAGTTGCTTACTCATGTTTTTGGTTGTGGAAAATTAAAATGTGGACAAGACATTTTTCATTATATAATTCAAAATTAGGGAGAGGTGTCATGCCCATAGAGGGCACAGGTGCATGTACCCCCACAGATTTGTCTTATTTATAAATAATATTATCATTATATATATATATTTTTAAATACGACTAGCCACCTAGCGATGTTATGCCCAGATAAGTTCCTAATCTCACAACCTCATAACTAGCTAAAATAAACCATTTCAGGCTATCAATCAAGTTAGAGTAGCTAGCTTGTCTAACTATATTAGCTGGCATGCCTTTAGAAAAACAAGCAATTACTATATGTCCTGAATAAGACTCACATTAATTTCAATCTTTAACTCACATTTTTGTAGAGATGCATAAAAGCATATTTAGTTTCTTAACAAAAACTGTCAGGAGGATACAGACAGCTCAAGAGGTAACCTATGTTTAGATATGCAGAAAAATAAACAGTTTTGGCATAATTACTATGGTTCTAGATTGCAGCAAAAAGCTGTTTTATGTGTTTGAAAAATGCTAAATTCTCCAATTTCAGGACAGGGACATGTCCCCAATACGGATCAAAGGTCCCGGGTCTCATTTGAATCATAGGCGCCAGGTGTCGGACTCGGCAGGACCCGGCCCAATTAAACCCCTGTGTACGCCTGAAGAGAAGATTTACAGAACAAGAACAAGTGTCATCTCCTTGTGACTTCACTGAGTCATTTAACTTCATATTTAATGTCCTGAAATCAAAAGCTCTGCCAGATCAAATAGCCTAATCATTAAAAGGCCTACATGGAGACCTTAAATATTGACAAATCCGTGGAAGCCAGAGTCGCTGTCACAGTGAAGAGCCATCACACAAGAGTCATCACACAAACATGTCAAAAGTCTAAACTGATTTAGCCTTCAATCATGACCAGATCGTCCATCTGCTCTGTAGAGAGGGAGGGAGGACTGAATTCCAGCTCAAGAAGCATTCATCACTCCCTCCCTACCCTCCCTGACCCCTGTCCTTGGCCTCTCCCATGTTATTGAAACCTATATACTAGCTGTTGAGTAACTGTTTGAGTTTCTGTTTTCAAACCTTTTCTGGCCCCTCTATGCAAACAGTGAAATCCACCAGGAGGGATTCAGAGAATGCACTAGGACAAACAGATCAGATACTCTTTAAAACACACATCTGATTCTGATCCCAGAGCAGGTAAAATGAAGCCCTCAGATCAGAGGACAGTGACAGTTAGGACATGATGAAGGGGAAGAATGTATATAAAGTCACGGACACAGTACTTAACCTTTGATACAACATTTAAGTAACCCTCCCCCGACAGCGTCAGTCCTGCAAGGTGCTACTGGAATGTGGCTCAGTGCCAGTCATCCTGTGGTAGCTACCTTTGTGTTTTATTTTTCTCCAGTCTGCGCCACCAACCTGCCTGAGGGGACACTGGGACAGATCACCATTTAATGGTAACTTTTTGCTTCTAATTAACTTCTTTGGGACTGGGGGGCAGTATTGAGTAGCTTGGATAAAAAGGTGCCCAGAATAAACTGCCTGCTACTTAGGCCTAAAAGCTAGAATATGCATATAATATGCATATAAGATTTGGATAGAACACACGCTGAAGTTTCTAAAACTGTTTGAATGATGTCTGTGAGTATAACAGAACTCATTTGGCAGGCAAAAACCTGAGAAAAAATCCAACCAGGAAGTGGGAAATCTGATGTTAGTAGTTTTTCAAGTCATTGCCTATCCAATATACAGTGTCTATGGGGTCATATTGCACTTCCTGTGGCTTCCACTAGATGTCAACAGTCTTGCAGAGTGCCATGAGCTCAGTCTCGTGCGCTCCCGTGAGAGTTAGCTGCGTTCCATTGCATTTCTAAAGACAAAGGAATTCTCCGGTTGAAAGATTATTGAAGATTTATGATCAAAACATCCTAAAGATTGATTCTATACTTCGTTTGACATGTTTCTATGAACTGTAACACGACTTTCCGTCTGAACTTTCGCCTGGACTTGCCCGCACATTGTGAGTTTGGATTGTGTACTAAACACGCAAACAAAAAGGAGGTATTTGGACATAAAATATGGACTTTATCGAACAAAACAAACATTTATTGTGGAACTGGGATTCCTGTGTGCATTCTGATGAAGATCATCAAAGGTAGGTGAATATTTATAATGCTATTTCTGACTTCTGTTGACTCCACAACATGGCGGGTATCTGCATGGCTTGTTTTTGTGTCTGAGCGCCGTACTCAGATTATTGCATGGTTTGCTTTTTCCGCAAAGTTTTTTTGAAATCTGACACAGTGGTTACATTCACCTCTTCGAGATAGGGGGCGCTTTTAATTTTTGGATAAAAAACGTTCCCGTTTTAAACAAGATATTTTGTTATGAAAAGATGCTTGACTATGCATGGAATTGACAGCCTTGGAAAGACAAAACTCTGACGTTTCCAAAACTGCAAAGATATTATCTGTGAGTGCCCCAGAACTAATGCTACAGGCGAAACCAAGATTAAGTTTCATACAGGAAATGCCCCAGATTCTGAAGGTGCTGTGTTCCAATGTCTCCTTATATGGCTGTGATTGCGCCAGGAATGAGCCTGCGCTTTCTGTCGTTTCCCGCCATTGTCTGCAGCATTGTGACGTGTTTGTAGGCATATCATTGGAAGATTGACCATAAGAGACTACATTTACCTGGTGTCCCGCCCGGTGTCCCGTGTCGAAATTATTGCGTAATCTGTAGGTCCATGCACGTTCCATTTCTTCAGAAGAGAAAGTAAACTGCCACAATGGATTTTATCGTCGCTAGATATGTGAAAAACACCTTGAGGATTGATTCTAAACATCGGTTTGCCATGTTTCTGTCGATATTATGGAGTTAATTTGGAAAAAAGTTTGCGTTTTAATTACTTTTTTTTTTTTCCTTACCCAAACGTGATGAACAAAACGGAGCGATTCGTCGACACAAATAATATTTTTTGTAAAAACGGAACATTTGCTATCTAACAGAGTCTCCTCATTGAAAACATCTGAAGTTCTTCAAAGGTAAATGATTTTATTTGAATTATTTTCTGTTTTTTGTGGAAAATGTTGCATGCTGAAATAGAGGCATAATCCTATGCTAGGCTAATACTAATACTAATACTGTTACACAAATGCTTGTTTAGCTATGGTTCAAAAGCATATTTTGAAAATCTGAGATGACAGTGTTGTTAACAAAAGGCTAAGCTTGAGAGCAAATAGATTAATTTAATTTCATTTGCGATTTTCATGAATAGTTAACGTTGTGTTATGCTAATGAGCTTGCGGATAGATTTACACAATCCTGGATACAGGTTTTTTTTCGTAGCTAAACGTGACGCAGAAAACGGAGCGATTTGTCCTAAGCAAATAATCTTTCAGGAAAAACTGAACATTTGCTATCTGAGAGTCTCCTCATTGAAAACATCAGAAGTTCTTCAAAGGTAAATGATTTTATTTGAATGCTTTTCTGGTTTTTGTGAAAATGTTGCCTGCTGAATGCTAATGCTAAATGCTACGCTAAATTCTACGTTAGCTATCAATACTGTTACACAAATGCTTGTTTTGCAATGGTTGAGAAGCATATTTTGAAAATCTGAGATGACAGTGTTGTTAACAAAAAGCTAAGCTTGAGAGCAAATAGATTAATTTCATTTCATTTGCGATTTTCATGAATAGTTAACGTTGCGTTATGGTAATGAGCTTGAGGCTGTAGTCACGATACCGGATCCGGGTTGGCTCGACGCAAGAAGTTAAGGAGAAGTGGATCTAAAATTCCATGCATAACACTTGTATCTTTTAGCAATGTTTATTATGAGTATTTCTGTAAATTGATGTGGCTCGCTGCAAAATCACCGGATGTTTTGGAACTACTGAACATAACGTGCCAATGTAATCTGAGGTTTTTGGATATAAATATTAACTTTATCGAACAAAACATACATGTAACATGAAGTCCTATAAGTGTCATCTGATGAAGATCATCAAAGGTTAGTGATGAATTTTATCTCTATTTCTGATTTTTGTGACTCCTCTCTTTGGCTGGAAAATGGCTGTGTTTTTCTGTGATTAGGTACTGACCTAGCATATTTTTTTGGTGTGCTTTCGTCGTAAAGCCTTTTTGAAATCGGACTCTGTGGCTGCATTTACAACAAGTATATCTTTAAAATGGTGTAAAATAGTTGTATGCTTGAGGAATTTGAATTATGGGACTTCTGTTGTTTTGAATTTGGCGCCCTGCAATTTCACTGGCTGTTGGCGAGGGACACTAGCGTCCCACATGTCCCAGAGAGGTCTTAACCAAGATTTACTTGGTGCATATTCGTGAATATTAGCCTGTAACTGAACAGCACAAATGTGTGCAACCACCAAATTGCTTTTGCTAATACATTGTGTTACATCATAAAGTTTACTTACATTCACTTTCATTTTCTCCTCCAAAATTGTGTTTTTTTTAATGGGATGTGACGCAAACACTTATCCACCTTCTTTGCTATTCCTTGTCTTTGCTATTCTTACTCTGTCAGAGGCATGTGGAGTGACTGATAATACTGTTTGAGAACTCTGCACTGAGATAATTACGAAGTGGGCCATTTAAATTAAGGTAAGGTTTTTGATTGTTTATAGATGGCTGGTTGTTTTGTCTGATACTCCCATGGCCTAAGGGCTCAGACAGGGGCCTGACAGCTATCTGATTATCTCATGGTGCCTGCAGACTAGAGGTCGACCGATTAATCGGGATGGCCGATTAAATAGGGCCAATTTCAAGTTTTCATAACAATCGGAAATCGATATTTTTGGACACCGATTTGGACAAATTATTATTATTGTTATTTTTTTTAAATATTTTTTTACACCTTTATTTAATCTTTATTTAACTAGGCAAGTCAGTTAAAAACACATTATTATTTTAAAAAATTACAGCTATCTTGAGATCTCAACTATCTTGACTACATGAAGCCAGCTCAGATTTTTGTCCTCTCAAAAGATAAGAAGGAAGTGGCTATAGATGGAGAGAAGTTGGCAGGGTGTCCAGAGAAGAGTGAGATTGTGAGAAATAATTACTTTTTGGAGGAGAGGAACGGTCACACAGAACATTGGGTCAGACAGAAACCAAATAAACTAGTTAGGATTGATTCTCCTCTGAGACCTCTCTGGCAGGAGGTACAGCACTGACTGCACAATAAATGTAATTCAATCTCTGGATGGTATTTTAGTCTGGTATTGTGATAATTGTTTTTTCCTCCTCTTTAGCGTGGGCAGGGTGATCCACAAGAAGATTCACTCTCAGATCCACACTCAGATCCACTCTCAGATCCACACTCAGATCCACTCTCAGATCCAAAATCAGATCCACTCTCAGATCCACACTCAGATCCACTCTCAGATCCACACTCAGATCCACACCCTCAGATCCACTCTCAGATCCACACTCTCAGATCCACACTCTCAGATCCACTCTCAGATCCACACCCTCAAATCCATTCTCAGATCCACTCTCAGATCCACACTCAGATCCACTCTCAGATCCAAACTCTCAGCACCACTCTCAGATCCACTCTCAGATCCACACTCAGATCCACTCTCAGATCCACACTCAGATCCACACTCAGATCCACACCCTCAGATCCACACTCTCAGATCCACACTCTCAGATCCACTCTCAGATCCACACTCAGATCCACTCTCAGATCCACTCTCAGATCCACACTCTCAGATCCACTCGCAGATCCACTCTCAGATCCACACTCTCAGATCCACTCTCAGATCCACTCTCAGATCCACTCTCAGATCCACTCTCAGATCTACACTCTCAGATCCTTTAATGGAGAGTGTTCCTCTCAATAAACAGTCTTCTCTATGGCAATGTTGCCTAACTAACATAATGAAGTGTGTCCAATTCAGAAATACTGTAAATGGTAGTGAGTCAGCCAGGTGCTCATCATCTCAGCGACTGTAATATTAAAACCCAGCGTTCAAAGCCGCCATACCTGGAAAACACTCAATATGACACACCAGCTTTCAAAAGTCTGTTTAGAGTATAGTAAGTCCTTTGTTTATGTTCAAGGTTCTTCTGTGCTGTGAGTGTCTGACGGAACAAAGTGCTAGCTCAGCACTCCAGACAGACACCTGGTAATCCCATGCCCTCAGACTCCAGTGACACACTGTGCCAGCCAGCCACCTCATTACTAAGTGGTGAACTAAAAGCCATCTGGGTAAACCCACAGACTATAAAAGCACTGGAGAGATGAACTGGAGTTCAGCGTCGTAGCTATTGAACTGGAGTTCAGCGTAGTAGCTATTGAACTGGAGTTCAGTGTAGTAGCTATTGAACTGGAGTTCAGTGTAGTAGCTATTGAACTGGAGTTCAGCGTAGTAGCTATTGAACTGGAGTTCAGCGTAGTAGCTATTGAACTGAAGTTCAGCGTAGTAGCTATTGAACTGGAGTTCAGCGTAGTAGCTATTGAACTGGAGTTCAGCGTAGTAGCTATTGAACTGGAGTTCAGCGTAGTAGCTATTGAACTGGAGTTCAGCGTAGTAGCTATTGAACTGGAGTTCAGCGTCGTAGCTATTGAACTGGAGTTCAGCGTCGTAGCTATTGAACTGGAGTTCAGCGTCGTAGCTATTGAACTGGAGTTCAGCGTCGTAGCTATTGAACTGGAGTTCAGCGTAGTAGCTGATGCACTGACTTATAAAGTAATCAAACCTGGCGAAAGAAATAAACAGGTTACCTATAGGCTAATAAATCTTATGAGCTCCAATGTCATGGATAGTGCTTCAGGCAGCATTTTTTGGAATATAACATCAAATCAAATGTTATTTGTCGCATGTTTCGTAAACAACAGGTGTAGACCAACAGTAAAATGCTTATTGACCAATATCTTAACATTTTCTGTAAATCCCCTCAATATTTTAGGCAAATGTCACACAAATAGTTTTTTTTATCATGATAGGAATGACAGCAGCATAGTTGTTTTATGTTGCGGTTTCAATCAAGGTGCAGTCAAGGTATACAGGGGCAGGAGCAAATAGAAATACAGCAGTTATCTTCACCCCTGGCTCTCTGGTACTTAAAATAACTTGTCCTGAGTTTATTACATAGTAAGTATATTGTTAGTACACAGGTATAAGAGCAACTAGATTTAATTATAGCCAACTATAGCCTACCTTGAATTCCACTGACAGTTGCGGGATGTATTCCAGAGTCCAGAGTGCCCTAACAAGTGATGCCAACTGCTCCGTGACTTCACCTCTGGCATGCTGCGTGTCTTCACTTTTAACAATCCCATTAATTCTCCTTCGACTCAAATCCAATTTGTACCGCTCCAACCCGAGATACTCTGCGAGCAGGTCAGTGTTGCTCAAGCACTGGACCACGGCGTTCATGAAACAGGTGTTCCCATGATTTTTCAAGCCTAGAACACCTGGAATTTTGCCACCATAGCACCATAAAACCCTCTCGTTCACCGAGCAACGGGAAGAAGCTATCGAATTATTTTTAACAGAATCATCCCCGGCGACATGGACATCCTCTTTGATATTTTCTGAGTTGGTACTGATGTTACAAGGTGTCCCGTCACGAAACCCTCCATCGTCATCCTCTGGGCCCTGAACTGCAACATCTCCAAAGTGGGTAAAAGTGCCCAAAGTTTTGATAATTTTATTTACAAAACTCCCCACCGACTTCAATGATTTCTTTCGAAAAAGCCGTCCATGTTTCTGTTTGTTTTCCTTGCGCTTTGCTGCCTTTGACGTGTCTTCACCCTTCACTCTGCAGTGTTTATCCATATCTTTATAATACTTTGCCGATGTTGGAGAATTCTGGAATTAATTGCGAGGCCAGTGTGCCACTTTTCTGCAGAGATTTCCCATCCGGATACCGTGAGGAGGACAGAACACCAGCGCACAGAGGTGAAACCATCGCGGAGCCATGGCACATCAACACATATCGACTCCGCGCAGCCGGTAAACGTCAAACATTTAATCACTTACTGAAACCCTTAATACTTGTTGACCAAATTACATGAGCTCCATCGATGTTCAACATTACCCTCGCCTTTTCTTGCCTCATACTTGCAACCTTTACGGGCATGTACACACGCACTTACCCATCGCTTCGAACTTCGTCTCGAAAGAGGCGTGTATTCATATGCGTAGTGTGTGACTATTCCCTCCCACTTTGATTCTAGTCCCTGTATCATCAAAGTAGTTTACACTGGCATAGTAGGCTATATAAACGCTGACTCACAAATTAATGTTTCCAGGTTTAACTTTTATTTTCATGAAAACAAGCAGTTTTTCATGGTTGAATGTTGAAACAGTCATATTTTATTTTTGGCAGGTTTTCTCTGTTAATATAAAATATGTGGATTAGTCATGGACACGTTTTTGCATTTAGAACACACACACATATTAGCCAATCATAAATTTCCCAATGTTTGGGAACCCCTGCTGTTTCAACCCACTGGCATGAAGGGCAGTGGTGAGGTGCTCACCTGAAGAGAGCAGTAACCAACCATACACAACAGATAGAAGGATATGATGGAAACTATAAGCAGACATATTTCAGTCAGGTTCATCTCAAACATGAACTTTATGGAGTTTGCTGGTTGGGGAAAAAAACAGTCTTTGCAAAAGCATAAGTGCATTCCTTTTACATTCACAACAATATCATTCAATACCTTGGAGAATGCCCTGGCAGAAATGGAGACCTTGTGAAATAATGTCTTGTTAATCTATACTCAGGCAATGAAATGGGAACACTAATAGGAGTGGGGTCTTTAAAGGTCCAATGCAGCTTGTTCACCAGCTTGTCATCACCATTTGCCACCTATGTGGAGACACAAACCATACATTATTATGGGATATCAGGGTTTAGTTTAGTCTGCTGTCAGTGCAGTACAATGGGTACAGTACAGACTATCTCATCTTACAAAGGCTTGATGAATGATGTCTCTGAGAGACAATTAAATGTTGTGGCCTGAGATTACATTGAACTGTATAAACCATACATATGCTGTTTCTTAATTTGAGCCAGTTTCTCACAGCAGGAAAATAATCCTGCAGCAACAGGAAATATGAATTATTATGTGGATTATAAATAATGGATATTTTTCTAGGGGTTTGATACATTCTACATTAGCGTAAATCAAGTCTGAAACTATAAAGTGGAATTTACCAACAAGATTTAAGGTAACGCATCTGTATCTGTCACAAACTGGTCTCCATCGAGGGTGATGTCATTCCATTAATGGATCCTGAGAGGGACCCTTCTAGTTCTCGTAAGGCAAACCCGTCATACACCTCCCAATAGCCAATCCGTCTCAGAAAATATACAGTATGTTAAATATTACAGGCCTTGATGTGCAGTAAACGAGGATCGTAGAATAGTTGTGTGAAGAACTCTCATTAAACTGCAAAATGCATACAATCACAATGTATAAAATCCACCCAACAGTTTCCAAAAGCGCATGCTCATTATTTTTCCACCAGGATTATAATATACAGAGTCTTTCACAATGACCAGTATTCATTATTCAAACTTTTTAATTAATGCAAGTCTGTGTCAAAATCTCTCCTCCTGTTTAAAAATGTTTATAAGCAGATGTATTGTGCATGCCAGCATTTATTGGCTGGTAAATATTTTTGGGAGATTTATAACTAAAGCCTTGACTTTCTCCTAATGAGTCCTTCACAGTATGCAAATAGAAACTGCTACCGTCTATCAAATAGTAAAATGCAGTGGTTAAAACATGGTTGTGTGGGATGAGCCATAATCATCTCTGGGGTTGACAGCTTTCTCCTTGGCCTCTCGGCCTCCCATTGCAACTGTTATTTTAAGTTATTTTTAGACCACAAATACCACATTTCCCTTTTAAAACGCAGGTGTCTTTCTATTTTTTCCCTTGTAGAAAAATTAATTTACCTACAAAGAAGGAGCTCAGGAAAAGTGTAGATTTGACATCCTATGTGATTGTGCTCACCACTTTTCATGAAAAAACATGTGCTCCAGTAGTGTAGAGTTTAGACATACAATGGGGAGAACAAGTATTTGATACACTGCCGATTTTGCAGACTTTCCTACTTACAACGCATGTAGAGGTCTGTAATTTTTACCATAGGTACACTTCAACTGTGAGAGAAGGAATCTAAATCCAGAAAATCACATTGTATGATTTTTAAGTAATTAATTTGCATTTTATTGCATGACATAAGTATTTGATCACCTACCAACCAGTAAGAATTCCGTCTCTCACAGACCTGTTAGTTTTTCTTTAAGAAGCCCTCCTGTTCTCCACTCATTACCTGTGTTTACTGCACCTGTTTGAACTCGTTACCTGTGTAAAAGACACCTGTCCTGTAACGGCGTTCGTCTGTAGAAAGAGAGTCGGACCAAAATGCGGCGTGGTGGTTACTCATGTTCTTTAATGAAAAATGAACGATACATGAAATAACTTAATATACAAAACAACAAACGAAACGCGAAAACCTATAAAGCCTATCTTGTGACAACAAACACAGAGACAGGAACAATCACCCACAAAACACACAATGAAACCTAAGCTACCTAAATATGGTTACCAATCAGAGACAACGAGAATCACCTGACTCTGATTGAGAACCGCCTCAGGCAGCCAACCTATGCTAGACACCCCTACTCAGCCGCAATCCCAATGCCTACTAAAACCCCAATACGAAAACACAACAACAATAAACCCATGTCACACCCTGGCCTGACCAAATAAATAACGAAAACACAAAATACTAAGACCACGGCGTGACATGTCCACACACTCAATCAAACATACTTCAACCTCTCCACAATGGCCAAGACCAGAGAGCTGTGTAAGGACATCAGGGATAAAATTGTAAACCTGCACAAGGCTGGGATGGGCTACAGGACAATAGGCAAGCAGCTTGGTGAGAAGTCAACAACTGTTGGCGCAATTATTAGAAAATGGAAGAAGTTCAAGATGATGGTCAATCACTGTCAGTCTGGGGCTCCATGCAAGATCTCACCTCGTGGGCCATCAATGATCATGAGGAAGGTGAGGGATCAGCCCAGAACTACACGGCAGGACCCGGTCAAAGACCTGAAGAGAGCTGGGACCACAGTCTCAAAGAAAACCATTAGTAACACACTACGCCATCATGGATTAAAATCCTGCAACGCACGCAAGGTCCCCCTGCTCAAGCCAGCGCACGTCCAGGCCCTTCTGAAGTTTGACAATGACCATCTGGATGATCCAGAGGATGAACAATATTTTATGTGATGTTCGTGTGCTACTCAATGGACTGCTCTGGTCCACCAGTGAAATATATATGTTTTAAGTTAAACAAGGAGAGATCATTTTCCAATGAGGTTTTCTCTGTGAAGAAGTAAACATCATCCTCGATGAAATGGGTGACAGAGACCATCTGGTTGCCTGAGTCATAGCTATGCCGTCTGCTTTAAGAACAAACAATCCCTTAGTAGAGAATACAATACACTGTCATTGTCACTGCATTACTCTACTATGACATCTGGCGCTAAAATATGACCAGTGGCAAGGAGATGGCGCTCACACACGACTCACTGTGCAATCAATCATCCATTGTGTTTCCATGGTAATAACTAAATAAATACTATGGTAGTCATTAACCCAATCAGAGTTTAATTCTCCCTCAATACTTTAGTCTGTTGTACAAATGAGTCTGACCTCAGTAAATGCTCTTCTATATCCTACTGTGGATGTTCCTTTCTGTCTGTGCTACTAGTGATGATCTGGTACTCCTCAGAGTGGGAGCAGATACTTCTAACCAGAGTATACAGTATATGTTGCTTATATTTGTTTCATTTTTAAAATCAAATACTATTTGTTAAACTATTAGTCCTTTCTTCATATCATTAGCATTGTAACCAGATTCTGTTATGAATAAACATGAGCCAAGGCTTGTGGTTTCTGAAAACTTTGTTTATCTGGTAGGCCCTAACACAGTGCAGAGGTTTCATGCCCACTAACTATAGGTATCTATAATTATATAATTTGGTGGGTGCTTATATTTGTCCTATTTCATGCATGTAAAAGTGTGTATTAATATGCATGTGTGAATTGGAAATGTGTATTTTTGCATATCCCAACTCACCTTGAGACAGACACCCTCGGAAAATGGCCATTATCAACCGCGACCCTATTTGTACTTTGTAACGATCATGGTTCTTCATCGCCATCATTGTTGTTTATCTTTATCTCCATGGTGCTTTATCTCCATCATTGTTGTTTATCTTTATCTCCATGGTGCTTTATCTCCATCATTGTTGTTTATCTTTATCTCCATGGTGCTTTATCTCCATCATTGTTGTTTATCTTTATCTCCATGGTGCTTTATCTCCATCATTGTTGTTTATCTTTATCTCCATGGTGCTTTATCTCCATCATTGTTGTTTATCTTTATCTCCATGGTGCTTTATCTCCATCATTGTTGTTTATCTTTATCTCCATGGTGCTTTATCTCCATCATTGTTGTTTATCTTTATCTCCATGGTGCTTTATCTCCATCATTGTTGTTTATCTTTATCTCCATGGTGCGTTATCTTCTTGATCTTTACCTGTCCCTCCCCTCCCCGCTGGCAATCGTCTTGCAGCCTCTGGTGGTGGCGATGGCTGTCACTCACACCCATGCTGTGGGCGTTGTGCACAGTCATCAGCCTGCTAGTCTCAGGAGTGAAGCAACAGATCTTATCATCATTCCAGGCTGAAAGAAAACGGCACAAAAGTCAATGACTGGGAGAAATACAAACATGAATGCGTGACAGAAAGTATTGTTTTTCTTTCATCTGAGTTAAAAATGGCACAACTGTTGTTGCCCAACTAAATCACCACCAGAGGAATGCATTTGCATTTCCAGACAGCAGACGCGGCTGATAATAGAAAGCCCCTGAGTTTCTGCTGCTAAGAAATGGAATGGAAAATCCACCACTGATGATGCTCCTGCTGTCAATCATGAATTCCACAGTGTTGCAGCCAGGTCATGTTGGGCACAGTGATATGTGGCACTTCTTTAGAGGTCTCCGTATGCCACATCCAGATGTCATTCTCAGAACGTGGCAAAGAGCTCAGATGAGCCACTGTGAGATATACATCAAGATATATACGTTAAATTAAAGCACTTATTATCAGCCCATAATGAATCGATCGAGCTATTGACACTGACTAATATAAATATCATGCTCAACAATATCTACTTTGGAGGACACAGGACATGACTTACAGTAAATGATAGTATAGCCCCCTCTACTGGTGTCATTTCAAAAGGCAAATGGGCTTCAAAATGAACAGCCAGTCAAGCAGAATCAGTTCCCTATTTGTATTCAATAGGGGACTGACCCTGCACACAAATGGAATGTGATGGCGTATATTATGTGACCTTTTAGCCTGTTGTTTCACTCACATCGTTCACGGCGCTGTTATGGCTGGAGGGGATCAGGTGATGAACTCCTCTTTGAAGTCAGTGTAGCTGAAATGGCAGATCTGTGTTGCCTCTGTGCCCACAAAGAACTGGTGACCATCACCACGGGGCGCTATGGATGTCACCCCTTTCCAGCTGAACCTTCCTGCCAAAGAGTAGAAACCAAAGAATACATGTACAGGTAGTGTTCATTGAGTAGTACAGTGGTGTATTAGATGCTTTTGGAAGATGCACACAGGATTACTGAAGTGAGAGAATAACTATAAAAGTGAATAAAGACCTCCATTCCAGACACTAGACTCACTTGATGTGTTTGAAGTTGGATGAGGATCCTGAACAGAGTGAATGTGCCATCTCCTGAGCCGAGAGTATGTTGCCTGTCTTCATCACAGACTGTGTTCGCCCCATGTCGACAACAAGGGGAAATGCATGCTGAGTTCTGAGTTTTGTACTGCAGTCTATCTAACTAAGCCAAATATAAAACTTTTTTGAAGCCACCTTGCTGAACATCTGTTTCACTGGGTCACAGCCCATTAAGAAGCTTGGTCTTGAGACTGATTTTCAGGATATCCCCACTGGTGCAACAGTAGAAATAGTATAGCTGATCCCAGCCTTCCTCAGGGATCTGTACCATGAAGCAATAGCAAGTTATTCAGGCTGCAAACTGCAGTATGCTGAGGAAATAGCACTCTCACAAATGTATCAGGGCTCTACAGCCTACATTTTTCAACATAGGTGCACACGTGCTCCTTGTATGAGAGGTCAGCATAGAGCCCTGTGTATGTGTTAGTGCACTGTATGTTCTGATATTGTAATTTGTATAAAACAAGAAGCCCGCACTCTGTTAAAGCTCCCAATTCACAGATTTATTGACAACGTTTCGATCCGAAACGGATCTTAGCCAATTTAGATCGGCTAAGCCGACGACGATCCGTTTCGGAACAAAACGTCAATAAATCGGTGAACTGGGAGTTTTAACAGTGTGCGGGCCTTCTTGTTCTATACTAGTATTATTTATTAGCCCAGCACCTGTGTTTTTAAGAATCTGGTATGACCACAAACTCTTCTGATATTGTAATTACCCAAATGCATTTCACAATTGTTTTCAGCTGCCCTGTCTGACATTCAGTGGACCTAATCTTGTGGGGAAGATTACATTCCCAAACGGGGAGAGTGTCGCTACAAGAGATGATCAATATCCTTGTAGGCCTTTAGTTGTGATATTTCATTAGAAGGTGTGCCAAGCCAAAATTATACAAAAATAGTTATTTAAATATACATACTGTTCTGCCTATAGAAAGATGTTGTCACTTGTGTTGGAGTATTGCAGATTAAGGCAGTGACCACCACTGTGGGCTGGGGCCGGGCTTCCACAAATGGATTCTCTGTTTTCTATATTCCATACCACTCTATGGAAGTTACAGACACACAGTTATTCAGTTAAAATGTATGAATACAACTATTTGTAACTATTATATTATAACAGAGGATCTGAGTCAAATGTCAGTATTTCACAAAGTTTGACACACTATTGCTATGGCTAGTACCTGCCATCATCGTGACCCCCAAGGGTCACCAGGTACTTGACATTGGGGGGAGAAGTCCAATCCTTCCACCTTTACTAACACCAAATGATATATTCAATCCTTAAATGTTTGACATACTAAAAGCAAAATTGGTTCCCTATGAAGATACGTATAAACTCCCTCTCCAAATGAAATCTTTGATCATGTTATTGGGTCTAACCAATGATGTATATAAACTCTGGATGACTTACAGGGCGCTTACTCCTCCATTGTAAAACATATTTTGGAAGCTATAGAAATGCATTTTTTTATGACTACATTAGTTTTGACACATTTATTCTATTACGGACACCTTAATGCATACTTTAAAATTATATTATGTTAGCTGAACATAAAACTACTAAATAAAAATAAATATCACAACATTTTCCTTGTTACTGTCACTGTCCCCACTACAACAAGACAACACTTAAATACATGTAACTTTGTCATTTATACATTTAATTGAAATACTATATAATTCCATTCATTCCTATGGTGGACTGCTCCTACTGGGTAATGTCTTTGTGGCCGACGGTGGTTTGAAAGCCTCTCAATGGGCAATACATAGCGTTAGCAATCCAGGGTTCATACATATCATTGGGTCTAACAGTCATCTCGCGCAGAACTACGCATGTGCATCCGTCAGATAAGAAGGCACTCTTTCGATATAAAGTTGTTTTTGACGAAAATGAAAACGTGTCAGTTTGTCACTTTGGCGAGGTTGGAGTAATAACATGTCAAATCAAATCAAATCAAACTTGATTTGTCACATACACATGGTTAGCAGATGTTAATGCGAGTGTAGCGAAATGCTTGTGCTTCTAGTTCCGACAATGCAGTAATAACCAACAAGTAATCTAACTAACAATTCCAAAACTACTGTCTTATACACACAAGTGTAAGGGGATAAAGAATATGTACATAAAGATATATGATTGAGTGATGGTACAGAGCGGCATAGGCAAGATACAGTAGATGGTATCGAGTACAGTATATACATATGAGATGAGTATGTAAACAAAGTGGCACAGTTAAAGTGGCTAGTGATACATGTATTACATAAAGATGCAGTAGATGATATAGAGTACAGTATATACGTATACATATGAGATGAATAATGTAGGGTATGTAAACATTATATTAGGTAGCATTGTTTAAAGTGGCTAGTGATATATTTTACATCATTTCCCATCAATTCCCATTATTAAAGTGGCTGGAGTTGAGTCAGTGTGTTGGCAGCAGCCACTCAATGTTAGTGGTGGCTGTTTAACAGTCTGATGGCCTTGAGATAGAAGCTGTTTTTCAGTCTCTCGGTCCCAGCTTTGATGCACATGTTCACCTACACAAGACATTGTCTCGAAACTAGGTTGTGCCTTTAGATTTAGAGACAATTAACAAATAGGAAGATTTTTTTTACATCTCTCATTGACTGCTCAAACCACGGTCTGGTCTGCGGTGCCTGCTGCTTCACAAGCGTTCCCAGAAGTCTTGGGAAAATTAATAGAGTTTTTGTAGGGTCCACTATCTATGTGATATTATTCTGGATTTTTTTCTGATTGATTGATGAAGTAATCAGTTCAGAAGAGATGACTAAAGTCTAGCTAGCTAGCAAGGACGTACCAGTATAACCAATAACTGCATCAAGATCAATAAGTGAAATATTTTGTATATATCCAACCTACTGGTAAACGTTTACGAAGCACTCTCACTTTTTAGCTTCGACACCGACTGCCAACAAAACGTTTTTCACAGCCCCCGCAACGCTTGGCCCAGGAGCAACTCTGTGTATACGCAGACTAAACACTTGACCCATATTGAGGGAGAGATTACAATGTTTCAAACCTTTCAGTGGACTCAACTTTCTCTCGTGATTTTGGCCAATAACTCATACAGCAACGTGAAATGTGTGACAAGTTTGACAGAAACTCTGAAAATAATACATTTAATTGATATAGCGCTTTTCATTACGCTCCACCGTCCAGGCCAAGCACACTCTCCTCTGCTTCTCCTTCTATGGCTCCTCCAAGACCCAGAATGAAGCCGGTAGTGACATTATATAATAACTTATCCTTATGGCTGAGTTCATACCTATTCTTATATCACCCGTGGAATGCTCTTCTCTGTTGGAGTTTTGCATAATGTGTTGTGACTCATTGCCCCTTGACACCTCAATAAAAGTGGTCATTCAAGGGCAGCCACTGTTCAGTGTAGGGGTCTTTATTGGGGTCACATCTGTCTCAGATCACTCATCTGTGTGGAAGACACCCATTCATGACCATGTGAGCTGGATCGCAGGCTTCTTTGCCATGATGACAAATGAGGGAACAAAGTAATTATCCTGTCATGGTCATGTATGACCTTAGGAACCTTAATGAAAGAGCGTATTTAGTGAAAAGCTGCAGTTGACCTCTAGAATCGCATCGTCAGGAGAAATATGACTAACATCGAAGATACAAGACTCACTCTCTCTTTAGAATGTCTCCCACCAAAGATGAAATTCCTCTGTCATAGTATTGAGTATAGCCTAATACACACCTCTTTATGCAGACCTTTTGTGCCAAACGCCAAACTGTGTTGATTTCTTTTTTTCCCCCCATTTCCTGCAGAGGGCAGTGTTTTGAAGGGTGGTTCACTGAATTGTTTTTCATTCTGCATATTTTATGAACACAGTGTCAGAACAAATCCTGATGAATGAGCTCCCTGCTTGTTATGACTGACATGGGACTGTGGCCAAAGACAGACCCCAGTGGAAGAAGATTGTTGCTGCAGGTAGCCTAGTGGTTAGAGCGTTACGCCAGTAACTGAAAGGTTGCTAGATTGAATCCCTGAGCTGACAAGGAAAAAAATCTGTTTTTCTGCCCCTGACAAGGCAGTTAACCCACTGTTCCTAGGCCGTCATTGTATATAAGAATTTATTCTTAACTGACTTGCCTAGTTAAATAAAGGTTACATTTTTTTTTAAATGTCCCACCTAGGATGAAGAGGTAAAGACACATATGATTGGTCGTAATGTGTCAGGGACCTTCTCACTGTGATTTTCTGAGTGTCAATTTGAGTGGCCATTGTCTTTATTTTGATAGTACTGGCTGTTAAAGAGAAAGCAATGTTGAGCCATGTCATTTTTTTTGTTGAAACAATGACATTTCAGTCCAGGAGATAAAACCTGAGGCCAGTCAGAACACAGCAATTCCTGCAGATGGATGTGTAAAAAGACAATAGGACACCATGTCATCACTGAAATATCTAGATCAACAAAACATTGCCGGATCTTAAACTGATCCCCATAGAATTGAAAATGAACAGACAAATCCGTCATAAAGAACCCTTCAAAATGAATGGTTAAACTTAAAAACAGTGGTCTAAAAATCCCAGCGTTGGGTCTCCGTGTGCAATGGTGATGTTACAGTAGTTACGCTGTAGTAATCTAAGCTTTTTCCCCCTCTGATACCGTTGTTCAAAAGCTATTTGAGGAACAGCGTGTTCATTGAAGAATAGCCAGGAAAGAGATGAGACAGGGCTCCACCCATTCTAAGACATTGTTGTTCCCCCTGCATGGGCAGCCCTGAGACCCTCTCCTGGCAACACTCCAGTGTGACCACAGGCTTTAGATGGGCCTGATTGGCTCAGCAGGTCTCAACGGGTGGCTAATTGGATAAGCTTTTAATCTTCACACTATCACCGTCCTGCTGAATCAGAGGCACAGGGAGACAGAGATCAGTCCTTTGGTAAAATACTTAGCAAACATTTCAGGGGTGTAATATTCACACTATCCTCATGGACAACAGAAACATGACTACCTAAAGATAACTAACAGGATTAATTCAGATGATAATAATTTCATCTGATTTGGAGACTGAGGTATGTGGCGACATACTATACTGGCATTTTGACCTCATGTAAGCATATTTTTTTATCAATGTTTCGATTGGAATCAGACATAATTCAAATAACATTAAATCAAGAGATTTAAACTTTCTTTTTTTTCTAAAAGGACAATGTAGACAAGTGTTGAAGTCTCAGTTTTTCTTGTTTGCATTTTACCCCTTTTCTCCCCAATTTTGTGGTATCCAATTGTTTAGTACTACTATCTTGTCTCATCAACTCCCGTATGGGCTCGGGAGAGACGAAGGTTGAAAGTCATGAGTCCTCCGATACACAATTCAACCAAGCCACACTGCTTCTTAACACAGCGCGCATCCAACCCGGAAGCCAGCCGCACCAATGTGTTGGAGGAAACACTGTCCACTGTGCTCTGCCCGCCGCAGGAGTTGCTGGTGCGAGATGAGACAAGGATATCCTTACCGGCCAAACCCTCCCTAACCTGGACGACGCTAGGCTAATTGTGCGTCGGTTGCGACAGAGCCTGGGCGCAAACCCAGACTCTCTGGCGACTCTCTGGTGGCACAGCTGGCGCTGCAGTTCAGCGCCCTTAACCACTGCGTCACCCGGGAGGCCGAAGTCTCTGTTATTCTACTGGGGTTTTATCAATTTATGTTTTTTACCAAACCACAAATAAACTCTCTCTCATCTGGCCTCAATGACCCTGCACTGCCTGTAGACTGTCATTCCAGCAGGCTTCTATTACACAGCACAGAAGTGTTTATAAAGTATACCCACACAGGCCAAAATACCCACACAGGCCAAAATACCCACACAGGCCAAAATACCCACACAGGCCAAAATACCCACACAGGCCAAAATACCCACACAGGCCAAACTCCTCCGCTCATACTCCTCCGCGAGTTGTAATCTTTTTATTCTTAAGTCCTGTGAATGCATTTCCAAACAGCCCTCTCCAGTTACTATAGCCACAAGTTGTACAGATGTTTCAGTATGAATCTGGAGTCCATTCACACTTAGCATACAACCATGCATTACTGATAAATGTTAAAATATCAATGTTACACAGTAGTGGCTGAACATGTTGGCTCAAACACATACCAGGGAAGAGGACACAGGGGGTATCTGTGGGTTCCCGTTGGGGTGGTGGTTTGTTGCCAGCTGTTTGAACCACATGTTCAACTTCTCCAGATGGTGGAGATGTCCTTTCGTGAATGTGTGTGTCTGTGTGCGTTTGAATGAGTTAGTGTGTGTTTCAAATCACATTTGATTTGTGACATGCGCCGAATACAACAGGTGTTGACCTTACAGTGAAGTGTATACTTACAAGCCCTTAATCAACAATGCAGTTAATTGATGTAATATGTACATGTAGGTAGAGGTAAAGTGACTATGCATGGATAATAAACAGAGAGTGGCAGCAGTGTAAAAATGGGGATGGGGGTTGGACAATGCAAATAGTCCAGGTGGCCATTTGAGTAACTGTTAAGCAGTCTTATGGCTTGGGGGTGGAAGCTGTTAAGGAGCCTTTTGGTCCTAGACTTGGTGATCCGGTACTGCTTGCCGTGCGGTAGCAGAGAGAAGTCTATGACTTGGGTGACTGGACTCTTTGACCATTTTTGGGGCCTACCTCTGACACACCAAGTATATAGGTCTTGGATGTCAGGAAGCTTGGCCCCAGTAATGTACTGGGCCATACGCACTACTCTCTGTAGCACCTTATAGTCAGATGCCGAGCAGTTGCCATACCAGGCGGTGATGAAACCAGTCAGGATGCTCTTAGATGGTGCAGCTGTAGGATTTCTGAGGATCTGGGGACCCATGCCAAATATTTTCAGTCTCCTGAGGGGGAAAAGGTGTTGTCGTGCCCTGTTCATAACTGTCTCAGTGTGTTTGGACCATGATAGTTTGTTGGTGATGTGGACACCAAGGTTCTGGAAACTCTTGACCCGCTCCACTTCAGTCCCGTCAATGTTAATTGGGGCCTGTTCGGCCCTCCTTTTCCTATAGTCCATGATCAGCTCCTTTGTCTTACTCACATTGAGAGAGAGTTTGTTGTTCTGACACCACACTGCCAGGTCTCTGACCTCCTCGCTATAGGCTGTCTCATCTTTGTCGGTAATCAGGCCTAACCCTGTTGTGTTGTCAGCAAACTTAATGATGGTGTTGGAGTCGTGCCTGGACACGCAGTCGTGGGTGAACAGGGAGTACAGGAGGGGACTAAGCATGGGCCCCAGTGTTGAGGATCAGCGCGGCAGACGTGTTGTTTCTTTCCCTTACCTCCTGGGGGGGCTGTCAGGAAGTCCAGGATCCAGTTGTAGAGGGAGGTGTTTAGTCCCAGGGTGCTTAGCATAATGATGAGCTTTGTCAGCACTATGGTGTTGAAGGCTGAGCTGTAGTCAATGTACAGAATTCTCACATAGAATTCTCCTTTTGTCCATGTGGGAAAGTGTAGTGTGGAGTGCGATTGAGATTGCGTCATCTGTTGATCTGTTGGGGCGGTATGTGAATTGGAGTGGGTCTAGGGTTTCTGGCATGATGGTGTTGATGTGAGCTTTGATCAACCTTCCAACAGAAATGAATGTACTTCTGGTGTACCAAAATGCAATGAGGCTGTCGTGCATTGCAGTGCGTTCTGTGTGGTGCATATGTTGGATTTATCAAATGTATGCATGAAATTGTATGTGTAGATTGCTTGACAGAAATGGTAGCAAAAAGTGGATGTTGAACTTTGTTGCACACATATCCAAATGATGCTGCGTACCATTTTGTGCAGTGATGCAGTAGGTGTGATCGAGGCGTAACAGAATGATCCCAGTGACCTGGACATCCTCTGATATATGAAGGGAAGGTGTCCCTTCCCAAAACCCTCCAACGTAGTCCTCTGAATCCTGCGCTTCAACGTCTCCTAACTGGGTAAAAGTGCCCAAATTTGAGATAATTTAATTTACAAAACTCCCCAAGGACTTAAATGATTTATTTCGAAAAGCCATCCAGGTTTTTGTATCTTTTCCTTGTACTTTGCTGCCTTTGGCATGGCTTCATCCTGTTTATCCATATCTTTACAATACTTTGCCAATGTTTGAGAATAATGGAATTCATTTCGAGGTCAATGTGCCACTTTTCTGTAGAGATTTCCAATCCGGATACCGTGAGGAGGACAGAACACCAGCGCACAGAGGTGACACCATCTTGGAGCCAAGGCACATCAACACATCGACTCGGTGCAGTCAATAAACATCCCTCGTACATTCCAACATTTACTGAAACCCTTCATGCACACAGGTATGCTGTGGAAATTACCACCAGGGACACCTGAAGTCAATATTACATTAATAAGTATTTATTATTAGCAAGCTGGAGAGGTTCCAACAAACTTAATGCACCATAGTACAGGTCGGTCGGGAGCTCCCCCGGGGCAGTCCCGTTAGTTCTCTTATATACTGCTTACACAAACAAGTGATATTGGCATGATTAACATTATTCATTGTCCATAATTAATTCATCATTAATGTTTGGTTCATGTATGTGAGAGACCAATACCTTACGAGACTTCCTCTTTCCAAGCTGAGACCTTGAAACTGAGATAACCCCTTTTGGTCTCAAAGCAATGTCCTGGGTGTACTGCCAAATTGCTTATACTAATAGTGAGAATTCCTCCCAGAAACACATTTGGCAGCAATTACAGCTGTGAGTCCTTCTGGGTAAGTCTCTAAGGCCCCGATTCCGACCTGAGTTAAGCGCCCGTAAATGGAACATAATTCCTTTTTTCTCTCTGCATATTTTGACCTTGAACTTAAGCATGAGAATAGCATGCTATTCACCCACTATAAGTTTGAGGTTGTGCCATTCATCCACTGCCATCACCTCATGTTTCAGCTTGATAATGCACAGCCCCATGTCACAAGGATCTGTACACAATTCCTGGAAGGTGAAAATGTCTCCGCTCTTCCATGGTCTGCATACTCACTAGACGTCCCCCATTGAGCATGTTTAGGATGCTCTGGATTGATGTGTGCAACAGCATTGTCCAGTTCCCGCCAATATCCAGCAACTTTGCACAGCCACTGAAAGGTGGGACAACATTCCACAGGCCACAATCAACAGCCTGATCAACTCTCTGCAAAGGAGAGTTGTCGCGCTGCATGAGGCAAATGGTGGTCACACCAGATAGTGACTGGTTTTCTGATCCACGCCCCTATTTATGAGAAACATTAATGAATGCAAAAGTGTTTTGAAACATATACTATTCTTATTTACAAGAAGTTACTCCAAAATGACACTACATTATTTACCATTTTGTTTAAATAGGGAACAACATCATCTGGAACACAACCAAAACAAACAGCAAATGCATCCAATAAATGTTCATCATTATGGAACTCAGACCACATGTAGCAGGTTAAACCTGGAGCGTGGTGCACGGTTCGTGAGACTGGACCATTGTCATACATGTCTGTGATTCGTGAGAATTGGGGTAGAATTATTGTTCAACACCTATTTTTTTATTAATCAATATATTTAGTGCGTAAAGACTCTCCAAACAAGTTTGGATTTTTATTCATAGAAACTTTCCTAACACTAAAATGTGCCTTAATAATCTACAAAATCAGAGTATTTTTAAATCTACCAGTTGGTGCAGAAATTGAGACAAATATACATACAGTGCATTCGGAAAGTATTCAGACCCCATGACTTTTCTAACATTTTGTTACATTACAGCCTTATTCTAAAATGGTTTCAAAAATGTTTCCCCCTCATCAATCTACATACTATCCCATAATGACAAAGTAAAAAACATTATATTTTTTGCAAATATGTTCTGTCCTCTTTTCCTTTCACCACCAGGTGGTGATGTACCCCAGGGCGGGGCATTTTCTGGAAGTACCCTACATGCCCCACTGCCCGTCTGGCGTCCATCCTGCGGTTGGTCAAGTGGTGGTGTTTGTGGGAGTGGCTAAAGCCCACCATCAGGCTCAGCTGGACCTGTGGAGGAGGGTCCAGGAGTTCTTCAGGAAACACCTGGAGGGGAACAACACTGCCCAGAAAGCTACGTTATATACTAGAGGGTAAGCCCAGTGTTTCGGTCAGGAACATTTGCCACCGGACAACATAACCGGGAAGATTTTAATTTACCAAACATTTTACAAATTTACTGGACATTCGTATGCATTCAGATCCGACTAAAAAGAGAGAGGGAAAGAAAAGAAACTGCCGACCTGGCAAGGCCAGTGCCATCAAAAAACGAGGGATAGCCTATTGGCCAAATGAGCCACATTTTTTAATTGTCCTTAACAGCCTATAACAAATTACAAATCATGACAAATCACTTCAATGTTTTAGATGTGTAGCATAAGCAAACCCAAATTGGTCTACACGGACATGTTCTGGCCTGGTTTAGATCTTATCTGTCGGAAAGATATCAGTTTGTCTCTGTGAATGGTTTGTCCTCTGACAAATCAACTGTAAATTTCGGTGTTCCTCAAGGTTCTGTTTTAGGACCACTATTGTTTTCACTATACATTTTACCTCTTGGGGATGTTATTCGAAAACATAATGTTAACTCCCACTGCTATGCGGATGACACACAGCTGTACATTTCAATGAAACATGGTGAAGCCCCAAAATTGCCCTCGCTAGAAGCATGTGTTTCAGACATAAGGAAGTGGATGGCTGCAAACTTTCTAATATTAAACTCGGACAAAACAGAGATGCTTGTTCTAGGTCCCAAGAAACAAAGAGATCTTCTGTTGAATCTGACAATTAATCTTAATGGTTGTACAGTCGTCTCAAATAAAACTGTGAAGGACCTCGGCGTTACTCTGGACCCTGATCTCTCTTTTGAAGAACATATCAAAACCATTTCGAGGACAGCTTTTTTCCATCTACGTAATATTGCAAAAATCAGAAACTTTCTGTCCAAAAATTATGCAGAAAAATTAATCCATGCTTTTGTCACTTCTAGGTTAGACTACTGCAATGCTCTACTTTCCGGCTACCCGGATAAAGCACTAAATAAACTTCAGTTAGTGCTAAATACGGCTGCTAGAATCCTGACTAGAACCCAAAAATTTGATCATATTACTCCAGTGCTAGCCTCTCTACACTGGCTTCCTGTCAAAGCAAGGGCTGATTTCAAGGTTTTACTGCTAACCTACAATGCATTACATGGGCTTGCTCCTACCTATCTCTCTGATTTGGTCCTGCCGTACATACCTACACGTATGCTATGGTCACAAGACGCAGGCCTCCTATTTGTCCCTAGAATTTCTAAGCAAACAGCTGGAGGCAGGGCTTTCTCCTATAGAGCTCAATTTTTATGGAACGGTCTGCCTACCCATGTCAGAGACGCAAACTCGGTCTCAACCTTTAAGTCTTTACTGAAGACTCATCTCTTCAGTGGGTCATATGATTGAGTGTAGTCTGGCCCAGGAGTGGGAAGGTGAACGGAAAGGCTCTGGAGCAACGAACTGCCCTTGCTGTCTCTGCCTGGCCAGTTCCCCTCTTTCCACTGGGATTATCTGCCTCTAACCCTATTACAGGGGCTGAGTCACTGGCTTACTGGGGCTCTCTCATGCCGTCCCTACAGGGGGTGCGTCACCTGAGTGGGTTGATTCACTGTTGTGGTCATCCTGTCTGGGTTGGCGCCCCCCCCCCACTTGGGTTGTGCCGTGGCGGAGATCTTTGCGGGCTATACTCAGCCTTGTCTCAGGATGGTAAGTTGGTGGTTGAAGATATCCCTCTAGTGGTGTGGGGGCTGTGCTTTGGCAAAGTGGGTGGGGTTATATCCTTCCTGTTTGGCCCTGTCCGGGGGTGTCCTCGGATGGGGCCACAGTGTCTCCTGACCCCTCCTGTCTCAGCCTCCAGTATTTATGCTGCAGTAGTTTGTGTCGGGGGGCTAGGGTCAGTTTGTTATATCTGGAGTAATTCTCCTGTCCTATTCGGTGTCCTGTGTGAATCTAAGTGTGCGTTCTCTAATTCTCTCCTTCTTTCTTTCTCTCTCTCGGAGGACCTGAGCCCTAGGACCATGCCCCAGGACTACCTGACATGATGGCTCCTTGCTGTCCCCAGTCCACCTGGCCATGCTGCTGCTCCAGTTTCAACTGTTCTGCCTTACTATTATTTGACCATGCTGGTCATTTATGAACATTTGAACATCTTGGCCATGTTCTGTTATAATCTCCACCCGGCACAGCCAGAAGAGGACTGGCCACCCCACATAGCCTGGTTCCTCTCTAGGTTTCTTCCTAGGTTTTGGCCTTTCTAGGGAGTTTTTCCTAGCCACCGTGCTTCTACACCTGCATTGCTTGCTGTTTGGGGTTTTAGGCTGGGTTTCTGTACAGCACTTTGAGATATCAGCTGATGTACGAAGGGCTATATAAATAAAATTTGATTGATTGATTGATGTATGGCCTATTGTTTTATTGGTTTTTACTTTCCTAAAACAATTGTCCACCTCGCTGTTCATCTGTCGGAGATTTGAGCACTAAATGCATCAGGGCATTGCGTGCATATGCCTTTAGGCTTAGACGTCCACTGTATGATATTAATATTTAAAAAATACACGTAAAATAAGAGAAATAAGACGGAGAGGAGATATGCCAGTGGCATGCTACGACACCGCCATGCATTTGTCAGATGGTTACAGCGTCTGCAAGATATAGGTGTACAGGAGGCTTATTCATACATTTTCAATCATAATATTTTTTATTATGAAAAAGACCATGAAATTCGGAAATAGATCATGTGATACAGCGCCATTACTGAAGCGATACATGTTATAATGAAAAAATCCATTGGGAAATACAATGTGTCATTATGAAATCAAATATGGTAACATTTATATAGAAAAGTGACACTGAAAAGTGACACTAATTAATACACATTTGTTTCAATCTCTCCTCCTGTTTTTAACATTATAAGCAGATGTATCGTGCACACCATAATTTATTGGCTGGTAAATAATTTGGGGGGATTTTGACCTAAGGCCTTGACTTTATCCTAATGAGTCCTTCACAGTATGCAAGTAGTCGCCACTACCGTCTATCAAATAGCAACATGCAGTTGTTAAAACATATATTTGTGTGTGTGTGTGAGTAAGTAATACTCATCTCTGGGTTGGCAGCTGTCTCCTTCCAGCTTCGTCCTCCCGTTGTAACTGTTTCTTTAAGTTAGATTTAGACCACAAATACCACATTTCCCTTTTAAAATGCAGGTGCCTTTCCATTTTTTCTGTCATTGCAAAATCAGACAGAACGTGCTCAGGAGGAGGGAAGAGTTTAGATTGTATATCCTATGTGATTGTGCCTCAACTTTGAATGAAAAAACACATGCTCCAGTACTGTACAGTTTAGAGATACCTAGTCCTTTGATGTAAAGAAGTGATGCTAGCAAAAGGTACATTCATGTAAACACAGAACTCTCCCCCTCAGTTAAAAAGAAAGGGCAAAGTATTTATTTAAAAGTGTTGCAGTATGATTTACTGGTACTGTAAGGTCAACTTTGATACTTTCACTATAGGTTTATGCTTAACTAGAATTATGTACCCAATGTCATCAATACATTATGGACTGTATTCATGAAGAACTCTGATTATCAACCCCCAAGGGAAGTAATCTCTGTGGAAAGCCTCAAATAACAAAATAGATGAAGTTAATGTGCTGCTCTATGGCTTGCTCTGTTAAAGCAGTGAAATTATTATTTTTTTGAAGCTGAACATGGAGAGAGAATTTTCCGATGTGGTTTTCTGTGAAGAAGTAAACCTCATCCTAGATGTGGCCCACAGAGACCATCTGGTTGAGTCATAGCTATGCCGTCTGCTTTAGGAACAAACAATCCCTTAGCAGAGAATACAATGCACTGTCATTGTCATCCCATTACACTACTATGACATCTGGCGCTCACACACGTCTCACTGTGCGATCAATCATCCATTGTGTTTCCATGGTAATGACTAAATAAATACTATAGTAGTCATTAACCCAATCTGGAATGAATTGAATTCTCTGTTAGTAAATGCTCTTCTATATATCCTACTGTGGTGGTTGATGTTCCTTTCTGTCTGTGCTACTAGTGATGATCTGGTACTCCTCAGAGTGGTAGCAGACACTTCTAACCAGAGTATACAGTATCTGTTGCTTCTATTTGTTTCACTGTTAGAATCAAATACTATTTGTTAAACTATTAGTCCTTTCTTCATATCAATAGCATTGTAACCAGATTCTGTTATGAATAAACATGAGCCAAGGCTTGTGGTTTTTGAAAATGTTGTTTATCTGGTAGGCCCTAACACAGTGCAGAGGTTTCATGCCCACTAACTATAGGTATCTATAATTATATAAGTTGGTGGGTGCTTATATTTGTCCTATTTCATGCATGTAAAAGTGTGTATTAATATGCATGTGTGAATTGGAAATGTGTATTTTTGCATATCCCAACTCACCTTGAGACAGACACCCTCGGAATGTGGTGTCACCGCCACGGTTTTCCATTATCGACCCTATTTGGGTCTTTGTACCCTATTTGTACTTTGTAATGCTCATGGTTCTTTATCTCCATCATTGTTGTTTATCTTTATCTCCATAGTTCTTTATCTCCATCATTGTTGTTTATCTTTATCTCCATAGTTCTTTATCTCCATCATTGTTGTTTATCTTTATCTCCATAGTTCTTTATCTCCATCATTGTTGTTTATCTTTATCTCCATGGTTCTTTATCTCCATCATTGTTGTTTATCTTTATCTCCATGGTGCTTTATCTTCATGATCTTTACCTGTCCCTCCCCTCCCCGCTGGCAATCGTCCACCTGGCCGTGCTGCTGCTCCAGTTTCAACTGTTCTGCCTGGAGCTATGGAAACCTGACCTGTTCACCGGACGTGCTACCTGTCCCAGACCTGCTGTTTTCAACTCTCTAGAGACAGCAGGAGCGGTAGAGATACTCTTAAAGCCAACTGACATTTACTCCTGAGGTGCTGACTTGCTGCACCCTCGACAACTACTGTGATTATTATTATTTGACTCTGCTGGTCATTTATGAACATTTGAACATCTTGGCCATGTTCTGTTATAATCTCCACCTGGCACAGCCAGTTTTGGCCTTTTCTAGGAAGATTTTCCTAGCCACCATGCTTCTACACCTGCATTGCTTGCTGTTTGGGGTTTTAGGCTGGGTTTCTGTACAGCACTTTAATATATCAGCTGATGTAAGAAGGGCTTTATAAATACATTTGATTTGATTTGAATAATCTTGTAGCCTCTGGTGGTGGCGATGGCTGTCACTCACACCCATGCTGTGGGCGTTGTGCACAGTCATCAGCCTGCTAGTCTCAGGAGTGAAGCCACAGATCTTATCATCATTCCAGGCTGAAAGAAAACGGCACAAAAGTCAATGACTGGGAGAAATACAAACATGAATGCGTGACAGAAAGTATTGTTTTTCTTTCATCTGAGTTAAAAATGGCACAACTGTTGTTGCCCAACTAAATCACCACCAGAGGAATGCATTTGCATTTCCAGACAGCAGACGCGGCTGATAATAGAAAGCCCCTGAGTTTCTGCTGCTAAGAAATGGAATGGAAAATCCACCACTGATGATGCTCCTGCTGTCAATCATGAATTCCACAGTGTTGCAGCCAGGTCATGTTGGGCACAGTGATATGTGGCACTTTTTTAGAGGTCTCCGTATGCCACATCCAGATGTCATTCTCAGAACGTGGCAAAGAGCTCAGATGAGCCACTGTGAGATATACATCAAGATATATACGTTAAATTAAAGCACTTATCAGCCCATAATGAATGTATTTAGCTATTGACAATGACTCTGATAAACTTTGGAGGATGTAGTATCTTGCTTCTTAGATTGTTGGCACCGGAGACGTAAGTACGTTTTGGAATTGAATTGTCACGTAGAATAACATTACCGGAATGCACCTGGCGTATATTACTGGAGGCTTTTCCGAGCATGGTTACATGGCATACATTTGAAGGCTAGCATAAGGCAAACACTGTATTGAGTCAATACTGCCATCTATTGGAAAACAATCATTAACATATACCAGGTTACTAAATTATTGTGTAGCCCCCTCTACTGGTTTCAATGGGCTTCAAAATGAACAGCCAGTCAAGCAGAATCAGTTCCCTATTTGTATTCAATAGGGGACTGACCCTGCACACAAATGGAATGTGATGGCGTATATTATGTGACCTTTTAGCCTGTTGTTTCACTCACATCGTTCACGGCGCTGTTATGGCTGGAGGGGATCAGGTGATGAACTCTGAAGTGAGAGAATAACTATAAAAGTGAATAAAGACCTCCATTCCAGACACTAGACTCACTTGATGTGTTTGAAGTTGGATGAGGATCCTGAACAGAGTGAATGTGCCATCTCCTGAGCCGAGAGTATGTTGCCTGTCTTCATCACAGACTGTGTTCACCCCATGTAGACAACAAGGGGAAATGCATGCTGAGTTCTGTACTGCAGTCTAACTAAGCCAGATATTAAACTCCTCTTACCGTGTAACTTTTTTTAAGCCAGCTTGCTGAACTTCTGTTTCACTTGGACATGGCCCATTAAGAAGCTTGGTCTTGAGACTGACTTTCAGGATATCCCCACTGGTTCGACAGTAGAGATAGCTGCATTCCTCAGGGATCTGTACCAAGAAATAACAAGTTATTCAGGTTGCAAACTGCTGCAAGATTTACTGCAGTATGCTGAAGAAATGACGCTCTCACAAAGGGTCATACTATTCACGTGTTTGAATGTTTCAGGGCTCTACAGTGCAACTTCATTTCTTTGTGTGTGCCTACATTTTTCAACATAGGTGCATATGTACTCCTTGTATGAAAGGTCAGCATAGAGCCCTGTGTATAGCCATGTGTTCTGATATTATAATTACCCAAATGCATTTCACAATTGTTTTCGGCTGCCCTGTCTGACATTGTGTGTGTGTAATTTTGTGGGGAAGATCAAGTTCCCAAACGCGGAGAGTGTCGCTACAAGAAGATGATCCAGATCCTTATAGGCCCATAGCTGTGACATTTCATTAGAAGGTGTGCCAAGCCAAATAGCTCTATTTAGATATACATACTGTTCTGCCCACACGAAGATGCTGTCACTTGTGTTGGAGTATTGCAGAGTAAGGCAGTGACCACCACTGTGGGCTGAGGCCGGGCTTCCACAAATGGCTTCTCTGTTTTCTATTTTACACACCACAATATGGAAATTATAGACACACACAGTTATTCAGTTCAAATGTATGAATACACCTATTTGTAACTACTATATTATAACAGAGGATCTGAGTTAAATGTTACCATGTACTTGACATTGAGGGGAGAAGGCCAATCCTCCCACTTAGGCTTTGTGGAGTTGCAGGTGAGCATATATTCTTCTCATGGAAAAGTCCAATATTAAAACATCATCCTGTTCAAAGAATGATAACGGCCAGCTAATTATCTTTCATCAAAGTTTTCTGCCCATCCATTTTTCTTTCATCTTTGCATTAGTCCATTACCTTGAAGCCCATGAAAGTGACCTGACCATGAGGCAACATTCCAATACTTTCCACCTTTGGACACAGTGACACAGGAGACGTTGTTAGTGTGGCCATGCATTAACTCCTGTTTCTTTTTTGTTAGGATTTTGAGGATGATATTGCAGCCCAGTGGATAGATAAGGTGCTCTCTGTTCTAGTTGACTTTTACACCAAAGATTACATGACCTGGTAAAGAAAAGACACACAGTGCATTTTGGGTAATGTGTTTGACTGGGAAAATTATTACGTCAACTGAAAATTGGCTAGCTGGCTAGCTGCTGACTCGTCTTATGTTGGCATTTGGGCATGTCGTTTTGGGAAAACTTTTTTTTAGACAAGATCTTCCCATTCTAAATCAACTAATATGGTATCTTTATGACTTTAAATATTTTTTAACCATTATTTTAACTTTGTGCAACCACTAGGAGTAGTAACACCAATGATGGTAAGAGCAATGAGACATTTGAGGTAAATTAGGATTTTCCTTGAAATGGATGCCACAAATGCTGAAATCTAAGGTCATTAATCTTTAAAAATAATGTATCATTTTGAGGTCAGTTAAATTTCAGGCCAGTCAAGTTCTTCCACACCGACCTCGACAAACCATTTCTATATGAACCTCGCTTTGTGCACGGGGCATTGTCATGCTGAAACACGAAAGGGCCTTCCCAAAACTGTTGCCACAGAGTTGGAAGCACAGAATCGTCTAGAATGTAATTGTATGCTGTAGCGTTAAGATTTCCCTTCACTGGAACTAAGGGGCCTAGCCCAAACCATTTTTCCTCCCTCCCCAAACTTTACAGTTGGCACTATACGTTCGGGCAGGTAGCATTCTCGTGGCATCCGCCAAACCCAGATTCGTCCATCGGACTCCAAGATGCTGAAGCGTGATTCATCACTCCAGATAAGGCGTTTCCACTATTCCAGAGACCAATGGTGGCAAGCTTTACACCACTCCAGCCGACACTTGGCATTGCGCATGGAGATTTTAGGCTTGTGGCCTAAAATGGCCATGGAAACCCATTTAATGACTTTCCAGATTGGACCAGTTTGGAATTCGGTAGTGAGTGTTGCAACCGAGGACAGACTATTTTTATGGGCTACATGCTTCAGCATTTGGCAGTCCCGTTCTGTGAGCTTGTGTGGCCTACCACTTTGTGGCTGAGCCGTTGTTGTTCCTAGATGTGTTCACTTCAAAATAACAGCACGTACAGTTGACCGGAGCAGCTCTAGCAGGGCAGAAATTTGATGAACTGACTTGTTGGAAAGGTGGTATCCTGTGATGGTGCCACGTTGAAAGTCACTGAGCTCTTCAGTAAGGCCATTCTCCTGGCAATGTGTGTCTATGGAGATTGCATGGCTTTGTGCTCGATTTTCTACACCTGTCAGCAACAGGTGTGGCTGAAATGTATATCTGCACAGTATCTTTGTGTATGGTTCTCATGATTCAGGATTGGGTGTTGAGGGACCACTTGTCACATTGTCCAAGGTGTGTTTGTGTTGTGGTAAACAATGCACCTTCTGTCCAGATAAGATAGTGATACAGCTCTGAAAAAGACCCACCACTGACCAAATGTTTTTGTTTTCCAGTCCAACAGGAGTGTATCCCTGAGGCCATCCGATGCATGGACCTCCTGTGCCAGTGTGATCCGAGTGCGAGATTCCAGGTGTAGGGACTACAGCAGATCGAGAATGTGGACGGACAAGTTAGTAACTCATCAAATGTGATAAAACATTGAATTTTAAGATCTTGTCTCCCCTTTTTCCCATGTTTTAGACATAAGGCGTGACATGCAGAACATCTTCAGGCACCCCCTATGAGAAACAGTGCATGATGTTCAATGCCTCCCTCGGCAAGGAGATCTGCCGGAAGTGATGTCTCTCCGATCCTTAGATGTACTCTCTCTCTCTCTCTCTCTCTCTCTCTCTCTCTCTCTCTCTCTCTCTCTCTCGCTGTCTCTCTAGTTAGTCCTATCGAATTATACTTACTTCTTATTTGGAGCTCAATGGAAACATTGACGTTTCAGGCACGTCCACCATGACACAGTTACAGAATATTCTCACTGAGGTGCATGTTGTGGGCTCAATGTTTTTTCCATACAAACCACAGAAACTGCTTTGTTCCATGAATGCATCTGTTGTACATGACTAATCAAAGAACCTGTGAAGTCAGTTAGACATGTCAGTCCCTTTCAGATGATCCCTCAACCACTGTTGGTCCTCCTTAGTGATCTCACAGCTAATTAACTTTCCTCTTGAGACTTCACCTCTTTCGGGCAAGTAGTACCCTAGACTGTCCTGATCATCTAGTTGAGCATTCCAGATAAATCCTCCATCCCAGCAGGAATGTCCCATCCACATAGTGCTAAATACTCATATGATTTTTCAGCTCAGCATTCTTAGGGAAACATTTGCCACAAGTGATGTTCTCTGTGTTGTAAGAACATGGATTGAGCCAACTCATTGTCCAGTGTGTGAGGGTTGGCTGCATAGTAGCATAGGCCAGTTGATGCCATTCTCAGTCATTTCTTCCTGTACATCTCTCCTCTATGTGTTTCCAGGTCAGTGTTTCCCAGCCCTGGTCCTCCAGTACCCCAACAGTACACCAAACCTGGTCCTCCAGTACCCCGACAGTACACCAACCCTGGTCCTCCAGTACCCCAACAGTACACCAACCCTGGTCCTCCAGTACCCCCAACAGTACACCAACACTGGTCCTTCAGTACCCCAACAGTACACCAACCCTGGTCCTCCAGTACCCCAACAGTACACCAACCCTGGTCCTCCAGTACCCCAACAGTACACCAACCCTGGTCTTCCAGTACCCTCAACAGTACACCAACCCTGGTCCTCCAGTACCCCCAACAGTACACCAACCCTGGTCCTCCAGTACCCCCAACAGTACACCAACCCTGGTCCTCCAGTACCCCAACAGTACACCAACCCTGGTCCTCCAGTACCCCTAACAGTACACCAACCCTGGTCCTCCAGTACCCCAACAGTACACCAACCCTGGTCCTCCAGTACCCCTAACAGTACACCAACCCTGGTCCTCCAGTACCCCAACAGTACACCAACCCTGGTCCTCCAGTACCCCCAACAGTACACCAACCCTGGTCCTCAAGTACCCCAACAGTACACCAACCCTGATCCTCCAGTACCCCCAACAGTACACCAACCCTGGTCCTCCAGTACCCCCAACAGTACACCAACCCTGGACCAGTACCCCCAACAGTACACCAACCCTGGTCCTCCAGTACCCCAACAGTACACCAACCCTGGTCCTCCAGTACCCCAACAGTACACCAACCCTGGTCCTCCAGTACCCCAACAGTACACCAACCCTGGTTGTCCAGTACCCCAACAGTACACCAACCCTGGTCCTCAAGTACCCCAACAGTACACCAACCCTGATCCTCCAGTACCCCAACAGTACACCAACCCTGGTCCTCCAGTACCCCCAACAGTACACCAACCCTGGACCAGTACCCCAACAGTACACCAACCCTGGTCCTGTCCAGTACCCCAACAGTACACCAACCCTGGTACACCAACCCCTCCAGTACCCCAACAGTACACCAACCCTGGTCCTCCAGTACCCCCAACAGTACACCAACACTGGTCCTTCAGTACCCCAACAGTACACCAACCCTGGTCCTCCAGTACCCCAACAGTACACCAACCCTGGTCCTCCAGTTCCCCAACAGTACACCAACCCTGGTCCTCCAGTACCCCAACAGTACACCAACCCTGGTCCTCCAGTACTCCAACAGTACACCAACCCTGGTCCTCCAGTACCCCAACAGTACACCAACCCTGGTCTTCCAGTACCCTCAACAGTACACCAACGCTGGTCCTCCAGTACCCCCAACAGTACACCAACCCTGGTCCTCCAGTACCCCCAACAGTACACCAACCCTGGTCCTCCAGTACCCCCAACAGTACACCAACCCTGGTCCTCCAGTACCCCAACAGTACACCAACCCTGGTCCTCCAGTACCCCCAACAGTACACCAACCCTGGTCCTCCAGTACCCCAACAGTACACCAACCCTGGTCCTCCAGTACCCCCAACAGTACACCAACCCTGGTCCTCCAGTACCCCAACAGTACACCAACCCTGGTCCTCCAGTACCCCCAACAGTACACCAACCCTGGTCCTCCAGTACCCCAACAGTACACCAACCCTGGTCCTCCAGTACCCCCAACAGTACACCAACACTGGTCCTTCAGTACCCCAACAGTACACCAACCCTGGTCCTCCAGTACCCCAACAGTACACCAACCCTGGTCCTCCAGTACCCCAAAAGTACACCAACCCTGGTTCTCCAGTACCCTCAACAGTACACCAACGCTGGTCCTCCAGTACCCCAACAGAACACATTTTCATTGTAGCCCTGGACAAACACACCTCATTCAACTCATTGAGGGTTTGATGATTAGTTGACAAGATGCTCAATCTTTACTTAATAGCTACACAGGATACACTTTATTCCTCATGCTGGCCCTGACCAAACCGGTAAGTTGCCCCTCATTATAGCTGCCCTCCTCCACATGGCCAGATTTATAGTGATCTTCTCCCCGTTTAATGCTCATCCTCATCCTTGAAAAATACCATCAGGTCTGAAATAGTTGACATACTGTACAAACAATTATCTAGGCTAAGTAAAACAAAATATATTGTTTATCTACTGCTTTGCTAACTAGCTAGCTAAAGTATGTCTAGCTAAAGTTTAGTTAAGACAGAGAGAAATGGGACAATTAATTTTAATATAGCACATGGATTCCACATGGATTGGGCACAGAAGGCATCTGATTGCGCTGGTGAATGGTAGCTGACAGTGTCGGCTAGAGCTTCCTGCAGGAAGTCTTGCATGGGGTCTTCTCTGTTGCTAATTAGTAGTTTGAATTTTTGAGAGTAAATTGAGGCAAATATTGATGAAACTCACCTTGTCCGAGTGTCACACCCTGACTTTAGTATTCTTTGTTTTCCTTGTTATTTTGGTTAGGTCAGGGTGTGACATGGGTGAAGTTTGTGTTTTTGTCTTGTCTAGGGTTTTTTGTATGTTTATGGGGCTGTCTCCGTTCTAGGTATTTTGTATGTCTATGGTTGCCTAGATTGGTTCTCAATTAGAGGCAGCTGTCTATCGTTGTCTCTGATTGGGAACCATATTTAGGCAGCCATATTCTGTGGGTATTTTGTGGGTGATTGTTTCCTGTCTCTGTATTCTCTGCACCAGATAGGACTGTTTCGGTTTTGCCATGTTTAATTTGTTATTTTGTATTTTGTGTAATGTTCACGTTATCATCTTTAATTAAAACATGTTGAGCACGAACTACGCTGCGTATTGGTCCTTCAGACGAAGAGGAGGAAATCAGCATGGACAGAATCACCCACCAGTACAGGACCAAGCAGCGTGGTTACAGGCAGCGGCAGGAGGAGCAGCGATGTTAGGACTATTGGACTTGGGAGGAGATACTGGATGTAGATGGACCCTCGAGGCAGCCGGGGGAATATCGCCGCCCCAAGGCAGAGCTGGAGGCAGCCAAAGCGGAGAGGCGGCGGTTTGAAGAGGCAGCACGGAAGCAGGGCTGGAAGCCCGAGAGTCAACCCCAAAAATGTCTTGGGGGGCACACAGGAAGTGTGGCGAAGCCAGTTAGGAGACCTGCGCCAACTTCCTGTGCTTACCGGAGGGCGAGAGAGATCGGGCAGGCACCGTGTTATGCTGTGGAGCTCACGGTGTCCCCAGTGTGGGTGCATAGCCCGGTGCGGTACATACCAGCTCCTCGCATTGGCCGGGCTAGAGTGGGCATCGAGCCAGGTGCCATGAAGCCGGCTCTACGCATCTGGTCTCCAGTGCGTCTCCTTGGGCCGGCGTACATGGCACCAGCCTTACGCATGGTGTCCCCGGTTCGCCTGCACAGTCCAGTGCGGGCTATTCCACCTTGCCGCACTGGCAGGGCGACCGGGAGCATTCAACCAGGTAAGGTTGGGCAGGCTCGGTGCTCAAGAGCTCCAGTGCGCCTGCACGGTCCGGTCTACCCAGTGCCACCACCTACACGCAACAGCCCTCCGGTGGCAGCCCCCCGCACCAGGCTTCCTGTGCGTGTCCAGAGCCCAGTACTCCCTGTTCCTCCTCCCCGCACTCGCCCTGAGGTGTGTGTCCTGAGCCCAGTACCACCAGCGCCGGCACCACGCACCAGGCCTACAGTGCACCTCGCCTGTCCAACACTGCAAGAGTCTCCCGCCTGTCCAGGGCTGCTAGAGTCTCCCACCTGTCCAGAGCTGCTGGAGTCTCCCGCCTGTCCAGAGCTGCTAGAGTCTCCCACCTGTCCAGAGCTGCTAGAGTCTCCCGCCTGTCCAGAGCTGCTAGAGTCTCCCGCCTGTCCAGAGCTGCTAGAGTCTCCCGCCTGTCCAGGGCTGCTCGAGTCTCCCGCCTGTCCAGGGCTGCTAGAGTCTCCCACCTGTCCAGAGCTGCTGGAGTCTCCCGCCTGTCCAGAGCTGCTAGAGTCTCCCACCTGTCCAGTCTGCAAGGAGCCGCCAGAGCCGCCAGTCAGCCAAGAGCTGCCAGTCAGCCAGGATCCTCCAGAGCCGCCAGGATCCGCCAGAGCCGCCAGTCAGCCAGGATCCGCCAGAGCCGCCAGTCAGCCAGGATCTTCCAGAGTCGTCAGCCAGTCCCGAGCTGCCCCTCATTCCCGAGCTGCCCCTCAGTCCTGAGCTGCCCTTTAGTCCCGAGCTGCCCCTCAGTCCCGAGCTGCCCCTCAGTCCTGAGCTGCCCTTTAGTCCCGAGCTGCCCCTCAGTCCTGAGCTGCCCTTTAGTCCCGAGCTGCCCCTCAGTCCCGAGCTGCCCCTCAGAATGGAGACAGCCCCATAAACATACAAAAAACCCTAGACAAGACAAAAACGCATACATCACCCATGTCACACCCTGACCTAACCAAAATAACAAGGAAAACAAAGAATACTAAAGTCAGGGTGTGACACCGAGACAGAATTAGATGTTTTAAAAATGATTTTCATTTATTTAACCAGGCAAGTCAGTTAAAGAACAAATTCTTATTTACAATGCTGGCCTACCCGGCTATCAAAACGTCACGCCAAGGTAAACCTACACCAAACACATACTTCATTTGAAGTGTTTCTAAAATATGCTATGCGAGTAATGAACGGTGGAAAAAAAATTGGAACCATTTTCGTGTTTGACCTCTAGGTTTTATGGGTATTATGAAGCATCCACTGTGGAGCTCAATGTGGCCGATTGGTGGCTTCAAAGCCTCAAGGGGCAATAACATAGCATCAGCAATCCATGATTTATGCATATCATTGGGTCTAACGGCAATCTCGCTCCAAACTGTGCATGTGCATCGGTCAAATAAAAGGCACTCCTTTGATATAAAGTTGTTTTTGTCGAAAATGAAAATGTGTCAGGTTGTTACTTTCACGAGGATGGAGTAATAATATGTTGAGCTACTTAAAGTTAAAGGAAAACTCCACCCGAAAACTGTCTTTTGGTATTTGTTTCATTAGTCTGTTGTTGATTTAGTCCCAAGTGTTTTGCTTGTCAGCTATTAACGTTTCAAAATATGTAGCTTTCAAAACACAGAAATCTGGCCCATATGATGCATTTAGCATCATATGATGCTGGTTTTGCAAGTCAAAATTTTGGGACTACAGTGGCAAGGAAAGTATGTGAAAGAAGAAGAAGCCACTGCTGTCCATTGCTGCACATCTGAAGTTTGCAAAAGAGCATCTGGATGTTCCACAGCGCTACTGGCAAAATATTCTGTGGACAGATGAAACTAAAGTTGAGTTATTTGGAAGGAACATACAACACTATGTGTGGAGAAAAAAAGGCACAGCACACCAACATCAAAACCTCATCCCAACTGTAAAGTATGGTGGAGGGAGCATCATGATTTGGGGCTGCTTTGCTGCCTCAGGGCCTGGACAGCTTGCTATCATCAACGGGAAAATGAATTCCCAAGTTTATCAAGACATTTTGCAGGAGAATGTAAGGCAATCTGTCCGCCAATTGAAGCTCAACAGAAGTTGGGTGATGCAACAGGACAACGACACAAAACACAGAAGTAAATCAACAGAAGAAAATACACCTTCTGGAGTGGCCCAGTCAGAGTCCTGACCTCAACCTGATTGAGATGCTGTGGCATGACCTCAAGAGAGCGGTTCACACCAGACATCCCAAGAATATTGCTGTACTGAAACAGCTTTGTAAAGAGGAACGGTCCAAAATTCTTACTGACCTTATGGTCTGATCCGCAACTACAGGAAACGTTTGGTTGAGGTTATTTCTGCCAAACGAGGGTCAACCAGTTATTAAATCCAAGGGTTCACATACTTTCCCCACCCTGCACTGTGAATGTTTACACAGTGTGTTCAATAAAGACATGAACATTTATAATTGTTTGTGTGTTATTAGTTTAAGGAGACTATGTTTGTCTATTGTTGTGACCTAAATGAAGATCAGATCCATTTTTATGACCCATTTATGCAAAAGTCCAGGTAATCCCAAAGGGTTCACATACTTTTTCTTGCCACGGTATATCAGCAATGAAACAAATACAAAAATTTAGTTTTGGGTGGAATTTTCCTTCAAGACATTGGCCTCAAGTCTAGGTTGTGCATTTAAACTTAAAAAATTAACTAGGAATAAATGTTCACTTCTCTCATTGACTTCTCAAAACCCGGTCTGGTCTGCAGAGTCTGCTTGGCAAGTGTTCCCGGAAGTCTTGTAATGTTGGACCTCTGGGTTTCGAAAATGTAATAATGCAATAATGGCATCTTGTTGTTGGCACTACTTCAATCCGTGGTTCGTTGAACAAAGCCTATGGGAAAATGAATTTTTGTAGGGTCCACTAGCTATGTGATATTAATCTGGATTTTTTTCTGATCGATTTGATGAACACAGTAATCAGTTCAGAAGAGATGACTAAAGTCTAGTTAGCTAGCAATGGCGTACCAATATAAACAGCATCAAGCTCAAGCAGTGAAACATCTTGTGTATCGCCAGCCTACTGGTAAACATTTACGAAGCACTCTCACTTTGTAGCTTCAACACTGATTGCCAACTAAACTTTTTTCATAGCCATGGAGGTAGCAACGGTTGGCCCAGGAGCGTGTCTGTGCATGCGCAGACAAAACGTTTGGACCATATTTGACCCCGTTGAGGGAGAGATTACAATGTTTCAAACCTTTCAATGGACTCAATTTTCTCTCATAATTTTGTCCAATGACTCGTGCAGCAACGCGAATTGTGTGATAAGTTTGACAGAACCTCTAATAATATTATATTTCATTTCTATAGTGCTTTAGATTACGCTCCACCATCCAGGCAAGCACACTCTCCTCTGCTTCTCCTTCCATGGCTCCTCCAAGAACAAGAATGAAGCAGGTGGGTACATTGGCTGACTTCATAGCTGTCCTTTTTTGCATAATGTGTTTTGACTCAATGCCCCTTGAAGCCTCAACAAAAGTGAGGGTCATGCAAGGGCAGCCACCGTTAGGTGTAGGCGTCTTTATTGGGGTCACATCCGGCTCAGACCACCCAGCTGTGTTGAAGACACCCATTCATGACCATGTGAGCTGGAGCGCAGGCTTGTCTTTGCCATGATGACAAATGAGGGAAAAAAGTCATAATCCTATGACCTTTGGCACCCTAATGAAAGAGCGTATTTTGTGAAAAGCTGCATTTGACCTCTAGACTCGCATAGTCAATAGAAATACGAAGAACATCGAAGATACAAGACTCACTGCCTCTTTAGAATGTCTCACACCAAAGAATAAGTATTTGGTATAGCCTAATACAGACCTCTTTATGCATAATAGCCTGAAAGACCTTTTATGCCAAATGCCAAACTGTCATGATTTCTGTTTACCCCTCATTTCCTGCAGAGGGCAGTGTTTTGAAGGAAACAATGGGTTCACTGAATTGTTTTTCATTCTGCAGATTTTATGAACACAGTGTCAGCACAAATCCTGATGAATGAGCTCCCTGCTTGTTATGACTGACATGGGACTGTCAGAAGAAGATTGTTGCGGCTTTATGTCCCACCCAGGACGAAGAGGACTAGGTAGAGACACGTATGATTGGTAGTAATGTGTCAGGGACCTTCTCACAATGGTCTCACTGTGATTTTGTGAGTGTCAATTTTAGTGCTCATTGACTCATCCTCTTATATCTATCCTGTCTTTATTTTGATAAAGACAGGTTTGATATTGTTGGATGCAACAATGACATTTCAGTCCAGAAGACAAAACCGGAGGACAGTCAGAACACAGCAATTCCTGCAGATGGATGTGTAAAAAGACAGAAGAGGTGTAGGACAATAGGACACCATGTCATCACTGAAATATCTTGATCAACAAAACATAGCCAGATCTTAAACTGATCCCCATATAATTGAAAGTGAACAGACAAATCCGTCACACAGAACCCCTCAGTTTTAAGTCAGCCTAAACAGTGGTCTAAAAAGCACAGTGTGGGGTCTCTGTGTGCAGTGGTGACGTTACTCACGGTCGAGTAATCCAATCTTTTTCCCCCTCTGATATCGTTGTTCAAGAACTATTTGAGGAACAGCGTGTTCATTGAAGATTAGCCAGGAAAGAGAGAAGACAGGGCTCCCCCATTTTAAGACATTGTAGTTCCCCCTGCATGGGCAGCCCTGAGACATTCTCCTCTGTTTGACCCAGCTGATCGGGGCCTGTCCGACAGCACTCCAGTGTGACCACAGGCTTTAGATGGGCCTGATTGGCTCAGCAGGTCTCAGCGGGTGACTAATTGGATAAGCTTTTAATCTTCACACTATCACCGTCCTGCTGAATCAGAGGCACAGGGAGACAGAGATCAGAGTCCTTTGGTAAAATACTTAGCAAACATTTCAGGGGTGTAATATTCACACTATCCTTATGGACAACAGAAACATGACTACATAAAGATAACGAACAGGATTAATTCAGATGATAATAATTTCATCTGATTTGGAGACTGAGGTATGTGGCGGGGTTAAAAACCAACATACTATACTGGCATTTTGACCTCATGTAAGCATATTTTTAAAATAAATGTTTCGATTGGAATCAGACAATTCAAATAACATTTTAAAAAATTCCGAAAGGCCAATGTAGACAAGTGTTGAATTCTCTGTTATTCTACTTGGATTGCCTCAATTTACATAAAGTCCACATACTGTGACATACAGTTGTTTTTACCAAACCACAAATAAACTCTTTCTCATCTGGCCTCAATGTCCCTGCACTGCCTGTAGACTGTCATTCCAGCAGGCTTCTATTACACAGCACAGAAGTGTTTATAAAGTATACCCACACAGGCCAAAATACCCACACAGGCCAAAATACCCACACAGGCAAAGATAGAGTAATTGAACTTTCATACGGGAGCGAGTTGTAATATTTTTATTCTTAAATGCATTTCCAAACAGCCCTCTCCAGTTACTATAGCCATACGTTGTACAGATGTTTCCATATGAATCTGGAGTCCATTCATACATAGCATACAACTATGCATTACTGATAAATGTTAAAATATCAATGTTACACAGTGGTGGCTGAACATGTTGGCTCAGGCACATACCAGGGAAGAGGACACAGGGGGTGTCTGTGGGTTCCCGTTGGGGTGGTGGTTTGTTGCCAGCTGTTTGAACCACATGTTCAACTTCTCCAGATGGTGGAGATGTCTTCGTGAATGTGTGTGTGTCTGAATGATTTTGTGTGTGTCTAGAGGTCTTCTTTTGTACGATCATCAACTTGTCAGCAGTGAGCATAACCAGAGACCATCATTTAAGACATGACAGCAGCCTGTAGTAGTAGAGCATCATTTAGGACATGACAGCAGCCTGTAGTAGTAGAGCATCATTTAGGACATGACAGCAACCTGGAGTAGTAGAGCATAATTTAGGACATGACAGCAACCTGTAGTAGTAGAGCATCATTTAGGACATGACAGCAACCTAGAGTAGTAGAGCATCATTTAGGACATGACAGCAGCCTGGAGTGGTAGAGCATCATAGGACAAGACAGCCTGGAGTTAGAGCATCATTTGACAGACAGCCTAGAGTAGTAGATGACATCAGCCTTTAGAGCATCATGACAGCAACCAGAGTAGTAGAGCATCATTTAGGACATTGACAGACAGCACCTAGAGTAGTAGAGCATCATTTAGACATGACAGCAGACTGCTGTGGTAGAGCCTGGCAGTAGTAGAGCATCATTTAGGACAAGACAGGAGCCTGGAGTAGTAGCATCAACATAATTTCAGGACATGACAGCAGCCTGGAGTGGTAGAGCATCATCAGGACATCAGGACACAACAGCAGCCTGGAAAAGTAGAGCATCCTTCAGGACACGACAGCAGCCTGGTGTGGTAGAGCATCATTGACAGCAGCCTGGAGTAGCATCATTCAGGAAACGACAACAGCCTGGAGTAGTAGAGCATCATTTAGGACATGACAGCAACCTGGAGTAGTAGAGCATCATTTTGGACATGACAGCAACCTGGAGTAGTAGAGCATCATTTAGGACATGACAGCAACCTGGAGTAGTAGAGCATCATTCAGGACACGACAGCAGCCTGGAGTGGTAGAGCATCATTTAGGACATGACAGCAGCCTGGAGTAGTAGAGCATCATTCAGGACAAGACAGCATCCTGGAGTAGTAGAGCATCATTTAGGACATGACAGCAGACTGGAGTGGTAGAGCATCATTCAGGAAACGACAGCAGCCTGGAGTGGTAGAGCATCATTGACAGCAACCAGGAGCATCGACAGACAGCCTGGAGTAGTAGAGCATCATTCAGGACATGACAGCAGCCTGGAGCCTGGTAGACCATCATTTAGGACATGACAGCAGCCTGGAGTGGTAGAGCATCATTCAGGACATGACAGCAGACTGGAGTAGTAGGGCATCATTTAGGACATGACAGCAGCCTGGAGTGGTAGAGCATCATTCAGGACACGACAGCAGCCTGGAGTAGTAGAGCATCATTCAGGACATGACAGCAGCCTGGAGTGGTAGACCATCATTTAGGACATGACAGCAGCCTGGAGTGGTAAAGCATCATTCAAGAAACGACAGCAGCCTGGAGTGGTAGAGCATCATTCAGGACACGACAGCAGCCTGGTGTGGTAGAGCATCATTTAGGACATGACAGCAGCCTGGAGAGGTAGAGCATCATTCAGGACATGACAGCAGCCTGCTGTGGTAGAGCATCATTCAGGACTTGACTGCAGCCTGGAGTGGTAGAGCATCATTTAGGACAAGACAGGAGCCTGGAGACGTAGAGCATCATTTTGGACATGACAGCAGCCTGGAGTAGTAGAGCATCATTTAGGACATGACAGCAACCTGGAGTAGTAGAGCATCATTTAGGACATGACAGCAACCTGGAGTAGTAGAGCATCATTTAGGACATGACAGCAACCTGTAGTAGTAGAGCATCATTTAGGACAAGACAGCAGCCTGGAGTAGTAGAGCATCATTTAGGACATGACAGCAACCTGGAGTAGTAGAACATCATTTAGGACATGACAGCAGCCTGGAGTGGTAGAGCATCATTCAGGACACAACAGCAGCCTGGAGAAGTAGAGCATCCTTCGGGACACGACAGCAGCCTGGTGTGGTAGAGCATCATTTAGGAAACGACAACAGCCTGGAGTAGTAGAGCATCATTTAGGACATGACAGCAACCTAGAGTAGCAGAGCATCATTTAGGACACGACAGCAACCTGGAGTAGTAGAGCATCATTTTGGACATGACAGCAACCTGGAGTAGTAGAGCATCATTCAGGACACGACAGCAGCCTGGAGTGGTAGAGCATCATTTAGGACATGACAGCAGCCTGGAGTAGTAGAGCATCATTCAGGACAAGACAGCAGCCTGGAGTAGTAGAGCATCATTTAGGACATGACAGCAGACTGGAGTGGTAGAGCATCATTCAGGAAACGACAGCAGCCTGGAGTGGTAGAGCATCATTCAGGAAACGACAGCAGCCTGGAGTGGTAGGGCATCATTCAGGACACGACAGCAGCCTGGAGTAGTAGAGCATCATTCAGGACATGACAGCAGCCTGGAGTGGTAGAGCATCATTCAGGACATGACAGCAGACTGGAGTAGTCGAGCATCATTTAGGACATGACAGCAGACTGGAGTAGTAGGGCATCATTTAGGACATGACAGCAGCCTGGAGTGGTAGAGCATCATTTAGGAAACGACAGCAGCCTGGAGTGGTAGAGCATCATTCAGGACACGACAGCAGCCTGGTGTGGTAGAGCATCATTTAGGACATGACAGCAGCCTGGAAAAGTAGAGCATCATTTAGGAAACGACAGCAGCCTGGAGTGGTAGAGCATCATTCAGGACACGACAGCAGCCTGGAGTGGTAGAGCATCATTTAGGACAAGACAGCAGCCTGGAGTAGTAGAGCATCATTCAGGACACGACAGCAGCCTGCTGTGGTAGAGCATCATTCAGGACATGACAGCAGCCTGACAGCAGCCTGGTGTGGTAGAGCATCATTCAGGACATGACAGCAGCCTGCTGTGGTAGAGGCATCATTCAGGACATGACAGCAGCCTGCTGTGGTAGAGCATCATTCAGGACATGACAGCAGCCTGCTGTGGTAGAGCATCATTCAGGACATGACAGCAGCCTGCTGTGGTAGAGCATCATTCAGGACATGACAGCAGCCTGCTGTGGTAGAGCATCATTCAGGACATGACAGCAGCCTGCTGTGGTAGAGCATCATTCAGGACATGACAGCAGCCTGGCATCATTGTGACAGGTAGAGCATCATTCAGGACACGACAGCAGCCTGGTGTGGTAGAGCATCATTCAGGACATGACAGCAGCCTGGAGTGGTAGACCATCATTCAGGACATGACAGCAGCCTGGAGAGGTAGAGCATCATTCAGGACATGACAGCAGCCTGCTGTGGTAGAGCATCATTCAGGACTTGACTGCAGCCTGGAGTGGTAGAGCATCATTTAGGACAAGACAGGAGCCTGGAGAAGTAGAGCATCATTTTGGACATGACAGCAGCCTGGAGTAGTAGAGCATCATTTAGGACATGACAGCAACCTGGAGTAGTAGAGCATCATTTTGGACATGACAGCAACCTGGAGTAGTAGAGCATCATTCAGGACACAACAGCAGCCTGGAAAAGTAGAGCATCCTTCGGGACACGACAGCAGCCTGGTGTGGTAGAGCATCATTTAGGAAACGACAACAGCCTGGAGTAGTAGAGCATCATTTAGGACATGACAGCAACCTGGAGTAGTAGAGCATCATTTTGGACATGACAGCAACCTGGAGTAGTAGAGCATCATTTAGGACATGACAGCAACCTGGAGTAGTAGAGCATCATTCAGGACATGACAGCAGCCTGGAGTGGTAGAGCATCATTTAGGACATGACAGCAGCCTGGAGTAGTAGAGCATCATTCAGGACAAGACAGCAGCCTGGAGTAGTAGAGCATCATTTAGGACATGACAGCAGCCTGGAGTGGTAGAGCATCATTCAGGAAACGACAGCAGCCTGGAGTGGTAGAGCATCATTCAGGACACGACAGCAGCCTGGAGTAGTAGAGCATCATTCAGGACATGACAGCAGCCTGGAGTGGTAGACCATCATTTAGGACATGACAGCAGCCTGGAGTGGTAGAGCATCATTCAGGACATGACAGCAGACTGGAGTAGTAGGGCATCATTTAGGACATGACAGCAGCCTGGAGTGGTAGAGCATCATTTAGGAAACGACAGCAGCCTGGAGTGGTAGAGCATCATTCAGGACACGACAGCAGCCTGGTGTGGTAGAGCATCATTCAGGACATGACAGCAGCCTGGAGTGGTAGACCATCATTCAGGACATGACAGCAGCCTGGAGAGGTAGAGCATCATTCAGGACATGACAGCAGCCTGCTGTGGTAGAGCATCATCATGACAGCAGCCTCTGTGGTAGAGCATCATTGACTGCAGCCTGGAGTGGTAGAGCATCATTTAGGACATGACAGCAGCCTGGAGTAGTAGAGCATCATTTAGGACATGACAGCAGCCTGGAGTAGTAGAGCATCATTTAGGACATGACAGCAACCTGGAGTAGTAGAGCATCATTTAGGACATGACAGCAACCTGGAGTAGTAGAGCATCATTTAGGACATGACAGCAACCTGGAGTAGTAGAGCATCATTTAGGACAAGACAGGAGCCTGGAGTAGTAGAGCATCATTTAGGACATGACAGCAACCTGGAGTAGTAGAACATCATTTAGGACATGACAGCAGCCTGGAGTGGTAGAGCATCATTCAGGACACAACAGCAGCCTGGAAAAGTAGAGCATCCTTCGGGACACGACAGCAGCCTGGTGTGGTAGAGCATCATTTAGGAAACGACAACAGCCTGGAGTAGTAGAGCATCATTTAGGACATGACAGCAACCTGGAGTAGTAGAGCATCATTTTGGACATGACAGCAACCTGGAGTAGTAGAGCATCATTTTGGACATGACACTGGAGTAGTAGACCTGGAGTAGTAGAGCAATATTCAGGACACGACAGCAGCCTGGAGTGGTAGAGCATCATTTAGGACATGACAGCAGCCTGGAGTAGTAGAGCATCATTCAGGACAAGACAGCAGCCTGGAGTAGTAGAGCATCATTTAGGACATGACAGCAGACTGGAGTGGTAGAGCATCATTCAGGAAACGACAGCAGCCTGGAGTGGTAGAGCATCATTCAGGAAACGACAGCAGCCTGGAGTGGTAGAGCATCATTCAGGACACGACAGCAGCCTGGAGTAGTAGAGCATCATTCAGGACATGACAGCAGCCTGGAGTGGTAGAGCATCATTCAGGACATGACAGCAGACTGGAGCATCATTCAGACATGACAGCATCATTTAGGACATGACAGCAGACTGGAGCATCATTAGTGACAGCAGGGCATCATTTAGGACATGACAGCAGCCTGGAGTGGTAGAGCATCATTTAGGAAACGACAGCAGCCTGGAGTGGTAGAGCATCATTCAGGACACGACAGCAGCCTGGTGTGGTAGAGCATCATTTAGGACATGACAGCAGTGGTGACAGCATCCTGGAAAAGTAGAGCATCATTTAGAGCAAACGACAGCAGCCTGGAGTGGTAGAGCATCATTCAGGACACGACAGCAGCCTGGAGTGGTAGAGCATCATTTAGGACAAGACAGCAGCCTGGAGTAGTAGAGCATCATTCAGGACACGACAGCAGCCTGCTGTGGTAGAGCATCATTCAGGACATGACAGCAGCCTGGAGTGGTAGAGCATCATTCAGGACATGACAGCAGCCTGGTGTGGTAGAGCATCATTCAGGACATGACAGCAGCCTGCTGTGGTAGAGCATCATTCAGGACATGACAGCAGCCTGCTGTGGTAGAGCATCATTCAGGACATGACAGCAGCCTGCTGTGGTAGAGCATCATTCAGGACATGACAGCAGCCTGCTGTGGTAGAGCATCATTCCATGACAGCAGCATCATTCCATGACAGCAGCCTGCTGTGGTAGAGCATCATTCAGGACATGACATCAGCCTGCTGTGTAGAGCATCATTCAGGACATGACAGCAGCCTGGTGTGGTAGAGCATCATTCAGGACATGACAGCAGCCTGGTGTGGTAGAGCATCATTCAGGACATGACAGCAGCCTGGTGTGGTAGAGCATCATTCAGGACATGACAGCAGCCTGCTGTGGTAGAGCATCATTCAGGACATGACAGCAGCCTGGTGTGGTAGAGCATCATTCAGGACATGACAGCAGCCTGCTGTGGTAGAGCATCATTCAGGACATGACAGCAGCCTGCTGTGGTAGAGCATCATTCAGGACATGACAGCAGCCTGGTGTGGTAGAGCATCATTCAGGACATGACAGCAGCCTGCTGTGGTAGAGCATCATTCAGGACATGACAGCAGCCTGCTGTGGTAGAGCATCATTCAGGACATGACAGCAGCCTGCTGTGGTAGAGCATCATTCAGGACATGACAGCAGCCTGCTGTGGTAGAGCATCATTCAGGACATGACAGCAGCCTGCTGTGGTAGAGCATCATTCAGGACATGACAGCAGCCTGGTGTGGTAGAGCATCATTCAGGACATGACAGCAGCCTGCTGTGGTAGAGCATCATTCAGGACATGACAGCAGCCTGCTGTGGTAGAGCATCATTCAGGACATGACAGCAGCCTGCTGTGGTAGAGCATCATTCAGGACATGACAGCAGCCTGCTGTGGTAGAGCATCATTCAGGACATGACAGCAGCCTGCTGTGGTAGAGCATCATTCAGGACATGACAGCATAGAGCATCATTCAGGACATGACAGCAGCCTGGTGTGGTAGAGCATCATTCAGGACATGACAGCAGCCTGGTGTGGTAGAGCATCATTCAGGACATGACAGCAGCCTGCTGTGGTAGAGCATCATTCAGGACATGACAGCAGCCTGCTGTGGTAGAGCATCATTCAGGACATGACAGCAGCCTGGTGTGGTAGAGCATCATTCAGGACATGACAGCAGCCTGGTGTGGTAGAGCATCATTCAGGACATGACAGCAGCCATGACAGCAGCCTGGTGTGGTAGAGCATCATTCAGGACATGACAGCAGCCTGCTGTGGTAGAGCATCATTCAGGACATGACAGCAGCCTGCTGTGGTAGAGCATCATTCAGGACATGACAGCAGCCTGCTGTGGTAGAGCATCATTCAGGACATGACAGCAGCCTGCTGTGGTAGAGCATCATTCAGGACATGACAGCAGCCTGGTGTGGTAGAGCATCATTCAGGACATGACAGCAGCCTGGTGTGGTAGAGCATCATTCAGGACATGACAGCAGCCTGGTGTGGTAGAGCATCATTCAGGACATGACAGCAGCCTGGTGTGGTAGAGCATCATTCAGGACATGACAGCAGCCTGCTGTGGTAGAGCATCATTCAGGACATGACAGCAGCCTGCTGTGGTAGAGCATCATTCAGGACATGACAGCAGCCTGGTGTGGTAGAGCATCATTCAGGACATGACAGCAGCCTGCTGTGGTAGAGCATCATTCAGGACATGACAGCAGCCTGCTGTGGTAGAGCATCATTCAGGACATGACAGCAGCCTGGTGTGGTAGAGCATCATTCAGGACATGACAGCAGCCTGGTGTGGTAGAGCATCATTCAGGACATGACAGCAGCCTGCTGTGGTAGAGCATCATTCAGGACATGACAGCAGCCTGCTGTGGTAGAGCATCATTCAGGACATGACAGCAGCCTGGTGTGGTAGAGCATCATTCAGGACATGACAGCAGCCTGGTGTGGTAGAGCATCATTCAGGACATGACAGCAGCCTGGTGTGGTAGAGCATCATTCAGGACATGACAGCAGCCTGGTGTGGTAGAGCATCATTCAGGACATGACAGCAGCCTGCTGTGGTAGAGCATCATTCAGGACATGACAGCAGCCTGGTGTGGTAGAGCATCATTCAGGACATGACAGCAGCCTGGTGTGGTAGAGCATCATTCAGGACATGACAGCAGCCTGCTGTGGTAGAGCATCATTCAGGACATGACAGCAGCCTGGTGTGGTAGAGCATCATTCAGGACATGACAGCAGCCTGGTGTGGTAGAGCATCATTCAGGACATGACAGCAGCCTGGTGTGGTAGAGCATCATTCAGGACATGACAGCAGCCTGGTGTGGTAGAGCATCATTCAGGACATGACAGCAGCCTGGTGTGGTAGAGCATCATTCAGGACATGACAGCAGCCTGGTGTGGTAGAGCATCATTCAGGACATGACAGCAGCCTGGTGTGGTAGAGCATCATTCAGGACATGACAGCAGCCTGCTGTGGTAGAGCATCATTCAGGACATGACAGCAGCCTGGTGTGGTAGAGCATCATTCAGGACATGACAGCAGCCTGGTGTGGTAGAGCATCATTCAGGACATGACAGCAGCCTGGTGTGGTAGAGCATCATTCAGGACATGACAGCAGCCTGGTGTGGTAGAGCATCATTCAGGACATGACAGCAGCCTGGTGTGGTAGAGCATCATTCAGGACATGACAGCAGCCTGGTGTGGTAGAGCATCATTCAGGACATGACAGCAGCCTGCTGTGGTAGAGCATCATTCAGGACATGACAGCAGCCTGGTGTGGTAGAGCATCATTCAGGACATGACAGCAGCCTGGTGTGGTAGAGCATCATTCAGGACATGACAGCAGCCTGGTGTGGTAGCAGCATCATTCAGGACATGACAGCAGCCTGGTGTGGTAGAGCATCATTCAGGACATGACAGCAGCCTGGTGTGGTAGAGCATCATTCAGGACATGACAGCAGCCTGGTGTGGTAGAGCATCATTCAGGACATGACAGCAGCCTGGTGTGGTAGAGCATCATTCAGGACATGACAGCAGCCTGGTGTGGTAGAGCATCATTCAGGACATGACAGCAGCCTGGTGTGGTAGAGCATCATTCAGGACATGACAGCAGCCTGGTGTGGTAGAGCATCATTCAGGACATGACAGCAGCCTGGTGTGGTAGAGCATGCTGAAAGGATTTAAGATGTCATCAGCTCCCTGCTGACCGACAGAGTAATTAGCTTCTATGACAATAAATAGGACCTTTCTTCCCTATGTGTTACAGTAATGATATGAGTAGTGTTTTTCTGCCGATCTAGACTTTGCCAATGAAAATGGAACAGGGCTTTTCCGTAAGTTTTAACATAACAGGTAAACACCACCTACCACAGTGTGCTATTTGAGTGATGAGTAGAACAACAGTGCTCTGTATTTCTTTAGTCTTTTAGGCCTATTCTTTCATATTACATTCCTCAGGATTCCAAAAAGGATACATTCCTCAGGATACCAAAAATAAAATGTGTAATCCTGGTATGACTAGGCTGTGATAACAGCATCTGGCATTGTTCACTTTACTGTTGTTTGCACTTCTCTTACCTTTCGTAGAAAGAGGATCATTTCAACATTGCTTCATGTTTTCCTTCTTTCTTTTTTTTTACATAAGGAAAGAAAACAGGCTGTTCCATGAATACTAGGAATTTACCATAGACGATGAACAGGCTGTTACTGAGAATAGAGAATGTCGTTATAAAAAGCTGCAGGGTGAACAAAACACAATCCAAATACATCTGTGTGTTGCACTAGTAGGGACAGAGGTTTAAAACTAGTTTCCAAAACTATATGTCATCCTACAAGTAGACCATTATACTCTGGAATACTTAGGTTGGTCATCATTAAATCATTTTTTGGATTTACACAATTTAATTGTCTACCTAGTCTATGAACACCAGACAACTTTTACAACAGTAGCTTTTAGAGAAGCATTTAGAAGCTCTGTTGATGAAATAAGACCTCTGGGCTCAGGCTGTAGGTTTAGCTGTATTTGGCCTGGAGAAATATGGAGGGGAGGCTGGGCCCCTGGAGAGCAGGACACGGGGAAGAACAGGATATGTCTTTTAAAATAAATGCTTGGCAGGAGAAGGTCTTCACACAGCCGGACCCTGACCCTGGGACCTGCCACAACGTGAGTAACACTCAGTCCCCATGTCCTGCAGGTCCTGCCTTTAGGGTGGGAAGGTGGTCTTGGTAGGAATGAGTGATGCTGGACTGGAGGTACTGGAGAGATAAACTGAAACACTGAAGTATCTAAGGAAATTGGTTTGGCTGAACTGGTGAGCAACAGAGCTGTTAACTGTAAGGTCCAATTATTCTGTTATCTGGCTTTTATTAACTTCCTCTGTGTCTAACTGAGTCCAAGAGTAAGTCAACTGTGCTATTCTGATTCCACACCACCATTTCATTGTAATGTAAGCTTGAAGCCATTTAAAAACATCACTATCTGTCTCACATAACTCAACTCTACAGTGGATAAACTCTCCAAAGTGGTTATATCAGTTCAGAAGTACTTCATTCTCTGTGAGATTTGCTCTCGTTATTTTTAAACTCCAGAGGTTATATCGATCCATAAATCACCTGACTCACAGTGCCTAAACGTTCCAGCTTCAGCCTGCCTGTCTGACAATGGAGTTATGACCTGCGGGTGGAGCGGTGAGCGGCGGCCCAATCTCCTCCGGGCCCGCTCCCCTCTCCACGGCACTCGTGTACATATTTAGAAAAGTGTGGGGTGGCGGAACAGTGTCGGGTTGTGGGTCAGTCTCAGTGGTGGGATGCTGCAGTCCCTCAGCACCTCTACTGGCAGCATGATGATATACTACTGTACTGTAACAGCACAACTCTCTGTGGTCTCTTAGGAGGGAAATACAGGATCTACATGATAAACTCTGGGTCCCTGTCAGCAAGACAGAGACATTTTTCATGATTAAACAGAGAAAGGGCTGAGTGATTGTAGAGGCAAGAGTACTGTACTGGGAGTCTCGTTTCGGTTTCACATTTATCCATCTTCTCCAACTATGTGCTTTCGACAAGGTTTGGCAGAGCAATGAAGAAGGCTTGTGTGTAACATATCCCTCTTGCCAAGCTTTGGCAGAAATCTCTCACATACTGATTGTCTGGCAACAGAGCATGCACTAGTGATGTCATCCACAGGTCCACCGTCTCTTTCTTCCTCCATTGTGTGGAGTTTCAACAGAACAGATTTGGGCTCGTCCTTCGGCTTTTTCTCTTGCTCCTTGTCCAACTGTTACTCTGTCATTGAGAACAATCTCTTTTGTTTTTCCTCAACCTATAAGCTATGATCGGACAGGATGATGTTTTACTGGTTGGAGATTGAATCATACCTTTATCCTCATCAGTCATAGACAGGTCTGATGGATGAGGATTTTAAAACTTTCCCCCAGTTGAATGGCAGCCATTGAGGATAGCAGATGTGTGCACCACCAGGCTCTCACCTCCTCTCACTCCTCTTCTTGGCTGCATCCATTATTGGCAGGTTAGGCTCAGTGGATGGGGCCTTCAGTAGTAGCCAGGGGCACTGGGAGGGCTGTGGCCCAGATAGTGAATGGACCAGGGTCTCCATCACAGCGGCTGAGGTCAGAGGTTATGGAGGAAGCAAAAACGTTGTTGGAAAAGAGATGGACAGGGAAAAGGGAGTCCATCTATCATTCTGGGAGACAGAGCATGTCCAGTGTATCTGTTGGAGGTTTCAATGCCCTCTCCCTACAACTGCCAGAGCATCTGCTAGGTGTCATAGGGTGCAAGGTTTGGACCATTGTAAGACACAGCATGTCCAGTGTGTCTGTTGGAGGTTTCAATGCCCTCCCTACCACTGCCAGAACATCTGCTAGGTGTCATAGGGTGCAAGGTTTGGACCATTGTAAGACACAGCATGTCCAGTGTGTCTGTTGGAGGTTTCAATGCCCTCCCTACCACTGCCAGAACATCTGCTAGGTGTCATAGGGTGCAGGGTTTGGACCATTGTAAGACACAGCATGTCCAGTGTGTCTGTTGGAGGTTTCAATGCCCTCCCTACCACTGCCAGAACATCTGCTAGGTGTCATAGGGTGCAGGGTTTGGACCATTGTAAGACACAGGCATTTCACTAATCAAGTGACGACAATACATTCATTTTCAATACTTTTTTAATGCCCATTCATTTAAAGTAAAGAATTGCTAAGTTATGAATTGTGTGACTGGTTTAGCCATTGAGTAATTTTCAGTTTTCAGGGATAGATTAAGAAGTTTAATATATGAATAGTAAAATCGGAATAAATTTGCACCCTTAAAAGTTTAAGAGGAAAAGAGATACAACAGTGGCTGCTTGGCTTATCTTTCTGTGGGTGCCAGTGGCAAATAGTAACTCAGCGTAAGGCAGTTGTTGGCATGGCCGCAGCAAGCTGTGTGCTGTGTGCTGGCTCAGCGAGGGGACAGTGTCCCTGATTTCACGGCAGAGTGAAGGAAGCGTGCTCCCCTGTTTGACTGGGAAGAGGGAGGAGAGGCTGAGGCAGTAGGTCACAGCAGGGAGCCTATTAAACACTATCCAATAGCACCACAGGAGCTCCTGTTGTCCCCCAGGAGCAATGGGGATTATTAACCTGTGATCTAGGGGATTGTTCAGACATAGTGGGGAAGTTACTGGAGGAATGTGCACAAAAAGTTGCTCCATAGTGCAATTCTTGAGTATTGAGCTATTTTCATATGGTGCAGATTATTTCTGGTCCAAATGAATCATACCCTACCAAGCCAAGAAGATGACATGAGTTATGTCAGTTATGTCTGTCTGTGTGTGTAAGTACGAGTGTTTCCTATCACTGAAGAGGGATCTCTCTTCCTGTGCTGATGGGAAGTTGTTTCAAGCGCTTTCTACCAAAACATTTGTATTGGCTGCAGAGCTTGTGTTCACCACAAACAACCTCTCTCAGCCAGCCTCTGTGTTTCCTCAGCTGGTGGATAACCTCCAATGCCTCACGCATCTCTTCTCTGCCATCCATTTCCCGCTCTCCATCTCCTCCTTTCCCCCCTTTCAACACTTCAAAAGATGGCCAACATCCTATACGCTGGCTCACTCTGTTCCATGATCTCAGGCTGAAGGAAATTAAATGAATATGAAATTAAAGGCATTCGTACCAAATCAAGCACATCAAGCAAATTGCTATTTTAACTTTGATCCAGAAAGTGCCAGATTACATTAAGACATGCAAAGCTTAGGGTATAGTAACGACAACAGCAGCCTCCAATTATATGTATGCATTTGCTACAAATCAACAAATAGTGTTAAGGACAAATTAGGTGCCAGTAATTTATTTATTGCATATTATTTAAAAAAATAAACACTTTAATAGATACAGTACGTGGTATATCGGACAGGATCAACCGACAGTCATCTAACTTGTATTTAGTATGTGCTTAGAATGTTGGATTTGTCCTGTGACGAATAGTTAAAGACAGGTCTGACCTAAGAGGGGTGAGGTCATTTGTTCTTTACTGCTAACGATAGAGTGGCTCACATCTGTACAGCAGGTTTATCTACCACCCACCTCTGACAGCCTATCATATAGGCAGCTAGATGTTGATTTACTTGAACTGAATGGGAGCTGACTATTCAAAGGGATATCTGTATCAGTACAGTCATCTCTCAGCCTTTATTCTACTTCAATAGTATCAGGTCACTGATCAACTCCTGGCTCCATGTTCCAAGGCTGACAAGAATGACAGCTTAATTATCACAGTTTTCCTCAAAACGCCTTGATCAACTGATCAAATGGTTCAAAACTGATTGACTTTTGTTTGCATTTACAAAGGAATATGCTATATGTCTCTCATATGAATAAGACTGGTAGTATATCTAAGACCAATACTATACAGTATCCTCCAGATGTCCCAATTCACCTTGTGGTCCAATGCTGAAGACCCCCCTCAGCTTCAAAGTGGCCATACTAACACATAGCTCAATGATTCCTGCTGTTATTGTTTTTATATCTCACTACTCGGTTATGAGTAGGAATCAGCTACGTGGTGCCGTGAGGAGGGAAGAGAGAGAAAGGCGAGAGAAGGAATGGGGTGACTGGCGGTACTTTGAAGTTCGGCGTTCTCTGAAAAGGGTAGAAATCACCTGCCATAAAGAGGTCCAGAGACATGAGTAAGCACTGAGCTATTTGTTCTGGTGCCCGTGTGGTTATGCGTCTCCAGGGAGGGCTCGCCCTGCCGCTCTGGCCTTTGTGAGATCACATCAGTGTGGATCAGGCAGGCAGGGGTCCAGCCGGAGGTGGAACTAATGACTTCATGTGTTCACAGACACTTCAGAGAGCCAGATGCTGGGAGGGGGAGAAGAGACACCCTGGAGTTTTCACACCACGTCCCCCAGAGAGGAGAGGGGGCGTGGTCAGGCCTCTCACATGCACATACTGCAGTCACATACAAATCAGTGTATACACACACACACCCATGGTCACACACTCTCACGCACTCAACACACATACACATTCAGACCGATCCTTTGTCTATGAGGGGAGTGTTTCCACAGTTTCCAGACAGTTTTTTCATTGATGTGGAATGTACTCTAATAAATAGGATTCTGGCCCACATCTATCTATTCGATATGATCTGCCTGTCCCAGTAAAAGTCACGTACAGGTTCCGGTGCTCGTGGTCTGCAGTCTTATTGATGCTGTCCTGACCTCAAGGATCTGACATCTTATTTAAAGTGGTTAATGATTCCCATCTTTCAGAGTGTTACAGCTGTCATACCAGTAATCCCCCATCGGAAGGATCGCTCCAAGGGAAGTCAATGTCTGGACACTTTGACCTATGATTCTCTTGAGCAAAGTCCATTGAAAATGGTCAATATTATATATATATATATATTACCAAAATAGTGCATTACTTCTCCTTGATATAGGAGTAAACAGTGACTCAATGATCTACTCAATTTGGTCTTTGGCTGTTGGAAATATCATAATACCTGGGCTGGGTGCTTGTGAGGTGCTGTGGTGGCTGAGATATAATTGGAAACATGCAGCTTTAGTGAATGCCCAAACCAGATAGATGGCCAATAATGGGTCTCACAGCACAGTGATGTATTGGTTGGGTGTGAAGTATTAATTCTGCTTTCATGCAGTTCTTTGTCCACAAACTCCATTGCCTATTAATTTCAAACAAGGCCAGTTTTTCACTTATTAGCCTTCAGTTGAATGTTGTTATTTGGGGCTTTGTGTCCAATCAGCGGCGGCTTACAAGAAATACGAAACCTTAATAGAAACCTTGTAAACTCTAAACAGAAGCGTGAATAACACTGTCTTTAAGCACTGGGTTTGGTTACACTGTTACAGACACTGTTACAGACACACACAAAAAAATATGGAGGAAAACAAGGTGTCGTGACTGGAGGGCCAATGAAGGAGTCCAACCTCTTCCTTTGAGTCAATTGCTTCCTGATAGGCATTCAGCAGTGATGCAGTATGTGGTAATGTTGTGAGAATGCCTCTGTGAGTGACAACAGCACACAGAGTTGGAATGTGACTGTCAGTAATCCCCATGTTACTCCAAACCAGACCGGAAGGCTGGCAGAGGCCAGAGAACACAGTGATTCCACCCTTTCCTTTTCTCCGTATTACATCCTGGTTCTGTAAGGATCAAAGAGGAGAGGCATCACATACATCCTCAGTCAGCCCAAGAGGGTGATTCTCATTGGAGCCTGGCCACCTCAAAGATGTAAGAAGGGGGTGAGCACCATTGGTGGCTGGTGGCTTGAAAATTGAGGAGGGTGGGAGACCCACGGTATAGGCGCGGAACGAACGGAGACGACAAAGAGTGATTTAAAAATCGTCAAAGACTAATTATTTTAACCTAAAGCATTTAATAAATACATTTATAGTACACTATTATGGAGAATGGGAATGAGAGGGCTACATACAGTGATGGAAAGGGATCACAGCAATGAATGGATGACGGTATGAGGCACGAGTTAAGGTGTTCAGAGGCTTGACTTCAGTGCAGGAAAGGATTTGACTGGGAAGACAAAAAACAATAACATACTACACAGACAAAAATAATGATTTCAAATCAAATGTTGTGTCACATTCACTGAATACAACAGGTGGGACATAAATACATAATGTTACCAATTATTTTACCCTGACCAAATGGACAGTGCACATACTGTCGGCTGTATGCAGCTGCTCTTATTAGTAGCCTACAGTTGATCAGAATGAAAAATTGTCTCGTTTTCATCAGCATGCCAGATCTCTAATGTTTAGGTGTAGCTTAAGGCTGCTGCAACATTTATGTAAGTAGTTTTTGCTTGTGTCTGTCTGGAGTGATTGTGTTTTCTTTGCTGAATAAATACCGGAGGAAAGTGGAAAGCCTACTTGAGCGCGTGCGAAATTATGCGCTGCGTCAACCTCTCTCTTTCGTCTAAATGTTTATGGATGATGCGATGGAAGCTATCAAATCATTCTGAATTGATTTCGACATTCCAGAAAAGACAGTCAAAAGTTCCCTATGTTCAGCAAGTAAAGCATCGTAACGTGCAATTTCCGCTGCAAGCTCCTTGTAGTTGCCCTTGTTAGCGGAACTTTCCCTCTCGTTGTATCCTCTAAAAACCTATACTTGCATGCCCAAAGACGCAAAGGTGTTGATAAGCCACTTGATAACATCCCTGTTTCTTCTTACTTTCTCGTTGTGTTACGCTGTTTGAATATGCAAGACCTTCGTCAAGATCGATGCGGGTTTTCCCCAGAAGCTTAAATCGGATGTGGACTTTTGTATGCTCCCTGCTTTTGTTTAGCGGTTTAGCTGAACGATAGATGTTCTGGAGGCTACTGTATCGCCCTTTCGCACAAGGCTCAGACTTTCCATGAAGCAGGCAAGGCCAGCAATACAGGCTGCTTGATGAAAGCCTCCCTGTTAACCAGCTATACTTTTGATCCCAATTGGTATTGAACGGGCTCACATGTTCATCCTTCTTTGTGAAACTGATCTCAGGCAGAGGTCGACCCATGGTTTTAATTCGCACCTTTTCCGTGTACCCCAGAGAATGAAAGCGGTTCGTCAACAAAATTGTCGGTAGTGTTGGCGGCGAAAAGTGCACACTCGAGCTGGCAGCTACTGATACTTGCTACTGAAGTTAGCAAGGCAAATTGAAATAAATTACACTCACTGGGCACTGGGCAACTGGGCAAGTTCTAAAATCAAGAAAACTATTTATAATCTACCTCCTCCATCTCCTGTAATTTTAAGAAACTAATTTGAATTTAATAATATCCCCAAAAATGCTCAACTATCACTTCAATCTCTATATAATAATTTCCCCAACTCACCATGCTTCTCACACATAGAACCCCCCCCCCCCATTCTCTGAGGTGACAATGAGTCAGGAACAGCCCAGGAGGCTGACCCTGAAACACAGTCTCTGCATGCAACCCAGCAAAACAGGCACACCGTCAATTGGTCATCACTTGCCCTCACTATAATGCAGTATGAAAATGTGTCTAAAGCATGTTAGAAAACGCTCTAAAACACTCCTAGCCAACTCCTATTACATCCCAATCCCATTCTGAATAATGTCTCTGCACATTTTTTTTTTTTTAAATGTCCTTATTTGCATATTTGTCTTGTTGTGAACAGTATCATTCAAACATGGATTTATGGCACAGTGGAAAATGTTTTCAAAAAGTTAGTGCAGAGTCTTTATTCAGAATGGGATTCTGATGTACACTCTTAGAAAAAAAGGAGCATTGTAGAATTTTAAAGGGTTCTTCAGCTGTCCTCATCGGAGAACCCATTGAACTAAATAGGGTTCCATGTTCCATCCCTTTCTACAGAGGGTTCTACGTGGAACCCAGAAGGGTTTTTACCTCAAACCAAAAAGGGTTATCCTATGGGGACAGCTGAAGAACCCTTTTGGAAACTTTAAAAAAAAGAGTGTAATATGAGTTGGTGTGGAGTGTTTTCTAATGTGTTAGACATATTTGCATATTCCATTATAATGAATGGAATGTCAGCTAAATGTGACAATCAATTGTCTATGTAACAAAACAATATATATATATACCAAGCTATATATATTTAAAAAAATGTTTGGGGTGGTCAACTACAAGCACAGAAAGAATGAAAATAAGGCCACATGTACAAATGGGTGAACTTTCCCTTTAGACTTTGAGTTTCTGCATTTCAATCTCAATGATATGATCAAAAGTGTTTTTCCATTTAGCAGGAGTTGTTTTACCAGACACATAATATGATGCAGTGACTCAGGTAGAGACAACTAGACACAGCTTATTAAGATGCTGAAAGATTCACGCCACCCTCTGTGTGATTAGCAGTATATTGGGCTGAGATGCACTGCCACACTCCATTAGTGGAACCGTGCCATCAGAGAGATTCAGTTCATCAGCTTGCCTCTAAATTCAAATGTTCTGGATGTTGAGTGCTTGTTATTTTCTCAACAAAACAAATAGGATACCTGTTGATTTACGTGCAGTGTACAGTAAACAGAAAATATACAGCATGGCTTTCTCAGTTGTTTGTGTGTGGGCTGGCATGTGTGTGTGGCAGGTGTCGCACAGTGTCTCCCCATGCAGAACCATTGAACTGAAAGGGTTTCAGAGCTGTGGTCTTTCACGATAATGGACGGGCGGGTATCTTTGGGCCGACAAAGGCAGCTATTTTCCAGGCATGTTAATCACACTCTGTCCTCCATCACAATGGAAAGAAGGAGCTGTGTCCAGATGGGAGCCATCAGTCTACATCCCTCTCTCTGTCAGGCATCTCAAACATGACATGTCCAGCACTGGGTGGGACCAGGAATGCGATCTGATCTGCAAAATGGTTCCGATTATGTTAATAAAACATAGGCCTATTTGGGAGCAGTATAACGTTGAGTGGACATTCTCCCTTTCTACTTATATTGGGTCTTTGTCCAGCTACTGTGATGTGCGTAAACCATCCATATTCTGCGATGTTTTAACATTATATGCCCACGGGGAGAAACTATGGTGCCTGTAAGTGTGACATAGCCTATTTAAAAACAAGTTGTTGCTGTCACGGATCCCCCGGTCCTGCTGCTCATTCCGTTCACCAGCTCCAGAGGTCTAAGTCACCGGTCTTCTAGGAGTCACTGAACTGAATTCATTATCGCCAACCCCGGACTGTCTTGTCTCATTACGCACACCTGGTTCCTATTCCCCCTGATTAGTATGTGTATACATGTGCCCTCTGTTCCCCATTGTCTTTGTCGATTATTGTACCATGTCCGTTGGTACCTGTGCGCTGTTGTATCGGCTTTCGCGCTACGTGTTATTGCGCTCTTGTTATTACGGGTCTCCTCCGGTGTATTATTTAGAGGTTTACACCTCGCTCTATTGTTTGGGTTAAAACCCTGTTTAAAAAAAAAATATATATATATATATATACATACATACATACATACATACATACATACACACACACACACACACACACACACACACACACACACACACGTGTTTGTTTTGGGCTTCGTCCCCGTCGTTGTCATGATGTACTTTATTTTGGGTGGAGAAATAAAAAAAAACTATTATGTATTCCTGCGCCTGTCTCCTATCATTATACAGCGTGACAGTTGTTTCGTTTCGCAACCAGGCAGATCAAAGTTTCTGATGTCCTGGTAGTCTAAGTTCATTTGTCAGAGACGTGTTCGTTGTGCACTCAGTAAGGGCAGGGGGCTGGAATTGGCCTTCCCGTGGCTAAGCCGCCTGTCTGACCCAAGCCTTCCTTCTCTGACCCCGTGGAAGATTGCCATCAGAGGTGTTTTTGATGTTGTATTGATGTTTGGCATTTGATGTCAGTGCTGCTTTGATGCCGATGTTGAACTTGTATTGGAACATCACCCCGTGTTCTTGGAGTAGCTGCATTAGAGCTGGTGTCCAAAGTGGAGGTGTCTGTTCCTCTGTTCCTCTTTGATCCTGACTGCTGATTTGTCACCAAGCTAACTCTTCAGCTAAAGGGGTTACGGTCTACCGTCACCACAGAGCTCTGCACTCTTTACTCTATTTCTAAAATAAATCTTTCTCTTACATGAATAATTAATGCAGTACCTGATGCTCAATAAGTTACAGGGACCATGAGGCAGTCAAGAAGTAAAGGAGACTAGGAGATTTCCTAGTTCTCCATCGGTTCTGCAGGTACAGTTATGTTCCTTTGTGACTGATGTCTTCCTGTATTAATCCGACAACCAAAAGGCCTGATTTATTAGCATCCTATGAGCAGTTTGCTTTGACTGTGCTTTTAGTAGAAAAGAACTACAGGCAGAGAGTAATGGCAAAACCAGACCCATGCCCCTAAACATACTGCAGCATGGTAAGAGTTTTCTTAGTTCAGTTTCTAACATTTTCATTGCATAGTGATTCAATGTGTACAAGTTAATTCTCTACACAGACCATCTTTCCAGATGCTGAGACGGATATCTTCAGCAGTGTCTCAACAATATCTTTGTGGCACATTTACTTTATGGAAATCGTAGGGCAGCACGTTTGGAGGCTTACAAGCATGCTAGAAGTGCTGAGCATACCAAGTCACCCTGAGAATATAAGGTTGTCTACCTCACTCTCACTAAATGTATGCCTTGAATCAACTTCACTATCATCTTCAGGCCTTTCACACCATATATACCCAGAGTTGTACAGTGGTTTCTTTTGGCTCCTCGGTGGTGCAACAGCGAAGGGGGAAAAAGGCAAGGGGAAAAAGTGATTGTGAAATGTGGGAGCGAGTGTATTTGGCAGAGCTCGGCTTGTTTGCTCAGTAAACCCCAGGCCTGTGTTTTGCTGAGGGAAATGCCCACATTGTTGGGCCTGGAGACCGTGGTTACAGGCCACCATGGGGCCCAGCCAGGCAGGTCTGGAGAAACAACAAGATGAAGGTCAGCTAATATAGCAGTTAATTCCACTTCCTGGTCCCCATGACACCAAGTGAGGTTTATTTGAAGATCCCAGACCCCAAAGTCACTGTGCACTTTGTTTAGTCCATGAGTATTTTTCGCCTGAGCCAACACTTGCGGATATTAATGTATTCTGATGAAGAGAGGGGGAAAGAGGGGGATTCTGGGCCGGGAACATTCCAATTTCACCCACCATTTTCTGACCCTATTCTGTTTTATTTCTGAATGCTCATAGCAGAAAAGCGTAGAAAAGTCTGAATGAAATGTTCATATCAATCAGGTGTCTGAAATAGTGGCAAATTTTTTTTGATAATTTCTTCCTAACTTTGTTTGGTCTCTTTTTGGATAGTCTATTAAAACAGTGGAAGATAAGAACAGCGGTTTACTGTGAGGCAGCTGAAAGGCTTTCCTAGTTGAGCAGATCCTTTCACTACCATTGAGATGTTATTCCACTCATACCTACTTTGGCCCTGACAGTGTGTGTGAATAGACATTAAATTAGCTAGTTTATGAGCTGATTGTCTTACCCATAATTCACCTCAGGCCTCTGAGAATGGTGAGGGGGTGGCTGAAAAATATAGTATGCACCGTCCAAAAGCCAAGTGGCTTAATCCTGTATGGAAATGGTCATGAGAAGAATGAAAACCAACCCTCTCTATGTGCTCTTGGGTACCCAGGCAGGAATGTAGGCCTCTAGTGGGGCTTCTCCAAGATGCATAAGAAAAGCCTTTGTGCTCCAATCTAGTAAAGCCAGAAATACAGCTTTTGAACCATAGGCGTTGAAAGAAAGAGATAAATAGAGAGTGAGATGGGGGAGAGAGTGATTAAGTGAGTGAAGGGGGGTCTGAGGGTGTTAGTGTCAATTGCTGAGGGTGTAACACGTTTTGGAATCCAAGAGGCTATGTGTGTGTGCGTGTTTGTGTGTGTGAGGGATGACATCAAGTGCTTCTTTGAGGCCTCCCTCGATTTAGACTCCATTAGGTTCTTCGTTCTCTGTTTCATGGAGTCCCATTCTCCCATGCTTAAGCCTCACTGTGAATGAAGGGTGTGAACGATTGAGGGATGGAAGAGGGCCTGGAAAATAGAAAGCAGAAAGGTTGTGTTTGTGTATTATTTGTAAACTATTGACTGATGAATAGACTTGTATTACTGTATTGTAGAATTGGAGGCCTGGGCACTGTGTCGCAGCATCTTAACCATGTTACTGTATGTGTGTGTGACCTGGTGTGCAGAAGTTCATTCATGGAGACAAGACTAGCCAGTCTTATTTTATGTCTGTGAGTTGATATCTATAAAACATTTGCGTAAAATTAAAACAGTAATGTATTTGTGATGGCGTAACAGTGTATAGAAGCCGTTTTACATTCCCGACCAATTCCAACTATTTAGTTTTTTATGGTGATCTTAACTTTCTCTGCCATCCTTTCCTATGACCGAAACGTCTTCTGGACATCTGCACAGCGGTAACCTTGATTGGGATGAAGATTTCTACTTTAATGAGTCGGCAGCTCTAAACATTCTGCTTACCAGGTACTAATCCCCGGGACTCGAAGGAGGAAGTGGTGGAGAAAAAGAGGCAGCCTCCTGACGAGATTATGTCGCCAAACAAATTGATCGCCATTAGCCTCTGTTCTGTTCACAAATGTACAATCACTGGAGAACAAACTCCGGTGTATGGAGTGTTCTCATCCTAATATTGATGTCCTAATATTGTATGTGACTAAACAGGACGGAAGCTCCGGGTAAGGCTAGGAGGAGGGTTGTGTTCCTTTGTTAACAGCAGCTGCTGCGAGATCTCTAATGTTAAGGAAGTCTTGAATTTTTGCTTGTGTGAATTAGAATAGCGCATGATAAGTTGCAGACCATACTATTTACCACACTATTTATATTTTTCGTAGCTGTCTATTTAATAGCACAAACCGACGCCTGCACTAAGATTGCACTCAATGAGCTGTATAGAGCCATAAGCAAACAAGAAAATGCACATCCAGAGGCAGCACGTTTTGTGGCCAGTGATTTTAATGACAACTGAAATCGTTTTACCTCATTTTTACCAGCATGTCACCTGTGCTACTAGGGGCGACACAACTCTTGATCACCTTTACTCCACACACAGAGACACATAAAAGGCTTTTCCTCACCCTGCCTTTGGCAAATCTGACCATATACACTGCTCAAAAATAAAGGGAACACTAAAATAACACATCCTAGATCTGAATGAATGAAATATTCTTATTAAATACTTTTTTCTTTACATAGTTGAATGTGCTGACAACAAAATTACACAAAAATTATCAATGGAAATCAAATTTATCAACCCATGGAGGTCTGGATTTGGAGTCACACTCAAAATTAAAGTGGAAAACCACACTACAGGCTGATCCAACTTTGATGTAATGTCCTTAAAACAAGTCTAAATGAGGCTCAGTAGTGTGTGGCCTCCACGTGCCTGTATGACCTCCCTACAACGCCTGGGCATGCTCCTGATGAGGTGACAGATGGTCTCCTGAGGGATCTCCTCCCAGACCTGGACTAAAGCATCTGCCAACTCCTGGACAGTCTGTGGTGCAACGTGGCGTTGGTGGATGGAGCGAGACATGATGTCCCAGATGTGCTCAATTGGATTCAGGTCTGGGGAAAAGGCGGGCCAGTCCATAGCATCAATGCCTTCCTCTTGCAGGAACTGCTGACACACTCCAGCCACATGAGGTCTGGCATTGTCTTGCATTAGGAGGAATCCAGGGTCAACCACACCAGCATATGGTCTCACAAGGGGTCTGAGGATCTCATCTCGGTACGTAATGGCAGTCCGGCTACCTCTGGCGAGCACATGGAGGGCTGTGCAGCCCCCCAAAGAAATGCCACCCCACACCATGACTGACCCACCGCCAAACCGGTCATGCTGGAGGATGTTGCAGGCAGCAGAACGTTCTCCACAGCGTCTCCAGACTCTGTTACGTGTGCTCAGTGTGAACCTGCTTTCATCTGTGAAGAGCACAGGGCGCCAGTGGCGAATTTGCCAATCTTGGTGTTCTCTGGCAAATGCCAAACGTCCTGCACGGTGTTGGGCTGTAAGCACAACCCCCACCTGTGGATGTCGGGCCCTCATACCACCTTCATGGAGTCTGCACATTTGTGGCCTGCTGGAGGTCATTTTGCAGGGCTCTGGCAGTGCTCCTCCTGCTCCTCCTTGTACAACGGCGGAGGAAGCGGTCCTGCTGCTGGGTTGTTGCCCTCCTACGGCCTCCTCCATGTCTCCTGATGTACTGGCCTGTCTCCTGGTAGCGCCTCCATGCTCTGGACACTACGCTGACAGACACAGCAAACCTTCTTGCCACAGCTCGCATTGATGTGCCATCCTGGATGAGCTGCACTACCTGAGCCACTTGTGTGGGTTGTAGACTCCGTCTCATGCTACCACTAGAGTGAAAGCACCGCCAGCATTCAAAAGTCGCCAGGAAGCATAGGAACTGAGAAGTGGTCTGTGGTCACCACCTGCAGAACCACTTCTTTATTGGGGGTGTCTTGCTAATTGCCTATAATTTCCACCTGTTGTCTATTCCATTTGCACAACAGCATGTGACATTTATTGTCAATCAGTGTTGCTTCCTACGTGGACAGTTTGATTTCACAGAAGTGTGATTGACTTGGAGTTACATTGTGTTGAGCAGTGTACATCCTCCTGATTTCTGCTTACAAGTAAATAGTTAAACAGAAAGTACCAACGATGCGCAAAATACGGAAGTGGTCCGATGAAGAGAATTCTAAGCTACAGGAATGTTTCTCTAGCACACAGACTGGAATATGTTTCCATCCGATAACATTGAGGAGTTTAGCACATCAGTCACAGGATTCATTAATAAGTACATATCCCAAATAGAAGACATGGATTATAGGCAAGAACACTAATCCTGCTACCACCTCTGATGAGCCATCAAACAGGCAAAGCATCAATACAGGACTAAGATCGAATCCTACTACGCCTGCTCTAGCGCTCATTGGATGTGGCAGGGCTTGCAAACTATCACGGACTACAAAGGGAAACCCAGCCATTGACGCGAGCCTACCAGATGAGCTAAATGCCTTATATGCTCACTTCGAGGGAAGCAACACTGAACCATGCATGAGTGGTACCAGCTGTTCCGGACGACTGTGTGATTTCGCACTCCGTAGCAGATGTGAGTAAGACCTTTAATCAGGTTAACATTCACAAGGCTGCAGGAACGCATACTTAGAGCATGCGCTGATCAGCTGGAAAATGTCTTCACTGACATTTTCAACCTCTCCCTGACAATGTCTTTAATACCTATATGTTTCTACCAGACCACCATAGTCCCTGAATGCCAAGGTAACCTGTCTAAATGACTATCATGACTATCTGTAGCCATGAAATTATTTGAAAGGCTGGTCATGACTCACATCAACACCGTCATCCCAGGATTTCAGTGACCTGGCAGTGTGGCACCAGGACAACATCCTTTCCCTCAAAGTCAGCAAGACAATGGAGCTGATCGTGGACTACAGAAAAGGGATGGCTGAGCATGTCCCCATCCACATCGACCGGTTTGTAGTGGAGCAGGTTAAGAGCTTCGAGTTCCTCTGTGTCCACGTCACTAAAGAATGAACATGGTCCACGCCAATGTTCCCTCTAAGCTGTGTGTGGGTGTGCAGCTCCCCTGGGACTGCCGGGCAGAAGAAATACCAGCCCATGCAGAGAAGCATGAGATTCTTCTCTCAACTTTCTAGTTTTCCCCTTTAGTTAATACTATCAACTTTCCCTCTACTGTGGGAATTGCCAATATTAGCCACTTTCAATGCATACCAATACATACCGAAATAAACTATGCAAACTATGCAAGACTTAGTATGCAAAACTAACTATGAAAGAGATGTTCTTGTAGGCACAATGCACCAGAGTAGGATTCTATTGCATTGACAAGCACAACTCCTACTCCACAGACCGGTGCGACATAACCAACCAGCTGCGGTATCCCTTTATGCAAATAGAACATTGCCATATATTGATCTGTGCCATTCATTTTGAACTGGACCGTTTACAGAATGAGCGGTCGCGAGTAGATGTGCTTGTTTTGAGATCAAGGCGAGAGCTGCATGTAGCCATTTGTGCTCATTTGTTCATATTATTTGCTAATGAGTGAGTTATAGCTAATTTATAGTCAGCAATGGGGAGTGGTTGCTTCCAAAAAGAGCACAAAGCATGTGCATTTCTAGCCATCTTTGAAAAGCCAGTCAGGTAAATATTTTTTTTTCTGTCTTAAAGGGGCAGTGTTGTATTTTGAAACAGGCTTAAATAAGCTAAGTAGCCAATAGGCAGAGGGTAGCATAATTTGTCTGATTCTCTGTAATAATGGTATGGGAATAATAATGAACTTTACTTTGTAAAGTGGTTTCTTGCATCAAACAAAACATTTTCAGTCACCTCCTTGTCAGAAGGACAAGTGGATAAACAGGTTAATGTCAAGCCCTACATATTTTTTGCAAAAGTCTCACGGAATGTAGGTCTACATTGAACACCACACACCACACAACACCACACTACAGTAGGCTGAATGATATAACAGCTATTTCCATGTTAAAATATTCTGGGATGGGGCCTCCCGGGTGGCGCAGTGGTTAAGGGCTGCACTGCAGCGCCTGCTGTGCCACCAGAGACCTCGGTTCGTGGGGCGACGCACAAATGGCCTAGCGTCGTCTGGGTTAGGGAGGGTTTGGCCGGTAGGGATATCCTTGTCTCATCGCGCACCAGCGACTCCTGTGGCGGGCCGGGCACAGTGAACGCTAACCAAGGTCGCCAGGTGCACGGTGTTTACTAAGACACATTGGTGCGGCTGGCTTCCGGGTTGGATGCGCGCTGTGTTAAGAAGCAGTGCGGCTTGGTTGGGTTGTGTATTGGAGGACGCATGACTTTCGACCTTCGTCTCTCCCGAGCCTGTACGGGAGTTGTAGCGATGAGACAAGATAGTAGCTACTAACAATTGGATACCACGAAAAAGGGGGTAAAATAAATAAATATATTATGGGATGCATTTTCTCCATTGTTTTTGATGGTAGGCCACTCTGATAGGCCTACATTAGGATCAAATAGCCATAGTAGCCTACTTGGCCAATGTTAAAACTGTAACTTTAAGCAGGTACAGCCTCAGTGCTCACAATAAATGTGCGCTAGAAGTTACACAGAATTTCCACAACATTCAAGTTTGCACTCAGCAGACCTAGAATTTCCTCAAATGATGGCATTTTTTTGAGCGAACATTGGTCCACACACATCAACACAGTTGTGAAGAAGGCACGACAACGCTTCATCCCCGTCAGGAGGTTGAAAATATTTTTCATGTGCCCTCAGATCCTCAAAAAGTTATACAGCTACACCATTGAGAGCATCTTGACTGACTACATCACCGTTTGGTGCTACAAAGGGTAGTGGGTTTCCAGAAACAAAGGCACTGATTGCATCTCTGATTGCAGATAGAAGGGGATCAGAACACCATGGCTCTGGTTCTACGTGATTTAAACGCAGCCTAAAGCTTTCTCTCAAAGAAAATGTGGAGGCACTCTTCTAAAAAGTTAAATGAAGTCACTTCCCCTCACAGAGTCACTTCCCCTCAAGAGAGGAGTGGAGCAGAGGGGGAGAAAGGAAGAGGCTTTACTAGTGTCAGATTAACCATGGTGGCGCTGGAGGCACTACTGCCTGCTGAGGGCCCTGGTTGTATTGGTTCTGAGAGTTAGTCTCACGGCACCATTAGTCTCACGGCACCTCTTCTCTCCAGGCTAATCCACTCTACAAGCCTCAGTCCTCCCCTCAGCCCTTCACCATCCACCCAACCCGATAGTATTCCCGTCGATGGTTTGCATCTCAAACAGCCTCCGAATGGTGTGCAATGGTGTTGGGTGGTGTAGGTGGGAGGCTGGAGTGTGTATGTGAGTCAGAGTTGTGTGGAAGTTAATCATAACAGTGAAGTGGTACTTCACAAGAGGTGTGAACCAGGAGAATGGGGGTGGGAATCTATTCCTGGATATGATGTGAAAAGTTCAACAGCGATGTGCTCAGACCTTATTTCTACTACCTTCTACTAATAGCAGGTGGAGGGGTCCTTTGCTTCATTTAGTACCTAGTTCATTTTACCATCAGACATCACTGTCTCCACAGTAACAGAGAAAAGGGAAGCAGATGGTAATTCTATGCCCCTCAAAAGTTTCAAAGTGAAGCCAGGGAGCAAGGAGCGAATAAAACAATCGACTGGGAACTGAAAACATGGATGGTCATGTGATGGGAGGCTCCCCCATTTACTGTCAGTGGCTGTTGTAGACCAGTGGGGGGCATAGGGACACTGTCCAGCCCTGTCCTGTCATGCTGTTAGTTTGGTCCCTGTCAGACGTGCTGGCGGAAGCCTTTGTTTTCAGAGGAGTCTGCAGCCTGTTAACAGGGAAACAATGGCAGGAGTGTGCCTGGCCCTGGGCTGGATGTTTATGGAATGTACAGGGCTAAAGACGGGAATCCCACCCTGCTGCAGTCTACTGGAGACTGCCTGCATGCGAGCTGAAATCATTCCTCCTCCCAATGTCACTCCACAGCCCCCTCTCTCTGCATCCTGGAGTAGAGCCATGTGTTGCTCCAGATACTCCTGTTCTCACACTGAGAGTGAGACTCACACACACCCAGATCCCCTTTCACCTCATTTCCCATCCCTCCCTATTACACAGAGAATAGAGGGAGAGCACATCATAAAACGGTCTGAACTTTTTAGTCTGAAGTGAAAGAGTTGTTTTGGGTGTTCAGGACAGAACTGTGTTTTTGTGGAGGAGGCCTGGAGTTTGGATAGCAAGAACAGTCATCCTGGCAGCCAGCAAAACCAATAGAAACCAATAGCAGCACATAGAGAAAGGAGCAAGAGGCTTGTTGTGCAACTCCAGACACACCACATCTTTTGTGTGTCTGAATGAGCGTTATGAGTTTACACTCATCCATAGTGACCTCATCCTCTGTCTTTCTCTCCTCCACCTGTAAGGCTTGTTAGTTGGGATCTTTTTACAGCCATGTCGGCCAGTCATGTTCGTTGTTGTGGTCCCTTTCACTAATGAAGAGCACAGCCTTTTATAAAGGGGCGGTTGGTTGGATCCTTGGGAGTATTTTGGATTGTGTTTCCCTTGAGGAGGCCTAGCCTATGACCAATCAATCCTACTGTAGTGTTGGTACAAACTCCCATAACAGACAAAAAACGAACTAAGGACTTGAATTGGGGATGGGTCATTTGTATGATGATTAAAGCAGGGCTACTTTTGGCCATGAACACATTGTTGAGAAGGAAGTTCAGGATGTCATCCAATGACTACAATGCCTCCACCCCACAGTTCCATCTGTGCTGCGCATTAACTAAAAGCTTAGTGATATAATCAGCTTCATATCACGTACTTATTGTCTGTGAAGGTTATAGAGTTCAGGGATCTAAAACCAATGATGAGAAGGAATTGCTGAGTTAACTACTTTGTGTTGTTGTAAATGACTGGAGCTCTTTGGTGGTAATGTCTAATAAATGTTGAATACATTTACTCAATGAACAACTCTTAGTATTGCTGTTTCCTGTAGTCACCCTCTGTGCTGACTGTACTGAAATGACCTCTTTAACTAGGAACCTCGTGCTGTTTAGATTATTATTATATATATATTTTTCAACCTTTATTTAACTAGGTAAGTCAGTTATTAAGAACAAATTCTTGTTTACAATGATGGCCTACACCGGCCAAACCCGGACGATGCTGGGCCAATTGTGCACCGCTCTGCTCTATGGGACTCCCAATCACGGCCGGTTGTGATACAGCCTGGATTCAAACCAGGGTGTCTGTAGTGCCTTAGACCGCTGCACCACTCTTAAAGTTTAATTTAATTTTCCCAACTGCAATTCACTGTTATTGCAGGAGGAAAACAGACAAAGGCTGATGCAGTTTCATAGGGTAATGACAGACTGCGGTCTTATTGGGCCACACCATTTAGCCCACACCATTTAGCCCATGTCAATCCCAAATGACTCACTGAAGTACAGAACTACCAATGAGACACAGATGAGATGATGAGAAACAGTTGAAAGTCCACAAGTACTTTTACAGAGCTTTATTTCAGATTTACTAGGCTGTTCAATAGCTACAGACTTTTACTTTTTCATTACAGCCGTCTATTATCCAAAGCAAACAGTAACCAAAAATAAAAACAGGCAAAAACAAAAGCCACATTGTTTCATGTGTCATTAAATATATTCATTTGTGACAAACATAATATATTAGTATGCATTACAGGACATTACACAGACTTTTGCAATGGACAAAGCTAAACAACATTTACAAGCCCAAGTATGAACACAAGCAACATTCAGATATATTTTTGTAGCAGATATCTGGTCATGACTGAGTACCATTCTCCAAATGTGTGGAAAACTGGTCTAACTTTACACAGTGGACTCACTGACAGCTTTGATATGTGTAGATCCAGAGATGGATGCACTGGCACAAGAACATTTGAAATGGATTGCAATAAAAATGTCCATACAAATATGTTTTAAAAAGTGTGTGTGTATGTGTGTGAGCAGGTGTGTGAGTATGTGTGTGAGCAGGTGTGCATTTGCTTGCATTTATGTGTGTTATGTATTTCCCAAATATTTTTGGGACTGTTTATTACACAGGTTGTAGATAAGCCTCTCTCTGCTGAAATACACCCCTGGGTATGCATAACTTGTAAACAAGAGAAATCTGCCTCTTTTTCATTTATTTGTCTACCCATTTATTAAGCTTATGGTATTTAAAACTCTGGTTAATAAAACATGGACATAAATCTAGTAAATGTTTAACAAAAAATAGTAACAAACTATACAGCTATATAACATTTAAACAGCCGGTCACCCCTTTTGTTGAGTACCAAGTAACGTCTTGAAAATGGAATGTCTGCCAGGTTTGAAGTGAGAATCAGATGCAGACACAGTGTGTTGATCACACAGCTTGACTCCTGTGATATTTCATCACCCCACAGGTTTTCTTTTACAACATAATACATGTAACTTTGTACAGCATATACATACTGTACATATTGTCATCCACAATTTGGTTAGCTTAGTCAGCTAAGTAGTCAGCATGCATCTATTATTTTAACAAAACATAGGTTCATTTTGATAGGTCTTATTAAACCACATGAGGTGATTCACTGTTGAAGAAATCAGAATGTCCCCCCATCCCCCACGATCAGTCCTTTACCAGCAGAAACAGGTCAATGCTCAGTGGGATGTTCAAGCAGTACTTCGTATTTTAACAAACGTGAACAGGATAGCAAACCAAATGCATCAATCAATGACACAGAGTCAGTGGACATTAGGTTCCAGGACCAAAGGCCAAAGGCAGCACATAATCAATGACACAGAGTCAGTGGACATTAGGTTCCAGGACCAAAGGCCAAAGGCAGCACATAATCAATGACACAGAGTCAGTGGACATTAGGTTCCAGGACCAAAGGCCAAAGACAGCACATAATCAGTGAAATGTGTGATCTCCGTTTGAACAATCATGAATGGACATACATTAGTTCTTTGATGATGTTTCTAAAACCATACAGTATGTTAGTTTGTATCCTGCAAGGTGCCATTAAACACTGAACATATCTTATATGTTCTGAATACTGTTGAATACTAAATGACTAAACATTAAGTGCACTGTCAACTCGTCTATTTTAGTTCTTCTAGTTGAGAACAGAGTGCTGTCTAAATACAGTAATATTATATAATTATATCATGCCTACTGGTACTTTTATTTTGCTGAGGTCACAACCACACTGTCAGGATGGCAAGGAAATGTATCATTTAACAGACTCTTTCCCTATGCTAGTATCTGAGGAGCAACTTCTTTATGGCACTTTCATTTTGATTACATAGTTAGCAGTAATAATGAGGTAACAACCACATGAGGAGCTCTTAAAGAAGAACGGTAACTGGCAATAGCTGGCTTGTTTTTGTTTTTTTCTCCCATTTTTACAAGTATACGCTGTAACCACAGTAAAACCTAGTTTAAATGATCAATTTAACGTGTTAACACTCTTAGCAGTTTACACAGTTTATCTTGACAAGGCCTGGCAAGCAGGAGCCTCTCATTAAACATGAGAGAGATTCCCCTTAAGCCATGCCGTGCCACCTCAGCTTGCTAGAAACAACTTTACACAATATATATATATATATTGTGGGCTCTTTATAGGCTTTATAGGCTATATATATATATATATATATATATATATATATATATATATATATATATATATATATATAAAGAGCCTCTTTAAACACAGATATGTGATACAGTAGATTTTTTTCTGATGTTCTGTAAAAATGAACTGGAAATATAAAAATAATGGTATCATGAATAAAACAAAAAATAAGTAACTTATCTGAAATATTAGGTGCAAACTCTGCAATTCCACAATGAAACAAACCTTGAAGGACAAACAGAACAACGACTGTAAAAGGAGCTCCTTCACACATATGTTTCTAAAACTAATATTCTCTTTTTGCTTCCACTCAAAGCAGCAGCACTCAGTCACTTTCTCTCTCTCTCTCTGTTCACTTCACCTCTCCCTCTTTCCTCTCTCCCTCTGGTGTTTTCTCTTTCTTTCTCCTCCTCCTGTGTTCCTCAGACTCGAGGTGAGCCCCCTCTCTTTCTCTCCTCTCTGGCTCCTCTTAACACTTGCCCCTCTTGTCGCGCTGTTGGAACTTCCTCAGTCTCCGGCCCCACAGGTCCTTCCAGGGGATGAGCAGGCTGCCCTTGTCCGCCACCACGCCACTCTGCCCGGGGGAGTCATCATCCGTGCCCAGCAGCAGGTACTTCCTGCCAAGCTTGATCTTGGGGCACTTGCAGGCCACGTCCTTGGCACGCACCCACAGGAGCTGGTCACCGCGCCGGATGCGTTGTTCACCTTGCTTGTAGACGGAGATGATGTTCACTGTAAACTTCCACCACTCCCCTGCCTTGTCTCCTTTGAGGACGTGCACTTGGACAGCTGGATGACCAATGAGAAGAAGGAGTGAAGGGGGAATAAGAAAATGTCACAATAAAGCAAGCAACTTTCGAGTATAAGAGATCCAGTTAAAAGTTCATGTACAGTAAACCATAGATCCTCCTAATAACACACAGGGTAACTAAGCAGGGAATCAGCCTGTGGGTTTTTGTTCCTGGGGTCCAGACTGGCCTGGGGGTGAGCCCTCAGCTGTAAATGTCCTGTTTTACTATAGCTCCAATAACTGTTCCAATGTTTGAGTATGATTCAGGAATTGCTGACCCAGTGTGTGTGGATTGTTCCCCTGGTCCCTCCCCTCAGCCATGACCCCTGACCTCTCCTTGTTGTGTTGGCTAGCATGCTCCGTATTACATGCCCTCCCCAGGGTAAAGACAAGAAACGCTTTCCTTTCCTCAACTAGAAACGCTTTCCTTTCCTCAACTGACAAGCCTGGAGAAAAAGAAGTGGCTGGTATACTGGGTTCAACTCAGAGAGTCCAACAGTGAAAGTGCAGCATTCAACCTTTACTAAAAAAATACCACATCTGTTTGAGGTAAAAGCTCTGAAGCAAAGCCATTCCTGTGCTTTTGATAGAATGGCCTTTCAGCTGTTAAGCAGGACGCTGCACATCTTTAGAACCCTGGGCTAGAGCAACCTGGACCTGGTAGCCATTCAACCTTTCTCCCAAGAATGTGGCCCCTTAGAGCAGACAGAAATACAGCCCCCCCTTACAGCAGCTCCCCTGCATGGATTTCTCCGTCACATAAATCTACCATTACTTCATCACTCTGATTGCAAAAAAGCCTCAGTCATCGCAACAAGGGGGAAACAACTGAACTCACTGGGGTAGGAGCTAATCTGTGCTTGAGGTGAAGTGGTTTAGTTGGGAATGTGCTATTAACGATTGGACTAAAGTAGGTGGAAAATTAACCAACCTGAATAGTTTCCACTCCCAATTGTTTGAATTGACTCAATTTGGGAAACAGTGTGTGGATGGTGTGAAATGTTTCAAACACACTAATAAATACACACACACACACACACACACACACACACACACACACACACACACACACACACACACACACACACACACACACACACACACACACACACACACACACACACACACACACACACACACACACACACACACACACACAAATGCATACATGCACACACAGACACACAAGTGCACACATACACACATACACACACGCACTTGTGTGTGGACTAATGTTCGAAAAACGTAGGTGGCTGAAAATAGCACAGGAAGTATTTTTTTTCTCCTTGTCTCTCTCTCTGAATGCCAACGCTCTCTATTGCGAGCCGCATCGATTGTCCCCCATAACAGCCTGGAACGTTCTAAGAGAACAGGAAGGGGGGCCATGCTAGTGTGAGCAAATTGTACACAATTTCAGAAGAAAGGAGGCCTGTTGGGCTGAGTAGAGCACGCTCTCACAGTCCTGCCATTCATTAACAATGTGTCTCTGGGCTGGAGCCTACTCCTTCATCCAAACACATAAAGGGTGTGTGGGGGGGTGGAGTGGGCCACTATTTATCTTCCCAGCCACAGAGAGGCTTCCAGAAGAATCGGGATGTGTTCCGACCTCATGAGCTATCCGGGTTCTGCTCCCAGAGCCCCATCCAAGAGCAGCGTGAGAATCCAGCAGAGATAGCCCTCTTCTCTCTGGGTCGCTTTTACTGACCGACTGGCTAACGAGCTCCCGGGGTGAATGGACCAGACTCAGCTCTCTGCTGTCTGACACCACCAATGCAGAACCCTCTGTCACTCTATGGGCCGCTCAGGAAATTGGTAGTTCTCTAAGCAGATAGTAAAATACTGTTATACTGGACTAAGATTCCAGTCCATGAGGGGACCAAAGTATGCAGTACTAATCATGGATGTTAGCTGGAAAGACCAAGCAGCTCAGTCCTCACACCTCTGCACAATGCTTTAGTCCTGCTCCTCACCCAATGAAGTCCAAAGCGCCCATGGGGCTGGTGTTGAGTTGAGCTCATGAATGGAGATCTAGGACACTAAAACTTCTGTTTTTCTGTTAGCAGGCAAAATGGTAAATCAATACTACTTAGACCATCTTACCAGGGTAGCACCGAGGAGGGGGGGGAGGGAGAGGGAGAGAGAGAGAGAGAGAGAGAGAGAGAGAGAGAGAGAGAGAGAGAGAGAGAGAGAGAGAGAGAGAGAGAGAGAGAGAGAGAGAGAGAGAGAGAGAGAGAGAGAGAGAGAGAGAGAGAGAGAGAGAGAGAGAGAGAGAGAGAGAGAGAGAGAGAGAGAGAGAGAGAGAGAGGGAGAGTTTAATATCACAATGGAAGCCAAGCCTCCCGCTGGGTCCCCTCTCTGAGTAGTGTGCTGGGGCTTGACCCGCACACCGCCGACAAGGGGGCTCTAATCAAATTAGAGCGTGTTTAATTTCAATACTGAGGCCCCTGTCCCATCTGGTTATCAGCTGAGTGACTGATCTGGGCCCTGCTGCCCCCAGGGTGAGCTAACAGGGACCGCCGGGTGACGGGGCTGTGTGACCATTCATTTCATCGCTGGCCCTGAACGTCTGCAAAAGCTCTTTGATTCATTGTCCTCCCCGCTGGAGGGGTGTCAGCCCAGAATATAACCCTTTGTGGCTGCCGTCACCGTAGCTACGGCCACGATGGAAAACAAAAATGAATAAACACAACATATTTCTTTCTCTCCGGGGTGGCAATCCGTCAGCGTCGGCCTAATTTACCACCTGTTTGGGCCCTGTGGAATGCTCCGAGCCGGCAGAGTGCACCACTGTGTTTAAACAGGGGGCCTCTTCCCGTGACCCTGGGAGGCCCGCAGCGCCACTCACACAGGGGGGTCGTGGCCCCAACGAACAGAGACACTGTGAACCCCACAAAGGCCCAGGGACAGCCCTGAGAAATGAATTAGATTGAGGCAGAGGAAAAGCCCCCTGAGGATTGGTCTCTTCATAAAGCCCCAGCTCAGCCAAAGGAGAATCATCTGCACTCAGCTGTTTTGATGAACTCTTGAAAAACCAACCTTCTGCTTTTCATGAATCAGTCTTGTGATTTATAGATTTGTCCGTTCCTTTCATGGATGACTAGCAAGATTAAATGAATGAAAATATGTATTCTGATGGCTGTTCAGTTTTCTGGGGAACTGAAACAATGAGCTCACATTATTGTCTCTCTCTGTGTTGCACAATATTGATTGAGAAAAGAAGAACATTTGGCCATTTATGCATTGAAACTTTGTTAAAAGTCTCTGATGTGTCGCTCTATTTGATTGATGAACTATGATTGATGATGAGGCTTTTGGACATGTGACAGCTATGAAGGGGAACAGTGTGGCCAATGCAGCTGGATGTGTTTCATTAGCGAGAACACTGAACTGAAGTCTTAAAGGGATAGTTCACCCAAATAAAGAAAATGACACATTGGTTTCCTTACAAGGTATCACAGCAATCCATGCTTTGATTTAGTTGACTTGACTTGAATGGGATTTGTGCCACAAATGCTAAAACATTATCATGTGAACAGTGAAAGTAGAAAACAGTGCCAGGGAAACTATATCAAAGCATGGACTGTCGTCATTCCTTGTCAATAGATTGCTTACAGGGTAAGGAAACCAATATGTCATTTTGTAATATGGGTGAACTATCCCCAAACCCTGATTATAGCAGATACGGTCTTGTATGAACAAATCTATTCTAACAATCAAAGGCTGAACAATTTTAACACCAACTTAATGGGTATAACTACAGAGGAATTGGTGACCAAAATATTCAATATGATATAGGCCTACTGTACAGTTAGGTCTCATGCCAGGAGTCTAAGAGATCTTGCATTGTCTTTTATAAAGGGTATTTGGCTATACGGAGTACGATCTCCTCTCAAATGCTGGCAGAGTGCTGGACGTGCCTCAGGGTTTCTGCTGCTGCTGCTGCTGCTGCTGCTGCGGTTGGGGAGATTTGTACGGTGGTTAGCAGACATGAATCTGCTGATAGGAGATCTGCACCATAATACTACTGTGATTAATGGAATGGAAAACCCTCAGAGGCGAGAGAATCACTCTCCATATGGAGATATGGAGGCTACACAGTGGGACAGCACAATGAAACACTATATAGGAGGCCTATGATATGATCCATGGACTGTCCCTACTGCTACTACTGTCTCTCTTACATTACCCCCCACCCGTCTCATTCTTTTTGCTCTATTTCTAGATCTGGTGGTGCTGTTTTTTGGTGCTGATTCAGAATATAATGACACAAGTCCAGCATCATCCATCATCAACCTCAAATGTCCTTTTAACTTCAAGTTACAGAAGTTATTTCATTTGTGAAACCGTTCTAAAATTGCAAGCTATGTAAATACCTGTATTTGGCTTGAATGTTTTCATATTACTCACTTAGATTCAGATGCAGATGAACTCCTGTGGAGTCATTGATGACAGAGTACATTTGTTGTGTGATTTGGCTCATTTTATTAATATGGGGCTTGCTGACAATTCCTAAGGGCCAGATCCCCGCCAGAGCCTCATGCTCCCAGGGTGCACCAGCCTTTCACCATGGAGCAATAAAACTGGATCCCACGGAGGCTGGCGGCTGAGAGCAGGGATTGCCCGAGACCATGGACAGGGGCCAGGGTGAGCAGATCCACAGGGCTTAGAGGGAGGTGGAAGGGGAGAGGAAATTGTCCGTTAGCTGTAATTGAGAGGGACTGTGAGAGGACGCAGTGGGAGCTTGTTCTGCGGCCCTCTGAAGCTCAGAGCCCTCTCTTTATGAGGTACAACTCCCCTAAGACACACACACACACACTCACACACACATCCGTCAAGGTGGGACAACAAATCCAAATAGTTCCATCTAAAGCCTGGCAGAGCGGAGCTTTGCAGCTCTCCAAACCAATAGGGGGGCTGGCTCGTGCCACAACCTCTCTCTGAGGACAGTTTCAGCTGGAGTGGAGGAACTGATATGAGCTCAAGATGTAGAGGGAAGAGTTGAATAATCCCTTTGTTTCTCTGCCCAGACACTGATGCCACTGATCTCTATCTTTGGTGATAAAAGAAGAGGCCCTGCGGTGAGGATGCCCCCAGCAAACACTCTTCTCTCTGTCCAGCTCCCCCCACCTCCAGTGAATCTCACATAGTAATGAGTGTATGTCAGTGCAGGGATGTTAAGATATGTTAGACATAGGTTTTGTGTGGCTAGTTTACAGATGATAGATAATAATATGTATATGTTTTCCATGCTAACTAATCAAAGCAAACTGGATACAACTGTTAATGTGCTTTACACCGCCATTGCCAAAACACAGTCTAAAGCTGTCTGAAATACATATATTTTTTGAATTCCATCATTCCATCATGTCTTATTTCCCGGAAAGCAGCACTCCTCAGTCTAATACTGGCTGGCCTGTCCATCAGCGGGATCCCCTGGGCTCAGTTCCGAGACCATTTCCCTTTGATGCAATGACTCTAATCCTGAGAGCGTGAATAAGCCACAAGGAGGGGCTTGGGAGTGGACATGCCTGTGATTAATAAATACATCTGACCCTCGACCGCTGGCCGACGCCTGGGCATATAATTCCTGCACAGTGGTCTCACCATAGTCTTTCTTGCAGTACTTCTTCATGTTGATCTTCAGCTTGCCTTTGGATGCCTTGCAGTGAGAATCACAATCTGTGAAAGCGAGTGAAATGATGGGTGAATTAGGTTACAGCACAGCCAACATATCACAAACATCTAGATTTTAAATATTCTCTCTCTCATGGTTTACGGACTGACCTCAATTATGTTATCTAATAAAAGCCTTTTAGGTACATCCAAGGGTCTACACTCTACCCCCACTGTAAGGGGTTGAAAGCTTACATCTATTGCCAGGCCAATTTAGTGTACTTATGGTACACTGTCTCTTGTTATGGTGTCCCTGTGGAGCTGGTGGAGGTTTAAGGCTTCCCGCATGCTTCAGTTCGGCTGGCGACTAGTAGGCGAACAGAATGAGTGTGCTCACATACTCCCTTATAAGACCTTCGCTTGAAAAATGAGAAAAAGCGGCAATAGTACTGTACACTTATAAAATATATAATATATAAAATGATATAAAATATATAATTAATCTAAGATAACTCAAGAAATCTGTCATTCATTTTGACGTTTTTGCTGAGGTGATCTTAGTCACACTATTTTACATCTAAATAAGCTGTTTGGTTTAGTATTTCTCAAGTGAACAAAATGTGCATGAAATTGAGTCATCTATCATTGAATGTCGACAAACACTTAATTGTAGAATCCCTACTGTTGACCACTGACCGACGAAGGGGCGTAGACTTCGGCTACCGAACTTGCAATAGCCTCGAGAAAAAATGTGGAGTGCGTGAACAGCCAGGAAAAAAACCTTGCCGAAGACCAAAACAAACAAAAATGTCATAATACACTGAGTGCACAAAAACTGATTGAAGTGGATTTAACAGGTGACATCAATAAGGGGATCATAGCTTTCACATGGATTCACCTGGTTAGTCTATGGTTTTGTACACTCAGTATATATGCACAAAGTTTTCGGGACAGTTTAGGATGGGAAGCATGCGGACACCTTTACACAGATCCTATTGTCAGCTCACTCCCACTCTCTTCCTCCAACCTCTCCACACAGAATCTCTAGTCTGTCAGAGTCCTGGCATCCATTGTGTCAGCACTCAGGGTTGGGAAGGTCACTCACAAAATGAGGTCACTGAAGGAAGTTAGCTAGTAGCCTAACAAAACTTAGCAGGGGCCTAAGCAGTATCCAATCCACTTGAGGCGAGAAAGAGAATACTCTCACGTTGGCCGGGGCTGATCTCTCTGTGGTCGATCTCTCTGTGGCCTCTAAGAGGAGCCTGTTGCAAACCAGTGGCCAGAAAGAGCTCATAGTTATGATTAATTGCTTTCGGGTCTGGTGCTCTCCCTTTGACACCAGGCTGTGTTGACCTGGGCTCGCAGGCGTGCCAAGAGGATTTATCGATGTCCGCCGACCGTCGTGTTGTCAGGGTGCCAGGCACCTTTTGTAATGGGGAGATGGGTCTGGGACGAGAAGCCAAACTGAAAATGGAAATGGTTTGTTCCCACTTTTCCACTGACTGACACAAATTGGAACCAGAACATCTCCTGGTTTTGCTCCCCCTCCCAGTGTAATAAGCCCCATGCTCTTTTATGGGGGGAAGGGCAGTTAGGAGAGAGGGGACCTTTCAGCTTGCCTGAATATGGACAAACTTCATTATTTCTTCCAGCCCTCTGTCCAGTCCTCCCCTTTCTTTCCCTTTATACTCTGTGTGAATGAGGTTGCCCGGGTAACAGCGGAGCGAGAAAAAAACGCACTCCCCCCAAAAAGGCGGATTGGGGTGGAGGCAGGGGGATGGGGAGCAAGTGCATGTATGTGGAGAAAACATTTCTAGTGAAACGCCTGGCAGCTTTCGGGGGGTGTAGAAATGAAAAAGGGAAGGGAAATCCCAAAGTAAATTAATTTGACGAGTCCATAACGACCACGCCTGATTTCCATTTAAATGTGGCTAGGGCGGGGGCCCATTTGTCTCCCCCTGGCCCCTGGAGGCCTTCATCATACCTCCCTTTGATAGCTGGCATTGCCCATTAGCCCAGCAGCACAATCCCAGGACTGGCCATCACACCCACAGCTCTCATTAAGGCCCCGGTCCCCGCTGGGAGGACAAACGTCCCCTTTGTGTGGCCTCTCTAGCGGGGCCACTACCATTCTCCAGGGTCCCTGGGGACCACACCACTCTTAATTTGGAGGGTGGTGTCTGTGCGGGGTTCCTGACAAGACTCCAAACCCCATTGCAGCTGGTCGCCAGCATATGTAGCAGGTTGGCCATTCAGCTCAGTGAAATATGTGGAGCCACACTGTTAGTCCCATGTTAATGATCAAAAGTGACAGAACCTATATGTTTTACATGGAAGGAAATTTAAAGGAATACTGCGGGATTTGGGCAATGAGGCCCTTTTTCTACTTCCCCAGAGTCAAATGATGTCTCTGTGTCCAGTAAGAAGGAAGTTAGAGGCGGTTTCGCGAGCCATTGCTAACTAGCATTAGAGCAATGACTGTAGGTCTATGGGTATCTGCTGGCATGCAAGTATCCACTTAAGTAGAAGTTGGACCAAAAACAAGTTGGCTTAGGCAACAGGTTTTAGAGACCAATACTTTGCTCCAGGTCTCTCTTTTTCTCCTCACACGCATGCCAGGGGATCTACCCCACAAGCTTGGACTGAGCAGTGACTGAAAGTATGAGCTAAATGTTACAGTGGTATGTCACTTCAAATCAGTGTTGCACTATAGCACGCAGACTCAGAGCTGTGCATTTCAACAATAGGGCTGTAAATAAGTGAGCAAGGGAAGGGTTCTCTTCCCTCTCAGCGCAGCGAGAGATGATTGGAAAACAAACTGGTGCAAATGAAGCATGCAATCAGATTATGGGCTGGAGGCTGAATGGAAAAACAGAATGGGAGGCCGGAGAGAGAGAGCTGACCAAAAACCTGGATTTAACATCTCCTGACACAGAGACATCCACTTAAATACTGCAATTATGGAAGGTGAACCTTAAAATACTACAATGTTGAAGGTGGCCCTTAAAATACTACAATGTTGAAGGTGGCCCTTAAAATACTACAATGTTGAAGGTGGCCCTTAAAATACTACAATGTTGAAGGTGGCCCTGAACCCAAATAAGATGTAGAAATAGAAAAACATAAAAAAAATAGAAACTGTGGAATGATATGAATTGTGCTCATACTAAAATACAATACATTTGTTATGTTATTCTTTAGTAATTGCCATACCCTGTGGATACCACGTCTCAGCAGTGTCACAAACTCACCTAAGGGCTCTTCAGAGCTGGTATAGGAGGAGGTGGGCGATGCAACTGGAATCTCTGCAACAGAGAAACCACAGCACAAACATAATGACATTTCACATCACCACTCAAGTTTGACAGCTTCATAGGTGGAAAAAATGAGCAAAGTTGTTAGAACGTCTCAGTTCAATTTCCTGCTCACCTTCCTTGGGGCTTAAATGAACCTCAGAGCATTGGTGATATACTCTCAGGTATTCCTTAATAGGTTGTCATGTTATTGATTGCTGATTAGAACACAGCGATTGTGCTTGGAATACACATTAATAGCCAATTTCCCATCACTCTCTTGTATTCGTGGCATGCTGTATCGTAAGGCACAGAGAGCCAGGGCCCCTGGCCTTGTTAAAATTGAAGTTGTCAGGAAGTTTGATATAACATAAATGTTATATTAAGCTATTAAACCTAAAACATATTAGCTCGAAAATATACGAGAAATCAAATATTTTCAGCTCAATTTTCAAGAACCCCATTTCCTCCATCTTTTTTTTACACAACATTTGTTACTTTCCAAACGAAATGAAGGAAATCCTATTCCAGTGGGTTCACAGATTGATTTTATCGCTGTGGATCCTGGCCAAGCACACTGATTCCTTTTCCACAATGGCTTTGTTGAATTTCCAAATACAACTTTATCGGAAATGTCACCAATTGAAACGGCTGTATAAATTGTAAATGTCTATGTGTCCCTACCATCCGAGGTATCTTATCTGGTCATGCCAGCTGTGTTGGCGGTGCTAGCCACCCATTAGCCCATCTTGTGTATGGAGGTGTCGTTTATCGCCGAGAGGCTGGAATCTGTGGGCTGCTGATACTGCCAATAAACATATCAGTCATCATTACCCTGGACTGGCTGGGTGGATTTACAGGGAGATGGGCTGTTAACGGTGCTGCGACTCACAAGGCCATGTTAGCTTAGACATTATGCCCCGTTTACTTAAGCTCTGGTCTAACTGTAAAATATCCATCCAAAGAAATAAAGGAACAGGGGGAAATAACAAAATGAAATGAACTCAGGCCACGAATTCCTGCATAACAAGCATGGGTTTTGGTGTGATAGAGTACTTGTCAGCGACTACTCCTATCCAGTGTTGTTGCTAGCTGGGCTATGGTTGGGCTGACTTGTGTAGTCTGTCTGAGGACATTTCACTTAGTACTGAGGCAAGTCATACTTATGCAGGGGGCGATAGGAGAGCGGCTCTGCTGGTAGCCCTTGGCACAGCGGTTGCAGGTGATGCCGGTCACGCCGTCCTTGCAGGGACACTGGCCGGTGGTTTGGTTGCAGGTCTTGCCGGCTGCGCCAACTGGATGACAATCACACGCTGTCAGGAGGAAAGAGCAGGAGAAAACAGAGATGAGATGAAATGAAATCTGTTCGGTCTTCACTAGTATTGGTTTAAAACCAATTAGGCGTAAGGCATCCTTCTCAATTCCCTGTTTCTCTCGTTCTTCCAATGTTGACTCTCTGAACTTCAAAGTAAGCTTTGAACAAGCTCAAAGTGACTCACAGGCCACCACAGATGGGGACTGGGACCTCAAACAAATTACAATTACTCCCTTTTTCCTTAATGATTATAGGCCTTGCCATCAGGCATGAGTATTGAGGAACAGTATATTACATGATCAAATAATATCTGTTAGCACTTTGAGACTACACCTGTATGTGTGTGTGTGTGTGTGTGTGTGTGTGTGTGTGTGTGTGTGTGTGTGTGTGTGTGTGTGTGTGTGTGTGTGTGTGTGTGTGTGTGTGTGTGTGTGTGTGTGTGTGTGTGTGTGTGTGTGTGTGTGTGTGTGTGTGTGTCGTGTGTGTGAGCCGTGCGTATGAGCCGTGCGTGTGTTTAAGCCGTGTGTGACCAGTCTTTGTGTTTTCTCTGTGGAGGGTTGTGATCCACGGCGGGCAGAGCAGAGCCTGTGCGCCTCTCAGATTGAGTTTACAATATAAAGCTTTTTGGCAAAGAGCTCCTCGCAAATATATCCCGAATAATGTTCCCCATTAATGGAAGAGTGGAACACACATCAAAGCCGTCTGTTTAAGTTGTTAGTCAGGAGGATCGCACATTAAATGTGAGAATTTGGGTTTTGTGCATGTGCACTGCCAAACGTTTACCATAAAGCCTGTGTTTGAAGTGGAAGCCCAGCTCTCTCCATTAGAGTTGTATGAGTTTTATGTAGCGGAAGAGTCATTTGAAAATAGCTTTAAGTGGTCCAACAGAGGCTGGAGTTGGGTGTTATTAGCTGGGATTCAACGGGTTTCATCAATATTAGAAGTCACTTGTTAAATAAAAAAACGAAAACTTTTCTGTCCTCTTTCTACTCAATTTGCAGTATAAGTACATTTTGCCAAGTTTGTTTGACACATTTTATTGAGGTATAATAAAATCAGCATAAAATAATCCTGTCCAAAAAAAAAACCAAAAACAAGAAGGGTATGAATGAAAAGTCATGTTTCTAATAAAGTTCCCCATCTTTACCAGCCAGAATGTTATTGTGGTTCTTATGTCAGGAATACAGTAAATAGTCCCATTAATTTAGAAACAGGTTTCTAAACTGTACAGTATATAGACTGAAACTGTAGGCTTGATCTTGCTTTCTGTTGATTTAATGGGCATTATCTTCTATAGCCTTTACAAATGACTTTTGAATGTAAATGTAAAATAAAACATGAGGTCAGTCTTGTCCCTCCCGATGGCATGTGGGTAACATCCATGTGTACTCTAAAGATGTGTGTCTCTTTCTTAAGGGGTTATAAGGGATTGTACTTGAAAGCCACATTAAAATAACTCTTGTTTTTGTATGACTTTATATTACTTCTAGAGATGCCACCAACCACACATCACAACTCAATCCATCCACCACCATCTAGTCCTCTTCCTCTGAGCTCAAACCACTGCATTGTGCTCTTAATGTTCTGAGTGCTACACTGGGAACTCACTGGAAACATGAATTAATTTCCCTGCGGTGTGGAGGTAAAGAGTTGCTGAGAGGTTGGGCCTGGTGAAAGGCTTATATGGCGGAGCGGATGAGAGGACTGGGAATAAAACAAACCGTTAGAGCTGGGGGCCGCCGGGGGCCGCCGGGGGCCGCGCTGTGCTCCGAGACCCGTGTTTACACTGCGCTTGATGAGGGATGAAGTCGTTAATCTGGGAAATAAAACATGAGGCGTTCCACACTGCCACTGCAGACGCCGGTGTTTCGGTTTATAAGGCGGAGGGGTCTATTCTGTAACCGCCACCTTTCAGAGAGTGGTGATCTTCCATTTTGGGGGTTCAGGTTGGAGAACGAAAGCAGACTTCCTCCTGGCTGTGTTGGCACAGCATTGTGTTTCCTGTCCAAAAACAGCAGAGCGAGATGGTTGGCTGAGTTGAACAATAAATACCATGGGCCCTAACTGATGTCACAAAGCGCTGAGTTTGTCACCTGAGGAGAGCACAGCAATCAGGCTGTTTGGGTTTGATCCCAGAGTATGGAACAGAGTAAAAGTTGGGGCAGAGCTGGAAGCCTTCAGGTTACTATTACAGCCCTCTAGAAAGCCTAAGACAGGTTGCTGTATGTGGTTAGCGCATTAGGGAAGGAGAGAAACTCTGTAACACTAACCTGCCCATAGCTTCCTCCTCTGCCCCTGACTGCATCCCAAATATAGACGTAAAAATGTTTGGACTGGCAGCGTGCAGTGAAACAATGATGCTCCCAACCATTAGTCACTTTCAAGAAGTGCAAAAGATCCATGAAATGTGTTAAGAACAACAGCACAACATGAACTACATTTGCCCTGAACTCCAATTAGGTGTGAACTCTGACTGCCACCACTGTGAAACGACCCCAAAACAGTCTGAGTAAGTGGCTGACATTTATATATGATGGTGGACTGTGTTGATACGTTCACTCCGTGAGACTTGGAATAGTCAGTATGAGTTAAGAGTGGAGGTCCCTTGTGGTCTGCAGTAGGAAATGTAATATGTTGCAGTTCCTGTGACTAATTAGCCAGTGGTGTACCAGGCTGAAGGGCACTGGAGAATAGGTACTCTGAGAATCCGCTCTGAGCCAATAGGAATGCAGCCACGGCTGTGGTTGGAGACCACAATATGCGGGTCTGCACAGAGTCACTCACTTGTCACTGAAGCGCAAGCTGGGTCCCAGTGTAATACAGCACATTGAGATGTTGTAATCGGACTGGAAAACAAACGCCTTGAAACAATATTCTGTCTTTCATACAAGGAGGATATTACACTCTTAGAAAAAAAGGTGCTACTGTATCAAGAACATGAAACTATTTTTCGGCTGTCACCATAGGAGAACCCTTTGAATAATTATTTTTGGTTCCCTTTCTGCAGAGGGTTCTACCTGTAACCAAAAAGCGTTCTCCTATCGGGACAGCCGAATAACTATTTTTTTCTAAGAGTGTAGGATATTGTTGTATTATATCTCTTTGGAAAGACTAGTCATCCAGTTCAGGGTAATGTGGGATGTCGGTGGATCTGATGCTGAGGTGAAATGGTTGGCTTGTTCAAAGAGACTGTTTGAATCAACTCCTGCACTCCTGAATTCCATGGCAGACCTCACTTCTATTGTTAGCCACTCGTCTTTTTGTTCTCCACCTCCCCCGTTACAATTCACAGAAATGTAGGGCGATTCATTATAGCTCTCCAAGTTAAGCAAATAAAGTCTAATAAAATGTGGTCACTAGGGACCGAGTGTTGGGATCCTCCCCTGCTTTAGTGATAAAGGTACTTCAACTACATTGTTTCAAAGGCTCTGTCCACAGAAATGCTGTTATTACTGTAACCTGTAACCTCTATTTGAGAGAGATAACTTATGACTTGAACAAGAAACAGAGGTAGAAGTTAAAGCATTTGAGGTAAATGCGCAAAATATGCTTTTTATTAATCCACTCACTCAAACCTGCCTCATCTTGTGCTGGTGTTTGTGTGATTGCATGTGTGTCTGTGTGTGCGTGCACATATGTGTGTGTGTGTGTGTGTGTGTGTGTGCGTGCGTGCGTGCGCGTGTAAGTGTGTGTGAGTGACAGGTGCTTGTTTGCTCAGTGCCTCAGAGCCTGGCTTCTCTCCCCACGGTGCAGGGAGACAGAGGGAGTGAAGCTTTTCTCTCCTCACACACTAATCCTGAACAGCATGGACTCAAACCTGACTTATGTGCTCACACCTGTGAGTGTGTGTGTGTGTGTGTGGGGATGGGGGATGATAGCGAGATCTGTTTCCACTCAACTGTACAGCGGATCAGCTCACACATCACTCAGTTTGTTTTGCTTGTGTTGTCATGGAATTCCCACTAGACTCCAAATACCAGAATCACACAGGTCAGCAACACTCGCACTGGCAAGGTGGGAGCTTTTGTCTTTACAACTATCTTTCACCTGTCTCACAAAATAATAAATAGTAGTGAAGTAGTGGAAAGTGCTACGCAATAAAGTTATCAAAAGATAGTTGGAAGACTTGTTTCCTGCTGATAATTTGTTGAATTTCTAGATATCATGGCAGAACAATTCAACTTGTTTTCCAACAACATACGTCACGAAAGTCCCAAACCGAAGCAGAATATCAACTAGTGTGAGGTTTGGGTGTCATGCAGCCATTTTGAGTAGCCCACCCAGCAGACACCCAGCCCAGGCACTGTACCTTTGCAGGCCCTCCTGTGGGAAATGGCCTTGGACATGTCCCGGAAGAAGCCCTCCTTACAGTAGTGGCAGTGGCGTCCGGCGGTGTTGTGACGGCAGTTGAGACAGACTCCGCCGCTCCTCCGCCCAGACAGCTTGTACAGCTCCATGTTGAAACGACAGCGACGGGCGTGCAGGTTACAGTGGCAGGCTGCAGAAAGATGGCGAGAAGGCGAGGGGGTGAATAACACAGAGGTCAGTCGGTTCGCATGCTTTTTACACAGGTGTTGAGTACACTTAATGAAAACTTTGGCCTCCAGAACCTCAACACTCAACACAAAAAAACTCCCACCATGCAACCTTGTAGTTCAGCTAGTCCAGTGCTTCATAAGCTGGAACTGAAAACTGATGAACTCAGCAATTTCATTCACATGTACAGTATATCACAGTAGGGTGTTGACCACGCTACTTTCCAATTTCCAAAAGTTTAGTGGAGGGGAACCAAATAACAGCTAGTGAACTGTAGTGTATGGAGACCCTGAGAAAGTTACTGTTACTTTAATGACATCAGTGGGTCAGAGTCCTCTGGTCAGACATGTCATTTGGAGACAATGAGTTATGAAAACAGATGGATTGGCCAGGCCATGAACGATCCAGTTTCTAAGAGTAAATGGTGTAGTCCGACTCCACGCTCTCCTTTCCCCTCCACCTGCTTATAGATTTGACCTCTGACCCCTAGTGACGTCAGGAGAGAGTTTTCCTTTCCCACAGATCTCGCAGCCTTCACTAACTCTCTTAGTTGTTTTATTGTCATAACATTATGAGGGATAACTTCCCAATTAAATCGGGTGATTCATTCATCAGTTCTCTCTGTGCGTTAGAGCCAGGGTGGACTTTCCACCTCTGTTCTAGTGATATTCTCTTCCAAAGCACTGTGAAAGAACTTCCATTTTTTGGGCTTGCATTTGAGCTTTTCTGTTTTAGTCTCATCCAGGCACGTACTGCTGTGATAGAGCTGGAGGAGGAGAAGCCTGCATGGTTTCTTATTTGTGGATAATCTCTCCATCAGTGCACCCTGCCTTACGGTTATAGCCACAAGATCTGAGTGATAAGGGCACATATGCTACACGTTCATCAGCACTCCCAATCACGTACCAACCAACTCACACCTGCCATTGGGGACCAGGGTTGCCAGGTGGGTGGGATTCAGAGCTGCTTCCTCTAAATTGGGGCTTAAACACACACAGTCACACACAAACCGAGGTGTTTGGCAGATGTCATGGGCTTATCACACCTCAAACCCCAGGGCCGATCAGCACACTCAGGGCACACCAGACCCCCGGAGCTTTGAAGCGTGCCCCCCCCTCCCTCCCTTGCTCTTTACCGCCTTCTTATCCCAGATGTTATCTACACTTTGGGTGGACGTGTGAATGGGTAATGGAATGGAATGCTCTTAGTTTTCTTACCAGAGGAAAACATCCTACAGATAAATGCCCAAATAAAGGAAACACCAACATAAAGTGTCAAGGGCATTGAGAACTGATAGATATTCTACAAGTGTCTGGAACTCTATTGGAGGGATGCTACATTATTCTTCCACCAGAAATTCCATCCTTTGGTGTTTTGTTGACGGTGGTGGAAAACGCATCTCAGGCGTTCAATTGGGTTGAGGTCTGGTGACTGAGACACACACACACACACACACACACACACACACACACACACACACACACACACACACACACACACACACACACACACACACACACACACACACACACACACACACACACACACACACACACACACACACACACACACACACACACACACACACACACACACACACACACACACACACACACACACACACATACCCTTTAAACCCCCTATGCTCCTTTGAGACCCCTATTTTAAAGTCACTGAGATTTCTTCTTCTAGCCATGGTAACCAAAATAATGGGTAAGTGGGCATTTTTATACATGAGCATGGGACGTTAAGAGACTCAGGAACCACACCTGTGTGGAAGCACCTGCTTTCAATATACTTTGTATCCCTCATTTACTCAGGTGTTTCCTTTATTTTGTCAGTTACCTGTATGCTGGTACTGTAACTTTAATCTTCACAGTGAGCCAGATGAAAGTTGAGAGATAAGAAATACCAGGTAAGTATCTGGGCACATGCATTCTGCATGCAATATAGGCCAAATCTCCCATTACTTTGACAAGCAGCACGTCTTTGTGCGGTCTGTGTGTATACAATACTGCTTCAGCCTGTGTGTGACCCACTGTGTGTGGTGTCTATGTGTTTGTGAGAGAATGTCTGCATCATGTGATTAATAAGCGTTATCTCCTTGGCTTTCCCCAGCCTCTCCTAATGAGCGCTGTGCTATCTCATACACACTTCCCTGGCCTGCTCTCCAATCACGCAGCTAATTGTCCCTCAGTGCCAAGGCCTCAAGTACTGATAAGCTATATTTAGACCAGCTGGCCCAAAATATCCCTCACAGCATCTATCACACACACTGTTGTGTTTACAACTGGGAAGCCTGACAACAAAACATCAACAAAGAAACAAACAAAACCTCCCTAGTTTTCAATGTGTTCAATAAGAGCTTCAATTTTGTCCAATTATGGGAGGAGATGTGATTTCTGTGGTTTCACATCAATAATAGAGAACGTAACAGTGGCTACCTACCTGGCAGTGTAGCCTTCACGTAGGGCCTTTTTGTTGTTATTTGAAGCACTGTCGAACATACTTAGAGGTACACCATTTCAATCTATTTATTTTCAAGTGTTGTAATACTGCATAGTGAAGGACATGGTAGGTGTGAGACGCTGACATGATGAATCATCCCACAGCTCGCTGTAGGTGGATTAATATTCTGTGTTCTGTGAGAGAATCTCAAGGCCATACATGCCCAGTATTGATAGCAGGTTCTGGATTGTTGCAGGAACTCAGCACCTCCCTGCCACAGACACACATAACCTACCTGTCACCGGGGGTGTCTGATGTTAACCAAATACTCTGTGTACACGGCTGCCTGTGTTCCTAGGCCGCAGACAGAGGAGTTGTGTGATTTGTATTGAGAGGAATGCTGCGCTTGTTCAAGGATGAAGAGGAAAGGAATTCCAGTGAATTATTGTTTATCCGGGATCAATTAATCCCTCAGTCAGTGAAGGCCCATAATGATAGTGGCCCATATTATGAGAGGATGCTGTGTGCCAAGCCAAACAAGCCTCTCATCCTCACCCTGTCAGTGATCTGAGAAAAACACAACATCAGTGCCCTTAGGAGATTAATATACCTGTCACATTCTCTCCGAGGTATCTAAATCAAATCAAACTTTATTAGTCACATGCTCCGAAAACAACAAGTGTAGACCTTACCATGAAATGCTTACTTACAAGCCCTTAACCAACAGTGCAGTTCAAGAAAGAGTTAAGAAAATATTTAACAAATAATCTAAAGTAAAAAATAATACAAATAAACACAATAAAATAACAATAACAGGGGGCGCTGGTACCGAGTCAGTGTGCGGGGGTACAGGTTAGTTGAGGTAATTTGTACATGTAGGTAAGGGTGAAGTGACTATGCTTAGATAATAAACAGTGAGTAGCAGCAGTGTAAAAACAGATGGAGGGGGGTCATTGTAAATAGTCCAGTGGCCATTTGATTAATTGTTCAGCAATTATGGCTTGGAGGTAGAAGCTATTAAGGAGCCTTTTGGTCCTAGACTTGGCACTCCGGTACCGCTTGCCGTGTGGTAGCAGAGAAAACAGTCTATGACTTGGGTGATTGGAGTTTCTGACAATTTTATGGGCTTTCCTCTGACACCGCTAATTATATAATTATACAGGTCCTGGATGGCAAGAAGCTTGGCCCCAGTGATGTCCTGTTTGGCCATGCAGTCTTGGGTGAACAGGGAGTAAAGGAGGGGACTAAGTACACACCCCTGAGGGGGCCCAGGGTTGAGGATAAGCGCAGCAGACGAGTTGTTGCCTATCCTTACCGGCCTGTCAGGAAGTCCAGGATCCAGTTGCAGAGGGAGGTGTTTAGTCCCTGGGTCCTTAGCTTAGTGTTGAGCTTTGTGGGCACTATGGTGTTGAACGCTGAGCTGTAGTCAATGAACAGCATTCTCACATAGGTGTTTCTTTTATCCAGGAATGCAGTATTTCCATGACAACACTTGATTTTAATAGGTTGATATTTCTGAGCGCTGGGTTTGTTTTCCTCCTATACCACATTGGTTACTGTAAACCTCCTGGTGCAGGGGCTATGCATCAGGTCTCACTGTGAGAGTCTACCACATTGGTTACTGTAAACCTCCCGGTGCAGGGGCTGTGCATCAGGTCTCACTGTGAGAGTCTACCACATTGGTTACTGTAAACCTCCTGGTGCAGGGGCTGTGCATCAGGTCTCACTGTGAGAGTCTACCACATTGGTTACTGTAAACCTCCCGGTGCAGGGGCTGTGCATCAGGTCTCACTGTGAGAGTCTACCACATTGGTTACTGTAAACCTCCCGGTGCAGGGGCTGTGCATCAGGTCTCACTGTGAGAGTCTACCACATTGGTTACTGTAAACCTCCCGGTGCAGGGGCTGTGCATCAGGTCTCACTGTGAGAGTCTACCACATTGGTTACTGTAAACCTCCCGGTGCAGGGGCTGTGCATCAGGTCTCACTGTGAGAGTCTACCACATTGGTTACTGTAAACCTCCTGGTGCAGGGGCTGTGCATCAGGTCTCACTGAGAGTCTACCACATTGGTTACTGTAAACCTCCTGGTGCAGGGGCTGTGCATCAGGTCTCACTGTGAGAGTCTACCACATTGGTTACTGTAAACCTCCCGGTGCAGGGGCTGTGCATCAGGTCTCACTGTGAGAGTCTACCACATTGGTTACTGTAAACCTCCCGGTGCAGGGGCTGTGCATCAGGTCTCACTGAGAGTCTACCACATTGGTTACTGTAAACCTCCTGGTGCAGGGGCTGTGCATCAGGTCTCACTGAGAGTCTACCACATTGGTTACTGTAAACCTCCCGGTGCGGTGGCTGTGCATCAGGTCTAATTGTGAGAGACTACAGACTCAGAGATTGAAGTCTTGTTTATTGAAGTCTTGTTTGGCCATGCCCTCAGGAACCTAGTGATTTCCCAATTAGTATAGGTGTATACTTTTCACATGTTTATGGGACCTTCTATGAGCTATGCAGTTTGTTAAACAGCATGTGTTCCAATGTGCTGGTAAAACAAATCCTTGCATCATGTGAAGTTACAACAATAAACAGTTTTAGTTTGAGTTATTTCATTCAAAGTGCTTGTTACAGAGCCTACATGATGCCTGCATAATACTTGCATAACACCTGCCTGGTGTGTGGGTGAAGCTTCAGAAAATGAGTCACAAGTATTCATTAACATTCATAAAGCACTTATGAAATCAAAGTGTTCCCACTCATTCCCCCATAAATATCCAAATCGCAATGGAACTGTAATATATGAAGTCATAGTTAAGTCAAGTAACTATTTAACTAAATCAATAAAAATGACAAGTGACTAATAGCATGCCAGACTTATGAAAGCATAATGAATCAATGGTTATGTTTTATTAAGGATGAGAACCTATGGTATTACAGTATATCGGCGTCAATGTGAGGGACATGGAAGTCACTGTTTGGCTCATTAAGAATTATAGCAATAGCTTTAAGTGGATGATACAATATGTTTCCATCACAACCGGCTCACTCCTACATTACTCTTATGAAGTTCTAATACATCATTGTCACAAATATCTGATTTAATAGAGAAACGCATATATTATACATTTTGGTGCCAAAAATCAGCAGACATGCCTCGAAAACATTATTGGTAATATGCCTCCATTTCTTTGGGCCAAGGGATTTGTAACAGAATTAAGATCCAACTGTGCATTTGGTCTGTTGATACATACTGCATGACTTTAATGATACAAACGCCCCTGAACGTCTTCTGTGGGGCACTCCCGTTAGATCAGTCACCCTTATGCTCTTAGCTTCATGCCCCAGACATACTCAACATTTTCCTACAATAAATATTTCGATTGCACATTGCTGGAGCAGCTGCTATTTTGAAGAGGGAGAAAAAACAACAAAGGCCTTTTGGAACGAGCTATCCAGATGATGAATCATTTTACGGGTTTCCGGAATGCTTTTGATGACTTGAGCTGGGGTGAAAAGCTGGGGTGAAACGTCTCATATTGGGAGGACAGATTCCGCCAACGGCCCTGATGTTCTTCCATAGCAACCCGTCACCTCGGCGTAATGCTAACAAATAAATAAACAAGCGAGAGTGCAGATAAAGAGCGTATAAAGACTCCGTCTGAGCAGAGCTGACAGGTTGAGACAGACAACTGTTTCAACACGAGGACTTTTAGCATGTGTGATTTGTTTTTATTGAGACACACATTGGAGGCGGTGAGGGATGAGGTTTAAATAGGATGAAGTGATGAACAACCCTGGGGTTCATCTGCAGTGGAAGCAGCACCTGTCTCAGTTCCTTCCTCGGCTATAGGAACTGAATGGAAACTCTGACCTCTCTACGCTGGAAGGTCCAACATCTGCATCGTCCCCCTTAGTGGCCCCTCACACCATACCACTGGCACTCGGCATTCAGTAGCTCTCTCTTTTAGAAGGAATGCACACAGGCATTGATAGAAATATTTCTCATCCATAAAGAACATGGAAGAACTGAACAAGAGGGTCTGCCACAGTGACAGTTAATGGTCAGTTCCTGGAAATACTGCATATTGACCAACACAGTTATTTTTCACACTTTGACATGGTTGGCTTAAAGGGTAGAGAGGATGGAAGCAGATGAGCCCAGGTGGCCTGATTTTACTACAGAGATGTTATCAAACTAAAGTCATTAGGATGGCCAATTAGTGGCAACATGTCTAATCCCTGGGGGGCTATGGCTTGTGCTTGGTTACCATGAAAACACTGAGTGAGACATGATGATCAATCACTCAGTTCACCTTTAACCTTTGAAGACCTGCCAAACCACACAAGAGTGCACTTTGTGCCCTGAGATGGAAGATGGAAGAGATAAGCCATGCTAATGTATTGGATTTTTGTGTTATGAAATGGTGGTTTTGATTCTGATGCGTTTCCATTCAACCCAAGGACCCAAGCATCCTCTTATGTCAAAAGACAATGCAGGGGTCAATATGCTTAGCCCTTTTTAGTCTTCAGAAAGGTAAATGCTGATTTTATCAGTAATTACTTGCCTTAAACCAAGTCAGAGTGTAAGCTTATAACCTTCCAGCTATAAGCTATCACTCTTGCCAAGAGAATACAACAGGAAGATTGTTAAAGACCTGCTACTGAAGGTAAACGTAAACTTCAGTAGCCACTACACGGTCATGAAAAGCTACAATCAAACTTGAATCAGACTGCCTATACTTTGAGGTATAGTACAACACAAATGTTTTATAACACCATGACAGACCCTGACTATGATAGGGTACCATAATGAGAACTTGCACTCTAAATGACTGTACATCGTGTTTTACTGAAAGTCTGAAGAACACGTGTCCTATGTGTCCTAGCTCAAGTGGCCCCAATTTCTATGTTACAACAAAAATCCTTTATAAAGGCCCTTTGGCCTGGCAGCAAAATGTCAGAAGTGAAGTATGTTGAGCAGCACTGTGTGCCTGAGGACTAATAGGATCTCCTTTACACCACCAACCCCTGTGGCCGTGTTTAGCAACAACAAAGCCTCCCTAATGGGCTCCCATTTCCCACTACTAACGCAGGTTTAATAGCAGTGTGTGTGTTCTCTCCCTGCTCCCCATCTCAGTGGGACACCCTACCCCTCTCACCCTGTGGGCTCTCTCTCACACAGAGGCAGTCTTGGAAGGCATCTCCCCTCCGCCTCGCTACGCAGTGATGTCATGGGGAGCGCTCTCTTTTTACGAGCGCAGCTCTGTGATCTCTGGCGGAGATCAATTAGCTGAGCAATCAGGCCTCCCCTGCTTTTGTGTGAGTAACTCCTCGTAAAACAGAGTGGTTGCCTGGCGACCGGGCACGTGGCGTCTCAACAAAAACAGCCACCCAATGTCAGGCCAAGCCATGCTCTAAGAACGAAGGCAGAATTAAACCGTGGTTCTCCTGTTCTGAGCATAACATTAGCTAATATAATGTAACATTAGCGAATGCTAATGTATCCAGTGTGATGGTTGGTGACTGGTGCCACTGTCAAAACCAGTTGTTAATTGGCCTAAACGATGCCAGTCTACTGCATACAAAATATCATAACCATGGAGAAGTTGGAGTTGGATCCATGTTGTCTGAGAGTTCATTAGAAGCCTCTCAAAAAACATTGTTGATCTCAATGACAATGTTTGTGTTAGCCATCTTTCCCAAGTATTTCTTTGCATGTGTTAAAAAGGCATGGCTACTGTATAGTATGCCGCCTTGTTCTTTTAGAATAGCTCAAGTGGAACCACACATCACCTGTACATGAACCCACAGAGACTGCTCTGTATCACAACCCTTAACTACAAGAAAAAATACCTGACACTATGGAACAGCAAAATTAAATAATTGTGCAATCAGTAATAGCCAGAGAGCTCGGTGCCCTCCCCTCAACAACTAGTTGTGATTCCAATGATAATACACTATATCTTGTGAATAATAATATACGTATAATGAGCAACATATCTCAGTCCATTTATCCTGCCTGCACAGGGCTGGGAACAGGATGAGAGCAGGCAGGAGAACACCTCAGTGGAAATGATCTCGCTATCAAACAGAGCCCAATCAAACTGCTACTCTCCCAATCCACAGACCGGTTCTCATGGCCTCTGGTCTGAATGAGTCACGCTCTATTTAAACACTCCAGGTCCCCACAGTCAGGAGTCCTCATCACCTCCGGGGAGGTGATAAAGGTTGCTAAGACTTAGCGTGTGCATTAGATGTTAGCAACCGCACTAAGGGTAATTGTGACTTATGTGAACTCCGCTGCTGCCTGGGCGGTCAATGTGGGAAAACATTGGACTATAACATTTCCAATGAAAGTATCAGGCTGATGTGCTAGTGGCACATCATCCTGTGTTGTCATGAGCTGCTGGGCGGTGGGAGAAAATAAACAAGAGTATATGGGGGGGTCGGTTGGACGGGTCATCTGGGGAGCATTTCCGCTTTAGCGTATGTACTGTAGAGCACCGGTGAGGAAATACGCCAGAATGAAATATATCTCAGTGATGGCACAGTGGTCTAAGACACTGCATCTCAGTGCTAGAGGTGTTCGCTTCCAGGCTGTATGGCAACTGGCTGTGATTGGGAGTCCCATAGGGCAGTGCACAATTGGCCCAGCATCATCCGGGTTAGGGTTTGGCCTGGGTAGGCTGTCATTGTAAATGAGAATTTGTTCTTCGCTGACTTGCCCGGTTAGATAAAATATAGGTGGTGCAATCATCTTATCAACAACTGAATTTCTGATTTATTTGTCTATCCCCCATGGTGGAGAGAGAGTGAGCAGAAATCCGCTGTGCTGTAAAACATAAACGATGATCCATCGCAACCCTGACATGTTTATTGGGCTTTTCTCCCCTTTTCTCCATGGGCTCATTTATAACCACGCAAACTCCCGATGTTAAAATCTCTCTCAAATATGTTTTATGTTTTCGAATGTGTCAGGCCAGCCATTTTATTTCTCAATAATCAGAGGATCATTAAAGGTCCTTATCCCAGTGTTGTTGGAGGCTTTCCTTTTCGTGGCTTGTTAAGCTTTCTCTATTAATCAAAACAGGTGGAAAGCTCATAATGTGAGGTAAATGAGGAAATGTTTGAGCCCTTTTCCCAGATTTCCTTGGGAAAAGGGACTGAGCAGTTCCATTCTGGTGAGAAAAAAGAAAATGCTATGGAATAATTGTTAATGATTGTTTTCGTGGAAACACTGAGAAGTCAATGTGAGTTGTTATTTCATACTAATTTCACCAAAGTCCCAAAGTTTGTTCTGGTTGCCAGGTGGCTTTCAGGAGATGGAATTGGGCTGGAGAGGAAAAGGCAGGGTTCCTCCTTCTGCACGCCAGCGTATTGTTATCTTAGGGAACCCAATGAACCTACAGTAACTACGTCCTGAGCCAGATAGAAAATACACCAATCTAACCTGTACGTTTGAACCGTTTGGTTCCAATCACTGTCAGATACAGTTTAATCCAATACATTTGACATAGATTTACATCACATTGATGTCTGTCATTTCTGTCACTTTCACTTAGGTCAGAATTATCAACTTGTCTCCAGATAAGATAACACAGAACTGTCTGGCTTTTCACAATGACTTATTCAGATCAGACAGTTCCAATATGTCTTTCACTGTAACACTATATGCTACAGGCTTGATATGTTGATTTGTCTGTCAGTTGTGAGTGATTGGAGAACAAGACAAAACTTAGAGTCATTAAAGAAACTACTCTTCGGTGAGAAGCCAAACCTAGAATGAAACAGTAAAATAAGCTTGAAAGTCAACCAGGGCTTGTTAATGATCTTTTGGGGGGTAATTTAAAATGGAATGCAGTGTGTATACAGCATGTTAACTTTAAGGGTTTACTGTAATTTATGCAATTCCCTGAGATACGGAGTGGAAACCCTTCTGAAGCTACTGGCCACTGTTTTATTTACTGTTTTCATTGTGATTTAAACATGGACATTGAGGTTGTGGCGTGGAAGTTGCTGTGACCTATAAGCTCATTGAAATGGCGTCTTCTTTGAATCATCTCCATCTGTTGATGGGATGGGTCAAGTCCACCATTTTGGGTTTGATACGTGTTGAGGAAATGTCACTCTTGAAGTTTAAAACATTGTGTTACAGAGCCCAGACTCTGCCATTGTTACATCACAGCGTAATCTAACTTGGGCTTTGGTCTCTGTTTGTTATTGGGCCTCTTAGCTCATTCCATTTCCCACCCGTCTGTGAGGAAACCAGATACCATATCTCAAACTCACAATCCTGAAGAAACCAAGCTCAGAATCTTGGAAAATAAACCATATTGCATAAAGAAAAGGGTTGTGAAAAGAGGGCCAATGATCCCCATCATCTCACCAACCCCATGCACACACATTATATGCATACACAAACACGCACACGTGTATACTCAGTGTTCATCGGCCAAGACATCAGCATGGCAGGGAGGATGTTATCTCTGCCTGTGGGTTTGGACCAGCAGGAGTGGGAGGAAGTAATGCCTGAGGGTTTGGGGTGTGTGGAGTGACCATGACTCCAGGCAAGTGCTGGTTCTCTGCCCAGAGTATATGACAGCCTCCCTGGTTTTCATCCATCTTCTCCAGGACTGGAAGACGTATGAAAGGCTGCGTAATCCTCTGCCTGTGCAGGGTTCCATGCTCCAGGAGCCAACAGAACAGAGATCTGCTCCACACAGCACAGCAGCAGGAGGAGGAGGAGGAATGCGATTGATGAATCCCCAGGTTTTTACTTCTTGCAGCAGATGGAACCCTGGGATATTTACAGTTCTGTGGGGAAGGAGGGGGGTCTGGTAACCATTGTCCTCAAGCCCTCCTGATTATATCCTACTGTTATTTATCCCCCTGGATTTCCCCCTAAATCCACTAAGTGGTTCCTTATTCAGAGAAAGGAAATGGTCACTGGGGTATGGGAGAAAGACATGTTGTGTCGGGGGTGACTGAAATCAATTTAAAAGTACTGAAGACCCTTGGAGAGGCCCAAGCAGAAGTTATTTGGACAAATAAATAAAAGTGGGAACAACTCCATTTCCTTATCACGGTGGTGATTGGGTCTGCTGTTTGTTTGTTTTACAATGTTCTGGAGAGAAGTCATTCTGAGAAGTGGTTTTTAATGTGGAGGACGAGAAGAGTCACTGAAGTCGTTCTGGAGTGAAGTGGTTTTTAATGTGGAGGACGAGAAGAGTCACTGAAGTCGTTCTGGAGAGAAGTGTTTTTTAATGTGGAGGACGAGAAGAGTCACTGAAGTCGTTCTGAGAAGTGGTTTTTAATGTGGAGGACGAGAAGAGTCACTGAAGTCGTTCTGAGAAGTGGTTTTTAATGAGGAGGACGAGAAGAGTCACTGAAGTCGTTCTGGAGAGAAGTGGTTTTTAATGTGGAGGACGAGAAGAGTCACTGAAGTCGTTCTGAGAAGTGGTTTTTAATGAGGAGGACGAGAAGAGTCACTGAAGTCGTTCTGGAGTGAGGACGAGAAGAGTCACTGAAGTCGTTCTGAGAAGTGGTTTTTAATGAGGAGGACGAGAAGAGTCACTGAAGTCGTTCTGGAGAGAAGTGGTTTTTAATGTGGAGGACGAGAAGAGTCACTGAAGTCGTTCTGAGAAGTGGTTTTTAATGTGGAGGACGAGAAGAGTCACTGAAGTCGTTCTGAGAAGTGGTTTTTAATGAGGAGGACGAGAAGAGTCACTGAAGTCGTTCTGGAGAGAAGTGTTTTTAATGTGGAGGACGAGAAGAGTCACTGAAGTCGTTCTGGAGAGAAGTGGTTTTTAATGTGGAGGACGAGAAGAGTCACTGAAGTCGTTCTGGAGTGAAGTGGTTTTTAATGTGGAGGACGAGAAGAGTCACTGAAGTCGTTCTGGAGAGAAGTGGTTTTTAATGAGGAGGACGAGAAGAGTCACTGAAGTCGTTCTGGAGAGAAGTGGTTTTTAATGAGGAGGACGAGAAGAGTCACTGAAGTCTGGAGAGAAGTGTTTTTAATGGAGGACGAGAAGAGTCACTGAAGTCGTTCTGAGAAGTGGTTTTTTTTAATGAGTGGAGGACGAGAAGAGTCACTGAAGTCGTTCTGAGAAGTGGTTTTTAATGAGGAGGACGAGAAGAGGAGTCGTTCTGGAGAAGTGGTTTTTAATGTGGAGGACGAGAAGAGTCACTGAAGTCGTTCTGAGAAGTGGTTTTTAATGAGGAGGACGAGAAGAGTCACTGAAGTCGTTCTGGAGAGAAGTGTTTTTAATGTGGAGGATGAGAAGAGTCACTGAAGTCGTTGAGAAGAGTCACAGAAGTCGTTCTGGAGAAGTGGTTTTTAATGTGGAGGACGAGAAGAGTCACTGAAGTCGTTCTGAGAAGTGGTTTTTAATGTGGAGGACGAGAAGAGTCACTGAAGTCATTCTGAGAAGTGGTTTTTAATGTGGAGGACGAGAAGAGTCACTGAAGTCGTTCTGGAGAAGTGGTTTTAATGAGGAGGGAGAAGAGTCACTGAAGTCATTCTGAGAAGTGGACGAGAAGAGTCACTGAGTCTGGAGAGAAGTGTTTTTAATGTGGAGGACGAGCAGAGTCACTGAAGTCGTTCTGAGAAGTGGTTTTTAATGTGGAGGACGAGAAGAGTCACTGAAGTCGTTCTGAGAAGTGGTTTTTTGGAGGATGAGAAGAGTCACTGAAGTCGTTCTGAGAAGTGTGAAGCGTTGCTGAAGTCGTTCTGGAGAGAAGTGGTTTTTAATGTGGAGGACGAGAAGAGTCACTGAAGTCGTTCTGAGAAGTGGTTTTTAATGTGGAGGACGAGAAGAGTCACTGAAGTCGTTCTGAGAAGTGGTTTTTAATGTGGAGGACGAGAAGAGTCACTGAAGTCGTTCTGAGAAGTGGTTTTTAATGTGGAGGACGAGAAGAGTCACTGAAGTCGTTCTGAGAAGTGGTTTTTAATGTGGAGGACGAGAAGAGTCACTGAAGTCGTTCTGAGAAGTGGTTTTTAATGTGGAGGACGAGAAGAGTCACGTTCTGAAGTGGTTCTGAGAAGTGGTTTTTAATGTGGAGGACGAGAAGAGTCACTGAAGTCGTTCTGAGAAGTGGTTTTTAATGTGGAGGACGAGAAGAGTCACTGAAGTCGTTCTGAGAAGTGGTTTTTAATGTGGAGGACGAGAAGAGTCACTGAAGTCGTTCTGAGAAGTGGTTTTTAATGTGGAGGACGAGAAGAGTCACTGAAGTCGTTCTGAGAAGTGGTTTTTAATGTGGAGGACGAGAAGAGTCACTGAAGTCGTTCTGAGAAGTGGTTTTTAATGTGGAGGACGAGAAGAGTCCAGCTGAAATTAATTGAGTGTTGATACAACACTACCATTCAACAGTATGGATCAGTCAAAATCTTCAATCAGTCAAACATTTTTACTTCGACTTGTTGGTCCAGTTTGTTGGTGTAAAAGCAAACAGTTGCTGGAAAACTCCTTAGCTCTGACGCAAACGACATGGTGAAAATGAAAATCCTCCTGCTGACTGTCTCAGATTCTAATGAGTCAAGCCTTCGTTCAGCCATAATAGAGCTAGTTTCCATTTGTTGTTTTTGTCTTTTAGTTTAAAAGGTCCTGTATCCACATAACAACAAGGAGGATGGCATCACCCAAGAGCCGTTAGCTCGGCTTCTACTGGGAGTTTCTATCCACATAACAACAAGGAGGATGGCATCACCCAAGAGCCGTTAGCACGGCTTCTACTGGGAGTTTCTATCCACATAACAACAAGGAGGATGGCATCACCCAAGAGCCGTTAGCTCGGCTTCTACTGGGAGTTTCTATCCACATAACAACAAGGAGGATGGCATCACCCAAGAGCCGTTAGCTCGGCTTCTACTGGGAGTTTCTATCCACATAACAACAAGGAGGATGGCATCACCCAAGAGCCGTTAGCTCGGCTTCTACTGGGAGTTTCTATCCACATAACAACAAGGAGGATGGCATCACCCAAGAGCCGTTAGCTCGGCTTCTACTGGGAGTTTCTATCCACATAACAACAAGGAGGATGGCATCACCCAAGAGCCGTTAGCTCGGCTTCTACTGGGAGTTTCTATCCACATAACAACAAGGAGGATGGCATCACCCAAGAGCCGTTAGCTCGGCTTCTACTGGGAGTTTCTATCCACATAACAACAAGGAGGATGGCATCACCCAAGAGCCGTTAGCTCGGCTTCTACTGGGAGTTTCTATTCACATAACAACAAGGAGGATGGCATCACCCAAGGGCCGTTAGCTCGGCTTCTACTGGGAGTTTCTATTCACATAACAACAAGGAGGATGGCATCACCCAAGGGCCGTTAGCACGGCTTCTACTGGGAGTTTCTATTCACATAACAACAAGGAGGATGGCATCACCCAAGGGCCGTTAGCTCGGCTTCTACTGGGAGTTTCTATTCACATAACAACAAGGAGGATGGCATCACCCAAGGGCCGTTAGCTCGGCTTCTACTGGGAGTTTCTATTCATATAACAACAAGGAGGATGGCATCACCCAAGGGCCGTTAGCTCGGCTTCTACTGGGAGTTTCTATCCACATAACAACAAGGAGGATGGCATCACCCAAGAGCCGTTAGCTCGGCTTCTACTGGGAGTTTCTATCCACATAACAACAAGGAGGATGGCATCACCCAAGGGCCGTTAGCTCGGCTTCTACTGGGAGTTTCTATCCACATAACAACAAGGAGGATGGCATCACCCAAGAGCCGTTAGCTCGGCTTCTACTGGGAGTTTCTATCCACATAACAACAAGGAGGATGGCATCACCCAAGAGCCGTTAGCTCGGCTTCTACTGGGAGTTTCTATCCACATAACAACAAGGAGGATGGCATCACCCAAGAGCCGTTAGCTCGGCTTCTACTGGGAGTTTCTATCCACATAACAACAAGGAGGATGGCATCACCCAAGAGCCGTTAGCACGGCTTCTACTGGGAGTTTCACAATGCTGAGGTAATAGGGTAATTGCGATAACCAGCCATGCCATTGCACAGGGAAGTGTGTGTGTGTGTGTGTGTGTGTGTGTGTGTGTGTGTGTGTGTGTGTGTGTGTGTGTGTGTGTGTGTGTGTGTGTGTGTGTGTGTGTGTGTGTGGGCAGGGGGTGGTAACGTCCCAGTACTGGCTGTGTTGGGTGGCAGCACAGTGGGGGAGCTGGTGGTGGGTCTGTAACTGAGCGGTAGAGCGCGGAGCGTGTCATTTCACTGGGCCATTAATCATTCCCAGACTCTCCAGCTCCAGCGCCGCGTAGGGGCTCCATGCGCTCACACTCAAGCTAGGTGGTCCTGTCGCCACTGCCGTAGCAGCCCAGACGGGCAGAGGGTGGCGGAGGTTAAACCCATGTAGGTTAAACACGCAAACACACACACACATCAGCTTCCAATGCCTACGTCAACAGATACATCCAAACAACACACACAGATCAACAAACTAATACACATTCATTCCATCACACACGGTGTAACACACTATTTAATCCCTCTCCATCCTCCACATCCCCCTGTTCTCTACTTTGGAATTACAAGACTGCAGATTTTATTCTGGGGGACAGTTTATATGCATACACAGGATGGATATATAGTAGACAGACTCCCAGCTCTACCTGTGTGCTTCCCTCTCCTCTGTTGACCATTGAGAACCCTTGTATATTTAAGCCTGTATTTATTTAAGCCACCCCCCAGCATCACTAATGTACCTCAGCATAGTTACCCCATAGAGACAATGAGGTCACAGATTAGCAACGTGTGCGGCTGTTCCATTTAGTTGCCAGACCCACCTTTCTCTGTTTTCACTGTGAGATCTCTCAATTGTCCAGGTCGCAGTTGCAAATGAGAACTTGTTCTCAACTAGCCTACCTGGTTAAATAAAGGTGAAATAAAAAATAAAAAATTGTACAGTCTCTACAATGTCCTCTTGACTTGTGATACAGCACCTCAAGCATTCATAATATGACCTGTGATATGTATAAGGAAACACTTGTCAGCAGTTATCACGTATTAGTAACACATTGACTGTTTCAGGTCCTGAAGAGAGGACAGTGCCCACCCAGATAAACAGAGACTGGACCTGTATGTCCTCTGACACACTGAAGCAGTGTGAAATGACCCCTCATGGTCCTCTGACATCAGAGTCAAGAGAAAAGGAATCCTAAACCAAAGCTACCATTTCCTTCCAACTGTTGAGGGCCATCACTCCAAACCGCCGTCCACAACATAGCCATAGAATACTTTCTCTATTGTCTTAAAAGGCAGAGTAAAGCCTCTTTGGCTCTACGTTCATGTCTGTCTTGAATTATAAGCTCAACAAAACAAAATCCCCAAAAACATGAAGCATTTGCCCAGAGGACACTGGATTCCACCAGAGCTTGGATTTTGAGATCTCAAAAATATACGTCTTTGTTTTTTAGTCTCCCTGTATACAGTGAAACCTCCCAGCTCACCACAGCCACACAGGCTGATGTGCCAAAAGGACTGTCCTGCAGGCCCACCATATGGAGATACACTGTAGTTTCCACTTCAGTTACGGAACAGAATTAGTCTGGGGATGTTTTGGAATGAGTAACAGCCCAAATGTACTGCTATTCATTACCTTGTTAGCATAGAGGTTCATCGTTTGGACTTTTAGAACTCCTGATATTGACCGCAGATTCTTTTATTTTCTTAAGACTGCAAATTTGACGTTGTTTTTTTATATACAGTATGTGTCTCTACAAACACGCAGACCGTACTTTTTCCTTGAAGAGGCCAAATGATATGACCTAATGATATGATTTTAGTCTAAGTGCAGTCTAACTGACCTTCTATTCCCCGTGGGGCGTTTAAAGGTGTCTGAGTTTTCATCTGTCTGTTGAGAGACTCCCAATACTGACCTGGCTGTAACCCACCTGCTTCCGATTAACTGCTCAAAAAGCTCCCCTGCTGAATGTACTAGTTTTCATTTTTGTGTTTTATTTTGTTGGTTATTTTTCTCTTTAAAAACATTTATTTGACAGAGATTACTTTTTAGGTCTGCATGGCAAATTTCCTATTGCTTGGTACCCATAACTGAATGTTGCATACTTTCAGCCCATGAGACCTTTCTTTGTTAGCTATGTTCATGAATAAATACTGTATTCTATGAAAACAAGTAACTATCCATACAAAACAAGTAACTATCCATACAAAACAAGTAACTATCCATACAAAACAAGTAACTATCCATACAAAACAAGTAACTATCCATACAAAACAAGTAACTCAATAAAGTGAAAGCATTTCAGTGGTTATTTGCTCTAATATACTTTCACTTAATATGCTACATTCTTTAACCAACAAAATATTTGCTAAAACAGACAAAATAATGGTTATTAACAAAATCGAAATAACAATCATATAAAACTATTCTAAATAAGGATTAATAACTCGAAAAATCCAAACCTACAAACAGGTCACCAAATCCAGATGGACCTAACCCCTGGCAGTAGATGATGGCTGCTTGGGGCCGAAGAGTTCCTCTACAAGAACATCTATGACATCATCTTTTCAAGAAGTTATTTTTCCTGTCACATGGGCTACAAAGGAAGCGGAATGAGACCCAGATGGTGGGCAGCCCCGGCCTCGACCCACCCAGCCTGGCAGCCCAGGGGAAGACAGCCCCGGCCTCGACCCAGCCTGGCAGCCCAGGGGAAGACAGCCCCGGCCTCGACCCAGCCTGGCAGCCCAGGGGAAGACAGCCCCGGCCTCGACCCAGCCTGGCAGCCCAGGGAAAGACAGCCCCGGCCTCGACCCAGCCTGGCAGCCCAGGGGAAGACAGCCGGACTGGAGTCAGCAGAAACAATGTCAATGGTCCCAGTCAGCCACATGGAAAAAGAACTGAGCTGTCAATGTCAATGGTCCCAGTCAGCCACATGGAGAAAGAACTGAGCTGTCAATGTCAATGGTCCCAGTCAGCCACATGGAGAAAGAACTGAGCTGTCAATGTCAATGGTCCCAGTCAGCCACATGGAGAAAGAACAGGCCTGCAGAGAGACTCACTGAGCTGCTGAAGGCCTCGTCAACATGGGGTCAAAGCATGGGATTTGTTAGAGCCTGTCTCCTCTTCACTTTTTACCAGACAGGTGGGATAGCTCAACCAGAGATATCACAGTTTAAACAAAGCTCTGTGTTCTATAACAGGGTCTTTTGACTGAACAACCTCTGCAGTAGAACATGAACTTCTACTTTAAAATGCTCTCTCCAAACGGTTCCCTTTGAGACATAGTGAACGCAATCCAGTGGGCTTTCGGGGTGATTTAAGAGCTCACATGAAGATTCAGCACACTTTGACACTATTTTTAGTGTTGGTCCAACACAAGTATGTGCTGGACCGCCCGGGAGGAGAGCCTGTGGGATATTGATATAATCACATCTAATTCAACATCCCTGTAGGTGGCAGACGTGTCAGTCCAAACCAAAACATGACTTCTGTTTCTGTTCGATAGGTGCCAAATACTTTCAACAGTGTACAAAACATGCTGATAACAATTAGAGGGAAAAGAGCATATTGTGAGAGAGTGTGGCTGTTTCATAGGTTTGTCACAAAGGGAATACAGGTGCATGCCATGCGTCGTTTGTATCCTCTTTCAATCTACATGTAAATTCCCTTTTGTCCTTTCTGTAATATGTACTATAAACCAGGGGGTTGGACAGTTTCTTTTCAATTGCTTTCTCTCTCTGGTTCTTTGTGACAGGCTCTTTGTTATGTTGATAGTTTAGGGGGGTTAGACACATGCAGAGATCTGTGTAAGGCAACAGGTCAAACATGGCGGAGGAGCCAGTGGCAAGTGACTGATACTACCCCTCTGCCAGAGAATCCCAGCTCAGAGAGAAAAGAAGGCCATGCTGAATTACCAGGCCTTGGCAGGAACTTTCCAACTCTCCCTCTACATCAGTGGGCCAACAGCCTATAACATACATTAAAGAGGAGAACATGAAATCAATAACTAGGCTTGGATGCGCAAATGCTCCACAACTGTAAAAGCCCGGTAAGGTCAAAGCCCCATCTCAATGAAATAATAGCGTTGCATTTAACCTCTGTTCAAAACAAAGTTCAAATTGAACAAGTTCAGAATTACACCTATGAGTGACTAAGGCTACCATTTTCAACTAGCCTCAAAAGCCACTTGGCAGGCAAGTCTTTCCCACAGTTTCCTTCACACCCCATCAGTCAACGAAGTGAGGAGAGTAGGTCTGACGCGAAAGGGTCAATGCTACGCTGTGCATGGTTGGAATACAAAGTAGCTGGGATGAATTTAAGAGATGTGCCTCTTCTGGAAGAGAAAACCTGATGGTCAGGGGAGGAGCCAATTCTCTGTGTTTATTTATCTCCTTCATTTATCTCTTCAATGATAAACCAATCACTGGCCTTTGTGGGTGTGGTGGCAACAGATGAAGCTGAACATTGAGATGTATTTTCTCATATTAAATGTATTTTTTCAAATGTATTTTCTATTAGATGTATTTTCTCAATTAAAGGCAAATCCAACCAGGAAGATTTGAATTTGGTTTAAATTAACTAACTTGCTTTGCATGCCACACATCATTGGATGGGAATGCAATGAGAGGGTAACGGCTGCCAATAAGAATGCATTTCCACTAAATATGATGGCCTCCCCGCATGCAAAGCCATGGGAAATGGATATTGTTTTACTTCCCCAGTGCAGCACCTGCAGTGTAGCCAACTACTCTCCCATATCCACATATCTCTCTTTCTTGCCACTTCTCTCTTTCCACCTCTCTCTCTCCATCTCCCGGTCTCTCCATCACTATCTGTCTTTCGTTCTAGCTCTCTCTCTCTCTCTTTCTCTCTCTCTCTCAACTTCTCTCTCGCTATCCACCACTCTCTGTCTCTCCATCTCTCTCTGTCTCTCCACCTCTCTCTCTCCACTTCTTTCTCTCTCCACTTCTCTCTGTTTCTCCACCTTTCTCTGTTTCTCCACCTCTTTCTGTCTCTCCACTTTGCTCTCTCTCTACTTATCTCTCGCTCTCCACCTATCTCTCTGTCTCTGCTTCTCTCTCTCTCCACTTCCCTCTGTCTCACCACCTCTCTCTCTGTCTCTCAACTTCTCTGTCTTTCCACTTCTCTCTGTCTCCATTTCTCTCTCTCTCTCTCTCCACCTATCTCTGTCTCTTCACTTCTCTCTCTCTCCACTTCCCTTTGTCTCTACACTTCTCTCTCTCCACCTATCTCTGTGTCTATCCACCTCTCTCTCTCTCTCTCCGCCTCTCCGTCTCTCCAATTCTCTCTCTCTCCACCTCTCTCTCTGTCTCTTCACTTCTCTCTCTCTCCACTTCCCTTTGTCTCTACACTTCTCTCTCTCCACCTCTCTCCACCTCTCTCTCTCTCTGTCTCTCCACTTCTCGCTCTCCCCACTTCTCTCTGTCTCCACTGCTCTCTCTCTCTCTCTGTCTCTCCACTTCTCTCTCTGTCTTTCAACCTCTCTCTCTGTATCTCCACCGCTCTCTTTCACTTTCAATAGTACTCAAAGTCAGGGGCCAACCGGAATCCCAGAAAGATCATTAGCAGCAGCCATTCTGAGCCCCTTTAGCCAGACCACTGAGCTGGGCTGTAGCCCAGTGAATAACAGCCTCCCTCGCCCATTCCACACAACGAGGTGTCAAGCCACCCTTATTATTCCCTTCCCTTCCCTTGGACTGCGTGCTTATTCTGCCTGTTCTGACGCTTTATCTAATGACACTGCTGACATAGAAAGTGAGGTGGTGAAAGGGGCCTCATTCTGACAGCATGATGGATGCCACAAGTGACAACCTTTTGTTTCAGTAAAACACACTGACATGCCGGCCCTGCACAAGCTAAATGCAGAGGGCAAAGGGGAACAACTTGTTCACTTGTTCTGTGTCATTGAACAAACAATGGCTGTGCCAGAACTTGTTTCTTTTCCAGGTTTTGTTTCACTGTAGATGAGGTTTGTTCTGTGTGGTTCTGTTTATATGCTGTGTGGTACGGTTGATACAAGCACCCAGATCTGTTGAAAAATGTACTCTACTGATGGATTTAAACTTAGTTCTGGTTTCAAAGTACCTCGTGTTTTGTCGCTCTCTGAATAGTTGACTTGGCCCAAAGTGGAGGTTTATTCTCTATGTGCCAAAAATATCAATAAAACCACCTTAGTCACCCATCCAATCTGGTAAAAGCACCTGCTTATGGCAACACAACATAACTCTGGTCCTTCTGTGGCTCAGTTGGTAGAGCTGCGCTTGTCAGAAACACAGGGTAGTGGGTCTGATTCCCGGGACCATGTTTCCTTCCTATTGAACTGCTAGAATGTATGCACACATAACTCTGCGGTCTGTCTCTAGGGGCAAGTTTCCTTCTATTGAACTGCTACTACAGTGAAACACAACATAACTCTGCAGTCTGTCTCTACGTTTCCTATTGAACTGCTACTACAGTCAGAAACACAACATAACTCTGCAGTCTGTCTCTGCAGGGGCAACGTTTTTCCTATTGAACTTACTATAGTCAGAAACACAACATAACTCTGCGGTCTGTCTCTGCAGGGGCAATGTTTCCTTCCTATTGAACTGCTACTACAGTCGGAAACACAACATAACTCTGCGGTCTGTCTCTGCAGGGGCAATGTTTCCTTCCTATTGAACTGCTACTACAGTCAGAAACACAACATAACTCTGCGGTCTGTCTCTGCAGGGGCAATGTTTCCTTCCTATTGAACTGCTACTACAGTCAGAAACACAACATAACTCTGCAGTCTGTCTCTGCAGGGGCAATGTTTCCTTCCTATTGAACTGCTACTACAGTCAGAAACACAACATAACTCTGCGGTCTGTCTCTGCAGGGGCAATGTTTCCTTCCTATTGAACTGCTACTACAGTCAGAAACACAACATAACTCTGCGGTCTGTCTCTGCAGGGGCAATGTTTCCTTCCTATTGAACTGCTACTACAGTCAGAAACACAACATAACTCTGCAGTCTGTCTCTGCAGGGGCAACGTTTCCTATTGAACTGCTACTACAGTCAGAAACACAACATAACTCTGCAGTCTGTCTCTGCAGGGGCAACGTTTCCTATTGAACTGCTACTACAGTCAGAAACACAACATTCTGCAGTCTTCCTATTGAACTGCTACTACAGTCAGAAACACAACATAACTCTGCAGTCTGTCTCTGCAGGGGCAACGTTTCCTATTGAACTGCTACTACAGTCAGAAACACAACATAACTCTGCAGTCTGTCTCTGCAGGGGCAACGTTTCCTATTGAACTGCTACTACAGTCAGAAACACAACATAACTCTGCAGTCTGTCTCTGCAGGGGCAATGTTTCCTTCCTATTGAACTGCTACTACAGTCAGAAACACAACATAACTCTGCAGTCTGTCTCTGCAGGGGCAACGCTTCCTATTGAACTGCTACTACAGTCAGAAACACAACATAACTCTGCAGTCTGTCTCTGCAGGGGCAACGTTTCCTATTGAACTGCTACTATAGTCAGAAACACAACATAACTCTGCAGTCTGTCTCTGCAGGGGCAATGTTTTCTTCCTATTGAACTGCTACTAGTCAGAAACACAACATAACTCTGCAGTCTGTCTCTGCAGGGGCAACGTTTCCTATTGAACTGCTACTACAGTCAGAAACACAACATAACTCTGCAGTCTGTCTCTGCAGGGGCAATGTTTCCTTCCTATTGAACTGCTACTACAGTCAGAAACACAACATAACTCTGCGGTCTGTCTCTGCAGGGGCAATGTTTCCTTCCTATTGAACTGCTACTACAGTCAGAAACACAACATAACTCTGCGGTCTGTCTCTGCAGGGGCAATGTTTCCTTCCTATTGAACTGCTACTACAGTCGGAAACACAACATAACTCTGCGGTCTGTCTCTGCAGGGGCAATGTTTCCTTCCTATTGAACTGCTACTACAGTCAGAAACACAACATAACTCTGCGGTCTGTCTCTGCAGGGGCAATGTTTCCTTCCTATTGAACTGCTACTACAGTCAGAAACACAACATAACTCTGCGGTCTGTCTCTGCAGGGGCAATGTTTCCTTCCTATTGAACTGCTACTACAGTCAGAAACACAACATAACTCTGCGGTCTGTCTCTGCAGGGGCAATGTTTCCTTCCTATTGAACTGCTACTACAGTCAGAAACACAACATAACTCTGCGGTCTGTCTCTGCAGGGGCAATGTTTCCTTCCTATTGAACTGCTACTACAGTCAGAAACACAACATAACTCTGCGGTCTGTCTCTGCAGGGGCAATGTTTCCTTCCTATTGAACTGCTACTACAGTCAGAAACACAACATAACTCTGCGGTCTGTCTCTGCAGGGGCAATGTTTCCTTCCTATTGAACTGCTACTACAGTCAGAAACACAACATAACTCTGCGGTCTGTCTCTGCAGGGGCAATGTTTCCTTCCTATTGAACTGCTACTACAGTCAGAAACACAACATAACTCTGCGGTCTGTCTCTGCAGGGGCAATGTTTCCTTCCTATTGAACTGCTACTACAGTCAGAAACACAACATAACTCTGCGGTCTGTCTCTGCAGGGGCAATGTTTCCTTCCTATTGAACTGCTACTACAGTCAGAAACACAACATAACTCTGCGGTCTGTCTCTGCAGGGGCAATGTTTCCTTCCTATTGAACTGCTACTACAGTCAGAAACACAACATAACTCTGCAGTCTGTCTCTGCAGGGGCAATGTTTTCTTCCTATTGAACTGCTACTACAGTCAGAAACACAACATAACTCTGCAGTCTGTCTCTGCAGGGGCAATGTTTCCTTCCTATTGAACTGCTACTACAGTCAGAAACACAACATAACTCTGCGGTCTGTCTCTGCAGGGGCAATGTTTCCTTCCTATTGAACTGCTACTACAGTCAGAAACACAACATAACTCTGCAGTCTGTCTCTGCAGGGGCAATGTTTCCTTCCTATTGAACTGCTACTACAGTCAGAAACACAATATAACTCTGCGGTCTGTCTCTGCAGGGGCAATGTTTCCTTCCTATTGAACTGCTACTACAGTCAGAAACACAACATAACTCTGCGGTCTGTCTCTGCAGGGGCAATGTTTCCTTCCTATTGAACTGCTACTACAGTCAGAAACACAACATAACTCTGCGGTCTGTCTCTGCAGGGGCAATGTTTCCTTCCTATTGAACTGCTACTACAGTCAGAAACACAACATAACTCTGCAGTCTGTCTCTGCAGGGGCAACGTTTCCTATTGAACTGCTACTACAGTCAGAAACACAACATAACTCTGCAGTCTGTCTCTGCAGGGGCAATGTTTCCTTCCTATTGAACTGCTACTACAGTCAGAAACACAACATAACTCTGCGGTCTGTCTCTGCAGGGGCAATGTTCCCTTCCTATTGAACTGCTACTACAGTCAGAAACACAACATAACTCTGCAGTCTGTCTCTGCAGGGGCAATGTTTCCTTCCTATTGAACTGCTACTACAGTCGGAAACACAACATAACTCTGCAGTCTGTCTCTGCAGGGGCAATGTTTCCTTCCTATTGAACTGCTACTACAGTCAGAAACACAATATAACTCTGCGGTCTGTCTCTGCAGGGGCAATGTTTCCTTCCTATTGAACTGCTACTACAGTCAGAAACACAACATAACTCTGCGGTCTGTCTCTGCAGGGGCAATGTTTCCTTCCTATTGAACTGCTACTACAGTCGGAAACACAACATAACTCTGCAGTCTGTCTCTGCAGGGGCAATGTTTCCTTCCTATTGAACTGCTACTACAGTCAGAAACACAACATAACTCTGCGGTCTGTCTCTGCAGGGGCAATGTTTCCTTCCTATTGAACTGCTACTACAGTCAGAAACACAACATAACTCTGCGGTCTGTCTCTGCAGGGGCAATGTTTCCTTCATAATTGAACTGCTCTACAGTCAGAAACACAACATAAGGTCTGTCTCTGCAGGGGCAATGTTTCCTTCCTATTGAACTGCTACTACAGTCAGAAACACAACATAACTCTGCGGTCTGTCTCTGCAGCGGCAATGTTTCCAATTGAACTGCTACTACAGTCGGAAACACAACATAACTCTGCGGTCTGTCTCTGCAGGGGCAATGTTTCCTTCCTATTGAACTGCTACTACAGTCGGAAACACAACATAACTCTGCGGTCTGTCTCTGCAGGGGCAATGTTTCCTTCCTATTGAACTGCTACTACAGTCGGAAACACTGCTCAAAATGCAATTACGCACTTGGGCACCCGTACGTCCTTTGGAGAAATAACTTCCTGCCTTTTCTTTCATGGATTATTTCTAAGAGTAAAATATAAACCTAGTTAAAGCATTTAGACTAAAAAGTAATCATCTGTTTTTCATGTCCTCCAAGATGGATAGTACGCCAAGATTACATGTTTATAAATGTATTTATATTTACTTGTTAGGTTGTTGTTGTTATTTTTTTGGGGGGGGGGGGTTCCATTTGTTGATATCAATATCTAACAATTTTACTCTCCGATGATTTATGTGGTTACATACTTCAAACAAACATCTATGATGTGTTGTTCTAAACAGTACAATATGTCATTGTCATGGTTGGTGTCAACTCATTCAATTCATGAGATGAAATACTATTCAATTCATGAATTGAAAATTGTCCATTATTTTTAAAGGAGGGTGAAGTTCATTAATTCAGTGATTTAAATGTTCATTAATCCAAGGCGAGTCAACGTTGATGAGTATTACAATGCATTTTGATATAAGTGTAAAATATTGTATCATAAAACAACGTTTAAAAAAATGTAATTAGGCCAACACATTGTGGTTATATTTTTCCTAAAAATCTGTATTTTGGTTTTGATTTACGTTTTGCATAAATCATTGCAATGTGTAGCTAATCAGCGTTTGGTTTTATGTGGGTAATTGTTAGTCAATTAAACTGACTATGCCATTCCATTTTGGTGGTTTGGGTGATAAAAACAAAGTTTGGAACACGGACCAGGCCTCACTTTATTAAATCCAAATCATTCAATTAAATAATTTTCAACAAAATCCATTTTTTACATTAACACAATAAGTTGGTTATTGGCGAAAACATTTGCTATACATTATGCTGACTTTTTCAAATTGGTTGATATACCTTCATTAATTCCCCTCCTCACAATTACTGTGGTTTTCTCATTTTGAATCGTTATCAGATAGGGCATATTTGAACAGGGTAATGCATTTACTGATGTAATTTACGAATGCATGGTGGAGTTAGTTTTATTTGACACAATTAAACGATTTAAAAATAACTAATTAGCCAAAAACAATCGGAGGTTTACAAAGCCTAATTCATATTGGATCAATGTGAGATGCTTAAATTGAATTTGAATTTAAGAACTGAATAATGAACAAATCAGGTCTGCATTAGACTATGCGTAAAATGCGTTTTTCTAGGCATAATAAGAAACCTGCGCAATCACACAAAATACATCCGATCATTATGAGTCTTGCAATTTAGAAAGGACATTTAAATCTCTAAAAGAAATACGTTATAGCGCAAAGCACTTTGTTACAAGGGTAAATCGTTGACTTACCAACAATAGCTGACTTACCAACACATTCGTTTGCCTCTCTTGCGGTTGCGCGCTGCCAAGGACGGTCATAATGGAAAGGTTTGCACCTGTCACACTCCGGCCCCGCGGTGTTGTGCTTGCACTCGCATACCAGGTTTCCTTCCCTATCTTTTACGCACTTTGAAGCGTGGCCGTTGCACTTGCACCGCCCGCCAACCTGCAGGTCTGATACTGCGTAAAAGTAGGAATCTCTAGCCAGCTCCGAGTCGTCCTCGTTCTCATCCCCAAACGTGTGCAGTCGGCTGAACGCCACCTTGATGTCGGTGGCTGTCACCCAGTCCTGCAGCACGGGAGAGTTGTCGAAGTCGTGCGCCGAAGGTCTGCCATCCAAGGTGCTGAACGCAATGAGCCCACCTGTCAGCGGGTGCATGTCCGTGTGAGAGTCTGTGCAAATCGCCTCTTGTTCGTTCTGCTTGGTAATTGCCGCCTTATTCTGCTTGTTATACATCTTCTTACACTGGGTAGAATAGAATTGGAAAGGAACCCAGGATTTGCCATAGTCCATTGACTTGAAGATAGCCATAGATTCGGGTCGGGGTGAACAGAACTGCAAGCTCACATAGGTGACCTCAAATTTTTTACCCAAAGACAAAGTGAGCGTGACGTTCTGAGGATACTGGACATAGTTTTCTGACTGCCAGCAGGTGAGGTTATGAGGGTTGTTGAGATCAGTTAAATACGCGGGTGGATGAGTCTTCTTTGGGTCCCCTGCATCGCAGGTGTGGCAATCCCTAGTCCTCTCCTCACCCTTCTCGGTCACGACGCAATACCTTGAGGCCGGGGTTCCACAGGTGCAGGAGACGCGCACGTCCTTCCCGAAAGCAGAGTTCACGAAATCGGGGATGCACCTCCGGGGGTTGCCGTTCTCATCATAGCATGGGTCTGGAGGGGACGACTGGGCAGCAAACATACTCATCCCATAACCTCCAAGAGCCCCCTTAACCACCAGAGAAATGGCCACCGAGGTGACCCAAACCTCTGAAATCCTTATCATTGTAATCCGTGGTCTTTAGTGTCACTTGCGCTGAAATGTAGTCGTAGAAAAAGAGAGACATATTTAAGATGTTTGTTACATAGATTTAGAGGAACATTATCATATCATGCATTAAAAAATGAATAGCCTATAATATATATATGTATATAAATATATATATGTGACCCTCTATATATAAATGCTATTTAGACTACATCTGAAATTATCCATGGTGAAGACAAACAAGCAGAATACCATTCATACATGTTAATATTAAATCAATAGCCTATGTACATTTTTGTGTTTTGTTCTCCACACATAAACAGATGAAACACAAACAGTCATGCACATGTATGTGAATGAAATCATCTTACGAGACAAAGAAAACTCCACAGAGGACACTACCTCCGAATAACTGTTCAGCCTGGAAGAGAAGTGTTGTAAAACTTAAGAATATAGAGGGCAGCCTACTCTCTTTTTACGCACGAAATTCTACCGCTAGTTTGCCTTTTTTCTGTGTTTCTAGACATAAATTGGAAGGACCAGCTCGCTATTAGCTTCCCTGACTCTGTCTTCCACTCAGTCACACCTCTGTCTACCTCTGTCTCTTGTCTGTCCCATTCCCTTTCTGACGCTCTCACTGTTTGAACAGAGAAGTGAGACCCTGTTATCCAGCAGAGCTTGAGGTCATACGGAGATGCTCGCAGAGCTAAAAGAAAGAACAACGACATCCACTGGTGTGTAACAATAAATTATAAAACATACCTAAACTCAAATGTATTTGAAATATGTTTGTATTCAGCTTATTACATCATATTATTAAAACAACAATGATATTAGGAATTTGTTTCTTATTATTTAAATTATTCAAAGATCACACAGCTGGCAGGTCCAATTGCAGCGGCGGCAGGTACCCTAGTAAAGGTAGCCTGGTAAAAATCGTTGGACTAGTAACCGGAAGGTTGCAAGATCAAACACCCGATCTGACAAGGTAAAAATCTGTCATTCGGCCCCTGAACAAGGCAGTTAACCCACTGTTCCTAGTCCGTCACTGAAAATAAGAATTTGTTCTTTACTGACTTGCCTAATTAAATAAAGGTAAAATGACAAGTTTTAGACAACTTCAAGTGTTCTTCTCAAATTACCACGTGTGCCACAACAGGATAGCAGATGCAGGTATAACTGATAAATAATAATACCAAAACAAGTTTACATCGAATCTCACAAAAGTGCCAATACAACAGGTTTCATCTCAGCCTTAACCGTATTATTGAAGTACTTCTGTAGCATACTGTGGTGAAATGTAACGATAGAGGTCCCGCCAAACTTCAGTAAATTATACGCAAGCAGCGACATCGTGCTGTGGCGGGAAGTACTGTTACGATAAAGGAATTCATAGTAATCTATCCTTGAGACACTACTGCTGACTGTGTCCGCGTTTGTTGGCTACTCTGAAGCTCAGTAAACGCTTTATTGGCAAAATGGAAAAGAATGGGCCAAAAGCAAACCAATGTCACATCCCTTTAAATGTTCCACACATTTCCCATATTGAAAAAGTGTAATTTGTGTGGCATTTTTTTTCAGATACGTGGTCATGGCGGGAAGGAATACAACTTTGATCAAATACATTTTTTTGTAGCTAACCTTACCCTTTTCCTAACCTTAACATAATTATCCTAACCTGATACGTGAATTATCCTAACCTTATGCGTAAAATTCTCCTAGCCTGCCATGAGAAGTCAAATCTGGCAAAGCGGTAAACCATCTAGTTAAAACCCAGATATTGAGAGGAGCGAGATGCAAGACTTTACTCTCACACAGTCACACACAGCGCATGTACAAGGGTTCACTTCACGCTGCTCATAGCTTATTAGCCCAGGGCACCAAAACGCAGAGCAATTGAGCCTCGCACTTTAACACTCTTAGTTGTTGCGAAAATTGACACACTGCTGGTCATCACTAGTTACCACAGCCACAAAATTACAATTATGGCTAAAACATGTCCTCTACGGGACATCTATATCATGTCCTATACAATCGTATTTTAAACCTTACCGTTGCGTTAACCCTAACCACACTGCTGTTATACCTTACCCTAACCTTAAATTAAGACCAAAAAGCAAATGTTTGTTTTCATGAATTTTTAAGAGATAGACCATTTTGACTTTGTGGCTGTGCTATCTTGTGGACACCCACTATACTGTTACTTTTTTGCATCTACTTCATATCGCACAATCATTTCGCTACACTCGCATTAACATCTGCTAACCATGTGTATGTGACAAATACAATTTGATTTGATTTGATTTGATCGTGTCGCTGGGTCTAAATTTAAGGCTTCAAAGATGTTTTACAGTTTCAGTTGACCAGAAGTTGTTAATGTTATGCCATTTTTCAGATATTATAATCTGTCCGATACTTAGATAGAAGTAGGCCTACTTAATTACTTTGACAAGCTGTCAATCTCTTGACAATATGTTAAATGAGCTAAATTAATTTGAAATGCCCTGCCCTCATACCACCACAATGCCAACTACCTCCTCAACATGACTTTCATTCAGTTCCTGTTTAGCTACACATGCTCACTTGACTTTGCATTTGGATCATCTATTTTCGTTGGGCTGTGGCAGCACACACAGTGAAGGATGTGGTCACTGTATTCGTGTCCCTTCCACTGGTGAGCCACAGCTGGATGGAAAAAAATCGCTGGGATATAAAGCACTACTGAATGACACATACCCTTCAGGACAGCTGCAGGTAAGATTTAACAATCTTCACTCAGTGTCTGGTCTACTGCTTTGATGAAATGTCAACAGGTCCTTTCTCCTAGAATAATTTAGACATTGTGTAAGAACTTGATGGTGTATGTCTTGACTCAAGACTTGGGAAAGGAAAATAATTGAGACTCAAGTTTTGAGTTTAAGCTGTAGTTGAGTGTGTGTGCAGTGTTGCTACCCTCTGTACCCAACAATAACACTGATCTCACCTCTGGTGCAAACCAAGATCAGTCGCTTAGATTTCTTAGAAAATGGGCCCATTTTGCAGAGGTGTGAAATGTCTAAAACTTCCAAAAAACATTGCTGCAAAAGCAAAGTGTTGCTAAAGCCTTCGTTTCCTGTTCCTCTTTCAACATATCATCCACAGAATCTGTCAACAACAGTCTTAACCAAGTCACAAAATGATCGTTGTGGTGTTGCTTCATGTACTCCAACACACTCAGTTATTGTTGCTCCCAGTACAGTGTTGTTGTCCCTGTGTTATGTGGGAGTCCTCCGGCCGGCACCATGGATCACAGGAACAGTGTCACAGGGGGACACCTGCTTCCTCTGCTGAGGTTGGAATTCTAGCCAGTACAGTAATGTCAAGTAGAAAATTGTCAGTAGAAGGACCTTACGGAAGAGCTCAGATACTTTCAATGTGGCACCGTCAGAAGATGCCACCTTTCCAACAAGTAGGTTAGTCAAATTTCTGCCCAGCTAGAGCTGCCCCGGTCAACTGTAAGTGTTGTTATTGTGAAGTGGAAACGTCTAGGAGCAACAACGGCCCAGCAGCTAAGTGGTAAGCCACACAATCTCATAGAATGGGACCGTTGAGTGCCGAAGCCCGTAGCATGTAAAAATCGTCTGTCCTCGGTTGAAACACTCACTACTGAGTTCCAAACTGCCTCTAGAAGCAACGTGTTCGTCGGGAGCTACATGAAATGGGTTTCCATGGCCGAGCAGCCGCAAACAAGCTTAAGATCACCATGCGTAATGCCAAGCGTCGGCTGGAGTGGTGTAAAGCTCGCTGCCATTGGACTCTAGAGCAGTGGAAACGCGTTCTCTGGCGTTATGAATCATGCTTCACCATCTGGCAGTCCAACGGACTAATCTGGCTTGGCGGATGGCAGGAGAACGCTACCTGCCCTAATGCACAGTGCAAACTGTAACGTTTGGTGGAGGAGGAATAATGGTCTGGGGCTGTTTTTCTTGGTTCAGGCGAGGCCCCTTAGTTCCAGTGAAGGGAAATCTTAATACTACAGCATATAATTACATTCTAGATGATTCTTTGCTTCCAACTTGTGGCAACAGTTTGGGGAAGGCCCTTTCCTGTTTCAGCATGACATTTCCCCCATGCACAAAGTGAGGTCCATACAGAAATGGTTTGTCGAGATCGGTGTGGAAGAACTTGACTGGCCTGCACAGAGCCCTGACCTCAACCCCATCAAACACCTTTGGGATGAATTGAAATTCTGGCTGCGTGCCAGGCCTAATCGCCCAATATCAGTGCCTGGCCTCATTAATGCTCTTGTGGCTGAATTGAAGAAAGTTCCCGCAGCAATGTTCCAACGTCTAGTGGAAAGCCTTCGCAGAAGAGTGGAGGCTGTTATAGCAGCATAGGGGGACCAACTCTATATTAATGCCCATGATTTTGGAATGAGATGTTCGATGAGCAGGTGTCCACATACTTTTGGTCATGTAGCATACGTAAAAAGCTACCATCAAGTTCACACAACAGAACTGTAAATATGGTACGTGTGCACAGTGAGTAGAGCAATGTAATTGTATTATTCCATGTCATCACATTCCTGCCTTAAAGATACACTTCCGGGATCTTCAGCACAACAAATATGTAACATATTGCACAAATTGGATTTGTAACATATCACACAAATTGCTACATTTGTATAATACTGCATCATACAAATTGCACAATTCCTAACATCACACGAAATAGATGATGCCGTACACAATTGGATGACACTTTCAAAACTACTGGCTGAAATGATATAAAGTTTTAGAGTGATCTTGAACTGCCATTACATCTAAATATCTCCTAATCTCATGTAGGGTATGAACTTTACCCTCGGAGTGCTTCCTTAGTCACGTTCCAAGTAATCATAATAGGGAGGCTCTTTTCCTGTTTGTTCTGCCACAGGTGACTCTCAGTTTCCTATTGACATCTCAGTCCCTGTTGCATGGCAACAGTGGCAGGGCTGCCTTTGGACCCCAGCTGTACTTCACAATGACATCTTCCTGTCTGCACACATGAAGAAAGAGACCCTCCAGGTTAAATATAGGGCCCCATGGGGACCCAGGTCTGTGTGGGAGGTCACAGCAGCTTTACTCTGGGCCTAAGGCTCTTATTTAATATATGCCCAATCTGATCATCAGTCTGTGGATTAACAAAGAGCCAGGGGAGTTCACACTGCTGAAACATGGAAGTGTTCTTTTCTGATAGACTTCTCCATCACCATTTATTTATTACAGCTTTTAGCCATCCACAGATCAAACACTTGTGGTTGCAAGTAATTAAGTAATTAAGAAAAAAACGGCAATGTTGTTCAAATAATGAAAATCCTGTGATGTTTTTGCAGGAGATCTAAGATGGAGCACACCTCGTGTACAGAGGACCGTATCCACCACGCCCTGGACAGGTGCCTTTATGGCCTGGGCCACAACTCTCCCAACACACAGCCCTGGAACGGTAAGCCTCAGCACTTAGATTTACTGATCTAATGTTCTTTGAAAAGCATATCTCTTAAGAAGGAAGTTCAATCATCTCAAAATCCAAATGTAATATCCGGATATGATTAATCAGTGTGAAATTTCACCACTTTCGCATCTGAATGTTAATGAATGTGGTACATCGGTTATGCAGTCAATCATGTGTGTTTTCATTCATAAAAAATACTCCCATTGTTGTGAAACAGTGTTAAAATGTTGGGTCATCTAGTTTCGCCATGAGTCAAAGGGGAAATGAAAGAGGTGACACATGGGGGAGGAGGGGGTGAGGACATAGCTCACATGTCAAATAGGAAATAGAGATAATTTCCAGGGAATTTCTAGGGCCTAAATGACTCAAAAGAACAAATGGTATATAAAGCATCAGGCTGTAAGACTCCAGAGTGACAATCAAGCACAAGGGTGTGTGGTATATGGCCAAGGGCTGTTCTTACGTACAACACATTGCAGAGTGCCTGGATACTACAATATACCTGGTATATTGGCTATATACCACAAACCACAAACCCCCAAGGTGCCTTATTGCTATTATTATTTTTTAATGTTACCTTTATTTAACTAGGCAAGTCAGTTAAGAACAAATTCTTATTTTCAATGATGGCCAAGGAACAGTGGGTTAACTGCCTGTTCAGGGGCAGAACGACAGATGTGTGTACCTTGTCAGCTCAGGGGCAACCTCTCTTGCAACCTCTCGGTTACTAGTCCAACGCTCTAACCACTAGGCTACGCTGCCGCCCCAGCGGACAACGTAATTAGAACAGTAAAAATAAGTGTTTTGTCATACCCATGGTAAACGATCTCATATACCACGGCTGTCAGCCAATCAGCATTCAGGGCTGGAACCACCCAGTTTGTAATGCGATATAAGTACTTTACATTTGTCCACACCCACTTAAATAAACTCGTATTAAATATGGACTGTATGGACTGTAAATATGGACTGTATGGACTGTATATGGACTGGATTGTTTGGATTTGACCACCATTCCTACTGAAAGGGGAAGTAAGAAAGTATATTTGTCCTACATTGTGTGTTTGTCTGTGTGTTTAGCTGGCCTGTGCATAAACCGCTGGAGTTTAGAGGAACTAGTGAAGCGAGATCCACAAAACTTCATCATCCTACTGCAGCAGATTCTGAGGAAAACTAGGGAGGTATGGCTCTCCATGTAATGAACTGTTCAACATCTGTGTAATTTACTGTAGCTGTAATGTAACTGTAATGTAGCTGTAATGTAACTGTAATGGAGCAGTAATGTAACTGTAATGTAACTGTAATGTACCGTAGCTGTAATGGAGCTGTAATATAGCTGTAATGTAATTCTATATTCTGTAGGTTCTAGAGCAGTCCCAGGATGAGCTGGTGGTCCCACTGGCTCTCCTGTTCTCTTCTACTCTTCTGCAGGTGAGCCCAGATACAGTAGACCGCCACACCACAGAAACTCATCATCACCAACCATGACCAGAAACCCACGTGTGGACAGTCTCAGACCAGTCCAATGTAGCGTAGTTCTCCGATGATCCAGTAAATATCTCTCCTCTGTTTCAGACCCCTCACTTCTCCCCTGACTCTGGGGTGCTGCAGGATGCCTGTGAGGTGTTCCACTGTTTCCTGTCCTGGCCGGAGCCCTGCTGCAGTGCCAGCCGACACCTGCTCTCCCTCATCCAGCAGGAGGTCAGGGCACCAGGTATTGAACCCTTGACTCTATACAGCCTTCCTGTTGGTATGGGTCTCATCTCATCTGTCACTTGTCACTGTCCTGATTCATGTTCCATTTCCTTCCACATGGTGGCACTATTGTTTAAACCAGGGCTCTCCAACCCTACCTTCCTGTAGGTTTTCGCTCCAACCCTAATCTAGCACACCTGATTATAACAATTAGCTGGTTGATAAACTGAATCAGGCTCGTTAAAACTGGGGTTGGATCGAAAACCTACAGGAGGATAGTTCTCCAGGAACAGAGTTGGAGAGCCCTGGTTTAAACAATAAAATACAAACAAAACCAGCACTTATACTGTATTTCCACCAGGTATCTCATTTCAAAGACTATTGAGAGAAGAACAGGGCTTGACCACCACCACCACCACCACCACCACCACCACCACCAATCACTCCAAAACTATGTAAGGCAACACAGACCATCCGTGATTAAATCATTCAACATCGCCCCAACTTGAAACATTTAAACACAAACCACTGTTCTCCTCTTTGTTGTGTGTGTGTGATCATAACTTGTGTGTGTGACTGTATTAGGACGGTATTGTTAATGAGCCCAGGTGAGGATGTCCCTCCCGAGCTCCTGTCTGTCTCTGAGCAGCTGAGTGGTGTCTGTCACTCCCAGAGGGACACCTCCATCACCCTGATCAAACATGCCTTCCAGGCTGCCCTGGGGACCAAGTACCCCCTCCAGATACTGCATCATGCACTGCAGGTATGTCCTATTATATGTGATTCCTAAATGATGTGTTCACAGTTCAGTTACTTCACCTACTGTCACATAGGCATTTCTATATGATTATCTGTACTCATAAATTACATTTTTACATTCACCATTTTCTAGCTCCATAGTTTAACGTATTTTTGGTTGTTCATTTTGGATTTATGCATATATGCATTATGCATGGTGCACCAACACTACTGCAGATAATCTGTATCATACATATACTGCTAGCAAACAGGTTATACAATATCTGTATTTGTCAAACAGTCAAAAGGGGCAGAGGATCTGGAGCAGCTTGTGACTGCAGTAACAGAGGCCCTGGAGACAGCAGCCTCTACACAGGACCCAGACGCAGCCAGAGAGAGTCTATTGCAGAGCCTAAAGGGGCTGGTGGAGAGCATTGGCATACCCCCTCCAGACTGCCATACAAGCCCTGGTGAGAGAACTTTACGACATGCTTCATCATAATCTCACCATCTGAGGTGTTCCTGGAACAGATAAGCTGGTCTACTTTGGGCAAACAGGACGGACTGGAGATGATTAGAGATAGACAGATGAGGAAGTGAAATGAGTAATGACTCTGAGAAACTCACAGTGTCACATACAATGCTTGATCATACTTGATCTGATTAGTCTTGGATCTTTCTCTTATTATTAGGAAATGTCCATACACTGACGCTGCCCTTAGCCAAATGTCACATGTACTCCTGGGATAAGGACAACTTCGGTAATGAGCTTTTTTCCCATTGCTTCTTTCTCCATATTCAAGACAGTATATTTCAACACCATACTGTAAAATCTGTATAGCCTTTGTGTCTGTGGACTGTTAATGATGTAATTCTGTGTATTCGTTCAGACATTTTAAATGACCTTCTTCAGAGTGAGCTGGACCAGCTCCCAGTCTTTAACCTTCCCACAGACAAGGGAGAGGAGGATGATGAAGATGAGGAAACAGAGGAGGAAACAACAAAGAACCGATACACAGACCACCGGATCTCCACTGTGTCCATCTGCTCCAAAGACTCTATGTTCTCCAGCTACTCCCTGTCCTCCAGCTTGTCTGTGCCCTCCACCCTGTCTGAGTCTTCTGGGGTGGACAGTGACTTCAGCGAGGACTTGGAGACAGATGACGGTCAACCAGAGACCAGGACGAGACCAAAGTCAAAAGTCCACCTCAGCCAGCGTTTCTCCATGCTCTTCAAGTCCCAACGCAGCTCCTCCCTCTGCCGACGCGCACAGAGCATGGGCTCCCGTGGTGATGTCATTAGAGACGGCCCATCTGGGGCGCTGTTCAAGCGCTCCAAGTCATTGCCTAGACAGGTCCGCCTTCCCCGCCAGCCCCGCAGTTCAGGGGTGCCTGCCCCCACCTCAGATGGACCGTTTCCCCAGAGTCACCACGTGTGTGTCCGGAAGAGGCCCATTCTGAGTTGTGAGGAGGGGGATGGGGTGGAGATGTCCACCCTGGTCAGGGTGGTAGTGTTTGGGGGGGACCGGGAGGCAGGGAGGCTGGCCAGGGCCTACACTGACCTACAGCAGAGGGAGAGCAGGTGTCCTCGCCTCACTAGGGCCTACAGGCTGCAGTTCTACTTTGTCCCTGTGAAGAGAGGGAACCTGGGAGGTCCAGGAGGAGTGTCCATAGTGCCTGAGGGGCACCTAGGGAGTCTACTGAAATGCCCAACATCTACGGTGAGAATACCCAGCTTCTTGATTCTTCCAGAAGAGGACAAGAGCATTATCTACAGCTGACTTCATAGTTGTGTACAGAAGACTAAAACATTATGACGTGCCATTAGATATGACAATGAGAGCTTATAATCTCTTCCTAACCCTAACATTGTACAACTTATCTTATCTTGGCTGTCACATCCAGAAGTCAAATGCAGTTATACTTGAGGACAGCACCACTGACATCGCCCAGTTGATAGGCATGACTGACCCCTGGTACAAACAGAGCGTGCTTAGTCTCCTCAGCCTGTCCTCTGATGTCCTGTGCCAGGTACCACAATTACAACTTCACCTGGGTTCCTTTTCAAACAGACCATCATGTGCCCTTTAATTATCCTAACTGGGGATTGTATTTCTACATGAATGTAATTTCCCAGACAACTTCTAAAGTGGATTGTGACTCAGATAGCAGCTCCTCTGAGCGCGTTCTCCTCCTGGCAGACCTGGTGCTGTATTACTGTCGAAATGCAGCACAGCCTGTTCTGTTACAACTCTACCAGGCTGAGGTGAGCCCGGTCCTACTTTAAGGAATACATACAGTACCAGTCAAACGTTTGGACACACCTACTCATCCAACGGGTTTTCTTGATTTTTACTATTTTCTACATTGTAGAATAATAGTGAAGACATCGAAACTATGAAATAACACATATGGAGTCATGTAGTAACGAAAAAAGTGTTAAACAAATCTACAAATTTTTTATATTTGAGATTCTTCAAAATAGCCACCCTTTGCCTTAATGACAGCCTTGCACGCTCTTGGCATTCTCTCAATCAGCTTCATTAGGTAGTCACCTGGAATACTTTTCAATTAACAGGTGTGCCTATTTAAAACTTAATTTGTGGAATTACTTTCCTTAATGTGTTTGAGCCAATCAGTTGTGTCGTGACAAGGTAGGGGTGGTATACAGAAGATAGCCCTATTTGTTAAAATACCAAGCCCATATTATGGCAAGAGCTGAAGGTCAGTCATTGCAGAAAATTTCAAGAACTTTGAAAGTTTCTTCAAGAGCAGTCGCAAAAACCATCAAGTGCTATGATGAAACTGGCTCTCATGAGAACCACCACAGGAAAGGAAGACCCAGAGTTACCATCGGTTTTGTGCGTGATTGTTTTAAGTATGTTCGGTCCGTTATTGTGGGCTCGGTATTACGACATGTTATTGGAATATTTGAGTAAAGTTACTTGTGTTACTCATCTCTGCTGTCCTGCGCCTGACTCCTCTGCACCAGCTACACCCAGACCATTACATTTTGGTTACTACATGATTCCATATGTGTTATTTCATAGTTTTGATGTCTTCACTATTATTCTACAATGTATGAAATAGCAAAAATAAAGAAAAACCCTTGAATGAGTAGGTGTGTCCAAACTTTTGACTGGTACTGTATTTCAAAACTGTATTCAGATTGTAGGATACAAGGACATTCTATACAGGCATATCTGTCTACACCAGTAAATGGATGATTGAGTCCACATGACTGATGTTTTTCACACAAACACGTGCATGCCATTCAAAGTACTTTCAATTATGTGTAACATAGCTGACTCTGGCTGGGGGAGAGAAGAGAAGAGAGGTGTTCATCCATTCCTTGGAGCTTGGACACACAGCAGGGACACGAGCCGTTAAGGCCATGGGTGAGTTTGCCCACCTCGAACACGCACGCATAGGCACACTTATGCATGCACTTGCACAAAAACACACACACCACTCGCAAAGGTTATTTAACAAAACATGCCTGTGTTTTATCCTAGAATCTATATGTGTGTCTGCCCTTCTACTGTAATATCTAGTCATGACTGCCTCTGTGTTACAGGTGCAGCTAGCAAAAGGTTTGGGATTGATGGAGATCGTGAGGCCCTGCCATTAGCACTATATATTGTTTATAACAAGGTATTATTTAGCACTTTTTCAAAAACACAATTACAAAATTACTTGAGAGACATTATTTTCCAACCCTTCCATCATTCTATTTTAGGTTTTTGTAAGTGGGAGGAGTCAAAGGACAGAAACAGACATGGTTTGCACCTCAATAAACTTGAGGAAAGCCTGCAAGAGACCTCAGCAGCTAGGTATGTGGCTTACCGCAAGCTTTGAAGAAGATGAATTGAGAAAGATGAATACAAAAATAGATGTAATATTTTACACATATTTAGTCATATTTTTCTCTTGACATAACTCCCATGAAATGTTATTTTAATCTTGTTAGTTTCTGTGCAGTTGTTAGAAAATATGACATGAACTACTCAAGATAATGTGTTTGTATCTAGATTCTAAAATGGAGAGTCTTCACTTGACAATGACAGAGGTGTTGAAGATACAGAGCTCCAAATCCAAGAAAAACTACAATCAGGTGAAATAGAGACACATTGCTTGACACCTGGGCAGAAGAGACATAAGCAACCGCTTAGGGCCCCGCGGCCGCCTGGGGGCCCCCAACCCACAAAAACAATATATAAATATTGTATATAAATATATATATATAATATATATATAAATATAATATAACCAAATAGGGCTATCTTCTATATATATATACAGTACCAGTCAAACGTTTGGACACACCTACTCATTCAAGGGTTTTTCTTTGTGTTTACTATTTTCTACATTGTAGAATAATAATGAAGACATCAAAACTATGAAATAACACATTAAATCATGTAGTAACCAAAAAAGTGTTAAACAAATCAAAATATATTTCATAATGGTAAAATACCAAGTCCATATTATGGCAAGAACAGCTCAAACAAGCGAAAAGAAACTACAGTCCATCATTACTTTAAGACATGAAGGTTAGTCAATGCGGAACATTTCAAGAATTTTAAACGTTTCTTAAAGTGCAGTCGCAAAAACCATCAAGTGCTATGATGAAACTGTCTCTCATGAGGACCGCCACAGGAAAGGAAGACCCAGAGTTACCTCTGCTGCAGAGGATAAGTTCATTAGAGTTACCAGCCACAGAAAATGCAGCCCAGATAAATGCTTCAAAGAGTTCAGGTAACAGAAACATCTCTCTGAAACTGTTCAGAGGAGACTGTGTGAATCAGGCCTTTGTGGTCAAATTACTGCAAAGACACTACTACTAAAGGACACCAATAATAAGAAGAGACTTGCTTTGGGCCAAGAAACACGAGCAAAGAACATTAGACTGATGGAAATCTGTCCTTTGGTCCAACCACCATGTCTTTGTAAGACGCAGAGTAGGTGAACGGATCATTTCTGCATGTTTGGTTCCCACCGTGAAGCATGGAGGAGGAGGGGGTGCTTTGCTGGTGACACCTTCAATGATTTATTTAAAATTCAAGACACACTTAACCAGCATGGCTACCACAGCATTCGGCAGCGATACGCCATCCCATCTGGTTTGTGCTTAGTCCCACTATCATTTGTTTTTCAACAGGACAATGACCCAACACACCTTCAGGCTGTTTTAGTGTCACGCCCTGACCATAGAGGGCTGTTCATTCTCTATGGTGGTTGGGGCATGACAGTGACTAGGGTGGGTTATCTAGGGGAATTATAATTCTATGTTGGCCTGATATGGTTCCCAATCAGAGGCAGCTGATTATCGTTGGCTCTGATTGGGGATCATATTTAGGTAGCCATTTCCTCCATTATGTTTGTGGGATCTTGTGTTTGTGTAGCTGCCTGTGAGCAGCCCAGAACGTCATGTTTCATTTGTGCTTGTTTGTTTTTGTTTGGTGAGTTTCGATTTATTAAAATATGTGGAACTCTACGCACGCTGCGCCTTGGTCCATTCATTAGGACGAACGTGACAGAAGATCGAACCACCAAAGTACCAAGCAGCATGGCCAGCATAGTCGTTGATCCTCCTTCGCTGCCTCCGTCTGCTTCCATGGCAGGGTCTTGTCCCCTGAGAAAAGGGAGTGGAGGACATCATGGACATTGGGAGGAGGTTATGGCAGGGGACAAGACCCTGCCATGGAAGCAGACGGAGGCAGCGAAGGAGGATCAACGACGACTCCGGGGTTCACAACCAAGACGCAAGCATGAGAGGCAACCATGTTATGCTGTGATATGCACTGTGTCTCCAGTGCGCATCCACAGCCCGGTGCGCTCAGTGCCAGCTCTCTGCACTTGCCGAGCATCCAGCCAGGACAGGTTGTGCCGGCTCAGCACTCCTGGTCTCCAGTACGCCTCCTCGGACCAGGATATCCTGCGCCGGCTCTGCCTTCACAGCCCAGTGCGTCCTGTGCCAGCGCCCCGCACTTGCCAGGCTAAAGTGAGCATCCAGCCAGGACAGGTTGTGCCAGCTCTACGCTCTAGACCTAGACAGTGCGCCTCCACAATCCAGTACGTCCTGTGCCTCCTCCCCGCACTCGCCCTGAGGTGCGTGTCATCAGCCCGGTGCCACCTGTACCGGTCCCACGCATCAGGCCTCCAGTGCGGCTCCACAGTCCAGAGCTTCCAGCGACAGTTCCCAGTTCAGAGCTTCCGGCGACAGGTCCCAGTCCAGAGCTTTCGGCGACAAGTCCCAGTCCAGAGCGTACGGCGACGTTTCACAGTCTGGAACCTCCTGAGACGGTCCGCGGTCCGGAGAGTTTTCTCTTAGTACTGTTTATCAGTCACTAACAGTCACTCAATCGTCTAGCCAGCAACTTGTAGTAATCATTGTCGAATTCCGACACTTTACCCATTGGCCACATTGATATTGTTAGTCACTCTGACTCAGATATCATATTAACATGGCATAATTACATTTACATTACATTTAAGTCATTTAGCAGACGCTCTTATCCAGAGCGACTTACAAATTGGTGCATTCACCTTATGACATCCAGTGGAACAGCCACTTTACAATAGTGCATCTAAATCTTTTAAGGGGGTGAGAAGGATTACTTTATCCTATCCTAGGTATTCCTTAAAGAGGTGGGGTTTCAGGTGTCTCCGGAAGGTGGTGATTGACTCCGCTGTCCTGGCGTCGTGAGGGAGTGTGTTCCACCATTGGGGAGCCAGAGCAGCGAACAGTTTTGACTGGGCTGAGCGGGAACTGTACTTCCTCAGTGGTAGGGAGGCGAGCAGGCCAGAGGTGGATGAACGCAGTGCCCTTGTTTGGGTGTAGGGCCTGATCAGAGCCTGGAGGTACTGAGGTGCCGTTCCCCTCATAGCTCCAGGCAAGCACCATGGTCTTGTAGCGGAGAGCTTCAACTGGAAGCCAGTGGAGAGAGCGGAGGAGCGGGGTGACGTGAGAGAACTTGGGAAGGTTGAACACCAGACGGGCTGCGGCGTTCTGGATGAGTTGTAGGGGTTTAATGGCACAGGCAGGGAGCCCAGCCAACAGCGAGTTGCAGTTCAGACGGGAGATGACAAGTGCCTGGATTAGGACCTGCGCCGCTTCCTGTGTGAGGCAGGGTCGTACTCTGCGGATGTTGTAGAGCATGAACCTACAGGAACGGGCCACCGCCTTGATGTTAGTTGAGAACGACAGGGTGTTGTCCAGGATCACGCCAAGGTTCTTAGCGCTCTGGGAGGAGGACACAATGGAGTTGTCAACCGTGATGGCGAGATCATGGAGCGGGCAGTCCTTCCCCGGGAGGAAGAGCAGCTCCGTCTTGCCGAGGTTCAGCTTGAGGTGGTGATCCATCATCCACACTGATATGTCTGCCAGACATGCAGAGATGCTATTCGCCACCTGGTCATCAGAAGGGGAAAGGAAGATTAATTGTGTTCGTCTGCATAGCAATGATAGGAGAGACCATGTGAGGTTATGACAGAGCCAAGTGACTTGGTGTATAGCGAGAATAGGAGAGGGCCTAGAACAGAGCCCTGGGGGACACCAGTGGTGAGAGCGCGTGGTGAGGAGACAGATTCTCGCCACGCCACCTGGTAGGAGCGACCTGTCAGGTAGGACGCAATCCAAGCGTGGGCCGCGCCGGAGATGCCCAACTCGGAGAGGGTGGAGAGGAGGATCTGATGGTTCACAGTATCGAAGGCAGCCGATAGGTCTAGAAGGATGAGAGCAGAGGAGAGAGAGTTAGCTTTAGCAGTGCGGAGCGCCTCCGTGATACAGAGAAGAGCAGTCTCAGTTGAATGACTAGTCTTGAAACCTGACTGATTTGACTGACTGATAATTCATGGCAAGATGTGTAGAAATGCAGGAAATTCGCTTTAAGAAAATTACAAAAATGTTTCCCCATCCTATGGGGAAATGTGCAGAATTACAGGAAATTAGATCTAAAACTGGCAATTTTTCTCTCCACCACATGGCACAATTTGTAGAATTGTATGAAATGACAGATAGGATCTTAATTTGATGACTTGTTTGTTGCAGAGAATTGTCCAAACAGCACAGTTCATGGAAATTGTCATGAACAGTCATGTGTAGTGGCTTACCTTGACTAACTCGTGTCCCTTGCATCCTTGACCTCTCCCCTCAGCAGATCTCCAGGTCAGAGGTGAAGGTGGACAAGGTCCAGGTGAGTGGTGGCAGTGGGATCACCTTCCCTGTGTGTCTGGACCAGGATGAGAAGAAGATCATCCAAAGCGTCATCAGGTACTGTATCAATTAAACCAACCACAGGCCTGATCATGTGCAGCCAATATACAGTATATTACAGAATGAATTTACATGGCATGTTGCTGACCCAATAATTATTCTGTTGTGTGTAGGTGTGAGGTGTCGTTGTGCTGTAAACCAGGCAGCGGTTCTGACTGGAGGTCTCACAGGAGCCAGCCTGGTCAGGTCCAGCCACTACACCCCTCCTTCTGCTCCCTGCTCTGCCTGCCCATCACCTCCTTCTGTGGCTCTCAACCGTCATAAACCACTGGACTAGGCTACAACGTTCCTCTCCTAAACCACTCAGACATGAACACCCACATGATGTTCTGATAATAATGTTTTCCATTTAGCATGAAGCTTTTATCCAAAGCAACATACAGTCATGTGTACATACATTTTATGTATGGTCCCTGGAATCAAACCCACTACCCTGGTGTTACAAGTGCCATGCTCTACCAACTGAGCTACAGAGGAAGTTGTATTATTTTGCACATCTGGTGTTCTGTGTACTGTAATAGTCAACTCAGTCAAAAATATTTTGGCTGCATGATCGTTTATCCTGTTTTATTTTTTGACAACCTTGAGTGGATGCCTTGTGATGCATTGTACTTGTGTGAGGATGTCTAGACTAGACAAAGGGGATTTTACTGTTGTGGTGCTGTGAGAAAATGTGTTTCACTCAAGATATTGTACAGTCCCCATAGGCTTCCATGTGCATTGCTAGCAGTGCACTGTACATTTTTTTGTCATTCTTATCATGCCTGAATATTCATTCATTGAAATGTTCTCTATGCTATGTCAACATTTCAGTTTTCAACTATGAATGACCCTGAGGACTCCTCAGTTCTCATTGACAAGTGTATAACATGAATAAATACATATATTTATTGAAATAAAGAAAACATATTTAACAGGATTCCACACTGTTGAATTTATTTCAGCTAAGCAATAATATAAAGGAAGTGAACATTGGGTCGCACGTCAGCCTGCCTACATATTACAAAGAAGGTGTGGCCAAATATACTGCTTTAGTTTCTGTCGCCTACTAGATTAGCCAGGAGGGCTGACGCACAACTCACGTACCTAGAGAGGCTACATGATAGAATGTGGGTAATGAATTGTATTTTTTAACCAAACTTCCATCTACGAAAGCAACGGGTTACCGTGTAGCTGCAGCTCCTCATCAGTCAATTCGTCCACGTCCAGTGTCAGCGTACAGTGGCAACATGCAAGGCAGGTGAATCTCTGTAGGATGACTACTGTATAATTCATTATATTACAGGCTATACTGTAATAGTCAAGTGTATTTGCACCACCTGTAAAGCAGACTTTTGCGATAGTGTTGTAATAGTGATTGCTGCAATGTAGAGTTTGCTGTTTTTACATCTAGAACTCTAACACATATATGTTATTTTTAATGATCTCAGTCATAAATCACTGCACATTGATATCAATTTCACTGTTGCTTATGACCATTGTTTTGTAAATAGCCTAGGTCAGCAATAGTTTACATATAGGCTTATGCTGAGCCAGTCAACTGGGTTCCCTAAGGAGTTTTTCACCCTAGGCTTGCACTTTTAAAGTTCACTTCAGTGACAAATTACTAAAAAGGTATATACAATTAGACTAGGATTGATTTGATTGATTGATCTGTGTAGTTAATACATCTTTTCATTATTGGTCTTTCTGCCTTCAGTTTGTCAGAGAGTACTTCTCAGTTTATAACGAGTCGTCATGCTCTCTACACCCACACATTTCTGTAGACAGGAAACAGGTTCATTCTGGCCTCTAAGTGTGATCTGAGGAGGCTTACTGTACTGTATGCTATGTGTTGATATGGAACAGCAGCATTAGGCCGTTTGAGTTTGTATGAATGTAATAGGGTTTTCATGTATATTTGTAAATTACATAAATTCATCAATTATATTTTGTCAAAATAATTTCTCACAAAGTTTCTCTGTATGTATCAACTTTGGTGTCTGGTAGGCTAGGTGTCTCTTATCAAGTGAATGATCAGAAAGTCTTCATGTTTTTATGAGTTGCGGAGATGTGCCCTTCTGTTTCTTGTCTTAGAGTGCATTTGGAAAATATTCAGACCCCTTGACTTTTTCCACATTTTGGTACATTACCTTATTCTAATTCTAATATTGATTAAATACATTTTCCCCTCATCAATCTACACACATATCCCAGAATGACAAAGCAAAATAGGTTTTTAAAAACATTTGCAAAAAATAAGACTCTTTACTCAGTCATTTGTTGAAGCACCTTTGGCAGCGATGACAGCATCATGTCTTCTTGGGTGTGACGCTACAAGCTTTGCAACCCTGTATTTGGGGAGTTTCTCCCATTCTTCTCTGCAGATAGTCTCAAGCTCTGTCAGGTTGGATGGGAGTGTTGCTGCACAGCTATTTTCAGGTCTTTACAGAGATGCTCAATCGAGTTCAAGTCCGGGCTCTGGCTGGGCCACTCAAAGACATTCAGAGACTTGTCCCGAAGCCACTCCTGCATTGACTTGGCTGTGTGCTTAGGGTCATTCTCCTGCTGGAAGGTGAACCTTCACCCCAGTTTGAGGTCCTGAGCGCTCTGGAGCAGATTTTTGTCAAGGATCTCTCTGTACTTTGCTCCGTTAATCTTTCCCTCCATCCTGACTAGTATCCCAGTCACTGCCACTGAAAAACATCCCCACAGCATGATGCTGCCACCACCATGCTTCATCGTTGGGATGGCGCTGGGTGACGCTTCACATTCAGACCAAAGAGTTCAATCTTGGTTTCACCAGACCAGAGAATCTTGTTTCCCATGGTCTGATAGTCTTTAGGTGCCTTTTGGTAAACTCCAAGCGGGCTGTCATGTGCCTTTTACTGCGGAGTGGCTTCCATATGGCCATTCTACCAAAAAGTCCTGATTGGTGGAGTGCTGCAGAGATGATTGTCTTTCTGGAAGGTTCTCCCATCTCAACAGAGGAACTCTGTAGCTCTTTCAGAGTGACCATTGGATTCTTGGTCACCTCCCTGACCAAGGCTCTTCTCCCCCTTATTGCTCAATTCGGCCGGGTGGTCAGCTCTAGGAAGCTTCTTGGTGGTTCCAAACTTCTTCCATTTAAGAATGATGGAGGCCACTGTGTTGTTAGGGACCGTCAATGCTGTAGAAATGTTTTGGTACCCTACCCTGCTCTACGCTGCTCTACGGACAATTCCTTCGACCTCATTGCTTGGTTTTTGCTCTGACATGCACTGTCAACTGTGGGACCTTATATAGACAGGCATGTTGAATTTACCACAGGTTAATTCCAATCAAGTTGTAGAAACATCTCAAGGATGATCAATGGAAACAGGAAACAGGACCTGAGCTCAATTTTGAGTCTCAAAGCAAAGGGTCTGAATACTTATGTAAATAATGTTTTATATTTTTAATAAATAAGCTTTGTCATTATGGGCTATTGTGTGTAGATTGAGGGGGGGGGGGATTATGTAACCAATTTCAGAATAAAGCTGTAACATAACAAATGTGGATAAAGTCAAGGGGTCTGAATACTTTCCGGAAGCAATCTAAATCCACTATGTACAGTACATGTGGTGTCAAGCCCTGCTACTTTATCTAGGTGGGAGCCCATGATGCTAAAATGTGACGTTTGACCATAAGGAAACAACCCCATGGAACCCTCCAGTAGGTAAACGCTCACTTACTCAGTCTTTGAACTCATACAGTATTTAAATGATTCATATATACTTAGCTCTTTACTGTTTGTCCCTTTTAATTACTTGGGTAGACTGACGTCTAGTAGTAAGAATCCCCACACGGAGGACCACTGTGTTTTTAAACAGAGCTGCTATCTTGTCTAAATATGACATTTGATGTTAATAACTCTATTATTGTAGCTGACAGTATGTCGTCAGCAGTGGAGGCCAGTATGTACAACAGTATCCAGGCCATCCTCAGACAGGCTGCCTCCTCATGCAACAAAGGTACATTATCAGTGCATACAACAATAAAAAGTCAACGATTATATTATTCATTATTATTTGGCATAATTATCTATTATATAATATTAATAGTATTACAAATGTAATAGACTTGAGGACATTATGTGGTCAATTCAGCAGCCTTGTATGACTTCCTGAAGGTATGCTGAGGTGGACTCTTCATAAGAAGGTGGAGACCCATCCATCTAACAGTGTCTCACTGGTCAGGGTTCTGGTCAAAGAGCTAGAGAAGGTTGGTCTGACACTACCAGAGTATTCTGTTCTTGCAGAATGACACATGGCATGCCCTTTGTCTTCAGAAGTATATTTGGCCATTTTAATTGTCAGTTTGATGATGAAAGCTTCCTTCATTTGTTGATTCAGGTGGAGAGGCTTGACTATAAGATGCATGTCATTCCATTGCTTCACACTCTCAACTACGTTATTATTCAGGTCAGATTAATTTACCTTACCTTCATCTGAAATAACCTTGATCAGAGAGTAGAAGGTCCTGTATTACTGACGTCTAGTTTACTGTGTTATTTCCACGTATCATATTTCTTGTGTTGATTTCCTGGTTATCTTTATCCTGCTTAGAATAATGATATTGTTTGTTTTATTTTGGGATGCCCTATTCAAGCTATGTGACTGTTTTTACTTTCCAATCAGCTTTGATGTATGTATCTGATTGAGAAGGCTGCTCTTTTTATTCCGTTGTATCGGCAGCAGTCTAGCCACATTCCATGCAACCTGTTTCAGAGAATGTATGAATGCTTCAAAAGGCTCCTAACACTTCCAGAGCCCTACTGTACTATCGCACTGAGATACATGAGAGGCATAAAGATGGAGCAGATCACACCAGGTACTCATCACTAGCACTTTACACTTTACACAGTGGCATGTACTGTGGCAGAAGCACATTTGAATCATATGAATACAGTATACAGTTCTCCAAACATGTATTTACCTTACTCCCTTTGTTCTGCTAAAGCTCCCTCCCCGACAATAACTTCCTCCACAGGAGCTTTGTATCAGAGAAGGGTGATTGCTGAGCAGAGCCTAAGGAACAAACATTTCCCCCAGCAGGAAAAGTGAGTTTAAAACACCCACGAACACATATGCCATCAGAAGATATTTTTACACTCCCCACTGAAGTCAGTTTGTAGTCACTAGCAACAGCTGACTAATTTAGTCATGGTCATTTCCCATAAGGTGAGGGTGGGGGTTTGTTTGCTATGTGTGAGCTGTGGTGTCACTTTCCCTTTCACAAACTGATGCTTTTGAATGAGGACTTACCCGTCAGCAACTCTGAGGTCGTTCTGTATCCACAATAGCTGTGCTTACTGGCTGCCCCTCTGACTGAGTCCCCTGTAGGGTATTTGTGTTTGCAGACCCGGCTGTGTTCTCAGGGCCCCTGTGGCAGGCGGTGAGGGCAGACCTGGTGCTGGCCAGCCCCCAAAACGACATACTGGCAAGACGGGTGTTACTGCACACTCTGCAGGCTGGACTGGTGAAGGCCTGTCATGGTCCCATACTGACTCAAGCTCTGGAGGTGAGGGAGGTCGATGGGCTGTGATGATATGAGACGTTTGGATTAATTGATTTCATATCTTGGTATTTGTGTGCATCAGATGGATAATGAAATCACGTGTGTGCCTGCGTGTGTGCGGGCGTGCATGTGTGTGTGTATCGCAGGATCTAGGAGAAGATGTGGAGCAGTACTTCCAGGAGGTGGTGTTAGCTGTAGAGCAGAGTATAGAGAACGGCGAGGCAGGCCGTGACCAGTACCTAACCAGGCTACAGCACATCTACAGGGACATCCTGACCTCTGCTAACCAAGGTGTGTGTAAAGCAGGATAGGGTTGGGCGGTATACAGATTTTCCTATTGGCATATCGTCCTTAAGGTATTACAGGTTTAGTACACAAGGTGGCACCAGAAAACCCATTAGGCATCTATTTCCGCAATGCTAACTAAATTAGCACAAGTCATAGCAAATTTCCATGAAGGCTGCTAAGCTAAATATGCTAACAAGCGCAAACGAAAATAAACTAATTGCAAAGACAGGCAATCCAGCTCATGAAGTTATACATACAGTACCAGTCAAAAGTTTGGACACCTACTTATTCCAGGGTTTTTCTTTATTTTGACTATTTTCTACATTGTAGAATAATAGTGAAGACATCAGAACTATGAAATAACACATATGGAATCATGTGTTAAAAAAGTCTAAATAAATATATTTTATTTTATTATATTTTATTATTTATTATATTTTATTATATTTTCAATTTGAGATTCTTCGACGTAGCCACCCTTTGCCTTGATGACAGCTTTGCACACTTTTGGAATTCTCTCAACCAGCTTCATGAGATTGTCACCTGGAATGCATTTCAATTAACAGGTGTGCCTTTTTAAAAGTTCATTTGTGGACTTTCTTTCCTTCTTAATGAATTTGAGCCAATAAGTTGTGTTATGGCAAGGTAGGCTTGGTTCAGAGAAGATAGCCCTATTTGGTAAAATACCAAATATGGCAAGAACAGCTCAAATAAGCAAAGACAAATGACAGTCCATCATTACTTTAAGACATGAAGGTCAGTCAATCCAGAAAATGTCAAGAACTTTGAAAGTTTCTTCAAGTGCAGTTGCAAAACCCGTCAAGCGCTATGATGAAACTGGCTCTCATGAGGACCGCCACAGGAAAGGAAGACACAGAGTTACCTCTGCTTTGGAGGATAAGCCCAACAAAAATTATTCACAGAGTTCAAGTAACAGACACATCTCAATATCAACTGTTTAAGAGGAGACTGCGTGGATCAGGCCTTCATGGTCAAATGCCTGCAAAGAAACCACTACTACAGGACACCAATAATAAGAAGAGACTTGCTTGGGCCAAGAAACACAAGCTATGGACATTAGACCGGTGGAAATCTGTCCTTTGGTCTGATTGGTCTAAATTTGAGAGTTTTGGTTCCAACCGCCGTGTCTTAGTGAGACGCAGAGTAGGTGAACGGATGATCTCTGCATGTGTGGTTAACACCGTGAAGCACAGAGGAGGAGGTGTGATGGTGTGGGGGTGCTTTGCTGGTGACACTGTCAATGATTTATTTAGAATTCAAGGCACACTTAACCAGCATGGCTACCACAGCATTCTGCAGCAATACGCAATCCCATCTGGTTTGCACTTAGTGGGACTATCATTTGTTTTTCTACAGGTCAATGACCCAACTCACCTCCAAGCTGCGTAAGGCCTATTTGACCAAGAAGGAGAGTAATGGAGTGCTGCATCAGATGACCTGGCCTCCACAATCACCCAACCTCAACCCATTGAGATGGTTTGGGATGAGTTGAAACCGCATAGTGAAGGAATAGCAGCCAACAAGTGCTTAGCATAGGGTGGCTACTTCAAAGAATCTCAAATATAAAATATATACCGATTTGTTTAACACTTCTTCGGTTACTACATGATTCCATATGTGTTATTTCATAGTTTTGATGTCTTCACCTTTATTCTACAATGTAGAAAATAGTAACAAATCAAGAAAAAACGTTGAATGAGTAGGTGTGTCCAAACTTTTGACTAGTACTGTATATAGGTAGGAGCTACCGAATGCCATTTTCGTGAGTTTGGACATTTTACAAGTGAATGAGAGACATTGTGCAAAGGAACAAAAGTTTGGAAGGAAGAACAGTTCTGGCTCTGGAGCATGTGTACACACTGTGTCTGTGTGGAGTTTGGAGTCGCTAGGGCAATGGGCCTGCCTGCTCTGCTTGGAGAAGAGGGACGGAGTAGTAGACAGCCAAGAACGTAGAGGAGAAAAAAACGCAAGGAAATCAAGATAGCATTGGCAGCTGTACAGGTCTGTCAAACACGGCAGAAAGCTAACACCATATGATGCCCTGTTATCTATTTATTTCAGCCACTTACGTAGATAACTAGCAAGTTAAACTTAGGGGTCGTGTTAACAAAGAATTCTGCGTTTTTCACAAAGAAAAGACAAAACGCATAAGAAATACCTTGATGCGTTTTATAAACGCAGATCTAAAATGTTTCTTCGTGTCATGTCTGCCTGGCATCAGACTAATTTTGTGCTTCAGTTGCACTTCTCCACTTGGATGAGAATTCACAAAAGGACATTCTATCAGCAGACAGCCTAATGTGTAGCTAGCTACCTTTCTCTGGTAATTTTCATTTTTAGCCTACTTTTCTCCTGTAAAATGCTAGATTAACTTTAAGCAAAACATTGGGAAATGTAGCTGGCTACATTCCTTCTATGATAAACATTAGAAATATGTTTTAAAAGACCTTGATTTTTCATATTAAGCTCATTTAGTTGTGTGGCTGCCAGCCAAATGGTGTTGCACTTCCTTTGTCATTTGATAAAAATTCACCTATTTTCTTACACTAATGTATTTTATGTGAAGGAAAACTATAGTTACACACCCCTGCTCACTTACGGTTTTGATCAGTTACGGTTACGGTTTTCTTCCATCGAAGGAGAGTCAGACCAAAATGCAGCATTTTGATACATGTTTAATAATGATGATGAAACACGAACAATACAAAAACAACAAACGGAACGTGAAAACCTATACAGCCTTATCTGGTGACAACTAACACAGAGACAGGAACAATCACCCACGAAATACTCAAAGAATATGGCTGCCTAAATATGGTTCCCAATCAGAGACAACGATAATCACCTGACTCTGATTGAGAACCGCCTCAGGCAGCCATAGACTATGCTAGACACCCCACAAAAACCCCATGACAAAAACGCACCACAATAACCCATGTCACACCCTGGCCTGACCAAATAAATGAAGACAAACATAGATTACTTCGACCAGGGCGTGACAACTGTTGCCTTTCAAAGTGAAATATAATACCCTTGTCAATACAAAGATGGACTCACCTGCTCCCTCTTTCACCCATTGTGCTATTTACAAACAACCACGTGACTGGCTTAACTGTTCTGGGGAACTACTTTAAGCTTCATAATGTAAAATAGTGTGACAAGGGAAATGAAGAACGCGATCTGCTTTATCTCCTAAGATATTGCAGAAGTTTACTGCAGGTATTTACTTAAAGAGTAGCAAATACTAAAATGTATTGAAAAACTTCAAAAAAATCATTTCAACAGTATTGACGGTAATTGAAAAACCATCCCGTGGCCATTTCTAAATACCCCGGCATACGGTGTATATGGTATACCACCAAAGGCTAAAGGAGAATAATGAAAGAGATTTGCTGACTGTGACAAACAAGATATTCACTGTTTATTGTGTTATGTTCACTCTCTCTCTGTTCAGACCCAATTGCCGGTGGCTCTCTTTCTAACACTCCATTGCCCTTGCCAGAGATTCAGTTCCACCTGTGGACAAACGAAGAGGAGCTGTGTGAGTCAACATAAGAGAACCTTAGTTTCTAGGCCATTATAAAGACTTGAAAATTCTGTCAAATCAGACTAATAGTGTGGCAATCTTGAATCTTTCGTATTTTTCTATAGGGAATGAGCTGGTAAACTTCACCCTAAACGTTTCCACCTCTGAGCGGAACTCTATGTACCAGGAGGAGGAAGAGGAGGATGTTTCTAAGAGGGTTTCCCACCTGTCTGTTGATAGTGGAATAGAGAAGGACCTGTCTGACATGGGGGAGCGGGAACAGAGGAATCCATTCACTCGGTCACGGTCACCGTGTTTCAGAGGGAGAATGAAGCCAGAAGACAAAATGGCTCTGGTACAGGAAAACATCAAGGGGCCCACCTGTAGCACCCCTCTCCCTAAAGAGGAGGGGAACCATACCGCACGCATAGTGATGATGGGAGACGACAGGGTGCTGGGGAGACTGGCCAAGGTGTATCACTCCATCCGGTAGGATGTACTTCTACTTACCCTTAATGTCCCTTAATACCTAGTTCCATCCTCATACATGTGAAATTCAGTTTTTATCCAAAGTGACTAAGTCATGCGTGCATACATTTTTATGTATGGGTAGTGCTGTAAGTTGAACCCACTATCCTGGCGTTGCAAACACCATGCTCTACCAACTGAGATACAGAGGACTACTGTACACTGTAATTACACTGTAATTCTGTAATTTAGAAATGTGTGTGAACTATTTTACAATGTGCATTACTTTTGTGTGCAGAAAACGGGAGGCAAAACATCTCATCTTGACCAAAAGAGTGAACCTACAGATATACTACATCCCTGTCACTGATGAGCCTATTGTCAATTCACCTGTGAGCAATAATCCAGTTCAAAACCCAATGATCAAATCAAAGTTTATTTGTCACGTGCGCCGAATACAACAGGTATTACAGTGAAATGCTTACTTACAGGCTCTAACCAATAGTGCAAAAAAGGTATTAGGTGAACAATAGGTAAGTAAAGAAATAAAACAACAGTAAAAAGACAGAGTATATACAGTAGCGAGGCTATAAAAGTAGTGAGGTTATAAAAGTAGCGAGGCTATAAAAGTAGCGAGGCTATAAAAGTAGCGAGGTTATAAAAGTAGCGAGGCTATAAAAGTAGCGAGGTTATAAAAGTAGCGAGGTTATAAAAGTAGCGAGGCTATAAAAGTAGCGAGGTTATAAACTTAGCGAGGTTATAAAAGTAGCGAGGCTATAAAAGTAGCGAGGTTATGAAAGTAGCGAGGTTATAAAAGTAGCGAGGCTATAAAAGTTGCGAGGTTATAAAAGTAGCGAGGTTACCTACAGACACTGGTTAGTCAGGCTGATTGAGGTAGTATGTACATGTAGATATGGTTAAAGTGACTATGCATATATGATGAACAGAGAGTAGCAGTAGCGTAAAAGAGGGATTGGCGGGTGGTGGGTGGTGGGACACAATGCAGATAGCCCGGTTAGCCAATGTGTGGGAGCACTGGTTGGTCGGACCAATTGAGGTAGTATGTACATGAATGTATACTTAGAGTGATTATGCATATATGATCAACAGAGAATAGCATCAGCAATGTAAAAGAGGGGGTGGGGTTGGTGGGGGCACACAGTGCAAATAGTCCGGGTAGCCATTTGATTACCTGTTCAGGAGTCTATGGCTTTGGGGTAAAAACTGTTGTGAAGCATTTTTGTCCTAGACTTGGCACTCCGGTACAGCTTGCCATGAGGTAGTAGAGAGAACAGTCTATGACTGGGGTGGCTGGGGTCTTTGACAATTTTTAGGGCCTTACTCTGACACTGCCTGGTGTAGAGGTCCTGGATTGCAGGCAGGTTAGCCCCAGTGATGTACTGGGCCATACGCACTACTCTCTGTAGTGACTTGCGGTCGGAGGCCGAGCAATTGCCGTACCAGGCAGTGATGCAACCAATAATGTCAAATAATACCAATAATGTAAAATAAACATCCATCTCATATGTACAGTAACCGGTATGATTTGCTAGGTTATGGAACCAGTCTTTTCTCCTTTTCAGGAAAGCACATCACAAGTCAGAGACAGGTTGTCTCTAGCCTCGTTCTTAGGAAGGGTCGATCCCTGGTACGAAAGCAACATCATCAGTTTGGGAGCCATGATTCCAAAGCTGGCAGGAACGGTAATGAGTCCTAATACATGCATTGTTTTATAAAGTAATCTAATTCTGATCAGAAAGATCCATCAAATGGGTTCAAGGTTACCTAAATGGAAAGGGTTTTTAAAGATAGAAATAGACATCCAGTCATGTCACAGTGAGACCTAATACTGTGTCTACTATGTGCCATTGCAGCAGTCCAGTCACAGCAGGTCATCAGAACCCAACCACTTCCTTGTGGATGTCCTCTCCTACTACCTTCGCTGTGGCCTACAGCCTGTCCACTTCACACTCTACTCTGTCAAGGTCAGCTCCCTTAGATACATCCACATGTCATAGTCACATGTGTGCATGCATGTGTGTTATCAGCAGGATGTAACACCAACATATGGCAGCCCATGAATAGTTCATACATAGTTCATAGCCCAGTTTAACATAATGATTACAGTTATCATCCGGGGTTAAATTGAGAATTTGGAGGTTGGAAAGCGCTTTTTGGATGTGGGGGGGGGCGACGACGACTAGATTTGGAGTTGGAGTTAGGGTTAGGGCAGGAGCTAGGGATAAGTTTGTGATTGGGGCCAGGGTTAGGGTTGAACCAGATTGTGGATGTAAAGCTAGGCTTAGGGTTGTCGTTGAGTCTAGGTTTAGGGTTGAACCGGGATGTGGACATGAAGCTAGCATTTTGGTTAGATTTGAGGCTTATGTTTAGGGTTGAACTGGGATGTGGGCATGGGGCTAGGAATAGGGTTGTGGTTGAGGTTAAGGGTTAAACTGGGATGTAGACATGAATCTAGGGTTAGGGTTGAGGGTTAGGGTTTAACAAGGATGTGGACATGAAGCTAGATTTATGGTTGCTCTCAGCCTAGGGTACCGTAGCCTTAATCTTAACCTTGGTTTAGCATACGTTTTATCCTTCATTCTTCTTTGGACCCGTAGATTGCTGGAGCTTGGCTTTCTCTTTGACCCAAGGTGCAGGAGCCCTGCTTCGAGTAGCTCCGGCTCAATTTAACCACTTGTTATCATGAAGAGAAAAAAAAAACACAATTTGTCTGTAACGGCGTTCATCTGTTGAAAGAGAGTCGGACCAAAATGTGGCGTGGTGGTTACTCATGTTCTTTAATGAAAAATGAACGATACATGAAATAACTTAATATACAAAACAAACGCGAAAACCTATACAGCCTATCTTGTGAAAACAAACACAGAGACAGGAACAATCACCCACAAACACAGTGAAACCCAGGCTACCGAAATATGGTTCCCGATCAGAGACAACGAGAATCACCTAACTCTGATTGAGAACCGCCTCAGGCAGCCATAGACAATGCTAGACAACCCTACTCAACCACAATCCCAATACCTACTTAACCCCAATACAAAAACACACCACAAAATAAACCCATGTCACACCTTGGCCTGACCAAATAAATAACGAAAACACAAAATACTAAGACCAAGGCGTGACAGAACCCCCCCCCCCCCAAGGTGCGGAAGCTCTTCCACTGAGAGGAACCTCGGCACTGAGAGGAACCTCGGCACTGAGAGGAACCTCAGGCAGGTAGTTGGCTCCGGCAGATCCTGGCTGGCTGGCGGATCTGGAAGAGTCTGGTTGACTGGCAGATCTGGAAGAGTCTGGCAGATCTGGAAGAGTCTGGCTGACTGGCAGATCTGGAAGAGTCTGGCTGACTGGCAGATCTGGAAGATCATGGCAGATCTGGAAGATCATGGCTGACTGGCAGATCTGGAAGATCATGGCTGACTGGCGGATCCTGGCGGATCTAGCTGCTCTGGCTGCTCCATGCAGACTGGCAGCTCTGGCTGCTCTATGCAGACTGGCAGCTCTATGCAGACTGGCAGCTCTGGCTGCTCCATGCAAACTGGCAGCTCTGGCTGCTCTATGCAGACTGGCAGCTCTATGCAGACTGGCAGCTCTGGCTGCTCCATGCAAACTGGCAGCTCTGACTGCTCCATGCAGACAGGCAGCTCTGGCTGCTCTATGCAGACTGGCAGCTCAGGCTGCTCCATGCAGGCTGGCAGCTCAGGCTGCTCCATGCAGGCTGGCAGCTCAGGCTGCTCCATGCAGGCTGGCAGCTCAGGCTGCGCTGAACAGGCAGGAGACTTCAGCAGCGCTGTAGAGGAGGAAGGCTCTGGCTGCGCTGAACAAGCGGGGCGCACTGAAGGCCTGGTGCGTGGTGCTGGAACTGGTGGTACTGGACCGAGGACACGCACAGGAAGCCTGGTGCGGGGAGCTGCCACCGGAGGACTGGTGTGTGGAGGTGGCACTGGATAGACCGGACCGTGCAGGCGCACTGGAGCTCTTGAGCACCAAGCCTGCCCAACCTTACCTGGCTTGATGCCCACTCTAGCCCGGCCAATACGAAGAGCTGGTATGAACCACACCGGGCTATGCACCCGCACTGGAAACACCGTGCGCTCCATAGCATAACACGGTGCCTGCCCGGTCTCTCTAGCCCCTCGGTAAGCACAGGGAGTTTGCGCAGGTCTCCTACCTGGCATAGCCATACTCCCTGTGAGCCCCCCCCCCCAATACATTTTTGGGGCTGACTCTCAGGCTTCCATCCGCGTCGCCGTGCTGCCTCCTCATACCAGCGCCTCTCCGCTTTCGCCGCCTCCAGTTCTTCCTTGGGGCGGCGATATTCTCCAGGCTGAACCCAAGGTCCTTCACCGTCCAGTTCGTCCTCCCATGTCCAGTCCTTCTCTCGCTGCACCTTGGTGCGGCTACACTCCCCTGGTTTAGCCCAGGGTCCTCTCCCGTCGAGGATTTCCTCCCAAGTCCAGAAATTCTTGTCGCGCTGCTCCTGCTGCCGCTGTTGCCTGTTACCACGCCACTTGGTCCGGGTAGGGTGGGTGATTCTGTAACGGCGTTCGTCTGTTGAAAGAGAGTCGGACAAAAATGCGGCGTGGTGGTTACTCATGTTCTTTAATGAAAAATGAAAGATAGATGAAATAACTTAATATACAAAACAACAGACGAACCGCGAAAACCTATACAGCCTATCTTGTGAAAACAAACACAGAGACAGGAACAATCACCCACAAACACACAGTGAAACCCAGGCTACCTAAATATGGTTCCCGATCAGAGACAACGAGAATCACCTAACTCTGATTGAGAACCGCCTCAGGCAGCCATAGACTATGCTAGACAACCCTACTCAACCACAATCCCAATACCTACTAAACCCCAATACAAAAACACACCACAAAATAAAGCCATGTCACACCCTGGCCTGACCAAATAAATAACGAAAACACAAAATACTAAGACCAAGGCGTGACATTGTCCCTAATTTGAGCTTGTTCTTGTTGCCCTGTTGTGTTTTTAGATCTCTGTCTCTGGCCAGACTGGCAGCCCTGTGGACGATGTGTTTGTGTCCCACCTGGATGCTGAGTTCCCGGAGTCTAAAACACTCAGAGAAAATCTGAGACAAGGTACTGTTGTCACAACTGTGAATGCAGCATGAACCGTGGTGTCAGGACAGGGACAGAAACTAGATTGTCCTGTTACTGCCTCTGTTGGTGATTGCATAATGTCTCTATGCAGAGAGATCTAGTAGGCGACGAACAAGGAAGACACTTGGAACCTGTGGAGCGGTGGTTTCTGTGAATTACAGTAAGGTACTTTCTGAAGGCTTTCTTTCCTATGTGTGTTATAGAGTATTTGATTAGTGGTTAGTGGATGTGTTCATGCTTGGTTAGTGTAGTACAGTATCATTGTAATAATTTAGGAACAAATAGTACACTTTTAAATGAAAAGTAACAACTAAGGAAATATCTAGATATCCTTTTAATCCATATGGCATAATGTCTTAACTACAGTACCAAATTTGTGTGTGTCTGAAATGCTTTCTGCAGGTCTCCTTGAGCAAACAAGAGGTTGTTCAGGGAATGTCAGTCATGACATGTGGAGTGGGCATCAGTGCAATATCACCCAATGAATCAGAAGGTTTGCATTAAAACATATACATGTAGTAACTACATAGCTGTTCTCGATGGCAACTTGGTTTCATTATCTCAAATCAACAATTTGTCATCCCTACTTTCCCTAGGTCTTGATTTCCTCACTGTCAATTTTGACAGTACAAATCCAAGATGCTGCACGGTAAGGATATTTCTGAATGTGTGATAATAAATCATTGAGACCCCAATAACACCATATTAAAAAGTACTAAAACTGTCAGTTAGGCAACACACTGCCAGATGTGGTTTCTTGATCGTATCCTCATGTCTCACCTTCAAAGTAGATTATTGATTAAGGCAATTATATATAATGGTAGAGTTTTGATTTGAGCCCATAAATGCAAAGAGGGTAGGCATACAGTACTGCAGTTTGGAGTCACATCCCACAATGATTTTTGCTCCTAACCTATCAGGATATTTAATTTGACCATGCTGTGTTGACAGGAGATCAGAACCCAAAACATTAAAATCAGAATCCTGGAGGATAAGACCTTCACTGTCTGTCTGGACAAAGACTGTCGCAGGAAATACACACATGTGCAAAGGTCAGAGAGCACACTCATCAGCAATAGAATGCCACAATGCTCTACCATCTCTATTGATGAATACTATACAGTAGTTATTTGGTTGTCTTTTACAGAGAATTTTACAGAGTTATTTCCAAACTGAAATAACTAAGTAACTAACACTACTAACACTATTTTACAGCATTGAGATCTCTCCATGTTTGGATCCAGGGTATTGCCTCCAGACAAGTTCCAAGTCCAAGTTCAGTGTGGGAGAGGAGAGGGAGTCGGGGCTGAGCAAATACATGTGCAAGATCCTGCCTCTGCCAATCAATACCTTCACTGGCATCAACCACTGAAGGGATTTGATTATTTGGCCCGGGCTCCATCCCAGGCGTGAGCCAGGTGCCCCGCTCTGGCCAACGGCGAAGTAAGCTAAAAACAAAAGTGACATTGGTTATGCACATGGAGTAATGAGTAAGATTCTGTGTTTTCACATGCAAAAGGGTTTTATTTTGATAAAAAAGTGTTTTATCTGCCTTCCCAATTAAATCTAGTTTTAAAATAATAATATATGTTTTATGAAAAATATGTATAAGGAAAATAAACATACAAGAGATGTTGTATGTATTTTGATTTTATTTTATTTATTTCAGCTGTTGCAAAAGCAGCAGCTGCTTTTCCTGGGTTCCACACAAAACATGAAACATGACATAATACAGAACATTAATAGACAAGAACAGCTCAAGCACAGAACCACATCAAATTATTTATTTTTTAACGCACACGTAGCCTACATATCAATACATACACGCAAACTATCTAGGCCAAATAGGGGAGAGGTGTTGTGCCATGAGGGGTTGCTTTATCTGTTTTCTTAAACCAGGTTTGCTGTTCATTTGAGCAATATAAGATAAGGGCTCTATATAATACTTTACGCTTTCTTAAATTTGTTTTGGATTTGGGGACTATGAAAAGACCCCTGGTGGCATGTCTGGTGGGGTACGTGTGTGTGTAAGTTGACTATGCATACAATTTGGGATTTTCAACACGTTAATGTTTCTTATAAACAGAAGAAGTGATGCAGTCGGTCTCTTTTATATCAGCCCTGTGAGTCACGCCTGCTCCCGCTCTTCCTCCCTGGTGCTCGAGGGCGCCAGGATTCCCAGCATTGAGCACTCCTGCCATCATCATTACACACACCTACCCCCGTCCGTCCGTCCGTCCGTCACACGCATCAGCGATTATTGGACTCACCAGGACTCAATCACCTCTGTCATTACCTTCCCTATATCTATCTGGTTCCCCGCTCTGTTCCCTGCTTCTGCATTAATTTTTGTTTGTCTTTGTTTACCTGTTCCTGTTCTGTTACCTGCCTGTTCCTGTTTAAATGTTTGACTCCCCGTACCTGGTTCTCATCTCCAGCATCGGTCATTACACTCTGACTACAATGAAGAGGAAGACGTGTCGCTCTGTTCTGGCATATGTTTTGACCCTGACAGTTTACAACCAAAGTAACTCCAAGTAATTTAGTCTCCTCAACGTGTTCAAAAGCCACACCATTCATTACCATATTCTGCTGAGGTTTAGAACTTAGGGAATGATATGTACCAAATACAATGCTCTTAGTTTTAGAGATGTTCAGGACCAGTTTATTACTGGCCACTCAAGACTGCAACTCTTTGTTTAGGGTTTCAGTGACTTCATTAGCTGTGGTTGCTGATGTGTATATGTTGAATCAACTTTGTTTAATGCCAGTGGCAGGTTAATGGTAAAAATAGTAAAGTGGAGGGCCTAGAGAGCTGCCCTGTGGTACAACACACTTTACATATTTGACATTAGAGAAGCTTCCATTAAAGAAACCCCTTTTAGTTATATTAGATAGATAGCTCTGAATCCACAATATGGCAGAGGTTGAAAACCCATAACACATATTTTTTTCAACAACAGGTTATGGTCAATTATATCAAAGGATGCACTGAAATCTAACAGTACAGCTCCCACAATCTTCTTATTATCAATTTCTTTCAACCAATCATCAGTCATTTGTGTCAGTGTAGTACATGTTGAGTGCCCTTCTCTATAAGCATGCTGAAAGTCTGTTGTCGATTTGTTTACAGAGAAATAGCATTGTATTTGGTCAAACACATATTTCCCCAACAGTTTGCTAAGAGCTGGCAGCAAGTTTAAAGGCTGCTGTTAGAACCAGTAAAGGCCGCTTTACCACTCTATGGTAGCGGAATTACCTTGGCTTCCCTCCAAGCTTGAGGACAAAGACTTTCCTCTAGGCTCAGATTAAAGATATGAAAGATTGGAGACGCTATAGAGTCTGCTACCATCCTCAGTAGCTTTCAATCTAAGTTGTCATTGACAGGAGGTTTGTCATTACTGATCGATAACAATAATTCTTCCACCTCTCCCACACTAACTTTACAAAATTCAAACTTCCAATGCTTTTCTTTCATTATTTTTTATGCATGAATATGATGGCTCACTGTTCATTGTTGACATTTCCTGCCTAAGTTTGCCCACTTTGCCAATGAAGTGATCATTAAAATAATTGCCAACATCGAATGGTATTGTGCTGAATAAGCCATCTGATTTGATGAAAGATTGAGTTGAATTTGTCTTTCTGCCCATAATTTCATTTAAAGTACTCCAGTGTTTTATATAATTTATCTTGGCTTCATAATACAGTTTCTTCTCCTTTTTGTTGCATTAAGTCAGCCAGTCAGATGTGCAGCCAGACTTATTAGCCACTCCTTTTGCCTCATCTCTTTCAACCATACTGTTTTTCAATTCCTCATCAATCCATGGAGCCTTGACAGTTCTAACAGTCAGTTTCTTAACAGGTACATGTGAATCAATAATTGGAAGAAGCAATTTCATAAATTCATTAAGTGCAGCGTCATTAATCATGTAAGACCAAAACATTTTCTTTTTACATCATCCACACAATATTTTGCTGTGACTTTTATATAATCTCTTGTACACTATTTTAGGCCCAGCTTTTGGAACTTTGGCTTTCCTGGATATAGCCACTATATTGTGATCACTACATCCAATGGATACGGATACAGCTTGAGAACAAGGTTCTACACTATTAGTAAAAATGTGGTCAATACATGTGGATGATCTTGGTGATCTTGATGATCTTGACCCTGGTTATTTGTTTCTGAGTGATGCAACATGTGCCGAGTAGACAACATGATGGAGCATGACGGACTCCCTTCCGGCACCGACAGAGATGGCCGCCTCGCTTCGCGTTCCTAGGAAACTATGCACCCGATGTCACAGGAAGGCCATAAAGATCATCAAGGACAACAACCACCCGAGCCTGTTCACCCCGCTATCATCCAGAAGGCGAGGTCAGTACAGGTGCATCAAAGCAGGGACTGAGAGACTGAAAAACAGCTTCTATCTCAAGGCCATCAGACTGTTAAACAGCCACCATTAACATTGAGTGGCTGCTGCCATACATGTAAAAAATGTATCACTAGTCACTTTAAACAATGCCACTTAATATAATGTTTAATATAATGACTCATCTCATATGTATATACTGTACTCGATACCATCTACTGCATCTTGCCTATGCCGTTCTGTACCATCACTCATTCATATATCTTTATGTACATATTCTTCATCCCTTTACACTTGTGTGTACAAGGTAGCTGTTGTGAAATTGTTAGGTTAGATTACTCGTTGGTTATTACTACATTGTCGGAACTAGAAGCACAAGCATTTCACTACACTCGCATTAACATCTGCTAACCATGTTTATGTGACAAATACAATTTGATTTGATTTGATTTACTGTTCAATTTGAGAATTGCTCTCATTCCCTCACCACATTTGCCCATTCACGTCATGGGCCATAGACAGGTGCACTGTGGTTCAGCTTAATCAATGCCAATGCCTAGTAGTGTGGGTGGGGTTCAACAAGCACAGAACATTTTTTTAGAGCTGTCACTCCTGTCTACAAAAGTGCAGAGATATTCATGAACTTTTGTCATTTTCTGTAACACAGCATATCACTGTATAAAGACATATTTATCAGTTGTATATTTCCATGCAAATTCATGATGGACAGTCCAGTAAATTGTTGATGTTTGAAATGTATTTAATTTGGATCGCTTTCTACAGTGCTTGTTTGCAATAAATGTTCTGTTTACACTATGCTATTAAAGGAAGGCACTGTGTTAGTAAACACAGAGGAAATTACTTCTTATATCTTACCCGATTTAAATGTTTTGAATGAATATCATAGTTTGACTGTGTGGATATTTTGTATGAATAAACTGAGTTAATTTAATCATGTAGGGCTGGACAAACTCACTACCTGTACTGTTTTTTTTAAATGTTACCTGTCTCGCGTAGTTATCATCCTCGCGCCCTGAGGGCGCTGCAGACAAACAGCTTAATGTGTGCAAGGTGTACAACTGCTTTTTCAACTACAGAGAGGTGATATCAGGTGGTATGCGCTCGTGACAACTGCCAAGACCGATATAAGAGACGTAAAAAGTCAGAGACAAAATCACCGAGCACAAAGAGTAACCATGCGCTAATGAAAGTACTTTCAAAAAGCATATGTTGTGTTAAACAGTTTACCGTAAAAGATGACGTGGACATGGACGGAGTGGACATGCTTCGGTTGAAACAGGTGCATTGACTAGCCTCAAACACACCAGCTGCGCTGAAAAATTGATTCATCGTTTTGACGGTAAGCCATTGTATCCTACTTATGTTAGTGGTTGATTTTGGCTCTATTGAATTAGCTTAGAGTTTTTTTTATTGGAGGTTTGATTAGGGACATATTATATCTTTATTTTCAGTGATTTTAGTAATTCTTCTAATAGGCATTCGTTAAATAAAGTTAAATAAAAATATGATTACATTCTCAATGTTAAATATGATTGTTATGTACCTATACTTGATTTTAAGCTATATTGCATTATTAAATAGTAAATGTACATGTTAGCTACTGTTTGAAAAATGTTTATGGGTTTCTATGCATATTATTTGTGTTTATTCACAGTGTGTGCTCTGTATGAAGATAGTCTGTGAGACAGCGAGTTCACTTGGCTGGCAGCCATGAAGAGGAACAAGCAGATCGACGTTAAGGGTGCTCTAGTTCTCTCTAGCACCTTCCACTTCCTGTATTCTTGTGCCAGAGCCTGCATCCTCCCCTTCCTCACCCTGTACCTCAGATACCTGGGCCTCACTCCCTCTATGACTGGCCTTCTCATGAGCACCAAACATCTCATCTCCCTGGTCTGGAGCCCTCTGGCTAGCTTTCTGTCCAAACACTACGACAAGAGGAGGGCAGTGATTACAGGGTCTCTGGTCTGTTCAGCAGGGGCAGCCCTCATCCTCCTGCTCATCCCATCCACAGGCGTCGAGACGCTGACCAGTCACTGCAACATCTCTCACCTCAGTGTGAGCTCCACTGAAGAGCTGATTGACTACGTGCGTGTTGTTGGCAGTGTAATGCCTACCACCCACACTACCATTGTGTCTCAGTCAGCAGCACATGAATCTTCACCTACAGAGACAACCAGTGACACTGTGTCTTCCGCTGTTTCAATGAGCAAAGCCACAACCTACACACTCCAGCTGCAACATTCCAACAATGTGACTACTCAATGGACACAAGTGAATGTATCTGTGGCCAACCACAGTATAGGAGGGGAGAGAAATAGCTTAGAGTCCCACCACGGCGCCTCCAACACTTCCCCCACAGTGTGGAGGGTTAGCAGGTCAGCAGAAAAGGAGAAGCAGCAGCAGAGGGAGAAGGATGAGGCCCGCTTAGAGTTCCTGGGCAACCTCAAAGTTATGGATGTCCAGCACCAGCTCTTCTTCATGCTCCTCATCGTGGTGTCGATATGGGAGCTGATGGCCGCCCCTCTGGAATGGACAGTGGACGATGGGCTCTATGAGTATTTGGATTTTGTGGATGCCTCTGATCGCTATGGTAGCACAGGAGTGTGGGGGCTGCTTGGGGCAGTGTGTGGGGTGAGTGGTGCAGGACTGCTGGTGAGCCACCTGGACTGCCTCATTGGCTCACACGCACCCAGGAGCGCTGTCCACTTCTACTCCTATGCAGCTGTGACAACCCTGGCTGTGCCTGTGGTGGCCTTCCTGCCCCTCTACCTAAACAAGAAGCGTAGTCGCTCCACTGGGCTCTTCAAAGCTTTACAGCTGGTGCGAGGGGACCTCCGTGCCCTGCTGTGTGCTGCTACTGCCTTCCTAATGGGGCTGGCGGGGTCTGCAGTGGATGACTTCCTGCTGTGGCAGATGCAGGACCATGGGAGCAGCGAGCTGCACATGGGCCTCTCTTTAGCCGTAGCGTTGCTCTCCCGGGCCTCCTTCCCTCTGCTGAGTGGTCGGGTGTCGAAGCTCCTGAGCCCAGGCAGGGTGCTGCTGGTGGGGACGGCCTGCCTGGCCCTGCAGTGCCTCTACTACTCCTTCCTGTGGGGCCCCTGGGCTGCAATACCTGTCCAGGTGCTGAGCTTCTTCAGCAGTGGCGCCCTCTGGTGGGCAGTGCAGGTGCAGTGCGAGGACGTGGCCACGCCGGGCACAGAGAGGAGCGTGAGGAGGGTCTACCAGGCCCTCTCTCTGGACCTGGGGGCAGGGCTGGGCAGCATGGCCGGGGGGTTTGTTGTCCACAGGTTTGGGGTATCTGTGCTTTTCAGAGGTGTGGCTGTGATTCTGCTCCTGTGGTGCCTGTTTCTACCCCTGCTCCAGTGGAAAGCCCCACGCCAACGCAGGATCAACTACTCCCGCCTCCTCGCTGCTGACACCAGTGAAGTGAGCGAATCAGAGTCGGAGCAGGAGACCGACTGGCTGGAGAAAGCCATGGAGGATGACAAGCAATAATGACATGGGCAGGAGTATAAATCATTAGACCGAAGGAACAATATGCAACACAATGGAAGGATGACAGTATAAATTCTGCTCCTGGAGGATTCCACCACCACTTACAGACATGTCACTCTTCATTTAGTCTGCCTTCTTGCTGCTCCACAAACTGCTAAGTGAATCTGTCCCTGGCTGGTTTAATTGAAAACCAAGTTTTGCTTTTTAATTCTCCATTACTGCAGCTTTATTCATTTAGTGCTAATGCTCTAGCATTCCCCACCTGCCCAGAAGGCGTTTAGCGTTCTTCAGTTAAACTAAACACAATAGTGAGGACTGCAAGCCTCACTATTGCACTGGAGGTGGATCCATTGTGAATGCAGAGTGATGATAAACTGTCATTTGCATAAGTTATCAAGAAACTCTGGATAGCAAATAACGGAGAAGAATTAAGTGTGAGCCGGTGACTGTGCGAGTGCTTATGAGTGTTAGTACAGTCCACGTTAGGCAGCTTTACTCTCTGTAACATAAGGCCACTTGAGTGCAGGTGTGGTCTTTGGGTGAGACAAAACCCTGGACTAACAGACTCATCCTGTATATGTGGTTTAGCCTGCTCACATGACAGATGTGAGCAGACTCTCTTTGAGTCCACTGTGAAAATGTTATGTATTGTTCAACTGTAGTAGAAATCACCCCTTGGGTCAATTTCCTAACTAAACATTAAGTGCCTCTTGTGTGGGGGAAGTATTAGAAGCTATCTGTGGTTGGTTGCTGCACTTGTAGTTTAGATGGTGTTTGCTAAACCTGTATTTCAAAGGATGTTTGCCAAACTTGCCACAGTTTGGCCCATTTTGACCTGACTGTTATTTCAGCATATCTGCCAGAGACACTAATATAGTTTAGCACCTCTCCCTGAAACTTTTGTCTAATTAACAGTACATTACATACAGTGGTTGATATACATGTCCAATGACTAGTAGTAAATCAATAAAAATATGAGTATTATTGTGCCTTGAAGACATTCTCAAATATTGATGACTGGCATTACAATACCTTTTGTTTATCTGATGTTTATAGTAGATTTATTGATATGTCAATGCAGTGGACAGTATATGTCAATACCTCACAACAGCGTAGTATCAAACGTCAAATGTCTTGTGTTTTTAAAGAACACAAGCAGGAAACCCAATGCCTCTTGTGTCAATACGCCTCAATACGCCTGTAACAAATGTAACAAAGCAAAGGTCAGCAGTATGTGGAACTCCTCTTGAATCTTTGTATTTGGCCTTGTCTGTCATGACTCATGCCTGTAGAGAACAGTCAGTTGAGTGATCAGGCGCTATCAGCCTGAGCAGGCGCCATAAGTAAAATATTTGTTTTCCAACCGGACCAGTCGGTCTCCTGTTTACATCCACCTCATACTGTTGACTTATTCACGCACTATCCTGACCTGAGATTATTCTTTTTTTTTTATTAAAAAAATTGGGTTGAATTGTCACCTCATGAAATTGACTGATATATATATATATTTGTATCTGTCTGTGTACTGTAGGCCTATAGGATACTGCTCTTTACTGAGGACTTTACTGAGTCTGAAGTCCCTGTGTGTACACAGTTGCTGGATCAGTTTATATGGTAAGTGACTCTGCCCTGGGTTTGGAGTGCTTCCACCTACTGGCCAGAGGCAGCACCTGCTGCCAGCCCAGTCTCGCCAGACCAGACAGCCCTGGCTGACAGCCCCATTCAGTGAACACCGATGATGCTTCCTATACAGCAGCACCATCTGCTCCCTCAGCAGTCAGTCCTCAAGGGCCCTGCAGGATGAAATCATGTCAGCTCCTGCATTAACTCAATCAGGCATGATAGAAAATGAATGGTGGAAGTTGATATCACATGTGAATGTTATTCATTCTTAAAAAATGTTGAGGTGGTAGAATATTAATCCCCCTCCAAACATTACCGTTGCAAGTCAGAAGGTGGCGCTTCACGTTATACTTCAGTCATTTGACTCGAGCTGTGTCCGTGGTGCTGAAATCACACTATTCTGCAAATACACAGCGGACGTTCAACATGTATTCACCACGTGGTGATGGTGTTTCGTTGTGGCCATGTAAATAAATAGGCTGCGCCGTGTAATTTCATTTTCAAATAGCCTGAAGTAGGCTACGGGTATTTATATGCTACTGATTTATCATTATCAAGCCTGAAGTCGTTCAAACCGAAGAAATGGAAAAGGAGCGAAAATCCTCCAAACAATATGGGTCTTTGGAACGAACAACATTGGATCGAAAACCCGATGAGAAAGGTGAGCCTTTGCAAAATGCTTAATTATATACAGTACATGGCATAGAAAGTTGTATATATGCGGGCTGCCTTTTTATCTATTCTACTGTGAGTTTGTTTTGGATGAGGAAAAATTGAGTTTGATAGAACGTGGTGCTGAAATCCTAACGGTTTAGTCTATTTTCTTTACAAAAATCCAATATGTTTTGTGATTTGGAGACTTTATGGAGATGTATATGATACTCAAACTGAGCTCCCTATACATTGAATACTTGCAGTAATTCCGATTACATCAAAGTGTTGTCATATTCTTCATGGCTATAAGGCTCGATGTTACTCTGGTCCATGTGCTGATCATAAAATGAACAACACTTGACTGGGTTAAGGACACTCATGGGTGAGTGGAATGGAGTAGTGATCTGATATTATTGTGTAATGTCTTTTTTTCTTCTGTACTAGTAAAATAATTACATGCACATGGATAATGTTACTGTATTTAGGAGTAAAAGCCAGGACGGGAAGACTCGTGATGAAAGATAGATTAGATCTGAGAGTGAGAATTATTTTCTGAAAAGAGAACTTGGTGCAACAAGGCATAGAACAGAGCGAACGTTCACAGGATCTTTACGTAATCCGGTAGTGGGTGTGCACTGCAGAAGGCAGGGGAATACACTTTAAAATTACATCTGAAGGCTGGGGGCGGCAAGGCGACCTATAGTGCGACCTTGCTTGGAATTAGTAGGCAAAATGATGAAAATCGAGGGTGTTTGAGCTGAGGTTGAAGAAGTCGTTTTTTAAAAACTTCTTAGTTTTTTTTATATGCAGAGGGGCTCAGTATAGTGGACTGGTATCCTAAAATTAAAAAACTAGCAGGAGCTGCTGAAACGCTAATGATGTGTGTTTTTTTTGATGGCATTAGCCTTGTTATCCCTAGTGATTTGGCCTCTGTTTTTACCTAATGTTGTCTTTTCTGACAAGGTGAAGTAATTAAGAGCCATTTGCAGCACTGTTGGAGGAGTCATAACTGGTTTGTGAGGAGGCTGCAGGATTAACAGCAGTGGTGCATTACTGGGCTTTCTGTGGGCTGCAGGAATACACAGTGGTGAGGAGTCTAACTGGGCGGCTGGTGGTCAGAGTGAGTTGTTGACTCGTCAGGGCAGTTCACTATGGGAGGTGTCTTGAGTTGCCTCATTAAACTGTTAACTAAGAACACAATCGTATTGGATCAGAAAAGCACCTCCGTAACAATAGACTAAAGAAGGACATTCAGCCTTTAATCCAAAACTGAGATCTGAGTCATTTGTCATCAAGCTGCCTCAAATTCCCCTCGCCATCATATTCAATTCTTTCACTCATCCCCAGCCAGTGTAGCGCAAGTCTGTAGAGCGTTACACTGAGCAATGGATGGTTTATTCCAATTATCCAACCCTTTGTCTGTTGTAGTATGGAACATTTCTAGACGAAATGAGGTGGAATCTATATGATTATCAGTTATTGTAAACTAGTCCTAATTCCAAATGATTTATTGTTGTAGTTGCCCAATATACGTTCATGCACCAGTTAGTGTATGCATTGTTTACGTATGTATAGTGTTTGACAGTTCTAAGCCACTGCAGGTTGAGATTACTATAATGGAGATGATTATATTCCGTGTGTCATATCGTCATGGGAAACTAGGATCTCCTCACGGTAGCAATCACAGCGCTTCACAGACTATGACCAATGAAACAGACCGGCCCCCTCCTGGCACCACTGCCAAATTAGGAAATGTTAATGAGACTGCATGAGTCTACTCAACTGATGACCTTAACCAGTTCATTATAAATTCTAGAAATGTACTAGTTCATGGGTGCTCAGCATCTCTTTCCTACTTTAATTGTCACTGATTCTGTCTTCTTTCTCATTGTCTGAGATTATTTCTCATTGTTCATGAAACTCAGGCATGTATCAATATCCTGAAGTCAACTGTTTAGCGAGAGCTGCTGTCATGCCATGCCAGTCTTCGCACCACTGAGTTTCTGCCCAGCCTGACAGTGTGTCACTCAGAAAGGCACGTTCCCTCCATGCTGTCCCACTGGGGGAGGAAACTCACGAAGCGTGCTGCACACATGCTGTAATTAAGGCAGGCTGAAGACACACATTATTATTATTATATTACTTATGTTGCTGCCATACTGGCATTTTTGTTATTGTTTATTATTATTTATCCAGGTACCAGTTACTTTTCCTAATCCCTGCCTACATTTACATATCTACCTCAATACTCCAGTATCCCTGTACATTTGCTGCTGACCCTGTATATAGCTCTTTTTTTCTCATGTTTTATTTTTTTCTTAGTTATACTATTTTGATGTTGAATACTTTACTGTTGGGTAGGGCTTGCAAGTTAAGCATTTCACTGTACTTGTGAACGTGACAAATTAAACTTAACTTGAAAAGACAGGAGTTCTGTTCTGGCCTCTCATCTATGACATGATCATGTTGTACTGGGATAGGTGGCGTGAGCAGAATAAGCAGTCATTTGTTCCCATTTTTGTGCTGATGCACAGTACTATGTCAATGTAGCAGTAGAATAACTTGCTAATACACTACATGGTCAAAAGTATGTGGACACCTGCTGGTCAAACATCTCATTCCAAAACCATGGGCATTAATATGGAGTTGGTCCTCCCTTTGCTGCTATAACAGCCTAAACTCTTCTGCGAAGGCTTTCCACTAGATGTTGGAACACTGCTGCAGGGACTTGCTTCCATTCAGCCACATGAGCATAGTTCTAACCTTAAATATGACTGGGAGAAGTGTCAAGAATAAGAAAGCAATATATTCCATAGTACACTAGAACAACAGTCTAACCATAGCTGAGGGCAAATTAAGCAAAATGTCCACTGGATGACAGCAAATGGACCCATCACAACCCTACAGGAAGGGTGAGAAATCCATATCTTCATTTAAACCAGGGTATTTGGTGGCCTGTAGTTTGTAAATCCATATCTTCATTTAAACCAGGGTATTTAGTGGCCTGTAGTTTGTAAATCCATATTTTCATTTAAACCAGGGTATTTAGTGGCCTGTAGTTTGTAAATCCATATCTTCATTTAAACCAGGGTATTTAGTGGCCTGTAGTTTGTAAATCCATATCTTCATTTAAACCAGGGTATTTAGTGGCCTGTAGTTTGTAAATCCATATCTTCATTTAAACCAGGGTATTTAGTGGCCTGTATAGTTTGTAAATCCATATCTTCATTTAAACCAGGGTATTTAGTGGCCTGTATAGTTTGTAAATCCATATCTTCATTTAAACCAGGGTATTTAGTGGCCTGTATAGTTTGTAAATCCATATCTTCATTTAAACCAGGGTATTTAGTGGCCTGTATAGTTTGTAAATCCATATCTTCATTTAAACCAGGGTATTTAGTGGCCTGTATAGTTTGTAAATCCATATCTTCATTTAAACCAGGGTATTTAGTGGCCTGTATAGTTTGTAAATCCATATCTTCATTTAAACCAGGGTATTTAGTGGCCTGTATAGTTTGTAAATCCATATCTTCATTTAAACCAGGGTATTTAGTGGCCTGTATAGTTTGTAAATCCATATCTTCATTTAAACCAGGGTATTTAGTGGCCTGTATAGTTTGTAAATCCATATCTTCATTTAAACCAGGGTATTTAGTGGCCTGTATAGTGGCCTGTATAGTTTGTAAATCCATATCTTCATTTAAACCAGGGTATTTAGTGGCCTGTATAGTTTGTAAATCCATATCTTCATTTAAACCAGGGTATTTAGTGGCCTGTATAGTTTGTAAATCCATATCTTCATTTAAACCAGGGTATTTAGTGGCCTGTATAGTTTGTAAATCCATATCTTCATTTAAACCAGGGTATTTAGTGGCCTGTATAGTTTGTAAATCCATATCTTCATTTAAACCAGGGTATTTAGTGGCCTGTATAGTTTGTAAATCCATATCTTCATTTAAACCAGGGTATTTAGTGGCCTGTATAGTTTGTAAATCCATATCTTCATTTAAACCAGGGTATTTAGTGGCCTGTATAGTTTGTAAATCCATATCTTCATTTAAACCAGGGTATTTAGTGGCCTGTATAGTTTGTAAATCCATATCTTCATTTAAACCAGGGTATTTAGTGGCCTGTATAGTTTGTAAATCCATATCTTCATTTAAACCAGGGTATTTAGTGGCCTGTATAGTTTGTAAATCCATATCTTCATTTAAACCAGGGTATTTAGTGGCCTGTATAGTTTGTAAATCCATATCTTCATTTAAACCAGGGTATTTAGTGGCCTGTATAGTTTGTAAATCCATATCTTCATTTAAACCAGGGTATTTAGTGGCCTGTATAGTTTGTAAATCCATATCTTCATTTAAACCAGGGTATTTAGTGGCCTGTATAGTTTGTAAATCCATATCTTCATTTAAACCAGGGTATTTAGTGGCCTGTATAGTTTGTAAATCCATATCTTCATTTAAACCAGGGTATTTAGTGGCCTGTATAGTTTGTAAATCCAAAAACGTTCCCTTTGGTTTAACTGTTTAAGACGGTCCCCTTTTCTAATAGAGGCTGGAATATGATCAATACCTATAGCTTTTAGGGAGGCAGGGTTGCCATGGTGTAGGGACTTGTAGTGTCTTGCCATGGGGTCGTCTTCATTACCTACCCATATGGCGTACTTGTGTTCCGCTAAGCGGTCTTGAAGGCGTCTCTTTGTCCGTCCAATGTAGAACACCTTGCACTGTGGACATTCCAATCTATAGATGACATGAGTGGTTTTACAGTTAATGTAATGCTTGACGTAATACTCCAGTATGGAAGCTGTGTCAACAAAATACTTCTTCTGTACAATATTACTGCAATGGTTACATTTTAAAAGAGCCCTTGGGTTTGTGGTCAAGCCAAGTTTTTTTAAGAGTCACCCGGAAAATAACTGGATTAATTTGTCATTTAGGGTCGGACATCTCTTAAAGCTTATGACTGGTGGCTCAGGAAAGATTTGGCGTAGTAGAATATCACTTTGGATGATTCCCCAATTATTTTGAATGATTCTTTTAATGTTCTCTGCTTCAGTGCTGTATTTTGTAACAAAATACTCTCTCTCTGATGTATCACAAGGCTCTCCCCTTCGCAACAAGTTCTCTCTGTCAAGTAATCCAGCCCTTATACCGGCATCTTTCAGGACCTGAACGCTGTAGCCCCGATTCAAGAAGAAATTCAGCAGGTTTGATACTGTAGTCTGTTTCCTGATCGCAAATTCTGCGGACTCTTTGGAATTGGCCATATGGAATATTCTCTTTTTAGCCTTCTGGGGTGAAAGCTGTCTGCCCTCAGAATGGTGTGCCCATCTGTAGGCTTCCTAAAGATTGATGTGTGCAAACAACCTTTGTCATTTTTACTAATGTCGAGGTCCAAAAAATGAATGTTATCCTTGCTGTACTCCACAGTTTCTGATAGTTGAGTTGTATTTTATTAACTTAGCTACATTATTTCACCTTTTAATGTGTATAGTATTGCTTACTAGGTGTTGTCCAATCAATGTTGTAACCACTCCCTCTTCCAATTAGGCCTAATTGGAAAAGCTGTTCAAAAGAGGACATTCTATTCCTTTTTTGTACTCCCTGACGAAGGCCATGCTGCCCAAACGCTTCGGTTTAAAAAAAAAAAAAAAACTGTTTCCATTGAACATGCCATACTAAAGGTATTTTAATTAATTATATGAAGAGTGCCTTCATCCTCCTTTCTTTTTGATGACCAATTTACCCCTTTTACCAAAGAGCACCTTCTATCTACCAAAATGTACTATTGTGTACCTTAGTAGCGCTTCCCTTCCTCCTCTTTCTACTAATGAAAAACAGCCCCAGACAATTATTCCTCCTCCACCAAAATTTACAGTTGGCACTATGCATTGGGGCAGGTAGCATTCTCCTGGCATCTGCCAAACCCAGATTTGTCCGTCAGACTGCCAGATGGTGAAGCGTGATTCATCACTTCAGAGAACTCGTTTCCGCTGCTCCAGATTCCAATGGAGGTGAGCTTTACACCACTCCAGCCGATGCTTGGCATTGCACATGGTGATCTTAGGCTTGTGTGCGGATGCTCACGAACTGACTTGTTGGAAAAGTGGCATCCTATGACGGTGCCACGTGGTAAGTCACTGAGCTCTTCGGTACAGTTCATTCTACTGCCAATGTTTGTCTATGGGGATTGTATGACTGTGTGCTCGATTTTATACACCTGTCAGCAGTGGGTGTGGCTGAAATATCTGAATCCACTCATTTGAAGGGGTGTCCACATACTTTTGTATATATATTGTATCTTTGTTTTCTTTCTCTTCCAGCAGAGGAAGACATTGTCTCAATGGCGGACTCCACCATCACAATAGATCACATTGAAGGGGAGCTTTTCAGAATCGAGCGGATACGTGATGTTCTAGTACGGAGGGAATCAGAACTAAGATACATGTGAGCATTTTTTAAAAATAACTATCCAATCACACCAACACTCAGTTTCTGACATCTTTTGGTGATTTATCAAAGCCCTCTAGTATGAGGTAGAAGAACAGGATACACATGTTGGGCCTTTTCAGTCACACATAACATCCATGCCCTGGCTCCTTGTGGAATGGGTTGGTGTTGAACTGTAGCAGGTTTTCACAGGGCTCATTAGAGTTGATCCCTTCGGACTTGGTGACGCTCCACATATGACAGCATCTAGCGATTGTTAATGAAGGCGAATACTGTGTAGAGGACCGCAGCGCTTGGCCTGCTGTCCTATTAGTCTACCAGCTCAGCTCGTACACTTGTCTCAACTGCACATGGACTTTGTTCTAAGAACAAACGGTTTTATACTCCTCTCTGTCCGATCCCCTTGGCTGTAATGTTTCTTCTTCATTATTGTGACATGTACAGGGGAAAGAGGGGAGAGACTCAGAGAAAAGATAATGATGCTGGGTATGGGGAGGTCCAGTTTCTGGGGAGATGTGCACCGATGTGTACAGTAGGCTACATTCTCACTGTTCCTCCTCAAGACCTTAACTTTCTGTGTTGGAGCTGACATATAAGAAACCCTCGAAGTAAAACATCCTATGGGATTTCTGTGAGAATCAGTATGATTACTGAACACTAACCCTGCTCTACACTAACAATAATCACTATTGGCCTGGTAAACAACCGCACTTCCGCTCACCATTAAGTAGATGAGCACAGCGGCACAGAGAGCTTTTCTCACTTCATACTGTATCTGTGATTCCTCGTCTTTCATAACCAGGGACAGGAGCATATTGACGCCAGTCGCTGCAGAGCTCAAGGTCTTTTCAAGGCTGACCACAGCTGTAACAGAGAAACTGAACAGTGATAGCATAATAACAAGCAATGTACCTTTGTTCATGTGGAAAAGTAATTACTGTTAGGTTTCTGATGTGTAAAGTAGCTTGTTTCCTTATCTACGTAGGTGGAAGTGAAATTAAAAACAAACATGACATGGTTTACATATGGAATTAAATGAGAACTCTCATTTGCATTCAGTGCATTCGGTGTATGCAGTTCAGTGTGTATTCTTTAATGCTGTAGGCACCACATTGTGCTTTACTGTGGACGTGTAATGTCGGGATGCAGCTTCAGATACAATGACAGGGCAACACAAAGGGAATCCATATTAAAGCACGTACACAAGTTCCATGCAAATAAGCTGTGATGCAGGTACTGTATTGGTCACTCCTATGAAGTGGCTTGAAAATAATAACACATTTCCTGTGTTTAAAGGGCTTGGGGCATGTTTTTCTAGGAGTTAACTTTCCTCTTATTGTCCAACGGAAAAAGCCCAGTTATCCAGAGCCTCAGTGTCTGACCAGTATTGTTTACTTAAACCTCCATACCTGAGTCAATTTGTGAAATGAGATATGATGCAGCTGCAGCGCCAATAGATGGGGAGTGACTCATTCTCAGAGGCCCTGTGGTATCAGAGTTAATTCAGCTAATAAACCCTCAGCCAACAATCATTTCAGTCCACCTGAAAAGAGGAGAAAGCTAATTTAGTTCGCCATTTCCACTCAAGTGGTTTCTGTCTGTAGGATAGGCTAATATGGTTATTGTTATCATATCTATGTTTACCAAGCTGAAATGGGAAATCGCTTATATTCTATAGCGTTACATTCTACTATGTATTTGGCCATGTAAATGTACTGTGTTCGAAATGCTTGTGGAGTCACCAAATGTTTTTTTTTTTTTTTTACTCTGCAGCAATTATTTTTTAATTGCTATAATTCGCTGTCGTTATATTGACCACATTCTAATAGAGGAGTTATTGCAGAAGCTGAGAGCTTGAGAAAAGTTATGCCTCAGTAGACCGGACACCTGCAGGGTTGTCTGGCACATTGTGGTCCCAGGGGAAGGGTGATCACATCAGAAGGTCCTCTATGTCACAACCCTTATTACTGCCCAGCAGGATCTGTCTGACTGTAGTGACTGTCTGTATAACCCTAGCGTGGGGCTATACATGCAAGCCACAGTGTCTTCAGAGAGACCACTCAACACTGGAGCCAGCATCATTGTATTTTTAAGACTACAATCTCTCCGTCCTCTGTATGGGATTCAGTTGTTCTATCAATAAGAGCAATTAGGATTGATTCCTGAGTGTCAGACTAAGTGTAGTACAGGGAGAAGAACAGCCCCTGTACTGACAGTCGATACGTGACAGGTTCCGATTCTCACCTCGTCCTGGGTTCTCTTCCCCTGGGTCATACTAAATGGCTGTGAAGAGAGATTGCCTTTGAAGTATATCAATGTGGTTTATGATTGAGAATGAAATAGATTCCTCTATTTTTTTTTCCCCCTCAGGATGGACGACATTCAGCTTTGCAATGAAATCACACGGCTGAAAAAAGAACTTCAGAAGCTGGTGTCTGTTTCAGGTAGGCTACCATACACTCTTAGGGGAAAAAAAGGGTTCCAAAAGGGTTCTTCGGCTGTCTTCATTGGAGATCCCTTTTTGGTTCCAAGGAGATCCCTTTTTGGTTCCAAGGAGATCCCTCTGTGGAAAGGGTTCTACATGGAACGCAAAAGGGTTCTATCTGGAAACAAAGGGTTCTCCTATGAGGACAGCCAAAGAACCCTTTTGGTCTCTAGATGGCATCTTTTTGTGTGAGGTGTTCAATTCACATTATAGAGAGCACACACACGCTGTGCCAGAAAATGAGGGAATATCTGCATCAAAAGGGCGTATGGTCCAGGTAGTGCTCTATGAAAGCCAATAATAAACGATTTGCAGGACAAACAAGCAGAAGATTTGGAGCACAACGTCCTCATTATCTCAGCTTATCATTTCAATGTTTCAGCCCCAGCCTCTCTCTGGTTTATCTCACATTTGGTAGGTTAGATCCAGTGGTAATGCTATCCACGCCACTTTCTCAGTATTATAACAGGAACACCATGCACAGTCATCTATCTGGTGGTTATTGATCCATCAGCCTAAGATTAATTTGCCTGGTTCTTAATCTTTGTACTGGAGCTGTATGAATGCTTAATGATTCCTAACATCTATGATTACTATATGAACTATCTGTGACTGCTGTATGACCACTCCATGACTATACTGTCTGTATGACTCCAGACACAGACAAATCCAACGAGGACCGGCAGAGGGAGGAGGAGTTGCTGCAGCAGATCCACAAGCTGGTGGAGACCAGGGACTTCCTGGTGGATGACGTAGAGTTTGAGAGGCTCAGGTGAGTGCCATGTTCTTAAAGGCAAGGAGTGTTGGGCCATGTTCTTAAAGGAAAGGGCTACTGTAACTATCCATGTTGCCGAAGTAGCATCTCGTGACCATTAATATTCGTGACTCAGTTGTTGTCACCTCTGAGTCATACTGTATCTGAGCCAGTTGGGGAACATTCTTCCATGTCAATGTGAATTAAACCCATGCGATCGATCTGTTGAGGTGAATTTAAAAGGGTATTTTTCACTTCTGTAGTTTATTGGGTATTGTATTCTCTCTAGAGGCTGGGCTGAGTGTTGTTGCTCAGTGTATATTTAGTGTAAATGACAGTGAGTCACACAGAGGAAGCAAGCCCCTTCCACATTGCATTTGTTTACAGCGCTAAATTAGCTGTCTTGCATGTCAGGCATCCCTGCTTCTCTGACTACAAGTCTGAGTGACACTTGACAGCTCTCGGAAAGGTGGGGGATACGTGGGAAGCAGATACTTAATAATTTACAGTAAAGTGATGTTGACAGTAGAAAATCATGAAGAGAATGATATATTCTTAAAGTGAGTTCACACATATGAACAAATGTCGGAGCTGTTCGTGTATGCCTCTTTGTTACTATCCAGTTGGTTATTTATTTATTTTGTGTGTGCATGCTTGTGTATGACTGTGTTTTATGGCAACAGTGGCTGTGAAAGATATAGGAAGATTGTACCTTTTTGTTAACTGTGCTCATACCACTAAATCTCCTTCAACAGGGAGAGAGAGGAGGACAAAGAAATGGCTGATTTCTTGCAGTCTAAATTTCCCAAGACCTTGAAGAAAAAAGGTATTTGCAAATGTGTTACCATAGTGCTGTTAGTCAAGGCTCTAATATGAAGATTCCTTTTGTGCAGTTAGTCCAAGACGCATTGAATGAACCAAGTTAAAATATGATAACAACATTAACAATGCTGATGAGGATGATAATGATATCTCTTTTTTTCCCAGACATCACAGAGGACAGAAGGATGACCTCCAAAGCCCAGCAGACTTCGTCCACTCCCTTCGTCACCAAAACCGGTCTCACCCTTCTGAAGGAGTGCTGCGGCTTCACATGCTCTGTCATGTAGACTCCCTGCCCTGTGGAGAGACTGAGACACGTTGTTGGTTTCTGGATGGGGTTATTTGTGTTGAGTGGGCAGACAGAGCTCTCATACTTCGACTATAACCCTAAACATATGTACAGTGACGGTTGGGACTGTGTTCCCATCAATTAATCTATTGCTGGGTCATTGCACCAATTTAGTGCATTTTGAGAAGTGTAACTTGGTATTAAAAAAAAAAACCTTTAGATTTCATTTTTTTTGCATTCTGTCATAAAGAGCACATGTACAACTTCATATTGAAACGAGAGTTCAGTTCACATAACAGGGTTGACCTTAATGAGGGACAGATGTAAATTAATCACTAAATAACAATCTTCAGAAATTACTTTGTCAAAGCAACAGAATAACTAGGGCTTTACAATGATGGTGAATTTTGGGGGTTGTGTTTTTTTTTTGTCTTTTTAATTTAACCCTTTTATTTAACTAGACAAGTCAGTTAATAACAAAATCTTATTTACAATGATGGCCTATACTAGTGAATTAACTGCCTTGTTCAGGGGCAGAATGACAGCTTTTTACCTTGTCAACTCTGGGATTCGATCTAGCAACCTTTCGGTTACTGGCCCAACGCTCTAACCACAAGGCTACCTGCCGCCCCATGAAAATCTTCAAATAAGTCACAGATTGTGCACGGAGGGACATGTCAAAGTGCAGATTTTTTTTTTTTGGCACTTTTCTAAGTCTTTATTTATATAAAAAATAATAATTTTAGAATTTTGATAAAACAGGCTTTTAAAATTCAACAAATTCAATTTCTACTTATAATATCAAAGGGAAGGAAGAAAAGGCACTCTTTTCATGGAATGACCTTGCTGATCATTTACTGATAAAGGCCAACTTGACTCCACACACATCTTCTCAAAATAAGTATGTCTGTAACCATTAAAAAAAATGTAACCCCTTTCTCCCCAATTTCGTGGTATCCAATTGTTTTAGTAGCTACTATCTTGTCTCATCTCTACAACTCCCGTATGGGCTCGGGAGAGACGAAGGTTGAAAGTCATGCGTCCTCCGATACACTACTTCTTAACACAGCGCGCATCCAACCCGGAAGCCAGCCGCACCAATGTGTCGGAGGAAACACCGTGCAACCTTGGTTAGCACGCACTGTGCCCAGCCCACCACAGGAGTCGCTGGTACGCGATGAGACAAGGATATCCCCACCGGCCAAACCCTCCCTAACCCAGGCGACACTAGGCCAATTGTGCGTCGCCCCACGGACCTCCAGGTCACAGCCGGTTAAGACAGAGCCTGGGCGCGAACCCAGAGTCTCTGGTGGCACAGCTGGCGCTGCAGTACAGCATCCTTAACCACTGCGCCACCCTGAGGTACTATCCTTTGGACAGAGTGAAAATGACAACAGAACATTTCCATTCTGATACATTCTTTTTATCTGTAGTCATTTCCAGGAGCTGACCCAGGAGCTGACCCACATTTTCTATCTGGCCACCCTTGGATGGTTGGTGTATATTTGCGGATCTACAAATGATGAAAAAGCTGTCTAAAACCTGTAGTGTGATTTGAAACAGTGAGTAACAACGTTTAAAAGCTCTGCAGCGGGAGAGTCATTGAGTACCAGTTTAATAGCAATTATCTTATTCAAACGGACCCTGTCCAATTAAAGTAATTAGACAGTTATGTGTTGCTATGACTACAATTATCATTTAATGCATTAGAGCTTGACACTTCATTCCCATGGGCATTGTCTACACAGCTATGACTAGCAAACCTCACTCTGTCTCTTGGTGACATTTTACATAGTCACGGCTAACTATGACACTGCTTAACCTTGCCAAAGGTCACTGCTTGCTTGGCTTCCATGGTATCTCCCCTCTGGACTAGCTGCTTTACTGTGGTACCTACCCTGTCATTAGCTGTGTCTGATTCCTGGGGAAGTCACCAGAATTACATTCAGCTCTCTGCTTTCACAATTGTAATATTGTTTCAATTTCAGTTTCAAATGCTATGTTTTGCTATTTTTTTCCCCCATTACCTTCTATTACGCTGATTGGTCTGACGGGAATTGCTGTTGCCAATTTGCGATACTTGTAATTCTTTGACAGAGGTAAATGTGTAATAGTGAAACCATGTACTGTGAACGTGGCTTTGACAAATATCTCAAGAATATCAAGGACAACTTTCCAAGCATAATGGAACTCAGAATTTCTCCCCTTTTAATGAGATAATATGCCTTGAAATACACTGTCTGCTGCTTATTCTATTACAAAACACTCTTTAACCTGACATTTATCAATGTGCGCAGTCTGCTCAATGTAACAGCTCATTCACAATGCTCTGTATGTTTGTTTCATTCTCTACAATGGTTTAATCCAAACTGACATGGGAGTTGATTGTGATTAGGCTACTTGTTATTATGTTTTGTGGCTTAGAATGTCAGAACTTCTGGTTGTACATATTGTATCGGTTTAGCGTGCTTGTCTAATTAAAGAGTTGCAATGTAGGTATATTCTCCATTCTTAAACCATTTTTATTAAATAACTGTTTAAATCTGGACTGTTTTACCACCAAGCCAGGTAAAAGCTTGTGCACGGATATTGTAAGCTGGTTATAAGGAGCTAAATTGATTTATTTCAAGATCATGTACATCTTTACCTTAATTGAATCTTGTGCTTTTCGTACTCATCTCTACGAATCACTGCGCTAACAAATGCTTTGTGTTATAATAATATATAGTGAGTGTGATAATCAGGCAGTTTTCTTCCTTCTCTTCCACGCTCACATCTCAGAGACATGGGTGGGGGTCGAGAGCATGGGAAACAAAGACTCAGGAGCCAGTGGAGGCTGCTGAGGGGAGGACGGCTCATAATAATGGCCGGAATGGAGCAAATGGAAACCATGTATTTGATATGATTCCACTGATCCAGCTCCAGTTAGTACCACGAGCCCGTTCTCCCCCGTTAAGGTGCCACCAACCTCCTGTGACAGGAGCGTTATTAAACTGTCACCACAAAGCAAATGTAATGTGTGGGGTTTTGGCTTTAACATCTAACCTATTACAAAGAGCATTCTGCCACATGCGTGTGCAACTGTCATGACAACAGCCCATGATGGGAGCGATGGTGTTAATCTACACTAGTGAGAACCAACTGTATTTTTGCCCCAGAGCACGTTCCTCCTCACCTCAGCCCCCCTGTGCTGCACACACAGATGACTCATCCAAGGGACTCAGGGGGAGATGGATTGTGATCCACTGGCTTTTTCTTTCTCTGAAATCCTTCACTCCATAGCAAGTCCACCACTGGGGGACCATCTGCAAAGGAAAGTTGATCCTAACAAATAATAATACACACTGCTTCAGAATGGAAAACTGTCAATTGACAATACAGTAGCTGTTCAAGAGTTTGGTTTACTGGACCTAATGATATGGGTGCTTTAGATGTAATTATTGTTTTGCGAGATATTTTTGTGGATTGAAGATACTTGAAGACTCAATCATTTCTGTGGCATTTACCTGAAAGCTGAGAGAAAGGCACAGCCGGTTGCAAATTACCAGACTGCGTCAGTGAAGACACCCCACTGCATTTCATTTGCAGGCCAAAAAAGCATACAATCAAGCAGCTGCACAGAGAGAATTCAGACACATTACTTCCAACCCACCCTAATTGGAAGCTGCTGATTCTCAGCTAGCTCGTTCTCATATGCGGCGTGGGCCGAGACATTAAACAATCCCTGCACAGAAGATAACACGCCTCACCAATTAGGGACCATTTCTGGCAAACACATTTTTCTCTTTTTCTTTCTTCCTCCTGCCCTCCTCTCCCCACCTGGACTTCCCCTCTGGTTGTGAGTTGTTATGACCGAAAAGCTCAAAGCAGGTTCAGACAAATCAATTCCTTGTAAATACAACCCCATAGTCAGGGCTGTATGCTCCCCTGCTGTATGTATTCTGTTCCCTTGACAAATGATTTTGACATTTACACCAGTGAAACTAAAGAAGAGATCTTAGTGTGCATGTCAGATATGAAGAGAGGTGGCACATTGGGAGGGATCAGGAGGCTGCCCACTGGAAGCTGTTGGTGGAGTGGAGGAATATCTCAGGCCTCTCACAGAGGGCCAGAAGAATAACCCAGCATGCCTTAACATGCGTCCTGCTCCAACTGGATGCAACCACTCTTCACAGTTTTGTTCCCTAGCAACATGTCACCTTGCCTTTCAATGTAATGTTGTTGTTATTGACAAATGTAGAAATGAAGGCTGTGAGATGATTCTTTTTTATAATTGAAAGCATGGTGTCAGAGAGAGCATGCTGAGGTGAGGTGGTTTCAGTTAACAATAGAGGTGTTAGAATGTAAGTCAACATCATATCAAATTCATATGCTTTACAACATTAATCCAGTAATAACTTAAGCACTGTGCATTTAGTGACATTAAAGAAATTGAGTATAGGTTCATAATGGCATCTCAAATATATATGAAGGGCATTTGAATCATGTGGTTTCACAAATTTGCCTAGGAAGCATAGGTGAACACAAGTTGCAAGAGATGGCCTTTCCAACCATGCATGTTGCTGCCTGTCTTTCGACTGCATCTCCGGTGACTGTGGCTGGTTTAATTTAATTCATTAGTGGAGGATTAGGAAACTGTTGAAGTGTGACAATGAGAGATTGAATCAGTACTGGTTGACAGAGCTGTAAAATAAAGCTCCTATGGAATTGTGTTATCTGACTCAGGGTTGAAAATAATGTCTTCAATTCGATCTTCAATGTATCAAGTTACTGTCGATTATGTCTCAGTTCCCAGTTCCCAGGTCAATATGTGATGTGCAAGATCTTGTAAACAATTGGCTCAATAACCGGAGATAGGAGAAATTACAGTACATTGGCCAGACATTGACTTGCTTCCAAATTGCATGGGATCTGTTTATATTTTCTATTCATCTTTATCACATTGATGATCAGACAGTGATGATGCAACATCATTTTATGTGACATTTCTGTCTATTGACTCAGAGTTGGGCTCAATCTTGGTGACCACTGGCATTTTGCAGTCCCTGTATTGAACCCATGAGCTTCCTCTGAGAGAAGAAATCACGCTGTGCCAGCGACTGTCTTTCAGCTGTGGATTGGACAGGACCATGTAGGCTGGCTATTGGTTCACTGCAGTGGTCACCAAGACTTTGCATTGGAACACACTGGTACCCATCCTTACCAGAAAGACCATTTCTCACACCCATTGTTCAATATAAGATAGCATGGGCCACCATGATTCAAGGGCTTATCACTCCCTAAACATTTTTATACCAACATGTCCTAATAAGAAATCCCCATTGCATTATGATTATGGTATACATAGGCCATAATGGTTCATTCTCTCTGTAATCATCCAGATAGTTTTTGTTAGCGTTAATTTCATGGGTACAGATCAGTGGAGGCTGCTGAGGGGAGGACGACTCATAATAATGGCTGGACAGCAAATGGAATGGAATCAAAGACATGGAAACCACCTATTTAATATATTTGATACCATTCCACTCATTCTGCTCGAGTCCTTACCACGAGCCTGTCCGCCCCAATTAAGGTGACACCAACCTCCTTTGGTACAGTTGAAAAACACTTGGAATCAGATGGACAATTGAATTCCATTGAAATACACATACTGTATGTGGAGCAAAATGTCACAGTGAATGGCCAGTGCCTTTTCAGTCTCTGAGCTGTGGAACCCAGTTGTGTCAGAAAGCCCATGGGTGTGACAGGCCAGCAGCAGAGAAGAGCACAGTGATGGTTACCCAGATTCTCTCTTTACTCCCAGACTCATGAGACCATTAATGAACAAAACAACTATTCCAGGTGCAACACAGCAACTCACATCTGATGACCTCAGACAGTGACCATCTCTCAAACACTATCTTCTGCATGTTCAATATTCACACTCACACATGCAGTAGTGACCTGCTCTGAAACACTCTCACAACCTCAAAGCATCTGCAACCAAATCAGTCACACACAGGAAGATATGACATTTTTATTAGTGATATAATGGAATCATATCTGTGAGGTACAGAACAGTAAAGGCAGAGACGGTGAGAGTAACACCTCTAAAGTGTTTTCATTTTCGTCTCACGTGAGTCATTCTGAGTCACTCAACTTTGCGGCAAAACAAGTCAATTATTGGGCTTTTCTCCTGCATATCTCAGCCTCTTTGAGGAAGAATACAACATTTAAGGAATGTAATTTACAGGTTATTTACTTTAAATGCACAAACTATTCAATATTTTAGGAATTTTGCAATAAATACATGCTATTACAATGTCATAGCATCCACAGTACATATAATTAGTTTTTTTGTTGCACATATTCTCATTACTATCTAAAAAATTACTGTAATAAATAATATAGACGTGTCTATAACTCCTTATAGTGCACAGTAAATAAAGTGAAATAGCCTATGTGAAATAGAAACCATACCATAACATAACTAGTGACAGACTGACTAGTAAATCTAACATATCTGCCATAACCCTAACATGTACATGATCTATAATGAAACAGTGCGACCTGGTGGCAGAAAACTGAATTAGTTGAAATAGCTGTAAAGCACAGAGCCAACACTATTGTTACTTTAAAGTTTACATGACTCAAGAAAACAATGACACAATTAGTGGATTCGGATATTTCAGCCACACCCGTTGCTGACAGGTGTATAAAATTGAGCACACAGCCATGCAATCTCCATACACAAACATTGGCAATAGAATGGCCTTACTGAAGAGCTCAGTGATTTTCGACATGGCACCGTCAACGGATGCCACCTTTCCAACAAGTCAGTTTGATAAAATTCTGCCCTGCTTAGAGCTTGCCAGGTCAACTGTAAGTGCTGTTATTGTGAAGTGGAAATGTCTAGGAGCAACAACGGCTCAGCCGCGAAGTGGTAGGCCACACAAGCTCACAGAACGGGACCACAGAGTGTTGAAAAGCGTAACGTGTAAAAATAGTCTGTTCTCGGTTGCAACACTCACTACATCGTTCCAAACTGCCTATGGAAACAATGTCAGCACAAGAACTGTTCGTCGGGAGCTTCATGAAAATGGTTTACATTGCCAAGCAGCAGCACATAAGCCTAAGATCATCATGCGCAATGCCAAGCGTTTGCCACCAATGGACTCAGGAGAAGTCAAAACACATTCTCTGGAGTGATGAATCACGCTTCACCGTCTGGCAGTCCGACGGACTAATCTGGGTTTGACGGATGCCAGTAGAACGTTACCTGCCCCAATGCATAGTGCCAATTGTAAAATTTGGTGGTGGAGGAATAATGGTCTGGGGCTGTTTTTCATGGTTCAGGCTAGGCCCCTTAGTTCCAGTGAAGGGAAATCTTAACGCTACAGGATACAATGACATCCTGGACTATTCTGTGCTTCCAACTTTGTGGCAACAATTTGAGGAAGGCCCTTTCCTGTTTCAGCATGACAATGCCCCCGTGCACAAAGCGAGGTCCATACAGAAATGGTTTGTCAAGGTCAGTGTGGAAGAACTTGACTGGCCTGCACAGAGCCCTGATCTCAACCCCATCAAATACCTTTGGAATGAATTGGAACACCGACTGCGAGCCAGGCCTAATTGTCCAACATCAGTGCCTGACCTTACTAATGCTCTTGTGCCTGAATGGAAGCAAGTCCCAGCAGCAATGATCCAACATCTAGTGGAAAGCCTTCCCAGAAGAGTGGAGGCTGTTGTAGCAGCAAAGGGGGGACCAACTCCATATTAATGCCTGTGATTTAAAAAAATGAAATGTTCGACGAGCAGGTGTCCACATACCTTTGGTCATGTAGTGTAGCTTCATAGTCCACGTATTTTGATGGGGTAGAATGTGAAGATGGTTTATCGTTTAGCCTTTAGCTAAATAGTGTTTATTTTGTTCCTCTCTGTGCAACTGTTCTGGTGGCTCTATTGTAGGCTACCCTATTAATCTGCATATATTAATATGGTCTCATTTTATGCAATTCCCAATTAGTACACAATAATGTTCAGTGAATGTAACGTTCACTTTAACAGATGACGTAACCTAATTTAATTCAATGTGTGCTGCTTCAGTTCTTTGCGGTAACTCCTGTGCTGTGGAAACGACGGAAGCGCAGTTCTGGATTTTGGTTTGACTGGCAGAAAGAAAGAAGGATGGAGTTTCTGACAGGAAACCCGTTTACTACACCGGTGGGCCAGCGAATAGGTAATTGTTACATTTTAACTAATAAAGTAGGTTTATAGTGGTTTGGCGCGTGAGTTTGTTGATAGTTTACATGGTTGCATCGGGCATGACAGGCTACAAGACATTGGTAGGCTATTGTTGGAAAACAGACACTATCACTCCATAAAACGACACTAGATAATCCGTAGGCTATGGAAAAGGAAATTGACGTTATTGGTTATGTATTTAATAAGAAACGAAACTGTGATAATTGCTTGCTTATAGTTAGTTAATTGATCAAGATTGACAGTGCAAAAATATATTTAGATTACGCTATGACTTGACTGACACTTGCACCGCACAATAATACCCTAGAGGCGGGTCTACAGTGTTTTAATCCTCAATTTAATTGGCCAGTGTGGGTATTGTTGTTGGTCTATAGACCAATCGTTTGGCAAGCTCTGGGTGGGGTGGCAAAAAGTTGTTCCCTTCCTTCGTGACCTAATTTTTTGTTTACAAATTTACGAAGAAGATTGAAAGCTGTATTTATTTTTTATATATACAGTAACTAAGATACTGTTTTAAAGGGAATACAGGTCTGCTCTGACTTTACATGGCTATTGCTCTATTTAGTTATTAATACTTACTTCCAAAAAGGTCTTAGGAACGTTTATATGTAAAACATTTTTTATTCAATTATTTTATTATCAGTTTTCATATGCATTTAAAATAGTAGGTACCCTTTTATTTAAATTATTATTTGTTATTTTATTTCTCAGATTTGTTCCTGATTACACTAAAGAGGGTTTTTAGTCTGTCTTACTACAAGAACCCTTGGTTTGGTCTTGAACATAATTTTCAGTTGAGTTGAATTTCAAAGCCAGATAACGTCTAGCTCAAAGGTTATGGAATAAGCTATTTTCACTTTAAATTGACTTAAATGGTGCAGATCTCGGTTCCTTGTCGTTTATGTACACTGCTCCTACGTCTTTGACTCATCCTACTACAGTTTATACTTTTATATCATCTTTGTTGTTTCGTCTATGTCTATAGTTTCTCTTAATGCTAGGGGGTTGCGAAACAATGTGAAGCTCAAGGTCTTATTTTTATTTGCTAAACAATTTTGAACAGATTTTTGCTTTTTTCGAGAGTCTCACTCATGCCAACTTCTGGAGGTTAGTGGGGCAACGATATTTGGCTTTCCCATGGATCTGAACACTCTGCTGGTGTCAGTACAATGAAAAATACCTTTGGCGGTAATATTCTACACTTGGAATGTGACCCCTTTGGTCACTTTATTTGTCTTGTGATCAGTTACAATGACATTATGCTCATTACTGTAAACTTCTACGGGTACAACACCAAACATGAGAATGATGAGTTGCTTGAATCTATAGAGAAACATATACTTCATTGGTTATCTAAATTTCCCAATTTGTTATTATTGATAGGAGGGGATAATAGATAATTCAACTGATCGATGTCCCCCAGGTAGGCGAACCAATCAGAATTTGGGCCGACAGATCATTCACTTGGAGTAACAAAACAGGTTCCAGACAATCCAGAATATATTTTTGGCTTATATCCAAATGTATTGATAGTGAGTGTGTCACCTCAAATATTTGTACTACTTCCCTCACAGACCATAGGGCTATTTACATTGATATCAAAATATTTACCCCTGATACTAACCTTGGTAGAGCATTCTACTGGAAGCTAAATAGCTCATTATTAAATTAAGATATAGTTCAATTTGAGGTTAAAGATCTGCTCTCACACTTTTGGGAAAGGGTGTGTGAAGAAAAACGTATTGCAAGAACTGGGTGCTCTTTAAATTTGAGGTGTCCAAATACCTTAGAAAATATGGTAGTAATCTTGCTAAGACCAGAAGAGCTGAGGAAACTTCCCTTTCTCAGAGGTCCCCAGCCGACCTCTCAGAGAAGGAGAAGATGGAACTAATTGAGTTACAAAATAAACTGGATAATATATATAAATTAAAAGCAGAAGGAGCCTTTATTAGATCTAGGAAAAAATGGATTAAGGAGGGAGAACAGAATTAATCCTATTTCTTTAGACTTGAGACATTTCACAAATAACGCTATCCATAAGTTAAACATTGATGGTATTATTACAGATGACCAAAAATTAATCGCTAAATACTGGAGCAATTTTTACAGAAAATTGTATAGCTCTACATATTGTCAGGAATCCACAGATGTTTTTTAAAAAGTTTTTTAAGTTCTATATCAGTGATATAGAATCTAAACAGTGTGATGAACCCATCAAAGTTGAAGAGATTAGAGTCTATCAAACATCTAAAGAACAATAAATCACCAGGTGTTGATGGAATTACAATGTCAGACTAGTATTAGACATACTTGACTACTGAGACCTAATAACTGAGGATAGCTTCATATGATTTTTTTATTTTTATAAAGCATTTGACACAGTAGAGCATCAGTTTCTCTTCCACTCCCTTGAGAGACTTGGCTTTGGGGATGTTTTTCTGTAAGGCTATTAAGACTCTCTATGCAAATGGTATCAGCTCTATCAAATTGAAATATGGCACCTCACCTAGATTTGAGTTAAAGAGAGGAATTAGGCAAGGTTGTCCTATCTCTCCGTACCTCTTTTTATTAATCACCCAACTTCTTGCAAATTCATTAAATAATAGTCCTGTACAAGGTATTTCCATAGCTGGTAAAGAAATTATTATAAGCCTGGTGCTGATGATTCTACACTTTTTCTGAAAGACGCTAACCTAATTCCCATATCGATCAATGTGATACAATCCTTTTCCAAAGCATCTGGTCTATATCTTAACATTAATAAATGTGAACTCATAGCTGTCAAAGATTGTGTGACACTTTCATATTATGGTATTCCAGTAAAACAATAACTTACATATTTAGGCATAACCATTACAAAGGATCAGAAGTCTAGAGGCTTACTAAATTTTAACCCTCTTATTAAAAAACCCCAGAAGAAGCTAAATCAATGGCTACAGAGGGACTTATCTTTAAAAGGTAGAGTCCCAATAACCAAGGCTGAAGGTATCTCTAGACTAACATATGGTGCTCTATCTTTATATCTTGACAGTAAAATAAGCAAGGAGATAGACCTGATACTTTTCAACTTTCTTTGGAGAAACCGTACCCATTACATTAGGAAAACTGCTGTAATGAACACTTGTGAGAATGGTGGACTGAATTCTCTGGACTTTACTACTTTAAATAATACTTTTAAGATCAATTGGATAAAACAATTCCTAAGAAGACCCACTTCTATCTGGAATTTTACTCCTCATCATTTCTTCTCTACTTTTGATGGCCTTAACTTCATGTTATTTTGCAATTATAATATTGACAAAGTTCCAGTGAAACGTTCTACTTTTCATCGGCAGCTTTTCTTGTCATGGGTCTTGTCATTTATAAACACAATTTTTCTTGCAGAGTTTTTTTTACTCAGTTATAAAGAATTCTTTATCACTTTACAAGGTCCCTGTAACACCTAAAGATTTTGCAATTGTTTTAGATGCCATTCCCTCAGGTGTTGCTATGTTATTCAGGAACGTGTATTGACCCTGTTTACTCATCAGTAGGAAAGATTTGTTTCTCTTTTGGTCCATTCAACAACAGAGCGATACGAACCTTGTTTCAGCAGGATGTTGTATCTATTACCTTATGTCATGCCTTATTGGAATGGATTTATTGATAATATCTGTTGGGGAAAAAAATGGATGTTGCCACACACATTATTGTGTGTTGTTAACCAAATTAAGGAAGTTTCCTTTAAAATTATTAATAAATATTATCCTGCCAACCACTATATGAAGAAGTTTAAGTAAAAAACATCAACTCAAATTGCTCCTTTTGTAATGACCACCCAGAAACAGTGTTGCATCTTTTTTGGCATTGTATGCATGTAAGAAAACTGTGGCAAGACATCAGTAGATTTATAATTGAACACATTTATGAATATTTTACACTATTGTGGAGAGATGTACTGTTTGGATTCTTTACATACAATAGAAATAAGTTGAAACATTTTTATGTAATTCATTTCATTATTCTTTTGGCCAAATTTCATATACACAAATGTACATTTACAAACAGAAAACCACATTTTCGTATCCTACAAAAAGAAATTGAACTGTATTTTAAGGCGGTTAAATGCTCTACTAACAAAAACATCTGTTAGAATTGTAAGTATATGCATGTCCCTTAGGTCCTTGTGTAATTGTAATGTGATATTGTACCCCCTAGCTTGATTTTCCATTGTTTGTAATCTATGTATGCTTGTGTTCCCTCATGTGCTTTATGTATTGATCTGTTGTTAATTAAAATAAATACAATTTAAAAAATTATAAAAAATAAAAAAAACGTTCCAATGCAGCCATTTTTATCTCTATATCAAACCATTTAAGTACCTTACTGTGAATGTTTTTTAAATTGAAATGGTCAAAAATAAACAATGTACTTCTTAGCAAAGAGCAATTTCTCAAGCAATAATTTTGCTAGGACTGTGAGTGGGAGATGAAAACTAGCTGAGGTTTGGTACTCTTTCTTATTAATATATTAACACATTTACAAGGTAGGCCAAAATCCACCTAAACAGGTAACAATTACAGGTAGACTTTTCCAACATCTCTTACACTAAAAGAACATTATCGTTTTCACAATTTCACAGTATTATTTCCACCTAATAGTGTGAAAATATTTATCAAACACAGTAAAATCACATGTTTTGACTGCACTGGGCCTTTAAGACATAATGGAATAACATATATACTGTAGACGTAACGTTGCTGATTAATAATTAATCTGCTTGCCAACTTGTTTTTATGTAGTTTACAAGTGGCCTGTTTTATCTTATAAGCTTAAACTCCCCCCGTGACATAATTATAGATGGAAAAACAATCTGCCTATTTTAATATATATGACCACAATGAGACAGTACAAGTAGGAGAGGTTGTTCTACTTTCTAAACTGAGCTAAGTCCTGTTTCTATCCCCTCCCTTTCAGAGTAATGAAGACAGAACATTTTAATCTGTTTAAATAAATGTCTGCCAAGGAACATAATGCTGGTCACATGAACCAGTCAGTTAGATGGAGAAAGAATGAGTTTGACAAACAAATAGGGATTTAACTGGCATGGATGAGTAGAGGCATCATCAAAGTAAGCTAATAAACAACTATTGAGAGTTGTGTTATGAGGCAGAGACCGTTTCACAGTGACTATGTCTTCCAGATAATTTTATGCAAAATAAAGTGCAATGTCTCAATTGTTTTTGTTCTCAGAATATGCAACCAGCTCCAGACTCCAGTCGGAGGACTGGGCTCTCAACATGGACATCTGTGACATCATCAACGAGACAGAGGAGGGGTGTGTATCCTCTGACATAATGGAAAAAAAAATCCTTTGACAGCTTACTGTATTCTGCTTTTGTTGTCTGAAGTTGATTGTTTACCTACAATGATTACAGGCCTAGAGATTCATACAAAGCAATAAAGAAGAGGATTGTTGGAAACAAGAACTTCAGAGAGGTCATGCTGGCATTGACTGTGAGTGTCACATTTACCTCTCTCATTCACCATACTTTTTCCTTTTCTTCATGAACTTGTAACCTAACTTTCTTTCTCTCTCCATCTCTCTCATGCCATGTTGGTTTTCAGGTGCTGGAAGCGTGTGTGAAGAACTGTGGCCACAGGTTCCATGTGCTAGTCTCAACCAGGGAGTTTGTTGAGGGGGTTCTTGTCAGGTCCATCTTACCCAAGAACAATCCCCCTCTGGTCCTGCATGACAGGGTGCTCAGCCTTATACAGGTGAGAGATGGCATTGGTACTCATACCTTCAGTAAGTCACAGAGCTGTGTTGGAATTGACTGCTAACTATTGTCGGGTGTGTGCGGTTTATGATGTGTGTTTGTCTATTGTTCAGGCATGGGCAGACGCATTCCGCAGCTCACCAGCTCTGACGGGCGTGGTCTCTGTGTACGAGGACCTGAGACGGAAAGGACTGGAGTTTCCCATGACTGAACTGGACGGATACTCCCCCATTCACACTCCAAATAGGGTATACCTTCAAACAATGACTGGTGAAAATGCATGCATTTCCTCACTGACAAATACAGATCACAACTTTCTGCTAATGCTCTCTAAAGCTGTTTTAACTCCCTACTCCTTAACACTATTCTCTAACTCAGTTGGTCCCTGTGCTCTGTCCACCAGACTGTGCCTGATAACGGGCCTGTCACTGTATCTGCTGCACCCTCATCCCCCAGGCCTGTCCCCATATCACCACAGCTTCCTGCATCCCAACAGAGCGAGCAGAGACCCCTCACCTTCACACCTTATCAGGTGATTGGAATGCTCCCGTCAAACAGGGCCCTCTAAAATGGCACAGCTTTTCTTTTAGTAACACAATCTTTTGCATGCAGGCTGAATTCACTCCAGGGCATTACTTTAAAATCCAATTACCTTGTGCACTGTGGATGTTTCAGTTACCTGTTTCACATTCAGAATGTATAATAAAAGTTGATGCTTTACAGTATTATGCCAACCCCACCCCACACAATTTAGCATATGAGTGCTGATGCCATTGACTCCCATTCCAGGTTAAAAAGTTGAAGACCGACCTGGGAGTGGTTCGAGGTAACCTGACAGTGATGTCAGATATGATGTCTCAACTGGATCCAGCAACAGCTAAGCATTCAGACACAGAACTGCTTCAGGTTAGTTGGTTCGCTCGCTGGGCTCTCTCTATGGCTGTCCATCCATGGCTGTGACACATGTCATCTGTTTGTATCCATCTCTCTTTTGTCCATTGCTGTCTTTTCGCTGACTCTCTGTATCTCCTGCTCTCTCTCTCTGTCAGTAGGAGTTGTATGCAGCATGTAAAGACATGCAGGATAAGATAATGGAGCTGGTCCCAAGACTCAGTGAGGAGACACTGACAGAGGAGCTGCTGGTTGCCAACGATGAAATCAATGCCACATTCACTCGCTACCAGAGGTATTGTCCTAAATGATCAACATCAGATACAGTCAATAATTCCTGCTGTGATAGCAGTATGATTTTCATTATTTCCTTTCCAGGTTTCAGAGACAAAGAGCTACACTGCAGGTAAGTGTTTTTTCTTAAAGATCTGTGGTCCTTTACCCTTATCACAAATACATGTTTGGATGAGATATGTACTGTTCAACTTCACAATTTTCTCAATCACCTAGAGCCCGACCTACGTCAACCTTATTGACCTCAGTGCAGCAATCAAGCCTGTTGTTACAGCTCCCCCCCACAGCCAGCTCAGCCGATCAACAGTGGAGACGGTGTCTAGTCAGATGACAGGACTCCGTAAGTAACTACAGTGTTCCTCTGATAGAGGTTCTCAATGTGTCTCTATAGTACAATTCATTCTCTTAACCCTGTTTTCCACATAGGTATGAGGGAATTCGATGAATTTGCACAGAACAGGAGCATCTCACAGACACAACCGAGACCGAGGTAATAGACAGCTCCAACAAAAGTTCATGTTTTGCTTTCATGGTAGAATGGATTGTTCAGACTCATAGGAAGAGTGAGAGGGATCTTACTAAAGCAGGTGTCAAGACTTTCTCATGGCTTAGTACTGTATAACAAATGGACTAGTGCTGTGGTTGTCTTGTCAGTCCCTGGCTTGTTTAGGTTATGAGTCCTGCTCCAGCTAAGCTGGTGCACTAGTCTAGACTGGAAGTGAACCTGGCTGGCTCAAAATATTTGTGCCATTCATTCTGTCAATAAGGATTATGAATGGAGTCTGGCATGAACTGCAAGCTTACATGGCTAGTGAGAAAACTGTGTCAACATTTGCAATACAAATGTTGAAGGAACATTTCTCCTCTGTATTTGGTTTTCCAATAAAGTTGTTTGTACTTTGGCCAATGGTTACTTGTGGAGATGGCTATTATTCTACTACTGTATGTACACTGTAAACTGCATCATTTTCTAAGCAGTGAAATGTGTGTTTTAGTGATCGGAATGAAGGTGTTGCCGACAGTCTGGCTCAAGCACAGAACACCAGATTACAGAACACTGGAACGGTCAGTAACCCCAGAATTATTTAACCCAGGACAGATTTGAAAGGATGTTTGTTTAGAAAGGGCATTGGTTGTGTCCATGGAGTCCTTATGCCCTGTGGAGTGTCACTAATATGTACAATAACCCTTTGTCTTAGTTCATGTGTAGGTCTACCCTGCTTTTTTATATGTTGAAACAATGTTCTCTTGTGTCCTGCCACAATTTCACGTGCAAAATTGGCACTTTTGTTAGTGCTATAAGATTGTCTGTCTGTGTCTCTGTTTTGTCTCCTTGTTCATAACCCAATGGTTTTGTTTTATGGCATGCATGTCTACCAGTATCTTTGTTCATAAATAAATATTGATCTGTGTAAAGGGTGACAGCCCAGACTCCACCCCCCTGAGCTCCACGACACAGTTTGATTGGATGATGGAAAAGGGAATGGTGGGTCTGATTGGCTGGCACAGTGCCATTCCTTTTGCATTCTACCCCTGGGGCTTATGCTGGGATGTTTTGCATTCAAGCATGTTTAGTGTGTATTTAATTAATGATTGTTTCCTTTCCGTTTTGTACTGAGATGGTTGTATGATCTTTTTTCTGGTGTGCCTGATCTGATTATTTTTTTCTTACTTTGATTTTTGCATTCATGTTTTATAAGTGTTCATTTCTGAAACTGATAGATGGTGTGTATTGGCACATCCTAAAGGGATTCTTCTGGATTTTGGCAATGAGGCCCTTTATCTACTTCCCCAGAGTCGGATGAACTCGTTAACACCATTTGTGTCCAAAATGGCCTCATTGCAAAACTCCCCATGTATCCCTTTTAAATCATGACTCTAAATTATTACTATGTTTGCTAATTTACTCCCACTCTGTTGTTTTCCCTGCCATAACTTTGGTGGTGGATGGATCCCTTGTTTCCCCGTCTAAAATAAACTGGTTTCAATCAGAATACTAGGGGTCAGCATGCTTGAATGGTGGTTATTTGTATATTGCCCAAGAAAAATGTAAAGGTAATGGTACTCTAGAGTCTGGCGGTCACAAGAAAACAGTGGCTTACAGTACATCCTGACAGTAACCTCTTGCCTAAATAACCCCAGATCCCTGTGAGTCAGACGTCTGTGATGGATGACATTGAGAAGTGGCTGGATGTGGACGAGGTGGGTCACTGTTAGCTTTCACTCAATGTCATGGTATACAAGCAGAATCCAACTTGGTTCCATGTTATACCAGTGCCAGTCCTTGCACCCCTCTCTAATTTGGTTTTATGGACTATACATAGTATACAGTAATTGAAAATGCCTGCATGGTGCTTTAACCCAGCAAATGTAACATTCCTGAATTTTTGAACATATTCAATTTTGTTTGGACATGTGACTGTTGACGTGACCATAACAGTCATGGCTTTCATGTGTGTCACAGGAGGACGACATGGCTGATTCAGAGGGTGTGACAAGTGAGGGTGAGCTTCTATTTCTTAATTCCTCATCCACTCTGGGTATCGCTATGTAGATTCAACAACAGTTTAGTTTGCTTCCTTTTACTATTACAAAGTCCTGAGTAATCCTTTTTGAGACCAAAAAAGCCCGCCTAAGGCTCCTTCTTCCTCCTTTTAGAGTTTGACAGGTTTCTGGCAGAAAGAGCGAGAGCAGCGGAGCGACTCCCGTCCCTGAAAGCTTCTTCTCGTGACGACAACAACTACTCTGAGTCATAGGCCAAGCTGCAACCTGTCACACAACCAATGCCATTTTCCCAAATAGTGTGAGAGGACTGAACTGGATGAATGTATGATTGGCACATACAGTGAGTAAATGACTGGTGGGAACAACAACTCCTGACAATTGGGTTGTGCTACTGACACACAGGTGAACTACTTTATGTTCAACTCTCCTGGGTTAAGGTCTTTATCTAGTATGTTTAATGTATATTTTTATGTTAAGGCTAAATTAACTTGGACCAAGTGTTTTTAACTTACACTAAAAGAGTGCTTTATGATAAGAACTTAAGTCGTCCCGTGCCACTGTATATGGATATCCAGCAGAGGAGGCTGGTGGGAGGAGCTATAGGAGGATTGGCTTATTATAATGGCTGGAATGGAATTCAGTGGAATGGAGTCAAACATGTGGTTTCCTTATGTTTGGTACTGTTCCATTATTCCATTCTAGACATTATAATGAGCCCATCCTCCTATAGCTCCTACCACCAGCCTCCTCTGGTATGGCTGCGGATACAAACATTTGCACAATGATTGAGTTTAATTCCTGTTACATTTCTTAGAAGAGAATGGAATATGCCCAATATTTTCAGAAAAACATTGAATGGTGTGCTTTCCAGAAAATGCAGGTATGATAAACACAATGTTAGTAGATTGCAATAAGCTATAATTAGGGGAAATGAATTATGTGATGCTCATGATGAATCCCATTTGTAATACAGGACACTTTTTTTAGGAAGAGCAATACAAACGTAATTGTTTCTGGAGTACTTGAAGTTTATCAAATGTTACACAATGTCATGATGAATTACTGTAACATTAAACACAGGTGAAGTCTTAAAGATGGTTTGTTTTTATTCACTCTGAGAGATGGGTGCTCAGCGTGTGGGCTGATTTCATGGTTCTGCAAATATGACTGATTTCTGTGATTGAATAACACAAATGTTTTGCAATTTCAAATGTCATTTAAAAAAGCATGTTGAATCTGTCAAGTACTTACAGGAGTGTTAATGCTTTTGTCATATCAACTTTAAAAGTTGTCTGAAGAAACCGGGATACCATAACTTTTACACGGAACAGCGAAGGGCTGAGAGGAGCTCCAAACAGCTGTGGCAAGGGGAAGTTGAACTGTTTTTTCCTGATGCAAGGAATTGATATCCCAAGTTCAACGTTTTAAAAACGAACGTGCCTAAAAACGAAATGCGTTGTGAAGCATAAACTAGGCCAATGTTTGGTTCTCTGAAATACTGCATTTTGATCTGTAAATCTATTCTGCATGGTATCTGAACTAAAACATAATTGACCATTTCAATAATTTTACTGAGTTACAATTCATGAAATAAATGTAATTAGGCCCTAATCTATGGATATCACATGACTGGGCAGGGGCACAACCATGGTTGGGCCTGGGAGGGGGGGGCTCCTCGGGCTGTCGAGCTGCTCCTCGCTTCCAATGAGATTGCTCAGAGTGTCGGGGACCATACCATGAGGTGGGAATCGGGGAGGGGACCAGGGCCTCTGTTTTGGTGAATGTGGTAGAAACCATCTAAGCTTATGGAATGGTTAACATAGGAGCACGGACAAAAACAAGCCTTTTTGTGTTGGTCTTTGTGGAAAAACACGTATGAGCACATCAGCTGAACACATCAGCTGATGTCACAAAGTGCTGTACAGAAACCCAGCCTAAAACCCCAAACAGCAAGCAATGCAGCTGTAGAAGCACAGTGGCTAGGAAAAACTCCCTAGAAGTTCCAAAAAAAAGGAAGAAACCTAGAGAGGAACCAGGCTGAGGGGTGGCCAGTCCTCTTCTGGCTGGGCCGGGTGGAGATTACAACAGAACATGGCCAAGATGTTCAAATGTTCATAGATGACCAGCAGGGTCAAATAATAATAATCACAGTGGTTGTCGAGGGTGCAGGTCAGCACCTCAGGAGTAAATGTCAGTTGGCTTTTCATAGCTGATCATTCAGAGCATCTCTACCGCTCCTGCTGTCTCTAGAGAGTTGAAAACAGCAGGTCTGGGTGATAGAGGAATTTCTAAATTCCTTATTGTTTTGCAGCCAAAACCAAATTCACACTCTTATCTATTTCATGATAAGTTGTAAGTTTATCATTTGCATGAATTAGCAAGAGACCAGTCTTAAAAACAAGTTCAGCATTTATTCTTGATGAGTACTAACCACATACACATATTTCCACAGGTTATAAACTGCAAATGACATCATCAGTTTCCCACCCTCTCTCCGATTCTCACAAGAGCCCATTGTTTTTAGGTCTGGACTCTCCCTCTACTCCCCCCATATAACTACATTCCAAACTGTCTAAAAGATATAATTTTCTCCACTAATGGAACACCACCCAAACATTTCTTATCTGTCTGAAAAGCTATAGCATCTCTACCCCTTAAACTTCCCAAGAGGCACAGACAATTAATTCGTTCTGCTTACATTTTCAGTAACATCTTAACCAAAAACTCATACTTTTCATATAACATAATAGTATTAGAATAAATGGTTCTAATCAATAATGTATACATAATTAATCATTTCAACTCTAATTTCCTCTATCACTGGGACAGATAGTATGTCCGGTGAACAGGTCAGAGTTCCAAAGCTGCAGGCAGAATAGTTGAAACTGGAGCAGCAGAACAGCAAGGTGGACTCGGGACAACAAGGAGTCATCATGCCAGGTAGTCCTGAGGCATGGTCCTAGGGCTTAGGTCCTCTGAGAGAGAATTAGAGAGAGCATACTTAAATTCACATAGGACACCGGATAAGACAGGAGAAATACTCCAGATATAACAGACTGACCCATGCCCCCCGACATACACATTTCTGCTGCATAAATACTGGAGGTTGAGATTGGAGGGGTCGGGAGACACTGGCCCCATCTGACGATACCCCCGGACAGGGCCAAACAGGCAGGATATAACCCCACCCACTTTTCCAAAGCACAGCCCCCACAACACTAGAGGGATATCTTCAACTACCAACTTACTATCCTGAGACAAGGCTGAGTATAGCCCACAAGGATCTCCGCCATGGCGGAGGGGGGGGGCAGCCTGGACAGGCAGATCACGTCAGTGACTCAACCCACTCAAATGACATACCCCTCCTAGGGACGGCATGGAAGAGTACCAGTAAGCCAGTGACTCAGCCCCTGTAATAGGGTTAGAGGCAGAGAATCCCAGTGGAGAGAGGGGAACCGGCCAGGCAGAGACAGCAAGGGCGGTTTGTTGCTCCAGTGACTTTCTGTTCACCTTCACACTCCTGGGTCAGACTACACTCAATCATAGGACCTACTGAAGAGATGAGTCTTCAATAAAGATATAAAGGTTGAGACCGACTGTGTGTCTCTCACATGGGTAGGCAGACCATTCCATAAAAATGGAGCGCTATAGGAAAAAGCCTTGCCTCCAGCTATTTGCTTAGAAATTCTAGGGACAGTAAGGAGGCCTACGTCTTGTGACCGTAGCGTACGTGTAGGTATGTATGGCAGGACCAAATCGGAAAGATAGGTAGGAGTAAGCCTGTGTAATGCTTTGTAGGTTAGCAGTAAAACCTTGAAATCAGCCCTTGGCTTAACAGGAAGCCAGTCTAGAGAGGCTAGCACTGGAGTAATATGATTTTAAAAATGGGTTATTTTCAAGATTCTAGTAGAGCATTGCAGTAGTTTAACCTAGAAGTGACAAAAGCATGGATGAATTTTTCTGCATAATTTTTGGACAGAAACAATGACCTTGAGATTGACGAATCCCATGTGCTGAAAAAGTGACAAGATTTGTGTTTATTCTGCATGAAACACTTTTGCTTGTTTCATCTCCTATCTGTACTGTGTCCTTCATAGGAGGATGGTGGCACCTTAATTGGGGAGGATGGGCTTGTGGTAATGGCTGGAGCGGTATTAGTGAACAGTAGGTTAGACTACTGCTCCGTTCCAGACATTATTATGAGCTGTCCTCTGCTTAGCAGCCTCCACTGGTGTCCTTCCACACATGTTTACAGTTTCAAGAGCACTACATGTTTCCCAGAGAACCCAGTTGGCAACCATGACAGTTGAAGGCATTGATACTGTATAAGGAACGATGGCTATTTCTGTAATGTCTTTATTCACTCCCCCTCTCGTAGCTTCAGAAACAAAATGACCGAGGCTGAGTTCACCATTTCAGGCTCTGACCACCCCATCTGTCCTGTGATGCTGGAGGATGCCAGACTAGCCTCTCTGATGGCTGATGACATGCTGAAACTAGGTGAGGCAACTGTTCAGGCTGAATATGAATGGAGCACAAGCACATTTCAAGCATTATCAAGAATTACAACACAGTCTGTATATTGGTTTGAAATAGTCTAAGGATTTTTTTTGTCCACTCATTTTATAGAACTGAACTATTTTTGAAAACCTTGATCAAAACGATTTCTGTGGGATTACAAATGAGTGGACACATCAACCTGTAGAGGGAGACAGAGATACTCATGATATTTTGTATTCAACAATTTTGTCTCACAAAATGGGAGCTGACAACAATCAGAGACCTAATAGGTTATTAGCTGCAAACTACACTGCTTGAATACAAGGGCTGGAAAAAAATATTAATTTGAATCAGGTCTCCAATCTGCCCTTTCTTGAGGAACTGTAGTATTCAGTGTTATGTCTATCTACAACAAGTACCCATTATTCTGTCTCCCACAGGAGTGTATGTGATTGGGTTCTCCTACCCAGTGGTACCAAAGGGCAAAGCCAGAATCCGGGTTCAGATCTCAGCGGCCCACACTGACCAGGACATTGACCACGCTGTGGATGCTTTCATACAGACAGGCAGGAAGCATGGAGTTCTACCTTAAATAGAAGAACTCGTGGATCATTTTGCTGCGAATAAGAAAGGTAAAAAGACAAGGAGCTTGCAGAGTTTGGACTGCGGTTACAGGTTACACAGGAGGCCTATGAATGACAGTGCGACAATGATAATGTATTACATACAGGGTAATGTATTACAGATGAAGCTCAATTGTGGGCTATTTGTGTGTTTTGTGTTGCAATTGAATGAATAAAATACTTTTGTTAACAAACGTTGGTATTTTCCAATGGAGCTAGCTAGATATGGTTGTAATACTGGGTAAGCTAGAAGATATTTTAAAGTATTGTTTTTATTTCGAGCAATAAAACGTGTGCTTGCATCAACAGTAACTTTGTAAACGCAACGAACAGGGTTGTCGCTTCAGTTGTAGAGCCACCACAATGTAATGTCCCTGGCTTGGTCGTATGTTTATTTTTTTATTTTTTTACCCCCGTTCTTTTCCCGCCACAAACTCTTGCAAGTCCCACCCTTCTACAATCAGGATACGCCTCCTGCAATGTATTCAGCCAATCATTATCACTAGTCGATCATATCTCCCAATGGCAAAGCGTCACTGCTCGACGTCACTGGTAAGTGACGATATTTTTTGCCGCGAAAGAGTTTGCGTGGAATTCATTGTCCACAGAAGATCATTGGCGTCAATCGCCAAAAACTGTTTTGCTTTTAGGATTATTGCACTTTGCGCACGCATACTTAATTTTCAGCACTTTGTAGATATAATCGGTGCATTATGTCTGGTTTCGACGACCCGGGAGTTTATTACAGTGACAGCTTCGGTGGTGGAGATGGACTAGGGGATGAAGGTGGAGTTAAACGGAGCCAGATCAAGAAACGATTCCGTGAATTTCTTCGGCAGTTCAGAGTTGGGACCGATCGCACCGGTTTCACCTATAAATACAGGTAAGATCGAGAATGCATTAAGTGCCACGATGTCATTGTCGATGGCTACCGCCGGTTGGTGTGATGTTCCACAGATACTCAACGTTAAGTTAGCTAGCCAGTTAGCTAACAGTTAGCCAGTTACTTGTAACGTTAGCTAACTAACTACCACTGATCACCACAATGGTCTTGAAGGAATACAGTTTGACTCTTCAAGGTCCTGTGATTGAGTTTGTAGTTCGTTTTTATTTTCCTTATGATTATATTCGCTTTCTGTTTTAAGATCTTTATCTTATTGTTAATATTGGATTGTTGACATGTGTTCTGCTGTGTAGAGATGACCTTAAGAGACACTACACCCTGGGGGAGTACTGGGTGGAGGTGGAGATGGAAGACCTGGCCAGCTTTGACGAGGACCTGTCAGACTGCCTGTACAAGCTGCCCACTGAGAACCTGCCGCTGGTGAGAAGATTGGCTAGACTAATAACCGACAAATAATTTGAGGAGTTTTAATTGCAGAAATTGCAGGCTGAATAATTAATGGATTAGATGGATTCCTATATATTCTGTTGCTGATCGTATCATACATGATCTTATATTCTATTTGGCAAATAATTATATCTGAAAATTATCCCTTTAAACTGAGCCCTGACATTATGATTGGCAGCTGGAGGAGGCTGCCCAGGAGGTGGCTGACGAGGTGACCCGTCCCAGGCCCCTGGGAGAGGAGACAGTGCAGGAAATCCAGGTCATGCTGAAGAGTGACTCCCATCCTGCCTCCATCCGCAACCTCAAGGTAAGAGACTCTCTGAGGATACAATGCTGGGCCTTTCAGCTTTCAGTTGGTTCATGTAGAAGGTGGCATGAAAGATTCCCTCAATTTCCCATCCATGTAAAATGCCATGACTCTGAACTCCCCATCTCTTTCTCTCTGGTAGTCGGAGCAGGTGTCCAGGCTGGTGAAGGTCCCTGGGATCGTCATCTCTGCCACGGCTGTGAGGGCCAAGGCCACCAGAGTGTGTTTGCAGTGTCGTGGCTGTCGCTCTGTCATCAGTAACATCTCCCTGCCCCCAGGCCTGCAGGGCTACGCTCTTCCCCGAAAGTGCAACACGTGAGTGCAACCCTCTGAGTTGTTGAGTGTTTGTGTGCACACTCCAGTGCATGGACAAAATGCATAAAGTCATTGTGTGTAAAATCATCTGCTTTATCATTGTGTGTGATTTCATTCTTAAACATCTCTCTCAGTGAGCAGGCAGGCAGGGTGAGGTGTCCTATAGATCCCTACTTCATAATTCCAGACCGTTGTGTCTGTGTGGACTTCCAGACCCTCCGTTTGCAGGAGTCTCCAGATGCTGTGCCACATGGAGAGATGCCCCGCCACCTGCAGCTCTACTGTGACAGGTAACACACACACAGCATTGTCTGTGTGCCTCAATATTCTCAATTAAATACAATTAACACATGCCGATATATATACACACAGTGCAAAGTGAGACCGACGAGTACATACCACATTACAGCTCATGTTCTGCCTCCCCTCAGGTACCTGTGTGACCGTGTGGTCCCTGGGAACAGAGTGACCATCATGGGGATCTACTCAATCAAGAAGGTGGCCCAAGCTAAGGGCAAGGGCAGAGATAAAAGTGCAGGCGTGGGCATCCGCTCCTCCTACCTCCGTGTGGTGGGCATTCAGCAGGACACAGAGGGAGCAGGTAGGCGCGATAAGGCTACTAGAGGTTAGATTACTTATCCAACATTATGTCCTATGTGGGATAGAGTTATCAATATAATGCTATCTTTTTCTCTCAGGTCGTGGGGCCACGGGGTCAGTCTCCCCACAGGAAGAAGAGGAGCTGAGAGCGTTGGCCTCCTCCCCCGACGTCTACGGCTCTCTCTCCCGTTCCCTCGCTCCTTCCATCTACGGCAGTGATGACCTGAAAAAGGCCATCGCCTGCCTGCTGTTCGGCGGCTCCAGGAAGAGGTAAGTCATAAACATTGGAAATGGCATGTAGAATTGTAATAGATTTTTGATGTGCATGCATTTCTCTCCAGTGTGTATGTGTAATGACCTTTCCTGTCTCAGGCTGCCTGACGGACTGACCCGTAGAGGAGACATCAACTTGCTAATGCTGGGAGACCCCGGTACTGCTAAGTCTCAGCTGCTCAAGTTTGTGGAGAGGTGCTCTCCCATTGGGGTAAGGATGGGCTTGATGAATGATTATATTAATTCATATATGTGTGTGTGTATATTCCAAGATTAATTGAAAAATATATATATTTATTTAGCAATAGATTTAGATCAGAATTACAAGGATGGATTCCAGAAGTTTCATTTGCTGACAATTGAATTAATCCGCATGCTAGTGACCCTTATCGAATGCGCTAACCCGTATCTTCTCTCTCTCTCTCTTCCTCTGTCAGGTGTATACCTCAGGTAAAGGCAGCAGTGCTGCTGGTCTGACGGCCTCTGTCCTGAGGGACCCCGTCTCCCGTGGCTTCATCATGGAGGGAGGAGCCATGGTGCTGGCTGACGGTGGGGTGGTGTGCATCGATGAGTTTGACAAGGTAAGGAAACATGGACAGAAGTACGTCAATTGCTCAATACTTGACTGGTTTGTTTGCAGACGCTTAACTGTGTGTCTCTTTCTTTTCAGATGAGAGAGGATGACCGAGTAGCCATCCATGAAGCCATGGAGCAACAGACCATCTCCATTGCCAAGGCTGGCATCACCACCACCCTGAACTCCCGCTGCTCGGTGCTGGCCGCTGCTAACTCTGTGTTTGGCCGTTGGGACGACACCAAGGGAGAGGACAACATCGACTTCATGCCTACCATCTTGTCCCGTTTTGACATGATCTTTATCATCAAGGACATCCACGACCATCAGAGAGACATGGTGAGGGAACACACTTTAGTGTGTGTGCGTGTGTGTGTGTGTGTGTGTGTGTGTGTGTGTGTGTGTGTGTGGAGGGGAAGGTTTATGCACAGGGATACTGAACACTGCCCAGGCTAGCACAGTGTTAACACTATTGATCTTCTTTTCTCTCTCAGACTCTGGCCCGCCACGTGATGAACGTCCATCTCAGTGCTCATACTCAGACTGAGGGTGTGGAGGGAGAGATCACACTGGCCACACTGAAGAAGTACATTGCCTATGCCAGAACGTGAGTCTTGAAAAATCCTTTATTTCTGCAGATTTCTTCTGTGTATGTTAGATTCTGTTTAGATTGAGTTCATGAACTCTACTCGCAGAGAAACAATACTACACGCTAGTATGTACACATGAACTCTACTCGCAGAGAAACAATACTACACGCTAGTATGTACACATGAACGGGTTTGGTTTGTAACGGTCAAATGTGCCCTGACAGGAAATGCGGCCCACGTCTGTCTGCGGCGGCAGCTGAAAAGCTGAAGAACAGATATGTGGTGATGAGGAGTGGAGCGAGGGAACATGAGAGGGAGAGTGACAGGAGAGCCTCCATCCCCATCACTGTCCGGTACCTATATGATACTTCACATGCCAACGTCATTACCAGTCAGGATACTGTCCATCTTCAGTGTCATAATGCTTTGTTCTCCATGGTCCACTGCAGGCAGCTGGAGGCGGTGGTGCGCATCTCTGAGTCCCTGGCCAAGATGAAGCTGCAGGCCGTGGCTGGAGAGGAGGAGGTGGATGAGGCCCTGCGGCTCTTCCAGGTGTCCACACTGGACGCTGCGCTGTCTGGGAGCCTCTCGGGTGTGGAGGGCTTCACCACTCAGGAGGACCAGGAGATGATTTCCCGTGTTGAGAAGCAGCTGAAGAGACGCTTTGCCATTGGCTCCCAGGTGTCCGAGCACAGCATCGTCCAGGACTTCACCAAGCAGGTCAGTTACACTAGTCTACTTTGAACGTATACTGTGTTGAACAGAGATGGAACCACTTGGTGAAATACATTAAAGTACTTTGGGCATTGGAATGTTTGGCATTTGTGTATATGATTCAGTGCTGTCCTCAGTTGTCCCACGTGTTGCCCTGTAGCCTGTTTACCTGTCCACCGACTAGAATCTCTCTCTACCCTCTCCCATATACAGAAGTATCCAGAGCAGGCCATCTACAAGGTCCTTCACCTGATGATGAGGAGGGGAGAGCTTCAGCACCGCATGCAGAGGAAGGTGCTCTACAGAGTCAAGTAGTCTCTCAAAAAGATTTATACGCACAAAGATTAAGTCACGTTGGGCTTTGTAAATAGTAGAAGGGACAGGCGTCTCCTCAATTCACTCTTCCTCACAAGCCAGTGGACGTCTTCATGAAGTCACGTCGATACGTTTTCTTCATCTTAGACCACAGAGCCACTTATGTCTACCTTTTCATGTGTTGCTTTGCCAAGTTAAGCCAACAAGTTATTTACTGTTCTATTTCTCTCATACGTATTTTGGTGTCTATTCTTTTTAGACTAAACAAATTATGTTATGGAGGCAATTTGGATGAACTGTATTGTTGTTGAATTGTTTGGGGTAAGAAAATTGATGTGAGAATGCCTTAAAGATTGTTAACGTAGAATCATTGTGTAAGGTATTTTGTTTTGAAAATAAATAGCGAACTTCTTTACTTAGACATTTGTTATGTTGAAATGGTGTGCATAATCTTTAAGGATACATACTAAATACAAAGATATTGCAATTAATACATGTCAATTTTCATTTTAAGATTGCCTTAGGTGTTTTTCGTGACAAAGTACTGTAAGTGCACACCCTTAGGTGGTTATGACTAGTGAAGTGATTCTGTCAACTACATAAAAATACATAGTTAAGGACCTATTTCAAGGCTTTAGAATACATAGATACCCATTCCGACTGTTGCTAAAGCAACACAAATACCCAGTGACAACTGCATGATGGACAAAGAGGATGATAGCGTCTCGGCCTTTTCTTGGTCCCCTGCAAAAGCAAAGTAATACCTTTCTATAACACAAAAGGAAGATCACACATTTCCAATCAGCATATGAGCTTGTACTTACCGTAAGCTTCCTTTGTGACACTTAACATTTTCTGTAGATCATCAAAGACCTGTACGAGAAATGACCCTGGATGTCTTCATTGAACAAGACGTACACAATCATCAGCAATATGCGATGGCACCCAGTAACGTGTTTACACTGCATCGTTCACTAGACCTTCCCAGTTTCACTTCCTCTTCACAGTCATGTTTAGCTAGTTTTAATGTCACGTGCACAAGTACAGTGAAAAAATGCCTTTCTTGTAAGCTCTAAACCCAACAGTGCAGTAATAAAATAAAAATGTAATACTAAAAATAAAGTAGAACAAAAACATGAGAAAGCATACTATATACAGGGACAGTCAGTTCCAGAACCATATTTAAAATGTGCATGGATACTGGAGTGATATCGGTAGATAGGCATAGGGATATATGATAAACAGAGTAGCGGCAGTGTGTATGATGATAGTATGTGAGTGTGTCTGTGTAGAGTCAGTATAAATGTATGTGCATATTATTTGTGTGTGAGCAAATTATGGAGTGAGTGTTTGTGTCTGTTGGAGTGTGCATACAGATAGTGCAAAAATAAAATACAAGGGTCAACTCTGTGTAGCTATTTAGTTAGCTATTTAGCAGTCTTATGGCTTGGGGATAGAACCTGTTCAGGAGCCTGTTGATGGCAGACTTGATGCACCGGTACCACTTGCAGTGCAGAAGCAGAGAGAACTGTATATGACTTGGGAGGCTGGAGTCTTCAACGATTTTCCAGGCCCTCCTTTGACACCGCCTGATATAGAGGTCCTGAATAGCAGGGAACTCGGCCTCAGTGACGTACTGGGCTGTCCGCACCAACTTCTGTAGCGCCATGTGATCAAGGGCAGTGCAGTTGCCATACCAAGCAGTGATGCAGCCAGTCAAGATGCTCTCAATTGTACAGCTGTAGAACTTTTCATAGTGATTTTTCATTACTGTATTAGTTCCCATAACCTATATTCTTACCCAGTTTGCTTCCACCCTCTTCTCTTTCACTCACCTGGATGTTGAGGTCGAAGGTCATTATAGCCTCCTCCAGCACCCCCTCCCTCTCCTCTTTGGTCAGCTCAATGCTGTTCATTCTGCTCCTGTACAGCTGCTTGAAGCGGTTAGGGCTTGACACTCCAGGGAAGGAGAAAAACGACAATCCCTCTCTGCTGCTTAACCCAATTGACTTCTGGGTAATCTTCCCTAAAACTTGTCCTCCTGACAGGTCACCTAGGTAACGGGTATAGGCGTGGGCCACCAGCAATTTAGGATTGCCTTCACCAATCTGAGGGGGGAAACAAATAAATTGTTATTACTAAGCAAGTACACAATTAAGATAGTGTGCCTACCCTGCATGTTGGTATATCTATAGCCTGTACCTTGCGAAGTCTCTGTGTATATCTGTGTGTTGCAGCAGGAATGATGACTCTCTTTTGCCACTCCTGTCCAAAGAAGTGTTCCAGATCTCTCTCTAGTTTCTCCAGTCGGGCCAGTTCCTGGGGGAAGTATATTGGTGCGACACCTGGGTGGGAAGCATTCCTGTCCATCTCCTCTTCCAGTGCTTTGTAGATCTCGTAGAGGGAACACAGAAGAAGCTGCCATGGAATAGAGGGGTTACAGATGAATACTTAGTACACAGTGAGTGCTCATTTTCCATGACTATGTAGAAAGTTAAACAAAAGGCATTCTAGGCCGTTCATAATATGAAAACCACTGTAAATTATTTTGGCAAGTGGTTTTTAATATACTCTCAGATGGCCTTTTCTCACCTTGTACTGCAGAAGAGTTATCTGTCCCTTCTGATAGCTCAGCATCAGTTGGGTGTTTTCTGCCCTGACATGGATCTCTTTAGTCGCTGCTTTTATCTGTTCTGACAAATCCCTGAGGAGAGATGGAGAACATTAGGAGGACATCCTGATTTACCTGAGTACAGTCAATGTGAGCACAGAGTTTGCAGTTAGTAATTGTGTTCTGTATGTTCAATACCTTTACTTTACCATATATTAGCCCTGACCTGGTCTGAAATACAATAATCTAGTAAACATATCGACCATTCATTACAAAATGACTGTACCTGCCAGGATTCTGCATATCAACTTTCTGTCCCGAGTTGACTGTCTGCATGTCTGTAATCCAGGATTGTGTACATGGTGATTATAACATTATTACCTAAATCTGACCAACTGTTACAGTTTATTAAAAAACAAGTCAGTGAAAGAGTTGATAATTTACCTGGGGGTATTTCCTTGTTGATATCTTGTTATACAGCTGGTAAACAAAAGCTGCCTCCTTCTCAAACAAGTTTAGAGTTGCTGTGTCCTCTTTGAGCTGTGTCCCTGCCTTTATATTTGACTCCCTATCCTTCTTTCCCAATGCTTGTCAGCTAAATCAAATGGGAAGTGAGTGTTGACTCAGTTCCCTTATCCTGAAGCTTAACATGACAGGGCAGATTTACCAGTGAGGGGAGAGCATGAGTGAGCAGATGGAATGGTAGAAATCATTAAACACAGAGTCACATGAACTACAGGAAGTGAATGTGTTCCTTCTGCTATTGAGGGAGAGTATGTTGACTACAGGTGAGAACAAAGTTATAAACACTGAGTGTTCAAAATATTAGGAACACCTTTCTAATATTGAGTTGCACCCCCTTTCGCCCTCAGAACAGCCTCAATTCTACAAAGGTGTTGAAAGCGTTCCACAGGGATTCTGGCCCATGTTGATTACAATGCTTTCCACATTTGTGTCAAGTTGGCTGGATGTCCTTTGGGTGGAGGACCCTTCTTGATACACACAGGAAACTGTTGAGTGTGAAAAACCCAGCAGCGTTGCAGTTCTTGACACACTCAAACCAGTGCGCCTGGCACTTACTACCATAACCTGTTCAAAGGCACTTAAAACTTGTATCTTTCCCATTCACCCTCTGAATGGCATACATAAACAATTAATGTCTCAATTGTCTCAAGGCTTGAAAATCCTTCTTTAACCTGTCTCCTCCCCTTCATCTACATGGATTGAAGTGGATTTAACAGGTAATATCAATAAGCGATCATAGCTTTCACCTGGAATGTCATGTTTCTAATGTTTTGTGCTCTCAGTGTATGTACCTTTTAGTTTTCTGAAGATGAATCAAATCAAATCAAAGTTTATTTGTCACGTGCACCGAATACAACAGGTGTAGTAGACCTTACAGTGAAGTGCTTACTAACAGGCTCTAACCAACAGTGCAGTTTCTAAAAAATACAAATTAAGGTATTAGGTGAACAATAGGTAAGTAAAGAAATAAAAACAACAGTAAAAAGACAGTGAAAAATAACAGTAGCGAGGCTATACAGTAGCGAGGCTATATACAGGCACCAGTTAGTCGGGCTGATTGAGGTAGTATGTGGATATGGTTAAAGTTACTATGCAAATATGATGAACAGAGTAGCAGTAGCATAAAAGAGGGGTTGGCGGGACACAATGCAGATAGCCCGGTTAGCCAATGTGCTGGGGCACTGGTTGGTCGGGCTAATTGAGGTAGTATGTACATGAATGTATAGTTAAAGTGACTATGCTTATATATGACGAACAGAGAGTAACAGCAATGTAAAAGAGTAGTTGGGGTGGGCACACAATGCAAATAGTCTGGGTAGACATGTGATTACCTGTTCAAAAGTCTTATGGCTTGGGGGTAAAAACTGTTGAGAAGCCTTTTTGTCCTAGACTTCGGGTGGCTTGGGGTCTTTGACAATTTTTAGGGCCTTCCTCTGACACCGCCTGGTGTAAAGGTCCTGGATGGCAGGCAGCTTAGCCCCAGTGATGTACAGGGCCGTACGCACTACCCTCTGTAATGCCTTGCGGTTGGAGGCCCAGCAGTTGCCATACCAGGCAGTGATGCAACCAGTGTTGCAGCTGTAGAACCTTTTGAGGATCTGAGGACCCATGCCAAATCTTTTTAGTTTCCTGAGGGGGAATAGGCTTTGTTGTGCCCTCTTCACGACTGAATAACTAGAGTGATTCAATATGCTGATTTAACTGCAGGCAGGACTCAATGGTTAAATGAATCCAATTTAATCAAATTCTCTTTCCCATTGTGTTCATTGAACTTTGTGTTGGTACAAAGTTTCAGCCACAAAAGACTAACTGCAGGTGCAAAATGCATTTCAGGGGATTACATTGTAAACTCTTGTGTTCAACATTCAATTTGTATGATTTACCATACATTTGTCTATTATTTATCTATTGATCTATTACCAATCTATAGATAACCTGATTCAACAGGTCTCAACAAAATAGAGAAGGGGGATACCATGACTCAACAGAAATGTATGTTGCAGTTGCAGAAGGCAAACATAAGAGCAATTTCTAGGCATGAGAATTTTATGAATAGTTTAATTGTGTTTATGATATTATAATAATATGCATGCTATGTTTTACTTAATTGACATTTGATGATGATTAGTATGTATTTCACTAACAAAATATCAAACTACTACAATTATCGCAAAATCTTTAAAAAATTGCAACATTACAAAGTTTATAACATTGTAATAAAGAAGGTCAAATGTGTTACTTTTGCGACTTGATACTTTTGTATCAAAAGTATGGAACATTTCTTGTCCATCACTTTAAGTTTTATCACACCCTCTATTTTACACACAAGTTCTTATTGGCCAGAATAGAGCAGCGTTTATTGGTCAGAATACTGTGGTATGCTGGAGTGTCGTATCAAGCAAGGGATGTTGCTCCGTTATGAAATCCCGACTATAGGTTGTTGGAGAGTTTTATTTACAGACCAAATGCAAAATTATATGGGATTAGATGAGAGGGAACCACTGCAGTGAAAGGTAAAACATCCTACTTTAATAGATATGCTGTGTATTTTGTGCTCGTGGAGCGCTTCTCAACCAGTACAGCTGCATCCCCTCATGTCGAGTTATGATGTCGGGCCAGATTTTCAAGGCAAGCACGGGGATACACCCCATGAAGGCCCGCTATTGTCGTACTTTCTCTGTTCTACCACTCACTTGAACAATGCTATCTGATATTTCCTTTCAATTGACCTTCTTATGTTGGTAAAGCCACGGAAAAGAGTTGCATGACTTTGGCAATAATATGGTTGCTGCTCAGTTGATATTTTCAGATTGCAGCTTTCAAAACTTAAATTTGCCGTTGATTATTGTCACCAGGGTATTGCAATGACCTTCACTAAACTCACTCTCCCACTAATAAATGCCTTCATTACCTTTTACTCGTTCATAGGTCATGGATTCCCCTATCCTTCTCCTAGCCCTCCTGGTCGCCTTGGTCCAATGTTTTCCTGATGACTACCACAGTCACAACAGCACCCGTCACCATGACTACTGTGTGCTTGGTGCCGGGCCTGCTGGCCTTCAGATGGGTCACTTTCTCTCCAAGAGTCAAAGAGATTACATAATCTTGGAGAGGAACTCGGGGCCAGGGAGCTTCTTCAATATGTGAGTGCCTCTGTAGTAATGGGTGTCGACTATATCGGGTATTGCACTTGCTGAATCAATTTTCCAACTCAGCAAAGTATTTTGTAACAGTGCAACAATGATGCAACTTTCTCTATTGCCCTGCTCATAGAAATATGTCCTGATCTACACCATGTACATGAACATGTGTTGTATCTCATGGATGTTTTTTTTCTCCCTTTAAAGATACCCTCGACACAGGAAACTCATCAGCATCAACAAGATCTACACAGGAAGGCGGAACCGCGAGTTCAACCTTCGTCACGATTGGAACTCCCTCCTGAGTGACAGGCCCGACCTGCTGCTTCAGCGAGTCAGCCGGGAGCTCTACCCAGACGCAGACTCATTCCCCCGCTACCTCTCCATGTATGTGAAGGAGCTGGGGCTGAAGGTCCAGTATGGGGTGGACATCGGGAAGATCAGGGCCTCGGAGTCTGAATCACCTAGAGGCAGGGGATACATACTGACTGACCAGCATGGACTGGACTATACATGCAGGTACTGTGTTATATCTATACACATATCTAATGTAAAAGGATGGAAATATGGAAACATTCTCCTCTATGCATACCATTAAAGAGATGATTCGCTCTCTTTCTCTCTGACCCACAGAGTCCTCCTGGTGTCCACAGGACTGTGGGATCCTCAGAAGGTCCAGTTTGAGGGCTCAGACCTGGTGGAGGGCTATGAGTCCATCCCTGTGGACCCAGAGGAGTATAAGGACCAGGCCGTGCTGATCCTGGGTAAAGGGAACTCAGCATTTGAAACAGCTCAGAGCATCCTGGGTCGGGCCAGCAGGATCCATCTCTACAGCCCGAGCCCGGTCCGCCTAGCCTGGCAGACACACTACGTCGGAGACCTCAGGTACTGAGAGGCATCATCAGGTTTTGACTCCCATATTGTCCTCTCCTACCAATTGTTCTTTCTTTTGTTTGACTGATTTAGTACTCCTGCAGCAGTGTTTTAGATCAGAGTATGTTGCTATACCCTTTAGCATAATCTGTTCATATAAAAGTGACCTATTTCCTCTCTTCCACAGAGCTGTGAATAATGAGCTGCTAGACACGTACCAGCTAAAGTCCCTTGATGGGCTGGTGGAGGGAGGCCTTGAGGACATTGCTATCGTCAGAAATGGAGAGGATGAAAAGAAGCGCTCAGGCAGAAAGAAGAAGTGCAGATCCAGTGGGAAGGAAAAGCGTGGCAAGCTGTTCCTTACTCTATCTGAGCTTCTGGACAGTTCGGATGGGAAGAACAGTTCAAAGGTCACAGCGACAAACCTGCCTGTGTACCACAATGACAACTTCTCTCTCCGCCAGCCATATGATCGTGTGATCCGCTGCCTGGGGTTCCGGTTCAACTTCAGCATCTTTGATGGGTATGTAAATGAATACTAGACAGTGGCATTTCTTTACATAATGCAAAAAGAGTTCTGTTAAAGTTATTGTTTTCTATGGAAGTGGTGGATCTTCTGTTTCATCATTTTCATTGGAAAAGCCATGCTATTTCAGTCAGATAATGTCAGCCTGTCCTAATGATACCGTTAATCTCTCCAGCTCTGCCCGCCCACCAAGCAGTGAGGGTGCCAGGGGGCGGTTGCCAGGGGTGACAGCCTGGTACGAGGGGCGGGGAACCCCAGACCTTTTTGTTCTGGGGACGGCTGCCCACTCAAGAGACTATCGCTCTTCTGCGGGGGGGTTCGTCCATGGCTTCCGATACACAGGTAACCATTCAAACTGCTGGTATTACAACGTAGACAGAGTCAATTTGACTTAGTTAGTAACTGCCTGTAAAGGGGGGAATAACTTTGAAATTACAAATTTGTCAATAAAGTAATGTTTTTATAGACAAAATGTGTGTTTTTTGACTATTTGTTGTTGTAACTTTGTTATGTGTTCCACCATAGTGCGTGCTGTACATAGAGTCCTTGAGCTGCGTTACCATAGAAACTCCTGGCCATCAATCAAACTTTCAATCAGTCAGCTGCAGTCCTGGCTGTTGAGGAGGGTCAATGAGGCATCCGGACCATACCAAATGTTTGGCGTACTTGGAGACATCATTTTACTAAGAGGGTAAGTAGTGCTGAACCACTGTGCACATTTTTTGTCATGATTATTGTCCCTCATGGAAATGTATCTTTCTCTACCAATGAATCTCTCATTGATTGATTGCCTATAGGTATCCCAATTTATGATCACTAAGGCTGTGTTTACACAGGCAGACAAATTGGATATTTTTATATCTGTATTTTGACCAATCTGAGCAGCCCTGAAAACAATCTGATGTGAAAATATCTAATGTGATTGGTAAAAATACCAATTAGTGTAAAAAAAAGGTCCGAATTGGGATGCCTGTGTAAACGCATCCTAAATTCATCCATTTGTGAACCATTTTAATTTTGAATAATCTTCTTCATTCCTGTCAGCTCTCACTGTGAGTACCTGGAGGAGTTTCCCCTCCAGGCCCTGCCCCAGTTCTCTTCTCTGTCTGGCCACCAGCTCTCCAAGCATGGGCTGCTGGTTCTGGTTTTACAGTACGGGCTGAACCGCACAGACTCACTGGGCCCTGGCAGGGCAGAGTCAGAGTGGACCCGTGCCTGGAGGTCCAACTTCCTCCACCCTGTTATATATTACTACGACAAACTTCCCACTGGTGAGTCTGAGAATGTTAGAATCTTTATGAAAAGTACAAAACAGTTTGACCTTATGGTTGTGTTGAAGACTAAGTTAAGTAATGACATTCAAATGAAGAGTATATCTGTGTATAGTACAAGGCATCTTTGTGGTATGACGTCAGCACTCAAACCTACGCATGTATGTAAAAACAAATACATGTTATTCTTTCATTTGTCTGCCATCCTAAACAGAGAGGGACATGAGACACCGTCCTGTTGGCTGGCCACTGCCACGGCCCAAGGCAGTGCATCACATGATCGAGGACTTCTTGACTGAGTGGGATGGGCCCATCTCCCACAGCCAGCCACTGCGGCGCTTCCTGGAACACTGTCTCCACACTGACCTCAGGGCCTTCTATGCAGGTAGAGCATGTCCTTACCTGATCCCTCATTACAACAACTTATTATACTAGGGTAGATATGCCCTTAGGATATGTCCTTTATATTTCCATATACAGTACCTCCTACTCATCTATTTATATCACACACGATTTGTTTGTTCACTTGTAACATACTTTCATAAAGGATCTGTGTTATTACTGTTTTATTACGGTTCTGCCCACTCAGTTGAGACATTTTATTACTTGATTACTGTTTTACCATGTGTAAAACTGAACTTGTTTCTTTTCCCCACAGAGTCATGTTTCCGCTTTTCCCTTACCAATCGAAAGCCACCCTTGTTTTGTCGTCAGGGATACCTGAGGAAGCATGGGCTTGTTAGGAATCGTCAGCTGTGGCAGCATGCCCATGAAGCTGGGCTAACGCTTGGAGGACAGGACTCTGCATCCACAGACACAGACCCAGCGTTCCCTGATTACCTTACACGAGCTGGAGCCTCAGTGTCCTCTGCAATAAACCTCGACTTCTGATTGTTTACCCAAGGATCCCAAAACTAAGCCTATGACAGTTTTGATGTCCCAAGACATTCTCTACCTCTCATTATAATGTCCATGAATATATACAGTATATACAGAGTCTACAACACATTAAGAACACCTTCCTAATATTGAGTTGCACCCCCCTCCCCTCCCTCTTTTGCCCCCAGGGCAGCCTCAATTTTTCGGGGGCATGGACTCTACAAGGTGTCGAAAGTGTTCCACAGGGATGCGGGCCCATGTTAACTCCAATGCTTCCCGCAGTTGTGTCAAGCTGGCTAGATATATTTTGGGTGGTGGACCATTCTTGAAACACACAGGAAACTGTTGAGTGTGAAAAACCCAGCAGTGTTGCAGTTATTGACACAAACTAGTGTGTCTGGCACCTACTACCATACCCTGTTCAAAGGCACTTAAATCTTTTGTCTTGCCCATTCACCCTCTGAATGGCACACATACACAATCCTTGTCTCAATGCTTAAAAATCCTCCGCCCCTTCATCTACACTGATTAAAGTGGGTTTAACAAGTGACACCAATAAGTGTGTCATGGAAAGAGCAGGTGTATATACAGTACCAGTCAAAAGTTTGGACACACCTACTCATTTTTTCTTTATTTTTACTATTTTCTAAATTGTAGAATAATAGTGAAGACATCAAAACTATGAAATAACACATGGAATCATGTAATAACCAAAAAAGTTTTAAACAAATCTAAATATATTCTAAATTTGAGATTCTTCAAAGTAGCCACCCTTTGCCTTGATGACAGCTTTGCACACTTGGCATTCTCTCAACCAGCTTCATGAGGTAGTCACCGGTATGCATTTCAATTAACAGGTGTGCCTTGTTAAAAGTTAATTTGAGGAATTTCTTTGCAGAGGATAAGTTAATTAGAGTTTACCATCCTCAGAAATCGCAATTAACTGCACCTCAGATTGCAGCCGAAATAAATGCTTCACAGAGTTCAAGTAACAGACACATCTCAACGTCAACTGTTCAGAGGAGACTGCGTGAATCAGGCCATTGTTGAATTGATGCAAAGAAACTACTACTAAAGGACACCAATAGGAATAAGAGACTTGCTTGGACCAAGAAACATGAGCAATGGACATTAGACCAGTGGAAATCTGTCCTTTGGTCTGATGAGTCCAAATTTTAGATTTTTGGTTCCAACTGCTGTGTCTTAGTGAGACGCAGAGTAGGTGAACGGGTGATCTCTGCATGTGTGGTTCCCACCATGGAGGAGGAGGTATGATGGTGTGGGGGTGCTTTGCTGGTGACACTGTCTGTGATTGATTTTGAATTCAAGAATTCAATTCACTTACTAGCATGGCTACCACAGCATTCTGCAGCGATACGCCATCCCATCTGGTTTGCGCTTAGTGGGACCATCATTTGTTTTTCAACAGGACAATGACCAAAAACACACCTCCAGGCTGTGTAAGGGCTATTTGACCAAGAAGGAGCCTGATGGAGTAATGCATCAGATGACTTGGCCTCCACAATCCAATTGAGATGGTTTGGGATGAGTAAGACCGCAGAGTGAAGGAAAAGCAGCCAGCAAGTGCTCAGCATATGTGGGAACTCCTTCAAGACTGTTGGAAAAGCATTCCAGGTGGCTACCTCGGGAAGCTGGTTGAGAGAATGCCAAGAGTGTGCAAGGCTGTCATCAAGGCAAAGGGTGGCTACTTTGAAGAATCTAAAATCTATTTTTATATTTGAAACACTTTTTTGGTTACTACATGACTCCATATGTGTTATTTCATAGTTTTGATGTCTACAATATTATTCTACAATGTAGAAAATAGTAAAATAAAGAAAAACCCTTCAATGAGCAGGTGTGTCCAAACTTTGACTGTATATTCCAAATATTTTGGTTGAACAACCATGCTGATTCCTCAGAGTTGACTGCTTATTCCATTTTATTCCTTAAATCATATTTATATATTACACTAAATTGTGGAATGTTTTATATTATGAAACGTTAGATTTGGATGTGTGTACAAACAGTATGGGTGATGTTGGGTTTTCATTACATGGTGATCTGTGAATTATGCATTATTTATTTTTTATACTATTTGTGTAGGCCTACTACTGTTATTTATCTGCTTACTTTATTTTCTGTTGCAACAGATGTAAGACATTAAAGAGAGATAACATAAAGCTCAGATGTTTCCATGTTTGGTTAAGGTTATGGTCCCAAGGAGTTCACGTAGAACTAACCCGAAATGGAATACTGCATCACACATCCCGCGTGTCCCGCTTGCTCATTGGCTTCTTTTGCACGGGGGTGGGTGCTTTGTTTCGAGAGAACGAACAACGTAGGCTCTGATTGGTAATAGTCCTTGTCAACGTTCCTCTTACAATAGGAGCGCCTTTTACTGCTTGTTCTCGTGAGAATTTAAATAATGAAACAGGAGACATTTTGGTTCTTGTAACAGGGACGCATCTGGAATTGAAAGCATGAACATATGAGCCACAATGGTAAATATGCGTAAAATAGATTCTGTATTGATGTTCTAGAGCCAGCGATTTCAACGGAGTAAATAAACGACGTATTCAAAGTCGCAAGTCAGTTCATCAACATAAATGACTATTTTCGTAGCTCCTAGTATTGGCTTGCGAACGAGGATCATTTTGAAGAGAGAATCCCCAAAATAAATATTCCACATGGACGGGTGGAGTCCAATTGTTGCAACAGCTTCTGACGAGGAACGTTCAAGCTCCGAGGGTGAATGCACGGTGGGAACTGGACCAAAAGAAGCGGATGAGAAAGAGGGTGAACTAAAGATAAAAGATGAGAGGATGGATGGAGGTGCTGCTGAAGGATTTGGGATAACTGGCTTTGGAGAGGGCACTGTGAGATTAAGTCGTACGGGACAGACCGCTGAACAAGAACTTCGATACCTCCACTTGCTATGGGAACCCAGTCGAGTTGGGTCAGGGGCGGGTGTGGCGAGCAGCAAATCCGGGAAGGTGACAGGGTGTAGAGCGAGGCGACAAGGGAGAGCCCGGCGAAATGTGGGGCCCATTGGAAAAGATATTTATGGTACAGAAACTCCACACACTCAGCATTGGATAAAAATATTATGTTGATGGAGAGAGCCGTGAAATCCACACCCAGTCATGAGGTGTAAAGCTGTATGAATAGTGTAAAGCTGTATGAATAGTGTAAAGCTGTATGAATGCTGTGGAGGGACGGGATGTCATGCAAGGCATCTGCCTATGGCTCCTGAACTTTGACAAAAGTATCATCAGTATGCATTATACTAGCCTAATACATCAGATGGTGATAGGCATGTCAACACTCAAAGGACCGAGTTTAGCATTCTACCGGATGTTTACCTAACCTTTGGCTTGTTTGTTCATTCTCTCTAGCGGTGAAGAGGTTTCGAGACGCTGCCAATGGCAACGACATTGATACGGGTAGGCACTGAAGAGAACTATTGGAACATCAACTATTGTGAGACTCAACAAGACCAAGTAATATATGGTATCCCTTTCAGGTGTTTAATGTTTCTGTCTCTTTTTTTATCCAGTGCGCAGGCTTCTTCTAGAAGACATAGACCCTTGTGCAGCGGATGACAAAGGAAGAACAGCCCTCCACTTCTCCTCCTGTAATGGCAACGAGAGCATCGGTAAGTCAAAGTGAGAAGAGCAAGGGGCTCCTGATTCATTACTCAACAGTAATGACATTGTTATGAACTGATAATAATCACAGCAGCATTACTGTGAACAAATGATTAACTTGTCCCCTTCCTTCCAGTGCAACTTCTTCTGAGCTACGGCGCTGACCCTAACCAGCGGGATGGCCTTGGGAACACCCCTCTCCATCTGGGTAAGAACAACACATGGTACTGAAAGTATGGCATTCAGTTCATGGGTGTACAACATTGCTACTTTAGGTCTCAATGGCAGAAAAGTAAAAGATGAACAATTTATTTTGATTGAACTTTTCAATATCTGACAAATTTATATTTTCCACATTCTTTCCACTTCTGCACCTGTCTATGTCTATGCAGCGGCCTGTACCAACCACGTGCCTGTAATCACCACATTGCTGAGAGGAGGTGAGAAGCCATACTGTATGGACACACATGGACATATATACTGTACACCTGCTAATGATAACTTGTTAATGTTGTGTTTCTGTTCAGGAGCACGTGTGGATGCCCTAGACCGAGCAGGAAGGACCCCCCTGCACCTAGCACGCTCCAAACTCAACATCCTGCAGGAAGGAGACTCAAGGAGTATAGAAACTCTTAGAGGGGAGGTCACACAGGTAGTAAGGGGTTATTACAACAGCACTATGTAAACATTAGTATACCAACATTTATTTGTGCAGTCTGAAATGCTCTCTCTCCATGGCTCTGTAGATCATTCAGATGCTGAGGGAGTACCTGAATGTGATGGGACAGAGTGAGGCCAGAGAGAGACTGGATCATATCTCAACACAGCTGCAGCACACACGCACCAAAGAACAGGTAAGACACATTTGTGTTTAACTCACTCTCTCTCACACACACATGTTTTTTGGTATCATTCTGATTACTTGTTACAGGACTGAATGAGCCTTCATAGGTGACAATTATGGCTTCTCTTCTATTTCAGGTTGATGAGGTAACTGACTTGCTGGCCAGCTTCACATCACTCAGTCTACAGAAGCAGAATTTGGGGGATAGGTAGAGGGGGCTCTCTTTGCGGATACATTCTTCTGTTTACGGCGGGGTAATGTTAATACTACTGTGATAACGTAAATAATAAAAATCTTTATGAACTCATTACCCTTGATTGTTGTGTTGGTCTTCCTCTCAACATCTTTGTGTACGGGCCTTTTTTTCTGTTGCTTTGCATGTGTTGTACATGAATGTTTACTGTAAAAATGAATCTTGGTCATTGTTGTAAATGGTTGTAACAATCTGAGTTAATGGATTAATAAAATATTTGGAAATATTTGTTGCCTCTGCTTTATAAGAAAAATATTGTGTAACATCTATATGCATTGTCAGTTAATGCAGTTATCATTATCCATTCATATAATTAGTAAATGAAAAGTAATAGTTACATATTGGCTACAATATCTTGAAATTAATAGACGCAATGTATATTTCCAGCCAATTGACATTGTGCACTACAATAACGTACACGATTTCATTGTTGTGATTCGTTACATTCCAATCAAGTCCCTCCCCCTGTCGACACGCATCGTTGTTGACTGATATCAAAGATGGCGACTGGAACCGCGTAAATTGGTGAATCCGGAGAGGTAGTAAAATTACATATAATTATACATTTCTTCTCTCTTTGCGACAGTAAAATTCACATATTCTCACCTCAGCATGCTAAAACAGAATTTATGAACCAAATGCATGAACATTTATTTATTTGTCCGTTTAGACTGACATAGGCCTAGCTCCACCAGAAGCCACGGACTGCTATTGCAGTACCTTCCGGATAACCCAGCACATAATCAGCAATACGAGTTAGAAGAGGCTGCAAATGTTAGGAGTTAGGGACTCTCAGCTAATGAAAGGGGGTGTGTTTGTGTGTTTTTTCGAAAGTAGGCGGGAATTTATCCTTCAATTGCCTAAACACACTTCAGTTTTGTAATGTATCTATTATTACTATAGGCTCAAGCATGCTATTTATCAGTGTAGACGGTTATCCAAAGTTTAAGAAGAGACAGCAATTGAATGTCCTCTCTCATCACCCATATGTGGTGGCGAGTTGTAACAAGGCAGTTCTTGCTTTTTGAAGGGGTTTACTCAGTTTGATCAATTTGGTGTTAAAATACGTCTTTATTGTTGTCTGTCTCTTATTTTTGACATCCTTCAGTTCACAGTGAAATGTAAATAACCTGTATTTTGCAGTAAAACTGCTCCAAGTCACAAGTTGCATGTATGTGTTATATTGGCTGAGTCAGTGGCTGATGTTTCCTCCATATCCCTATGACTGTGTTCTAATATCTTGCTTTTGTTAGTGACACAGAGAGACGGGCAACCCTGTTGAGGAAAAAAGAGAGATCATGGCTTTTGAGGAGATCAAGAAGAAAGGAGTAGTTGGTAATTTGTGCCAGTTCTTTCCTCTTGTGCCTCTTATGTTATTTTGAAGAAATCTGTCAATAATTGAGTTATTAAAAGTCATCATCATTCCAATTGTCATGCAATGCCTGATGTTCCCAGTGTGCATTACAACTCTCTCTTTCTCAGAGGTAGGGATGGAAGGGGAAGTGGGCCTTGTGGCTGGTCGCAGTCAGAGAGAGAAGAGGAGATCATACAAGGACCTGCTTAGAGAGGAGGAGGAGATTGCTGCACAGGTCCGCAAGTCCTCCAAGAAACGGCCCAAGGTAACAGCAGAACACTGGTTTCACAATGTAGTGCCTTGTAGTTTCTGTTGGTTGTAAATTTAGTCAAATTCTGACTTTTTCATTTAGGACTCAGAACTTTTCTTATTGGGACGGGACTCCCACAAGAAGAAGAAAAAGCACAGTGAAGACTACTATTACAGAGGTAAGAGAGGAAGGAATTCTGCTCTGTCAATAAAAAATACTGAATTATTTGCATGAATTTTATGCTGAACTGATTCATTATGTTCTCACTCTCCCTTCACGATGTTCTTTACCAGACCAGCAAGGCTCAGGCCCACCTCCCCACAAGAAGAAGCGAAAGTCGTCAGACCACTCCCCTTCCCTGTCCTCCTCGTCTTCCTCCCATCCCACAGACACAGCCATGGGGCTCCTACAGGCCATCACCTCCCCTATGGCCACCGGCTCAGACCCGAGCCCACACCTGCACAAGAAGCCCTCCTATCCCTCCTTCTCTTCTTCCCACTCCTCCAAAGACCGCAAACGTGATGGGAGCACCGGAGGAAGCAAAGGCAGCCACTCCTCTCATTCCCGCCCTATGTCCTCATCCTCCTCTTCCAAAAAGCACTCCTCCAAGTCGTCGTCTCTGTTCCATGGTGGTACCGGTACCCCTAAAGGAGATCTCCTGAACATACGTGAGCCGGATGGGCTGAGGATGAAGCTCATGGTCTCGCCTAAGGAGAAGGCCGAAGGAGAGGGCTTTCCCTTCCCTCCCCACTCCTCCTCATCCTCAAAAGGGGGGATAAAAAAGGACAAGGACAGAGACCGGAAACAGCTCTCTAAAGTCCCCAAGAAGATGCAGCAGAGCCGGGATCCACTGCCTGTTGTGGGGAAAGAAGTGGAGGTGGAGGGTAAGAGGGCCTTTGGCTAGATTTATCGCTATGAGAGACATTATTAGAAACTCATTTGTATGTGCCCTTAACCACTTTTCCTGTATTTGTGTTGATTCCTGCATGAACCCTATGTCCTCTCTCTCTTGTGTGTCAGGGCACTACGGTGGTGGTATGGGGGGAGACAGCTCCTCCTCTGGGGGCGAACTGGAGGCAGGAGAGCTGGTGATAGATGACTCGTACAAGCATCTGTCAAAGAAAAAGAAGAAGAGCAAGAAAAGCAAGAAGAAAAAGGAGAAAGAGAAGGACAGAGAGAAAGACAAAGGCGGGAGAGAGAAGAAGCACAGCAAAGGATCAGGAGGTGAACTTTTGGAACGCTGTTGCTAGTCTGCCTTAGTCGTATTGCAGAAAGACGTTTAACATTGGTTACTTCAACAGTTACTTTTATTATGCATTCTAAAATGTGCTCCTTGTATGCTTTCTCCAGGGGACCCATCGAGAGGCCACACCCACACCCATGGCTCGGCCAATCACTCTGCAGCTGGTGGAATGTATGCCATGGGGGCCCCGATCCCTACTCCCATCCTTACTCACCATCATCAAAGTAATGAAGTAGCAATGATGGAGAAGAAGAAAAAGAAGGAGGAGAGGGAAAGGGAAAAGCACGAGAAGGAGAAAGATAAGGTAATAACCAAAACAGATTGGTAGTTTAGGCTTTTAGACAGTGTTTCCTACATTTTGTACAGTATATATATGTACAGTAAATATCAAATCTGATTGGTCACATACACAGATTTAGCAGATGTTATTGCGGGTGTAGTGAAATGCTTTATATATAGATACTCTGCTCATCTCCTGCTGCTCCTTTTTCTCAGCCCAAGAAGAAGAACACAACAGCGTACCAGGTGTTCTGTAAAGAGTACAGGGTCAACATCAATGCAGAGCAGCCGGGACTAGGTGGGCAGAGTTATCCCTTTTTAGAATTACATTGTAACTATTAATGATTGTGGTACATATGCTATACAAAACCTAAAGAAATACTTTACTGTTTGCAGTGTTTGGGGAGCTGAGCAAAAAGTTGGCAGAGGTGTGGAAACAGCTCCCAGAAAAAGACAAACTGGTAAGTTTCACTTGAAATTAACAATTTAAAAAGAGATTTGATTGATAATTCTGATAAACATTTGAAATCAATTTAAGAATGGCCTGCCAGCACTATGCTATGAGTCATGGTCCATGGCCTAAATTGCTTCTATATACACATAGGTGTGGAAGCAGAAAGCTCAGTACCTGCAGCACAAGCAGAACAAAGCTGAGGCCACCACAGTCAAACGCAAGAGCTCCACAGATGGAGTCAAAAGCAAAGGTAAGAGCTCGGGATGCACGATAAATCGGTGAGCATATCGGAATCGAGCGATATTAGCTAAAAATGCCAACATCGGCATTGGCCCGATGTCTAGTTTAATGCCGATGTCAAAGCTGACGTGCATACATATATAAGTAGATGACTTAATGACACCACAAAAATACAGCGCAACACAGAACAAAAGCAGAAAACTACTAAGCGCACTTCCAACAACTAAACAAGTTCAAGTTGAGCAGTCATTTGAAAGAGTAATAACATTTCAGCGAGACAACTCAAAGGCAAAATCCATTAAGGCCAAGATAATGGAATTCATTATGCTACTTGCTATGTGTGTCACGACTGACATTTGGACCAGCGATGTCAGCCCCATCCATGAGCATGCTGAGTCTGACAGCACAGTGTGTCAACGAGGATTTCCTACTGAGGAAAGCGGTATTGCATGCTCAAGAATGTGCTCGTTCTCATACCGCTGCTGCCATTTCAATGGCACTTGAGAACATGTTTGAAACTTGAAAACATGAACACACACCTAGTGCCATTCAAACAACTGACTGGATAAATAAGCTAATCAACTGCGTCTGCAGCAGATACCCTCTGTCATGGCATTGAAACATCTGCTCAACAAAACTGCCCACACCGACCGTGGGGTTATAACTTAGGCTGTGAACAAGCGATTCAGTGGCATTCTCTCTGAGCCTCTTTACTGTGTCACCACCATGCTTAATGCTAGGTACAAGGACTGCTACTTTGATGCAGACAAACAGGGTTTACGTGAAATGTAACGACGCTGGGCCAATTGTGTGCTGCCCTATGGGACTCCCAATCACGGCCAGATGTGATACAGCCTGGATTCGAACCAGGGACTGTAGTGATGCCTCTTGCACTGAGATGCAGTGCCTTATACCGCTGCATCCATGTGTGTGCGTTAACTATTTAACTGTACTAGAATGCTTAAAAGGCTGCTAAAATGTTAAATATTGCTATTGTTTTTTGGGGGGTATGAGAAATATCCAATATCTGTATCGGCCAAAAATGTGATATCGGTGCATCCCTAGTAAGAGCCCATCTGCAGCCACATTGGCCTTGCAGCTCTATCAGCTTAGACAGGGATACCAAGTCAATCAGTAGTCCTGTCCTTTCTCTATGCTGCTTTATCTCTCTCAGTAGCCCACAGGATACTCATGGTCAGTTGGTCACGGCGTGTGTTGTATTTGTATGCATCTCAGGCTCTATGAAGGGCATGGGGCTGGGAGCAGGGCTGGTGTCCCCCAACCGGGTGTCTGTGGGTGTGTCCCTGTCACCAGCACGGGTCCCTGATGTCGACCCCATCGATGCGGCCGCCCACCTGCAACTACTGGGAGAGTCCCTGTCCCTCATCGGCCACCGATTACAGGAGACAGAGGTACACACACACCAACCACCTATTCCTTGTATCTTTTAACTTAGCTGTTGTGTCCAAATGTACTCTCTTCACCTACAACAGAAATGTCTCATTATCACGTTCATATGAGTAAAGACTGAACAAAGATTTGTGTGTGTGACCACTAGACTAACTGCCTCTGCTCTCACCTCACTCAGGGCATGGTGGCGGTGTCAGGCAGTCTCTCTGTACTGCTGGACTCCATCTTGTGTGCCCTTGGACCCCTGACCTGCCTCACAGCACAGATCCCCCAGCTCAACGGATGTCCCCGCCAAGTCTTGGTAAATCACTCACACCTTGCCATCTATTTGAAATGTTGTTCTGAAAGGTTTCATCTCCCACTTGGGCTGTAAAGTAAAAATATGTGGCTGTAGTGACAGCACATTGTGTGATAGCAAGTGTGTTGCATAAGGCCAGCCTGAAACATTTCTCTCCTTCTTTTATCTCTCTTTCAGTCCAACACATTGGACAACATTGCCTACATCATGCCAGGGCTGTGAAGCCAACATAAACATTCTTTTCCCGTCTACTGAGTGTCCTCGCCATGAAGTAAAACGTTTGGAGTGAGAGTGCCCATTATAAAAGCGTGGCTTGGGATGCAGACTATTATTTATGCAGCAAGACATTGGAAAACGTGGATATTAATAGTTTCAACAAGTTTTTAAAATGTATTTTAAAATTAGTTCATTTCTTCTTCTTTTTTACTGAAACCTATTTTAATGAACACTCTTCTCTTTACCTCTGGCATATCTGTTAGCATCTTCAGATTTAACTGTATGTTCTTGTGGGTGTGGGAATGTGTGCGGGCGTGTGTGTTTTATGTGTGTATACAGTATCTCCAGAGGCTAGTTTTTACCCAAAAGTACAAACCAGGGCCCAAGTCCACCATTGTTCCTCTTCCATCAACGTACCATGAAAATAATATATTTTGACAATTATTCATGTTTGTTTTACCACTTAATTGCATAATGACTTGCTCTTTTGTATATAAGCTATTTTACTGAGTATTAAGGTTTAGATATTGATTGTAGAATGAAATTTGTATACGGTAGAAACATTTTGAAGCAACTGCAATCAAACTACTGTTGTGGTATTTGTAGCTTTTGAAGCACAAAGCTGTAAGCCACATTTTCATTAATACATTTCTTCCTCTGAGTATACAGTATGGAAATGTTGACAATAAAAATGACAGTGTCAACATGCAGACTGAGCATAGCAGACTTATATGACTGGTATGTACCACCACCACCTTCTTTCAACTACATCTGTTGTTCTGACTCCTAAACACAAACCAATGAATGAATAAGGCTTGTATATATTGTAACAAACCATTGTAGTGTATCAAGATAATTGACATTTTAAGGCCAGTTATACCTTCAACTGAAATGGCTATTTTTAAGTGAGTAAAGGGAATTGTACATGAACTGCAGCAGCTGCTCGTGAATCCTCAGGATCCTTGTCAGATTGAGGATGATGTGCTCTTTTCTACAGAATAGAACTAGAACTCTATGTCTGTCTGTGCTTCCACATGCCTCAATGCCCCAGCCAGGGAGGAATGCAAAACCTTCCCTAATGAAGTGCTTTGGATTCTCTGTTAACCAAGAAGTAAAATCTAGCATAATTTGGTCAACTGCATAATTAATTTTGTGTTCATACGTTTTAGAAATTGAGAGAATGTTTGGTGATACTGATGATTTGTCGCAGGTTGGGTGAAATGATGAAGCAGTTTAGAAGAACGAGGTCAAGGTTAGGCCTCGATCACACTGACAGTGCAGCAATTTTGGTACATCAGAAGTACATTTCCGATGGAACGCTGCGTTTTACTTGCAACATTGCGTTGCAGAGACAGTTGCAATGCATTCTGTGTGGTGCATACGTTGGATTTATCGAACTATAGGCATAGACGACTTGACAGAAATGGTAGCAGAAGGTGAATGTTGAACTGTTGCACACATCCATATGATGCCGCGTACCATTTTGCGTTTCAACTGTTGGTATGATCGAGGCGTTCGGAAAAGGGCTCAGTTACAACGCTACGTTGTCAACAACTGTTGCCCCGACGCGACCACTAGAGGGTGGTGTAGGTCTACTTCATCTAGCCACAACGTAGAAATGTAAACAAACCATTTGTGGCGACCAATCACGGTATGTGTATACGAAAGTGGCGACAAATAATCAGTATCGACATAACACAAGGGTCTTCAACATGTTCTTGCCCAGGGACCCCCTCCCAGTCAAACCGATTTTCCAGGGACTCCCATTCTACATTAGCCCCCTAAAAATATCACGTTTTGTCTTATCATTAGGTGAATTAAGTAATCATAATTTTAAAATTAATAGATTTGATCATTCGTTTTTCATTATTTTGACCTCCCCACATAAACTCTAGCATAGCCTATTATGTAGAAAGGTAACACATTTTCTCTAAGAGCAGCTGTTTAACTAGTTAAACAATGGTTAGTCATGTGTTGTCAAACATGTATGTCAAAACAACAACAACCTATTTGCAGCTGCTTTTCAAAGCCTATGTCAGACACTCCAGTGAGTGTTTTTTATGTATTTTTATTTCACCTTTATTTAACCAGGTAGGCAAGTTGAGAACAAGTTCTCATTTACAATTGCGACCTGGCCAAGATAAAGCAAAGCAGTTCGACAGATACAACAACACAGAACTACACATGGAGTAAAACAAACATACAGTCAATAATACAGTAGAAAAATAAGTATATATACAATGTGAGCAAATGAGGTGAGATATGGGAGGTAAAGGCAAAAAAAGACCATGGTGGCAAAGTAAATACAATATAGCAAGTAAAACACTGGAATGGTAGATTTGCAGTGGAAGAATGTGCAAAGTAGAGATAGAAATAATGGGGTGCAAAGGATCAAAATAAATAAATACAGTAGGGGGAGAGGTAGTTGTTTGGGCTAAATTATCGATGGGCTATGTACAGGTGCAGTAATCTGTGAGCTGCTCTGACAGCTGGTGCTTAAAGCTAGTGGGGGAGATTTTTGTAGTTCGTTCCAGTCATTGGCAGCAGAGAACTGGAAGGAGAGGCGGCCAAAGGAAGAATTGGTTTTGGGGGTGACCAGAGAGATATACCTGCTGGTGCGCGTGCTACAGGTGGGTGCTGCTATGGTGACCAGCGAGCTGAGCTAAGGGGGGACTTTACCTAGCAGGGTCTTGTAGATGACCTGGAGCCAGTGGGTTTGGCGACGAGTATGAAGCGAGGGCCAGCCAACGAGAGCGTACAGGTCGCAGTGGTGGGTAGTATATGGGGCTTTGGTGACAAAACGGATGGCACTGTGATAGACTGCATCCAATTTATTGAATAGGGTATTAGAGGCTATTTTGTAAATGACATTGCCAAAGTCGAGGATAGGTAGGATGGTCAGTTTTACAAGGGTATGTTTGGCAGCATGAGTGAAGGATGCTTTGTTGCGAAATAGGAAGCCAATTCTAGATTTAACTTTGGATTGGAGATGTTTGATGTGAGTCTGGAAAGAGAGTTTGCAGTCTAACCTAGATATTTGTAGTTGTCCACATATTCTAAGTCAGAACCGTCCAGAGTAGTGATGTTGGACGGGCGGGCAGGTGCAGGCAGCGATCGGTTGAAGAGCATGCATTTAGTTTTACTTGTATTTAAGAGCAATTGGAGGCCATGGAAGGAGAGTTGAAAGAAGGTTTGTCTGGAGGGTTGTTAACACAGTGCCCAAAGAAGGGCCAGAAGTATACAGAATGGTGTCGTCTGCGTAGAGGTGGATCAGACACTCACCAGCAGCAAGAGCGACATCATTGATGTATACAGAGAAGAGAGTCGGTCCAAGAATTTAACCCTGTGGCACCCCCATAGAGACTGCCAGAGGCCCGGACAACAGGCCCTCCGATTTGACACACTGAACTCTATCAGAGAAGTAGTTGATGAATCAGGCGAGGCAATCATTTGAGAAACCAAGGCTATCGAGTCTGCCGATGAGGATGTGGTGATTGACAGAGTCGAAAGGCTTGGCCAGGTCAATGAATACGGCTGCACAGTATTGTTTCTTATCGATGGCGGTTAAGATATCGTTTAGTACTTTGAGTGTGGCTGAGGTGCACCCATGACCAGCTCTGAAACCAGATTGCATAGTGGAGAAGGTATGGTGGGATTCGAAATGGTCGGTAATCTGTTTGTTGACTTGGCTTTCGAAGACCTTAGAAAGTCAGGGTAGGATAGATATAGGTCTGTAGCAGTTTGGGTCAAGAGTGTCCCCCCCTTTGAAGAGGGGGATGACCGCAGCTGCTTTCCAATCTTTGGGAATCTCAGACGACTCGAAAGAGAGGTTGAACAGGCTAGTAATAGGGGTTGCAAACATTTCGGCAGATAATTTTAGAAAGAAAGGGTCCAGATTGTCTAGCCCGGCTGATTTGTAGGGGGCCAGATTTTGCAGCTCTTTCAGAACATCAGCTGACTGGATTTGGGAGAAGGAGAAATGGGGAAGGCTTGGGCGAGTTGCTGTGGGGGGTGCAGTGCTGTTGACCAGGGTATGGGTAGCCAGTTGGAAAGCATGGCCAGCCGTAGAAAAATGCTTATTGAAATTCTCAATTATAGTGGATTTATCGGTGGTGACAGTGTTTCCTATCCTCAGTGCAGTGGGCTGCTGGGAGGAGGTGTTCTTATTCTCCATGGACTTTACAGTGTCCCAGAACTTTTTTGAGTTTGTGTTGCAGGAAGCAAATTTCTGCTTGAAAAAGCTACCCTTGGTTTTTCTAACTGCCTGTGTATATTGGTTTCTAGCTTCCCTGAAAAGTTGCATATCACGGGGGCTGTTCGATGCTAATGGAGAACGCCATAGGATGTTTTTGTGTTGGTTAAGGGCAGTCCAGTCTGGAGAGAACCAAGGGCTATATCTGTTCCTGGTTCTAAATTTCTTGAATGGGGCATGCTTATTTAAGATGGTGAGGAAGGCATTTAAAAAAATAACCAGGCGTCCTCTACTGACGGGATGAGATCAATATCCTTCCAGGATACCCCGCCAGGTAAATTGGAAAGGCCTACTCGCTGAAGTGTTTCAGGGAGCGTTTGACAGTGATGAGTGGAGGTCGTTTGACCCTGACCCATTACGGATGCAGGCAATGAGACAGTGATCGCTGAGATCTTGGTTGAAAACAGCAGAGGTGTATTTAGAGTGCAAGTTGGTTGATGATAACTGAGGGTGCCTGTGTTTACAGCTTTGGGATGGTGCCTGGTAGGTTCATTGATCATTTGTGTGAGATTGAGGTTATCAAGTTTAGATTGTAGGATGGCTGGGGTGTTTTGCATAATAATACCAAAGACAGTGTAATTTTGTATATTTTTGACCTGCACTGTTGGAGCGTGAAGCTTAAGAATTTCACTGTACCCTGAAATGACATCTGAGACCCTGTCATTGTGATTAATAAACTAATCTAATCTAATTGGCTAAATATTATTGCTAAATATTGGGAGTTGATCAATAAAGTGTTCTCCTTTCTACTGCAGGTGCCATTTAAAATTAGTTTATTCTGTTGTTGCTAGAAATATTCATAAAAACATTGAAATACAAATATTTATATTTTCTTGGACCCCTGCAGTACCGCGGTTGAATACCCCTGACATAATATATTGCACATCCTTTTAAATTCTGGCAGATCATCGGCCTACACAGATTACATTTTTGGAAGTTTGAGCAAGTATGCCATGAACATATTGGTTATAATGATGTTGCATAATTTGTATTTGAAGAAGTCAGCCTACATTACTTTTTTTTGTCACTGCGTCAAAATACCCTACAAAAACGTAGCATGCTAAAACAGGTTGTTCTTGAAGAGCAATGACTACCGCTACGCCCTGAAGACTGCAGAAGCACACGGCACAGACCGATCCCTCTTCTAGTGAGTCAAGACGTAGGAACGAGGAAGTTGACTAGAGTGCATACTAAATACGGCAAGAATATCTGGCAATATCCCACAAGCAAGAGATGGCATCAGGTCCCCCACAAACAGGTACGTGGAGCCTGCCAATTATTCACGAACGTTTCAGGAAGTGTTGACTTCGCGTTCGTTTATGACTGCTTCATACTCGCTTGTGCACTGTAAACGCACTTCTCGGCCTGTCAGTTTTTAGAATGTGAGGGAGGCTATCTCCGCACTGCGATTGAGCTGATGTCTGTATTTTGAAATTCGATGAAACGTGTTTATCGTATTCTACATTTCATAGCCCAGGGTTTCCTACACTCGGTCCTGGGACACGTTTTGTGGGTTTTCACTAACACTATACAGACGATTCAAATAATAAAAGCTTGATGAGTTGGTTATTTGAATCAGCTGTGTAGTGTTAGGACAAAAACAACAACGTGCGCCCAGGGTTTGGGGCAGGACCGAGTGTGGGAAACACTGGTATATTCTGTGAGATGTTTTGTGATTTTAGTTTTTTTTATCTCACAGGAAAAATATGTACAATGTCTTCATTGTTACAATACATATTTTGGCAGAACTTTCAGAGATACCAAAGTATTTTCTTATTGAACAGTACTAATGTAAACGGAAAATGAAAGCAGAGATCAGATGACCGAAGCTCGTGATGTGTGCGGCTACTGAATCCTCCCTTTCTAAGAACACTCCATCTCCTCGCCTTGTCCCAATGCAGAGCTGAGGCTGGTTCTGCTTGGCCGGACAAGAGCAGGACAGAGTGCAGCTGGAAACGCCATACTGGGCCGCCAGGCTTTCCTTACCCAGACTGCCAGTGAGCCAGCTGTCACTCAGGAATGTGAGAAGCACAGAGGAACCATAGCAGGGAGATGGGTAAGATACTTTGTTGATTCTTTACAAGGACAGTAGCCTACACACTGATCAAATGACTTAAATGTCAACCAGAGGTTCTAACATTACACACTGTTTTTGCCTGCAGGTATCAGTGGTAGTCGCCCAAGACTGGTTCTGCTCAGAGCGCCCCCCGGAGGAGGTGAGGCACCATGTCTCCTCTTGTGTGGCCCTGTCGGCCCCGGGGCCTCATGCCTTCCTGCTGTGTGTCCCTGTGGACCGGCCAGCTGACATGGAGCTGCGGGCCCTGGAGGCCCTGGAGAAGGTTTTTGGCCCCACTGCAGTCAGTGGACACACCCTGGTCCTCTTCACCCACACAGACCAGATGGTTCTGGGACAACAGCTGGACGAGTACATCGCCACCAGACGCAAAGACCTAATGGAGCTGGTGGTGATGTGTGGAGACCGCTATCACTCTCTGGAGAGGAGGAGTAGAGGAGAGAAGGATGAGAGGAAGAGTGTGGAAGAGCTGCTGGAGAAGGTTGAACAGACTGTAAAAGAGAGCGGGGTGGAGTTCTACAGCTGCCCCCTCTACCAGGAGGCTGAGGCCAGGGTGAGAGAGAAGCAGGCAGAGTTAGTGTGGCAGAGAAGAGGGGGAGAGGTGCTAAATGAAGAGGTGCCCTCCTCAGCCTCCCCTCCAGAGCAAGAGTTAGATGATGTAGAGATGGCAAGAGTTAGGGAGGAGGCAGAGAGGAGTGTGCACAACCTGAACATAGACACCGAGGGTATTACCTCTCTTTCTCCTGCCTCCTCCTCTCCATCATTTCTCTCGTCCTTGTGGCAGGGGTTGACAGGGTGGCTGAGGAGGCTGCCCAAGATGCTGAGGATGGAGTCTCTGCTGGGGGCTTTCGTTGGCCTGTTTGTAGGTGGGCCTGTTGGGCGGATGCTGGGGGCCACTGTGGGCTCAGTAGCCACTGAAGTGGGGAGAAGGAAGACACCGAAGACAGAGAAAAATAAATAATGTCAATGGGATACATATCTCCAGTTATTAACATTGAAGGGACATTTCACAATTCTTCAACTTCATATTCATCATCTCCAGCACCACCTCAACATCAACATATGTGAAAATGATGCATTTCTATGTTTTGTAGTAAAAAATATTGAGAAAGATAAGTATTTTCCAATGATGACATCAACCATTTGCTATTTTTAATAATGCCTACTCACAATTAGTCATAATCATCTTCCTCTTTATTTTTTACTACAAAACATAGGAAGGCACCATTTTCACATGTTGATGTTGGGGTGGTGCTGGAAATGGTGAATATAAAGTAGAACAATTTTAGTTTCCCTTTCATTTCACTGCACTTGTTTTATTGAGCATTAACACAATTGGCATGTATTTGACTAATGTACAGTCATCACGATACTTGTTCTAATATTTGTTGTTTCACTGCTGGCATGCCTATTTTGACTGGTCATATTTTCAAAACCAATTATTATAGAAGGTATGGTAGGGTCTACTAAAGACTACAAGTAAAGGGCAAGTTACATACATGATCCACTTGGTGGCGACGTTGACCAAAACATTGATGTTACACAAATATTTGAGCTCAACTGAAAATGAATACCTTACTGCTAACTTAAGGAAATAAAAATACAATTATCTCTAAGGCAATTTGTTGTGTCCTGTATATGTCACACAGTTGATACTTTTAAAGCATACAATTACACATTTCCCTCAGACTGAATTTAGCCATTTATTGGCCAAAACGTTCAAGCACTATATTTAGGAGTTGAGTACAGGCTACATCTCGAAAATAAGACTTTCACATGATGCATGATAGATAACGGAGACCTCCGCTATAGACGGGCCATCTGCAGCAGTGTGTGTTAGCTGAGGACAATTGCTGGAGCGTATAGAGGGCGTTAATAATAGTGGTGTGGAGTCCTAAGTGAAAGTGCCTCTGACTTTGGAAAACACTGAAGCACTGCTCTCAAAGCTTCCTCTTTTCTCTTTATGCAAGGGCAGGTTACGGGTTTGACATTGATGTAATTGATACTCTGTTAAAACCATCAGTCAAACCCATCTTTACATCTCTCTCTTTAAGGTTCTCTCTCTCTCTCTAAGCTGACAGAGACCCTGCCTGTGGAACAGCTAGGCGTTTCCGAATGTGGGTGGTCCGCCGGGGGAGGGAGGGAATTAGTCCAGCTCTCATGTTTCCCGAGAAGAGAGGGAGGAAAGGAACGAGAAAGAGAGAGTGGGGAGAGAGCGAGAAAGAGGAGAGCGTGAATATGTGTGCACAAGCGAGAGAAAGAGAGCGAGAAAGAGAGAGAGAACATGCTCAGGGATTACATCTGTCTTCCAGATGTGGCCTCCACAGTTGTCTGAAACAGGGAAAAAAAGAAAGTTTAAAAGTAAAGGAAAATTGGTGCTAAACAGTTTTTTATTGTTAAGAATTACGCATACAGTACAGTGCGGACTACAGTATGGCGGTCTACAGTGAACCAGGGTATGATGCCAGTTCATTCCTTATGAAACTGCAATGAAATGACGTGGTGCACTCGTCCAGTAGACCCCTTAAAGATAATGCATATAAAAAGGAACACCTGTCCAAATATTGTCCTGTCTTATTGGATAAGCATCAGTGAGAGGACAGTGAGTAATGATAGAGGGAGATACGAAGAAAGAATAAGAAGGGATGAGAGAGGGGTGGAAAGTAGGGAGATGGATTTCCATACGCAGACAATGTGAGTTGAGGCAACCATGCCGTTAGGCCTAAATCAGAGGGAGGCTGTATCTCGTCTGTGTAGACAGTTGTGGCCCAGGGTTGGTCCTCAGACGCTGAAGCCCCATCAGGACAGCAAAGGATGCAGAGTTGATTTGTGCCTGTATGCATAACCAAAGAAAAATCTGAACAAACAGCTCATGGAATCACTAGTGACCCATCATTAACACAACGGCTGTAACTTCTGAACCTTTCCCTCAGAGCAAAAATGTTGTTCTAAAGACCTTGTGGTCCCTCATTGAAGTGGGGGCAGCTCGCTGTGATTCGTGGACACCGCAATATTTTTTTGTTATCATCACGCAAACCAAAGGAAAATAAACAGGATGACACACTTTTTCCTCCACCGCAGACAAGGCCTCTCCCTTTGCTAGCTTACACAGCACTCACCGTAAACTGCTCAAAATATCAACCGGACAGGACTGATTACAACCACAGCATACCCTCTAATACACATCAAATACTGTATGGTCTCTTTGTGGTTTGTTGAGAAGAACATCTGAATAAAAATACAGCAGGCTACAAAGACATTGGCTGAATGAATCTGGACCATATAAAAAGAGACTGTTTTATCCCTGGAGGTAATCACAGAGGAAATAACAAATACTACACGTGCCAACCAGAATGAACAAAAATACGTTTTGAGAAAGGTAGACAGAAATTGTTATTAAAAATATGGGCTAATAATGTGGTGATATGGTGTGTCTGGATATTAGAAAGGCCTTTTGATGGTGGCTCGCCTTCTGGGTGGGTAGCAAGTGATATGCCAACTTGGAAATTCAAGGTTGATAGTTACGTTGCGTCATATATTATTTTGCTTTGCATATTGCGAGGCATACTGTAATAATTATATCACGGCCCATGCTGTTCCCCTTCCAACAGAGCAAGGCCTAAAAAGTTAGGTCCAGCGGCCTGCCTGCCTGCTCTCCTCTCTCCTCACCAAGTGTTCTCCACGGCACAGACTCTAAGTCCACTCATCTTTTTCCTATTAGTGCTGTTTTCATGTTCCTCCCTGTAGCGTGAGCGTGTGTGTGTCTGCAATTGTTTATGGAGCACTGTGAGGAGCTAACATTTGCCCTGTCCGTGTGTGGGTTGATGGGACAACTCATAAAGCCAAGATGGAAGCTTCGGCCAAGTTAGCAAATAATAATGCAAGGAAGATGTGTCCATTGTAACTGCACATTGAAGGGTTTGAAGATGTTTATAGCTGGCTGGCAATATTAAAGTAGTTGACGTTGAATGGTAGTGTCAGTTTATTGCTTCATGAGGTGATATGTCATGCCAAACACATGATTTACTATTATGGCTTTTGACATGTTTTACCTTTGAAGGGGTAAGACTACCTCTGTCAATAACCACATAGAACAGTCAACATAGAACTTTAATTCAGTTATCCAGACCATTTGACATTGCTATGATTGGTAAAGCATGCAATACATATTCTGTAGTTACTAACAACATGTATTATAATGCACAATTGAAAGCAAGGACAGCACTAATTTCCTTAGAGGAGTACAATTAGTGCATGCTTTCACGCAAATCAATGTAAGTGTCAGGACAAAGAAGAGACCTACAAGGCCTACAATCACGCACATCTGCCGAGGTTAGGGGGAGCTAGCACGATCCAGTAGGACACACACACATGCACGCACCAACAGCTGGGCTGATGTTTAGGATGGGAGAAGCATGACTGGGTGGAAGTGGACTGGTGCAGCCAGCCAATATGAGAGTCACCTTTCATCCCCTCACACATCGCTGGCCTGCCTTGGACCCGAGCCAGATGTGGAGAGAGATGGAGCTGGGGAGAGTTTTTGTTTATTATCACTTTAGTTTATTATCTATTTCACGTGCTTCGGCAATGTAAACATGCTTCCCAATAAAGCCCCTTGAGAGAGAGAGAGAGAGAGAGAGAGAGAGATGGTCTGCATCTCTGTCAGGAGGAGTGTACAGTACTTGGTCCTACTGTGAGATGTTTTATGTGTGTGAGAGCGCTACCACAGGAGGGAAGAGGGGTGTGGATGGACAAGAGGCAATTACATAAGAAGGAGGAGCAGGAGGCAAAACTGAGCCATCTTAAAAAGACGTCCAGGCCAAATTTCCCAACAGATTTGGAAAGAGTTTTAAAAAGAGTTATCTGTGTTGCGGTGAACGTTTTAGAACTTGGGATAAAGGGCTGGGAGGGCTGGGTTGTTGTTGGTGTGACAGTTCTTAAGGGTTTGTGGTTTTACACCACACCTCCTACAAAAGCCAATGCTTGAGAATTTACCGGAGGGGAGGGGCCTGACTCCGGACTAATGACGACTCACTATGGGCTGTGGGTGCTGGATGGCCCCAGAGCTGGCCATAACTGATGAATAGTGTGGACCACACTAACTGACATGCGCCGTTGGCTATAAGTGGGTGCGGTGAGCAGAGCCTTTTGAAGCTGGAGCCGTGGGCTGTGTTTGAACCATCAGCAGAGACCCTGCTCTCTGTAATGGACACCGACCTCTGGCTTGATCAGGGGCTCCGGCAGGCCAACACAAGCACACACTTTCCTCCAATTGTATTACTGGGCTTGGGGGAGGTGATGGAATTATTTCTGCTACAACACTGGTTTAATTCAAGGCAGATTTGACCCCAGCCTCACTTCTCCAGTTCAACTCATTGGATCAAGTCATAATCCTGCCTCGACCACATGAATAAGACACAGAGGGGCGATGCACTCGTTCTTACCGCATACGTCAAATGTCACTCTGGTCCACATTCAAGTCATGTGGCTCATGATGATACCATTTCATCCGAAAGTTGAGGGAGCTTAACTGAGATCTACAGAGACGAGAGGAGAAGACAGACAAGTAGGATGAATGGTGCCACGCCACATTGACACAGAATCAACTTGGAGCTCTGTGGCTCCGCTGTTTGCACAGATCCACAACCCAGCCCAAGATTCAGTAGATTACACTCTGTCCATGCCTTTTTACAATGCTGAAGTTACTTGGTGGCAAGTTGATGTATTAACATGGCAAGTACTTGTCCACCAGAGGCAATGTGAGAGCCTGTTAACATCTAGTAAACCATGAGCTATGGTTTGACATGTCGTACTTGGTTCGACAGGGGTATTCATATTTGACTTTTGAGAAACGGTGGACCATTATTCTGGAGAAATTCTGAAGGTTGCGTTGCCACAACCACACATAGGCCTACTGTAGGCCTACACTGCACCAGATAAACTAGTGGCTGACCCATCACACCTCTTCACAGGAATAATGTGCCAAACCGTCCCTAAACAGCAGAGCCTTATGAGACGTTTACTGTGAGCTATGTGTCACGACTTCTGCCGAAGTCGTTGCCTCTCCTAGTTCGGGTGGTGCTCGGCGTTCGACGTCACCGGTCTTCTAGCCATCATTGATCCATTTTTCATTTTCCATTGGTTTTGTCTTGTCTTCCCACACACCAGGTTTCAATCCCATTCATTACCTGTTATGTATTTAACCCTCTGTTTCCCCTCATGTCTTTGTCAGAGATTGTTTTATTGTCAGTGTTGTTATTTTGTTGTGTTGGTGCGCGACGTGTCCTCGTTCCCATGTTTTTTCATGTCTGTACTTTTAGTGTTAGGGAGCATGTTCTGTTGACATGTATTAAAAGACTCCATTTACACTCCATTTTGACTCTCCTGCGCCTGACTTCCCTGCCACCTATACACACGACGCTGACACTATGACTAAACTAAAGCATCTCCGAGCGCTCTGCGAAACATCCAAATTCCATCCCAGAAATACAGGCCTTTCTCCAAAACACATAATAACTCCTGTTCAAAGGCCCTATCTTGTATTATCATTTCAAAGGGGCCAAACACAAAACATACTCAACCTTGAGCTAGCTAACGAGGACGGGGCCCGGGCGAGGCAGGCTTTTCCAATGACTGTGCAGCGGATAGCGACGGTTGTGGTTGCGGTTGGTTGCCGTTTGGTGTGTGACTCGGTCCGGCTCCCACACAGTTGAAACCAATGGGTCCCGGAGCGGAGGGTGCTACTGAGGCCCCTGATCCTCGTGGAGTGGGGAGGGGGCTTTAATCTGAGTTTGAAATGAGAGACAGGGTTGTCCCTGAGTGCCGACGGCCTCTGATTTGGTCTGTGGTTCCTTTGATAGCATGCATCCTACAGAAGAGAGGGAAACAATAAAAGATGACAGAGACAGTTCTTGGGGAAAACAGGTTTTAATCCACGGAGCTTCAATTGCTGCACTTCGGTCACAGCCTCCCCAGAGAGGGCAAGGGAGTCAAGCTGAGAGTGAAAAGCTGATATAACGTACAGTTAAAACACAATAACGTACAGTTTCTGATAGCAATTAGAATAGTCTTCTCTTTAAAGGGATTGAAGGGGTTCTTAAGCACTTACGAATTTGTAACATATTGTACGAATTGGAATTCCTAACACATGATACAAATTGCATTTATTTATTTGCAGGACACAACCCAGTAAGCAAGATGATTTTAGACGTCTTTTCCAGACGAAGTAAGTATTATATCACAATAATAATTATTTTATATAGGAAGAGGAGCCAGCTGAAGAACGCAACAGAATAATTAGTATTACTCCAATTTACCAGAATCTTTCCAACTGACAGTCCAACCTTCAGAATTAACCAACAGACCACTTATTGTTTAGTTCAATGCACTGACTGTACCTCGCTCAGGATAATAGCGTCTGCTGAATGACCAAAATTGAAATGGAAAAACAAACAGTTGCAAAGAATGCTTGGTATTATTCTAATGAGCTCCACAGTAGAGTACAGTACAGTACGGTCCCAAACAGTACAGTTTAGTTCAGTAGAGTACAGTACAGTACGGTCCCAAACAGGACAGTTTAGTTCAGTAGAGTACAGTACAGTACCCCAAACAAGTACAGTTTATTTCAGTAGTACAGTACACATTTGGTTGGTGCTGACCAGATCCAAATCTGAACAAATCATAGACGTCGAGGCAATATTTCACAAGTTTGAACAGTACAGTACAGCATGGCATAGTTAATACAGCAGAGTAGAGTAGAGAGTAGAGTACAGTACGGTCTCAAACAGTACAGTTTAGTTCAGTAGAGTACAGTACAGTACGGTCCCAAACAGTACAGTTTAGTTCAGTAGAGTACAGTACAGTACGGTCCCAAACAGTACAGTTTAGTTCAGTAGAGTACAGTACAGTACGGTCCCAAACAGTACAGTTTAGTTCAGTAGAGTACAGTACAGTACAGTCCCAAACAGTACAGTTTAGCTCAGTAGAGTACAGTACAGTACGGTCCCAAACAGTACAGTTTAGTTCAGTAGAGTACAGTACAGTACGGTCCCAAACAGTACAGTTTAGTTCAGTAGAGTACAGTACAGTACGGTCCCAAACAGTACAGTTTAGTTCAGTAGAGTACAGTACAGTACGGTCCCAAACAGTACAGTTTAGTTCAGTAGAGTACAGTACAGTACGGTCCCAAACAGTACAGTTTAGTTCAGTAGAGTACAGTACAGTACGGTCCCAAACAGTACAGTTTATTTCAGTAGAGTACAGTACAGTACGGTCCCAAACAGTACAGTTTAGTTCAGTAGAGTACAGTACAGTACGGTCCCAAACAGTACAGTTTAGTTCAGTAGAGTACAGTACGGTCCCAAACAGTACAGTTTAGTTCAGGTCCCAAACAGTACAGTTTAGTTCAGTAGAGTACAGTACAGTACGGTCCCAAACAGTACAGTTTATTTCAGTAGAGTACAGTACAGTTTACGGTCCCAAACAGTACAGTTTAGTTCAGTAGAGTACAGTACAGTACGGTCCCAAACAGTACAGTTTAGTTCAGTAGAGTACAGTACAGTACGGTCCCAAACAGTACGGTCCCAGTTTAGTTCAGTAGAGTACAGTACAGTACGGTCCCAAACAGTACAGTTTAGTTCAGTAGAGTACAGTACAGTACGGTCCAGTTTAGTTCAGTAGAGTACAGTACAAACAGTACAGTTTAGTTCAGTAGAGTACAGTACAGTACGGTCCCAAACAGTACAGTTTAGTTCAGTAGAGTACAGTACAGTACGGTCCCAAACAGTACAGTTTAGTTCAGTAGAGTACAGTACAGTACGGTCCCAAACAGTACAGTTTAGTTTAGTACAGTCAGTAGTCCCAAACAGTACAGTTTAGTTCAGTAGAGTACAGTACAGTACGGTCCCAAACAGTACAGTTTAGTTCAGTAGAGTACAGTACAGTACGGTCCCAAACAGTACAGTTTAGTTCAGTAGAGTACAGTACAGTACGGTCCCAAACAGTACAGTTTAGTTCAGTAGAGTACAGTACAGTACGGTCCCAAACAGTACAGTTTAGTTCAGTAGAGTACAGTACAGTACGGTCCCAAACAGTACAGTTTAGTTCAGTAGAGTACAGTACAGTACGGTCCCAAACAGTACAGTTTAGTTCAGTAGAGTACAGTAGACGGTCCCAAACAGTACAGTTTAGTTCAGTAGAGTACAGTACAGTCGGTCCCAAACAGTAGAGTACACAGTTTAGCTCAGTAGTCCCAAACAGTACAGTTTAGTTCAGTAGAGTACAGTACAGTACGGTCCCAAACAGTACAGTTTAGTTCAGTAGAGTACAGTACAGTACGGTCCCAAACAGTACAGTTTAGTTCAGTACAGTACAGTCCCAAACAGTACAGTAGTACAGTACAGTACGGTCCCAAACAGTACAGTACAGGTACAGTACGGTCCCAAACAGTACAGTTTAGTTCAGTAGAGTACAGTACAGTACGGTCCCAAACAGTACAGTTTAGTTCAGTAGAGTACAGTACAGTACGGTCCCAAACAGTACAGTTTACAGTACAGTTTAGTACAGTTTAGTTCAGTAGAGTACAGTACAGTACGGTCCCAAACAGTACAGTTTAGTTCAGTAGTCCCAAACAGTACAGTTTACAGTACAGTACACGGTCCCAAACAGTACAGTTTAGTTCAGTAGAGTACAGTACAGTACGGTCCCAAACAGTACAGTTTTAGTTCAGTAGAGTACAGTTTAGTTCAGTAGAGTACGGTCCCAAACAGTACAGTTTAGTTCAGTAGTCCCAAACAGTACAGTTTACAGTACAGTACAGTACGGTCCCAAACAGTACAGTTTAGTTCAGTAGAGTACAGTACAGTACGGTCCCAAACAGTACAGTTTAGTTCAGTAGAGTACAGTACAGTACGGTCCCAAACAGTACAGTTTAGTTCAGTAGAGTTTACAGTACAGTACGGTCCCAAACAGTACAGTTTCCCAAACAGTACAGTTTGGAGTTCAGTAGAGTACAGTACAGTACGGTCCCAAACAGTACAGTTTAGTTCAGTAGAGTACAGTACAGTACGGTCCCAAACAGTACAGTTTAGTTCAGTAGAGTACAGTACAGTACGGTCCCAAACAGTACAGTTTTTAGTAGAGTACAGTACAGTACGGTCCCAAACAGTACAGTTTAGTTCAGTACAGTACACGGTCCCAAACAGTACAGTTTAGTTCAGTAGAGTACAGTACAGTACGGTCCCAAACAGTACAGTTTAGTTCAGTAGAGTACATTACAGTAAAGTATAGTTTAATTCAGTGCAGTACAGTACAGTTCAGTAGAGTACATTACAGTAAAGTATAGTTTAATTCAGTCATTACAGTAAAGTATAGTTTAATTCAGTGCAGTACAGTACAGTTCAGTAGAGTAGCCTACATTAGAATAAAGTAGAGTAGGGTACAACACAGTACACCACACTTTACTGTACTCTAGTGTGCTCTACTGTATTGTACTCTACTGTACAATACTATACTTTTATTTAATGTACTGTGTACTGTAATGTACTGTAGGTACTCTGCTGTGCTCTAATGTATTCTATTGTGCTATGCTGTCCAAACTTGTGAAACATGGATGTCTATGTTTTGGCCAAATAAAAGCAGGTCTGGACCGGATCAAAAATCAACGACCCTGGACTTTGGAATCAAAGTCGGTCGGGACTGCACCAAAACAAGTGCTTAGTGGGAACATATCATACGAAATGGATGAAGTTGTACACAAAATGTACAGTTTTTATTGGTAGCACTGGTGCTCCTAACTTCTAAAAGATAGTAGCAAAACACAAATTTAAGGAATACCAGAAAATATTTTGAGATAATTGAGATATAGCCTATATTTGGGCCTAGTGCTTTTTACACAATGTGGAAACCAAATATTCCACAAATGACTTTCAATGACAGAGATTTGTATCAGCATTATAGCTGTGTATAATAACCATATTAGCCCATCACTGTCTATAGTGAATGATAATTCTTCACATTTTACAGATGAAACGTCCAAGCTGCAACTGCATGCCAGCCATTTTATCTCAATCAGATGGGAATATGCATTTAGATTTTCTCAAATGATGAACGGATTTTGAGGAGCATCTGCGACCAAAATGGCTGACTTTAGAGTCCTGGTTGTACACCAATTTTGCACAATTCTCGGGGACCCGCTTTGGCTCATGACCTCTACTTTCAAATCTACTGGCTGAAATTATACAAACCTCTGTAGCATCACTTTAAGGCAACATTGTAAAGACATTATTGTTGATAGTCAATCATTTTGTCAAATATAATTTTACCCTGATGTCAATGCTTTGGCACATTCATTTTGGTCACATTTAAATCAATGTGTCAGTCTGAGATAAAGTGTTTGCAAGACTGCAAGACTGAAATTAAAATATGAAAATATAATCAAAACATGATCTAAAGAAAATGTTTAATCCCTCACATAGCATATTCTTACACAAATGTGTTTCAGTTTGTGCATGGTTTGTTTAAAGGCATGGGCTTGAGAGAGAAATCAGAGTGTGAGAGACAAACCGTGTGAGAAACAGAGAGATCGGGGCTACTTTGATGTGCTTCGGTGCTGGGTGCTGCTAGGAATAGCTGCTAGATAGAAAAAAGCACACATCGCAGATTCAATGGACAAATGTCTGTCTACAGACCACTACAGTAGAACTGTGTGTGTGTCGCACAATAACTCACAAGAGACTCACACTCATCCATGTGTGCAGACTCAAGTTGTCAATCACGTGAACTGAAAAAAAAGAAAAGAAGAAAAAACCTTTTCCCCCAAATATCCTCAAGCGAGGCAGACAACCGACACGCCTTTAAAGGGAATCAAAACAGCCTCCACCACATTTCAATCTTTGTTGTATTATGTTCCCTCCAGAAGGAGAAGGAAAAGTAGTATTTGTGTGATCAGAAATCTGCGACCAATATGCTCCCCATATGTCTGACTTCAGCGTTGTGTCTTTCAACTCCGGTCTTGTTTTTGTTTTGGAGGAATTTGGCTTTTCTACACATATCTATTTATCTATTCTTTGCTCTTATATACCCAGTGTATTAAGTGAAGCCTGTCATTGTGTGGATGCTGACAGCCCATCACTTAGCAGTGACTGTATGGTTTGCTTTATCAATAGCACATACAGCACTATTAGGAAAAGGGGCCTAAATGGGGCCATAGGCCCACATTAGACACAGACAGAGCCCTGTAAACAGATCATGTAGAACTGCCGTTCAGATATGAAGCACATCAAGAAATGTCAATGTTTTTTCAATCTACATTCCAAGATTACTTCATTTCCATCACACCGCCAGACTAGAGTTGCAGCCAACATCTGAACACTTCATCATTCATTGAAATATTACAGACACTAAGCTCAGTAACTCACAGCCATAGTTTGAAATATTCACCTGTGTATTCACGTCTATTGCCATGACTCAACGTGGTTCAACATGGCCTCTGTAACAGTAATTATCTATGGAGGCTGTCATATTTATTTGCCTAGTAATTTTAGACTGCTGAAGTCGGTTGGTCGGTGCGCTCACTGCGTCTTGTATATTTTTAGATCGTGTCCGATTGAAGAAGTAACAGATTGTGTCGACTTTTCCTTATTTGAGGCAGGGTGGTCCCTCTACAGCCTAGTGTCTGGGACTGTCACAACAACGTGACCCCCTGAACATTTCCAACACACACTCACCCCTGTCTCATCTGTAGGGAGAGGGAGCAATCCTCCCCAATAACAAAGCCGCCATTGACACTGACCCTAACCTCCTCATCACCCTCCCACGTTGCCCACCCGGGCCCAGTGCTGGGCTGGCCATAGGGCCCCGGAATGCGGTTCAGGTGGAGAGCTGTGCTGTTTCCAATTAGCAGGGTATAAATTAGCATTGCTCTCTCCTGTCTCCTCTCCAAACATTGCTGTCTCCCCATTCTTTTTGACCCCTCCACACTTCACTCTTGCTCTGACCTCCCCTCTGCCACTCCGCCACATACATGTCCTCTCTTTATGGCTCTTGTCTGCAGCCCCTGCACTACCCACTCTCATGCTGTGTGGTTAACGTGCAGTGCATTTGGTATAAAGTTTGTCGTCGGTCAATGAGTGTATAAATCCAGTGTTTTATATTTGAGTCTGTAAGGATATATACCTCCCAGGTTTACTGTAACTCTGCTCAAATCCTGTACAGAGGACAAGGACAAAGACGGACTCATATATAGTTTCTGTCTGCAATCCAGTATACTGTATGTTGGGTCATATTAATATTCAATTACAAAAGTAGAATGTGCAAAATGTGAAACTGAGCGAGTGTAGTCTTTTATTTCTGGACTTGTTACAATGTATTTGCGAGCTCTTTTTCCACAGGTCAGTCTGTTAAATGGAGTGTTATTTTTCCAGGGCAAATAGATCAGGCTCAGTGTAGCCAAGTAGGACCTGAGGTCAACTTGGCACTGAGGGTTCACATCTGTTTAAATAAATCCTTCACGGTGCCATCAGCAGTATAAACACACACACACACACACACACACACACACACACACACACACACACACACACACACACACACACACACACACACACACACACACACACACACACACACACACACACACACACACACACACACACACACACACACACACACACACACACACACACAGAGAGAGAAACACACACAGTGATAGTTTTTCATCATTAACTTTTTTCACATTCCCGCTTTTGGCACCTGTCATCCCTATATTTTTTTTGTCTCGTTCTTTACGAGCTCGGGCTGCCGTTACTGAGAACACTGCACATGGGAGGGAAATTTACAGAGCGTGTCCTCCCCAGACCGCGCACGTTCACAGGGATCAAATGCTCCCAAGGTGTCCTACGTATAACTCTATATTCCCCCCCCCCATGCACTCTTTTACAGAGCCTGAGACCTCCGCTTGCCCTCTGAGCTCCCTCTTTATGAGCCCCAGCTCATCCCTTGTCTTGTAGAGAAAACAAGACCGGGGAAGCGTTTTATAGGGCTGCTGGGGGAAAGACAGGGGAAAGGCCCAAAAAAAGAGAAAAGTATGGTTTCGTCTCCTGCTCCCTGAGCATCATAAGGAGACATGGGGAGGGTGATAGAGGGAGGGAAAGAGGGAACGAAGAGGGAAGAACTGTGGAGAAGAGAGGAGCAGTTTGCTGAGGAAGTGGTCATGCTGTGTTTTGCAGCGGCCTGCCACCAGTGTCTGCACCAGAGACCAGACCAGCATCCCCTCTTCGACTGGCATTCCCTCCATTCAGCTGGCCAGGAGGGTGAGGGGGATGAGGATGCAGAGAAAAAGAGAACGAAAAGCGACGAGGGCGTGAACTCTCCTCCCTGACACAGGCTCACTCGTGGGCTCCCTCCTCCGCAGGAGTCCCGTGCCTCTTTAGATAAACACAGCCGATCAGTTAACAGCTTTCACCTCCCTCATTCCCTCTCTCCCTCCTTCCCTCTCCAGATGTTTGGCCCATGCAGCTGAGTGCACCCAGGGCTGAGGAGTGGAGATCTCCAGCATCGATTGGAATGCTGCTCCTCCATCCATCTCCATCAGTAGAGACGCCATTTGTTTGACTTGAGATATGATTGTGTTTTCCCTTCCCCACACCTGCAGCTTCCTCTGGATCTACCCTGAGACCTATGATCAATCGCATTGACTTGGGAAAATAGTAGCAGAGCAGCTGCAGCCACATGCTTTATGAGTTCTGCCTGTGGTTCCAGGCAACCTGTGGATGAACAACATCCTGAGCACAGTTTAATTATCAAAGTGTTATTCCCATCAAACTAAACCCAGGAACACATTTTATGTTCCTCTTATATTCTTGCAATGGAGTAATCAGGCTCTACCTACCCCATCTGTTTTAAGTTGTTGCTCCCTCTTCCCTTTCTGCACTGCTGTGACTTTGTGTCATTCAACAGACTGTGTTTTATATGGATTAAATGCTCCTCTAACACTGTCTTATCATGCACCAGGTCCAACCTCATTAGTCAATAGCGCTCAGCAACTGGTAGTGGGGAGTTCTGAAGAGACGGCCCAAAGTTAGCAGTGCTCATTTCAACACGGTGGGCTACCCTGTTGTTCAAATCCTCTCAAGCTGTTCCAGACATCTGACAACCGCTACTTTTATTTATTGACTTCATTTTGCTCAGAGGGCAGGTTTTTACTTCTCCCCTGAGTGATGCAGAGTTAATGTAGAGCTGTGCACTGCAAGTGCTTTTTCTCTCCCCTTCAAACCGTACTTAAGCGTTTAAACACTCTGGGTGATGACGTGCTGTTGTGGAAGTGAAAAACCATGCCGGATAAAAATAAAGAGACAAACATCCCTGCAGGCTTTCCCTGAAGAGAGAGGAAGCCATCGAGGAGAGGATGAGAGAGAGGAGGACCCTGTTAATCAAAATGAATGAGCACCTCTTAGGGCCCTTGTGTCGACTGAGCTAGGAGCGCTCAGAAACCCCTTGGCTGAGTCACTGCTTGCTCAGAGTGTGAAGAGAGATCCAGATTCTCTCCCACACACAGACAAGATATCACCCCAACCAATTGTAGGTTTCTGTTGTATTAATTGTTTTCTCTTCTTTGCTTACTTTTCCAACATGTTGAATATTGATATTGACGTCATATTTTGTCAGTGTATCCTACTAGAAATGATTAAATAGTCTATGATTAAATAGTCTATTTACTATTTTCTCACATTTGTCAGCACAATGAGGGAGGACTTCTGTTGGCATCTGATAGATCCTCCCGGAAATTGGAACGATCACATATCAAATGTATCTTAACCAGAATTTTTAAGTTTCGCCAGTTGGTTTTAAATTCTACAAACTCTACTGCTGCTCTACTGACAAAAGAAAGAGTCTGCTATGAAAATGAAACTAACAGACATACAATGGTGATTCCATACTGCATTTCAAAGACAATGTTTGTGTATGCAATTTAAAAACAAGAGTTACTTGGAGTGAGCACATATTACAATGATCAATGAATTAAAAGAGCTCCGAATGTTGGCAGAAGCTCAGAAGGAAGGGTTTCAGTTTCCCCAAGTTATTGTTACATAAATGCCTTTTGAGTATGGAGATCATCATGTTTTGCTGTGTCTGGTTTCCTTTGGATGCATTGGAGTGATTCTCCCTACTGCAGCTCTACTGCCTTATAGAATGCCTTCCCCAGAGCAGCTTTTTCAAATTTGGGGCTTGCGACACTCAGCCAAAAGCCGCAAATTACCCCCCTCTAGCAGCAGTGAATTAGGAACCATTTTGTGTTTGCTATAAAAAAATAAAAAACAGGGGAGAGAGAAGCAAGGGGAAAATGTAGCTTACACCAGGGACCACCAACGGAGGCAACATGGGATGAACAGCTCGCTGGCCGACAGATTGGGTGGCAGGGCGGTGCTTTCACGCTTACTCTCTAATCTCTGAACTTCACAGCAATCAGCTTTATCACATCACTGATACATAGTATAACACAACATTCATTAAATACAGTAAGAATTACTGGACTTATGTTACTGTTCCATTGTTTACAAGCCTTTGAATTAGCTTTGTAATTTCCCCAAACCAGACCTGCAGCACTGATAAAATAAGGCTTTTGCTCCAACACCAGCGCCCTCAGGGATGCAGTGACTTTGTTGACATTGTGTAGCAAAGGGTGAGAGATATGAGGTGCCAATTCAATGGATGTACTCTCTTTATGTCATTGATGCCATTATTTTCAGTAGAGGGAGAGGGCTAGGTTTGGCTTCCCTGCTATGCGGTTGGTCTGAGCACCAACCTAAAAAGTATTTTTTTCTTATTTTTTACAAAGCGTGAGGTTTGGCTCGCCTGCCTAATCTGCTTCGATTGAGCCAGTCCATGTTTTTCCCATTCTGGCAACATTTTCAATGCCCCTTTAAAATCCACTTCCAACTTGTAATATGCCACTGCAGACGTTATTGAGAGAAGGAAGAAAACCAAAACTGGAGAGAGAGGGGGTTGGTTGTAGGAGGGACCTATCCCCTACTGTTACTCTTTAACTTCAGAGTTTCCAAACTTCATCACGTCTCCATGGTGATGCCTGGTGGAGCAGGCAGGTCACTCTGTCTTGCTCAGAGATCAGTTGGCCAGCAGATCATGGCCAGGTTGGGGTTAGAGTTATTCTTGTTAAGCCATAGGCCTACTACAACTGTAATCAGAGCCCGGCTAGCCTGACCCCACCCTGACACGTCTTGGACCAGATGTTAATTGTGCTTCCTGCTTCTTTTTGATTAAATGACATCAGGTTTTAGTCTTGTTTGTATGGCTAATGACGCTCATTTGGTGCAATAGGCGGTTAAGGGGCTGCTGTGGGTGACATCACCCCTCAGTGCCTTTGATCTGAGCTCTCTGAGGATATGCTAGCTAGCGTTTCTTGTTGGCCACGGTTGTGCTAGGGTTAAGAGCTGTTGGTCCATACCTGTGGGTCTGGACTTGATGACGACAAGAAGGTAGAGTACATGACATTGCCCGATTCTTGTTGCCCAACCATTGGGCACATTGGGTAGAGCTCTTTTCACCCACCAGCCCTAAGAGGTGCCAGGCTGCAGGAAAATGGTGAGGGCATGAGGTCACCAGCTGGGACGCAGCAGGGTACCAGTAAGATTGAAGGGGGGCATTGGGAAGAGTAGGGGGGTCATGACCAAATGCCACCCATTGCACTGCATAATGGCTGCATTAGAGGGCCTGTGTTTTTGTCTCACAGATGTTATAATGAGGCTGATCCGATTAACAATAAAACCCAGAGCGCAACTGCGGATATTTTGATGTTGTTTGCGAGAATATTTTTGATCTTGGTGTTTCGTGAGAGAAGTTGGGTGTTTCTTCTGAAATATATAGGGAGTCAGTGGGTTTTAGGGTGTGGTTAGTCAATTCATGGGTATAGAGGCGAAGTCCATTAGGGTTCTATGATTAACACCAGGAAATCTAAGTCTCGACACCAACTCAGAGAACTTCACCCTTGTCTTATCGGGCACCTAATCAGACCCCATGCCTACTTGCCTTTTCCTGCCTTGCAATATCTTTATCTCCATCTCTATAAAAACCTTCTCCCTCCCTCTCCCTACCCAGATCTCCCTCTTTTTCTTCCTCCCTCCTCTCTCCGCACGTGGCTGAGGTGTGAGATCATTCTCCTTCTGGGTGGCTTTCTTGCTATATGTCATTGTCATCTGCTGGCACTGAGGGTTGGGGGGGTCCCTTTTCCAAAAACACACTGCACTACCCTCCACCGCCCCACACACATAAATTCTTGGGCACGAGACTGGAGAACGGTGCACCAATGCAGCGCCCTTTTTTACTGGGCCTGGCAGGGTGAAGCACAGACCGGTGAAGCAGGGGAGAGAGGGAGACGCGGAGGGTGGAAGATATATAATTGAATAACTCTCAAAAGCGGGGCAGCAGGGATCAGCCCTGCCAGGAAAAGCAAACGCCAACAAGCCGAGCCTGTGGAAGTCAGCCATTAAAGTGAGAGAAGAAAACCTCTGCTCTGATCAGCCGTAGCACAGGGCTAGCTTTTCAAAGGCTAACTCAAAATGCCACCTACTTACTGTAGCTTCCCCCTCTATACATTGATACGACCATCCCCTCAATTCTGATCACTGTAGCCAACAGATAATCCCTTTGAAATGGTGCTGTACTTAAATGCTTGTATTGTCTTTTGTTTTCTTTCAATCAATTTCAATTCAATCAGTTTAAGTAACTTACAAACCACTCTCAACAGTTCAGGAAAATAAAAACATTCAAGGGAACTCATTCCAAATGATGCATTTCAAATGTAGGAATAACATGTAGGAATAACATTGAAACATTGTAACATGTAGAAATAACATGTAGGAATAACATTGAAACGTTGTTTTTCATCTAATGACTGAATTAGCTAAGGCTATCCCACAATGCACCACTCTCCGCCCCGTGATCTGTCTGTGGAAAGGAAGAAAGGAGAGGGTGGGTGTTGGAGGAATGAGTTTACCTTGCCTGTTTGGCTTGGCCTTAATAATGCTATAATGAAAGCATGGCATAGCAACCGTGTCAGGCATGAATGGACTTCTGACTAAATCGACAGACTTTTCCCAGGAAATGGCCTCTACATCAGAGGGAAGATGTGAGTTATAATAAGTCATAACTGATAATCCACGTGGAACTGAGTAGAAACCTGGAACGGTAACAGGGCACGCATCACTGATGGGAGTCACATAAACCTACATTCATCATGTTCATAGTGTTATGAATAACCATAATGTGACATCGATTGGAGTCTCCTGTAGTGACGTATTCAATTTAAGGCCCGGTGTCATTGTTGTTTAAGGCCCGGTGTCATTTCTAAATGAATTGGGAGTCAAGGAACATTCTTTCACATGCCATTTAACAAGAACAAAAGTGAGACTATAAGAGAGAGAATGTAGGAGAGAGGTGGTGCCGACCAGGGGTTAATGCAACAGGTCTCCAATGATAGAAAAAGAGGAGGTAGTAACAGTTTCTCTCACATCCTGTTAGACACCCATCTTGAAAAATGGAAAGGAAAGAAAATAAAGGCAAACACAACTGATTATTGGCAAGTTTCTGCTTCCCTTACGACAGGGATGGAGATGTCATGTATGATAAAGGGCAGCTGAACACACATACAAGAGGACATACATGCACAGTTTCCTGTCTTGCTTATTTTGTCAGGTGCAGTGACGTTCCCTGCAGATAAATGTCACTCCTTTCTCTCTCTGTCAATCAACAGCACTCCTCTGCTTTTCTGATAGTTTGTTTGTCTCTTTCTCTATTTGTTCTTGATAAAAGAGGATTGACTTCTGCATCATCTACAAAGCTTTCACACAGACCCATTGACTGACGCATGACGAGCACTTGACTTTGAGGTCTTATACCTGACCAGGGAAAGTGACTCAACCTTAGTTGGAAGTTTACATACACTTAGGTTGGAGTCATTAAAATGTATTTTTCAACCACTCCACACATTTCTTGTTAACTAACTATAGTTTTGGCAAGTCAGTTAGGACATCTACTTTGTGCATGACACAAGTCATTTTTCCAACAATTGTTTCCAGACAGATTATTTCATTTATAACTCACTGTATCACAATTCCAGTGGATCAGAAGTTTACCAACACTAAGTTGACTATGCCTTTAGACAGCTTGGAAAATTCCAGAAAAAGATGTCATGGCTTTAGAAGCTTCTGATAGGCTAATTTGAGTCAATTGGAGGTGTACCTGTGGATGCATTTCAAGGCCTACCTCAGAATAAAATTGTAGACCTCTACAAGTCCACAAATTCATCCTTGGGAGCAATTTCAAAATGCCTGAAGGTACGTTCATCTATACAAACAATAGAACGCAAGTATAAACACCATGGGACCACTCAGCCTTCATACCGCTCAGGAAGGAGACGCGCTCTGTCTCCTAGTGATGAACGTACTTTGGTGCGAAAAGTGCAAATCCATCCCAGAACAACGGTGAAGGACCTTGTGAAGATGCTGGAGGAAACAGGTACAAAATTATCTATATCCACAGTAAATCCAGTCCTATATCGACATAATCTGAAAGGCCGCTCAGCAAGGAAGAAGCCACTGCTCCAAAACCGCCATTAAAAAAAGACAGACTACGGTTTGCAACTGCACATGGGGACAAAGATCGTACTTTTTGGAGAAATGTCCTCTGGTCTGATGGAACAAAAATAGAACTGTTTGGCCATAATGACCATCATTATGTTTGGAGGAAAAAGGGGGAGGCTTGCAAGCCAAAGAACACCATCCCACCCGTGAAGCACGGGGGGTGGCAGCATCATGTTGTGGGGGTGCTTTGCTGCAGGAGGGACTGGTGCACTTCACAAAATAGATGGCATCATGAGGATGGAAAATTATGTGGATAAATTGAAGCAACATCTCAAAACATCAGTCAGGAAGTTAAAGCTTGGTTGCAAATGGGTCTTCCAAATGGACAATGAACCCAAGCAACTTCTAAAGTTGTGGCAAAATGGCTTAAGGACAACAAAGTCAAGGTATTGGAGTGGCCATCACAAAGCCCTGACCTCAATCATATAGAAAATGTATGGGCAGAACTGAAAAGGCGTGTGCGAGCAAGGAGGCCTACAAACCTGACTCAGTTACACCAGCTCTGTCAGGAGGAATGGGCCAAAATTCACCCATCTTATTTTGGGAAGCTTGTGGAAGGCTACCCAAAATGTTTGACCCAAGTAAAACAATTTAAAGGCAATGATACCAAATACTAATTGAGTGTACATAAACTTCTGACCCACTGGGAATGTGATGAAGAAATAAAAGCTGAAATAAATCATTCTCTCTACTATTATTCTGACATTTCACATTCTTAAAATAAAGTGGTGATCCTAACTGACTGGAGACAGGGAATGTTTACTATGTTTAAATATCAGGAATTGTGAAAAACTGAGTTTAAATGAATTTGGCTAAGGTGTATGTAAAACTTCCGACTTCAACTGTATATGTTGCCAAGGCCTGACGATGCTTGTATAATCAATGAAGGCACTGGCTGTCCCAGAGTTTACACTTGATCTATTTTCTAATTTACCAGAGTTCTGAGATGAATCATGACTGACCACATAATACAAGATGGCATTACGGCTCTGACACTGTTATCATACAGTCTCTGTTCGATACAAAGCTAAAATGACCCATTAGTGGTATTTTCAGTTTTCTTTCAAGCAGATAAGTATCATTCGAACACTAAATATTTACTGTCAGATGATACAAATCTCATGCTGGATCAATTAAGGTTACTTCACCACAATTCCCACCACACTGTTTAAGATGATCAATAGCAATAATAAACGTTTAGTGTTTCATGTGCAAAAAAAATGTATGACCACAAAAAGGATCAAATAAACAGTGTGACCCAGTATGAGCGAGTCTGTACATTTCCTGAATCAAACCTATTCCTTATTCAAACGGGGACCCACAAAGAAAATCATTGTGTATTTCTCTCTCAGTCAAGCAACTTAACGATTCGCCATCAGGCAACAATCTTTTTATTGATTTAACTCCTTCAATGGTTGCCAAGCGGCATTAGACTGAATTGGATATTGTACTTCTATCCATCAGACCTTTTCAAAAGCTTTAGAGTTGTCATCAATCTAAACTAGACTTAGAGTAGAATTAAAGAAATACTTTCCTCCCATGAAACCTAACATTATTTTCTTCCTGTGATTGTCAGTGTAACACAGCACGGTCTGGCATAGAAGTAAAAGAAAAACACACAATAAATCCAAACAAGGACGTTAAAAGAAAACAGCAAATATGGTTAATTTTATAATTCAACATTTACATGAATAATCTGTCTCAAATACTCAATCGTCATTATAATCCATGAGAAATGTCTGTTCCTTTGGGTTGAAACAGTACCAGAATCATCTCCAATGTGGCTCCGGATATTTTAAACGATATTAAGAGGCTAAGGAAACCTTTATATTCATTTTATGTTTTGTTCCTTTTATGTTTACAAATATATAGCATGCAGTATCACCATTTTACTTGATTGTGATATCTATCAAGTTATAAAGCTTTTGTTATTAATTACTTTAAAATATTGTTTTAAAACATCCAGAATTCTCAGGCCTTTAATAGGTCTTTAATATTCTTACAATGTAATATTGCTTTTATTTTCTGACTAATAGATCTATATTCCACGAATCTGGTTCTAGCAAAACCGAGTTAAATCACGTCGTGTCGATGTCTATTTAAACACATATTTGAATAAATCAACAAATGGCAACGGTTCGTTTGTGGTATACCTCTTTGAATAGTAAGCTATAGGCTCAAGCTACATCTCCCATACAAACATATTAAAACATTTATATGAAAAAATCTCATAAGGAATGATTTGGAGAGAGACAACCAAATGCGGATTTAGAAATTACCTCATAATCCGACAAGAATATATGAAGTCTTTGAATGTGTTGTACAGATTTTTTCAATTTTTGGTTTGAGATCGAGCAGGCTGTGTGGAGAATGACGCAAAATCAGGCCATTATAATATGATGTTGAACAAATGGATGGATGTGGTGTAACTCAACTGACAATCTGAAAGCTGCGCAGCTGCACAGACCGTTACTTCTAGACTTCAAATTTAGAAAGAGCATTAATTTACAATGTGTTTAAGCGTCAGTTTTTGGGGGTGAATGGCAAACGACAGCGAGATGCTGCAGAACAACCACATTGAGAGATTTTCATGATATATAAATAATTGCAGTAGGGCCTATATTGTAGCCATAAAATTGTAGTATCAGAAAATCCTCAACATGTAGTCATACCATTCCAGGATACTTGATTTAGAATAGATTAGAGCCAACACAATATTGCATCTCGTTCATGTGATCTTTATATCGTTTGATTCCGCACATCGCTTGATCCTCAGTCCCTGTTTCGACAGACACTTTTAAAGCTATACCGTCAAAAATTTGACAATTATTTAAAGAATTCTATTTGACCTAATATAGGCTTACCTTTTTTACATGCAGGCCTAAACATCATATCATTGAATTACCATCATATTTTATTATTAGATAAATGCTAACCAGCCAAACTAAAATGACCCTAATTTTGTAAAAGGTTCTGAACATAATTTAACCCACACATCATCTACACAATCAACAACATTTTGAATTAAATGGTTTTCCTGCTGAAAGATGCAATCAAGTCCACTACGCATTTAGGCCTACTATAGTTTTTTTAATTTTTTAAATGCAGCTATATTTCCATTGATTAAAAATATACACTATGCAATCATCAGTTGTTAAAGGCATCAATTACAGATCTTCAATTGTGCCAACATTGTCAAGTCAGTGACGCAAAGGCATATAAGAAAATGACTGAGTTAAATATATTGTTTTAAATATTTCCCTTTATTTCTTTCCGAATGTAAAAGGAAACTCGTCAGTTAAATATTTGCATTTCAATTGACACATGTAATTTCATACATTAGAAAGTAAAACGCAAGATGCTATGAAACATGTAATCAATGCAAGGCATACATCTACAGCATTCTTAAGAACTCTTCAAATAGGCCGAGATCAACAAGAAAGTCCATCCAATTTCCATTTGCCAAATAACTTTTTCCACAAGAGCTTCAAAAATATCTAGCACCTGAGATACAAATAAAAAATGTAAAGTCTGAAACACAACTAAAATATTCACAAGCACGGATCATTTAGCCAGGTCAGAGGTGCTGCGCTGAGTTTGTAATTTCTGATATTCTTGATGTAAACTGGCGAGATGTGGAGACGCCGTGGAGTGGAACAGCGCAGGGGACGCGTAGGGAGCGCAGGAGGTCAAAGCGGAAGAAAAGGTGGCACAGCGGCTCGGATTGAAGGACCCGATAGTGACAGGCTGCTGTGATTGAAGAAAAGCCTTGGCAGCGAAAGTGTTCCGGGTAAACAGGCTCGACAAAGCCGGTAGCAGGCAGCTAACAGGTGGGATGTTGGGCGCGCATGACGAGTGTGCATGGTGATGGAAGCCGAACGGATATATCTCCAAACTGGGTAGCTGAAGACCCGCTGTGCCAAGTCCATAAGTACTATATAAGTTGTGAAAGCCACTGGGCTCAAGGGGTTGCTCCTTGAGCACCCCGAAACGAAAATGCTGGCGTTTGAACCTCTTCCTTCGACGCAGAAAGCTCCCATTCTCAAACATGTCCGAAGAATTGGGGTCCAGCGTCCAGTAGTTTCCCTTCCCTGGATTACCAGGCTCCCGGGGCATTTTGACAAAGCAGTCATTGAGCGAAAGGTTGTGTCTGATGGAATTCTGCCAGGCAGGGAACTTCTCACGATAATAAACGAATCGGTGGCTGATAAAGTCACATATCTCGCTGAGGGTAAGACGCTTTTTGGGGCTTTGTAATATGGCCATTGTTATCAATGCGATGTAGGAGTACGGAGGCTTTACCGAAGCCGGGCTTTTACTTGCTGCTGGAGGACGCTTCGATGTGGGTGAGTAGTCGTCCCTATCCTCGTCCTGCCCGCTGGAAGACAGAAAAATGTCAGGTTCATGCTCTGCGCTTCTCGCCTCTTCCAAAGGTAAGGACACGAGATGCTCATCTCCGTTATCCCTGAGTCCCTCTCCCACTACGTCAATAACAAAATCTTCCATGGGCTCCAAGTCCAATGTCATAGTCCACGGGCAGAGCCAAAACCACCTGCCCCAACAGGTGGGAAAGGGTCAGTTCTTTGAAAGGGATAGATGCTCACGCGCAAGGCTTTGCCCTCTCCATTCACACAAAAAAAAACAAGCTTAAAATATGTGCGCTCAGCCCCCTCTCACGTTAGTTATTCAAGAGAAAAAAACAATACTTCAAAAAATCCAAAGCCTTTTTATCTCCAAACAAACATGAAATGGAACAACTTTCTAGCCTTAAACGGAGAAAAGGGAGGCTGAGAAAGTTATGAAGCACCGTGAGACTTCCAAGATGTCCAGCATCCTCTCTCGTTGGTTTCCTGTTGGAACTGTAACCGTATTGGATCAGGTGACTGTGATGTCATGGTTATGATCGAGGAGAAGCTCTTAACCAATCGAAACAAGGCAACCGTTACCTATCGTCATCCCATCTCTCCAAAATCAACATCATATTTCAAATTCCATTTAGTAAATTACCTTTCGTTTAATAAGTGACAACTATAATATCAATATGGTGGGGGAAATTATGTTATCCTATTAGACCAAGGCCTACTTGTAGATGGCTATTCGAAATATCAAATATATGGAGGAGTAGACATATAGCCGCCCTAGATCATCTGAACTATCACCACATCAATAACACATTTTCAAAAAGAAAATGGCCTATAATTGTAATTTCGTGAAGCGCTAAAAACAAAGATAACTCAGTATACGCTTTTTTTCTGAATAAATAATAATGTCCTACTAAAGGGCGCTTCGAACATTTTTCTTATAATATTTTAGCAACATATGCCCATGTGCAAAACATGGAGGAGAGTATGAATTGAAGTATGAGTATGAATGAAAGGCTACACAATAAAAATGTGCCTAAAGCCTCCATCACACCGACAGCTTTATTGTGTTTTGGTACACCAAAAGTACATTCATTTCCAATGGAACGCTGCATTTGGCTTGCAGCATTGTGTTACAGAGGCAGTTGCAGTGCGTTATGTGTGGTGCATATGTTGGATTAATCGAACATGTGCATCTTATTGTATGCATAGACTGTTTGACAGAAACAGTAGCAGATGGTGAATGTTGAACTTTTGTTGCACACATATCCAGATGATGCTGCGTACATTTTGCTTAAACACTATAGGTGTGATCGAGGCTTAAATTCTAACATTTTACACAAATGGCACCGACTAAACAACTATAATATAGGGAAGCGTGTTGAGTAAGAAATGTTGAAAATACGAAGTTAGACATGAAGTTTAATCAAATCAAATGAGGAATCATTTTTATTAGGTTCATGCTTCTTTCAAGAAATGATGTGCTTTGGATAAAGGCATAATGGTTGTGAAAATATCACGTCATATACTACAGCCAGAGGCCCACAATCTAAATTCTGCAATAATTGAAAGCCGAGATTAAATCAATCAATCTAGATCGATCAAAAATAAATGTGGTAGGCCTATTCGTTTTAGCCAAGGTAAATGAGACAAATCAAAGGAGAGTGAAGATTAACAATACCTGTGTTGATATTGGGGACTTGCAGTGACGGAAGAGAAGTATGAGCAAACTCCATAATCTATATGTATAGTGGCAAAAACAATTGTTGGACCAGTAGGCCTAAGGGTCACCTTCAGAAGGTGTCTATCCCTATAGATAGAGAATTTACGGCGCCTTGCAACTTTTACCATTTATAGAGGGAAATGTGGCCTATAGAAATGTATAGTAGCCTAATTATGCTAATAACATGCTGCTATTATAATAGCAACAGGAATAATATTCGAGCATATTGAAACTAGGCTACTATGCCAATTAAATGTAGCAGCTCGCCTACTTGTAATTTCGTGATAGGCATATGACTAGATCTGGCTAAGGCTTGCTGACATTATTTTTCCTCCATGAGAAGTCTATTTAGCGAGAGGTAACAGGACGGTCATAATGTCAGAAATTACACACTGAGAAAAATGTTATTGATATGCCTTATTTCTCATGAACAAGGAAACCATCGGCCTGCTACTCAATTGAAAACACACACCTTTAAATATATAACAGTCCGTAATGACACTGTTAAATTGTATTTTATATAGGCCTATAGCCAACGGAGAATAAACTGGTATTATGCTGAAAGTAATAGATTTGCACTTGCCAATATATAAAAGGAATGCCAGAAGCGGGGGGCACGTGTGTACTGTTCGAAGGCCCTGGGTTGTTTATGTTTAATGATTTAGTTCTTTGTTGGGATTTCCACATTTCCTATTGATACCCCAGGGCAGCGGGCGACTGGGCTGGTGTGGGTGGGCTACGTTACCGAAAAAGCTGCAGATGATTTGCCAAATTCATCACGCATGTCTTCAGATTGGAAACAGGTCCAATGCCGTGGCGGAAAAACGCGTTGTGTGGTTTCAATAACAAAAACGGATAATAATAGAAATTCGTCTGAATTTCCACAGATATGGCGCTAAAATGACAATAGCTGGCATGAGAAACATTATTATTTTCTCGTTGAACTGTCTCGTTGAGAAACCAGAGATGAAAATGATCAAACCAACAAAGGCCCTATACTGAGATAGCCTATTGGCTAAGTGACAGTTCATTATAAGAAACAATTGAAAGTTAACGCCCCATCCGATATTGTTATTAGATGCGACATAAAAGATGATGCTGTCGCGTAAAAGTTGTAGTGTATCGTCATATCACATCGTAAATTATATTTAAAGCAGCTTAGTCCTACAGATAAATGGAGCTAAACCCAAGTTAAATTCACCTGCTGATTAACTTTCTAGTCATTTGAAGTATAGGCGTTCCATTAATTTGTTCTTCAGACCCCAGACTCTCTCTCACTCACAAACACACACGCACACAGTAAATAATTTAAAACTATTATTCTTCAGACATTCGTCTACATATTTCTGTGAACAATTCTGTCAAAATATCCCTTCAATTTGTAAGCCTAATCAAACTGAAAACAAAAAATATAGACTAACAAATGCTTTTTATTAGGAAATATTGACTAGCACTTCAAAGACTGAGGATGTTTTCTGTCAATTTCACATAAACACCTCTTCAGCTTTATCCACTTAAAACCTTGGCAGTGCAGTGTGGAATGACTCAGGCATAATGTGAGAGGCATTGTATATCATTAATTACTAGTTCATCCACATTTAAGGAACTGCTGAGCCAAACAATAGTGATATAAGAAACGAAATAACGGGAAGTGTGTGCATATGTATTATTCTGTGAATGAGTGAGTGTGTATGCTTGACTCACTCTCAGCATTTAGGAGGGATCCAGAAGAGGCTGGAATCTCATAAATCATCAGGTCAGTACGTGTTGCTTTACTAGAGTTTTCACCTTCGCCTTGATCTGATGTCATTTGTGTGTGCTATTACATTTACCCCCCCATGCCTTCAGTTTCAAATATCTTTTGGCAAATAAACAAATATTACATCTCTATGAAGGATCTAATTTCCAAGGAGTCTACGTCAAACTACATGTAAACTACAGAGGACCAAAACAATTTCTATTTTAGAATACCTAGTCATGTTGTGTGTCCAGGAGAGACTTTTCTCCAAAAGCGGGCATGACGCCATCTTGTGGCAAAAATGAAAAATCACACCACATTCAAAAATATAAGAATTACCACATAGAGCAGGGATGGGCAACTGGCTGTCCCACCCTTATGTAGGTCCGTGTACCAATAAAAAATAGCAATAATAATAATAACAATATATATATAATACTCATTCCAGGGTTTTTCTTTATTTGTACTATTTTCCAATTTGTAGAATAATAGTGAAGACATCAAAACTATTAAATAACACACGTTGAATCATGTACTAACCAAAAAAGAGTTAAACAAATTAAATATATTTTACATTTGAGATTCTTCAAAAGTAGCCACCCTTTGCCTTGATGACAGCTTTGCACTCTATTGGCATTCTCTCAACCAGCTTCATGAGGTAGTCATCTGGAATGCATTTCCATTAACAGGTGTGCCTTTGTTAAAAGTTAATTTGTGGAATTTCTTTCCTTCTTAATGTGTTTGAGCCAATCAGTTTTGTGGTGACAAGGTAGGGGTGGTATACAGAAGATAGCCCTATTTGGTAAAAGACCAAGTCCATATTATGGCGAGAACAACTCAAATACGCAAAGAGAAATGACAGTCCGTCATTACTTTAAGACATGAAGGTCAGTCAATCTGGAACATTTCAAGAATAAAATGAAAACATCAAGCGCTATGATGAAACTGGCTCTCATGAGGACCACCACAGGAAAGGAATACACATATTTACCTCTGCTGCAGAGGATGTTCATTAGAGTTACCAGCCTCAGAAATTGCAGCCCAAATAAATGCCTCACAGAGTTCAAGTAACAGACACATCTCAACATGAACTGTTCAGAGGAGACTGAGTGAATCAGGCTTTCATGATCGAATTGCTGCCAAGGAACCACTACTAAAGGACACAAATAATAATAAGAGACTTGCTTGGGCCAAGAAACATGAGCAATGGACTTTTGAGCCTGGTGGAAATCTGTCCTTTTTTAAAACATTTTTGGTTCCAACCACCGTGTCTTTGTGAGACGCAGAGTAGGTGAATGGATGATCCCCACATGTGTGGTTCCCACCGTGAAGCATGGAAGAGGAGGTGTGATGGTGTGGGGATGTTTTGCTGGTGACACTGTAAGTGGTTTATTTTTAATTCAAGGAACACTTAACCAGCATGGCTACCACAGCATTCTGCAGCGATAAACCATCCCATCTAGTTTGTGCTTAGTGGGACTATCATTTGTTTTTCAACAGGACAATGACCCAACACACCTACAGGCTGTGTAAAGTGGTGATCCTAACTGACCTAATACAGGGCATTTTTACTAGGATTAAATGTCAGGAATTGTGAAAAACTGAGTTTAAATGTATTTGGCTAAGGTTTATGTAAACTTCCGACTTCAACTGTATGTACGCCTTGTATGAATCCCGGAAGTTGGAATAACAATGGTCAAGTGTTTTTCCAGCGCGAGTACTACAGTCAATATGCTGATAGAATTTAGGTAGCCTTTTCCTCAAATTTGCTTTGTTAAAATCCCCAGCTACAATGAATCAGGATATAAGGTTTCCAGTTTGCATAAACTCCAGTGAAGTTCCTTGGGGGTCATCGTGGTATCGGCTTGAGGGGGGATATACGAGGATGTGATAATATGGTCGGCATTTGTTTGTAAGGTATTCTAGGTTGGGTGAACAAAAGGACTTGAGTTCCTGTATGTTATTACAATTACACCATGAGCCGTTAATCATGAAACATACACCCCCCACCCGTCTTCTTCCCGGAGAGGTGTTTATTCCTGTCGGCGCGATGAACTGAGAATCCAGATGTCTGGTCCGACTCCGACAGTATCTTGTCAACTTTGTTTTGCTGGGATTGAACATTAGTGAGTAATATACTCGGAAGCAGTTGGTGGTGTGCGCGGCTCCTAAGTCAGACTAGAAGACCACTTTGAGTCCCTCTTTTTCACCGTCATTGTTTTGGATCGGCCTCTGGAATAAGTTCAATTGCCCTGGGTGGTGCGAACAAAGGATCCGCTTCGGGAAAGTCGTATTCCTGGTCGTAATGCTGGTAGTGCTGGTGAGCTACCGTCAATCTGATATTTAAAAGTTATTCCGGTAAAATAACATTTTCTGGGCTAACAAATGTTTGGTTACTACATGATTCCATATGTGTTATTTCATAGTTTTGATGTCTTCACTATTATTCTACAATGCAGAAAATAAAGACGAACAAAAACACTGGAATGAGTAGGCGTACCCAAACTTTTGACTGGTACTGTATATATGGCAGAATAACAGGAAATTAACTTAGGGTATGCAGACCCACTAGCCACTGCAGCCCCTCACAAGTTCCGATTTGTTTGTGGCCCCCACCCTAATCAAATTTGCCCATCCCCGACTTAGAGTAATTTATTCATAATTTACCACTTAGAGTAATAGAGAAATCCAACACACTGTGTGTTGACGAATACAATAAACTCCGAAATGTGCTGGATAAAAATGTGTACTCTACATTCTACTGTACATTTATTTGTTAAATATATAACAGCAGTCTCTGCCATTAAATAGAATAATGCAAATAATATACCAACATTATTTAAAATTGATTAAATAAATTTGTGCATATGTTGGTTCACACCTACAGTACATCAACATGGCTAGTTTAAAGCAGAAGTAATTTGATGGGGACAAACAGCACCGTGGACATATGATCAGGACCGGCCCTAGCTTGCCTGGTAGTTTTAAAGCAAGTTTTCTGCAATTCTACACATTTTCCACATGTCAGAGAGAACACATTTTGTGCAAATCTACTCATTTTACTATGAGGCAGACAGACATTTTTATCACAAATGTCATGCAATTCTATTAATTTTGCCATGGTGCTAATACCCTGCAATTATACACATTTTCCATTGGGTGGAGAGAATCATATCAGTTTTTATTTCCTGCAATTCTACACATTTTTTCATGACAAAATCAATGGGGGCCCCTTGAAGAACATGGCCCACATGTTTAGATAGCTAGCTAGACACACTTTCCGATCTAAAAAATGTTAGCTGACATGGGCTACAGTAGCTGAGTGACTGATATATATATATATATATATATATATATATATATATATATATCAGTGTGATGAGCTAGTGCACAAACATTTTACTTTTTCACTTATGTTTTCATGTACATAATAAAAATTGAAAGTTCAATGTGTTTCTGTGGCATTTTCAACTCCATTGATATTTTTGTCACAAACTGTTGTATTAAATAGAACATGTGTCTACTCTGGTCTTGGCACATGTACTCTAGCCAACAGCTCACAGAAACAATGAGGGTAGGGTAGGCTACATGATGAGTTTACTATGGATAAGACCGAGAATATTTATATTTGTCAAATGGCAGTCAAGCACTGATCATGTCACCAGAATAAAACCATCTATATTTCATCAATATTTATTGGAAAGGAGCATCAATCTCATCATGGTGTACTTTCACCACCCTGTGAAGTTCATAACTTATTTCATCTGTAGCCTAATAAACTGCATGGTTTCCCAAGTAGTAGTGGGAGGACCACATACCATATCATAGCGTGACTCCACATTTACAGCGTTTTCACCACCAGTTCTCGCATAACTAATTTAAAATGACACAAAATATCCCACCATGTCGAACGAACAAATGATCTGTCAGCATTTACAAAATTGTAAAAATACATACTGTACATCCAGTACACACAAAGATTTTTAAAAGTGACAGGGATTGCACAATAAAGTTGCGGACTTATTTCCAATGTTGTCCCTATTTTTTAAAATATAAATACATGTACAATTACATAGATAGAGACCAAAAACGTCTGCACCTCCAGATGAGTATGAGGGGGCATTTTATGTGTAGTTCTTACAAGCTTGTTTGGCAGGTAATCTTATTATTTATATGTTTGGAGCTGCTGGTAAATCATGATGTGCAGACATTTGAGATGTCCAGACATTTGAGAAATTTCATAGACATCCATATGCATTCAGATTCAACCTGGCGCAGGTCGGATCTGTTGGTCCCCATGTAACAGTATAGCTACCGTCCCTCTTCTTTCCCCCGAACCAGGGACCCTCTGGACACAGTCCAGACAACAGTCAACCTTGAAGCATTGTTACACATTACTCCACAAAAGCCACAGCCACAGCAAGGGATACAACTACTTCAAGGTCTCAGAGCGAATGACATCACCGATTGAAATGCTATTAGCACCACACCGCTAACTAGCTAGCCATTTCACACCGGTTACACCCACTTGGCTGGGTGTAACAGCCTCCACTCTTCTGGGAAGGCTTTCCACTAGATGTTGGAACATTTCTGCGTGGACTTGCTTCCATTCAGCCACAAGAGCATTAGTTTCAGTGACGTCGGGCACTGATGTCAGGCGATTAGGCCTGGCTCGCAGTCAGCGTTCCAATTAATCCGAAAGGTGTTCGATTGGGTTGAGGTAAGGGCTCTGTGCAGGGCAGTCATGTTCTTCCACACCAATCTCGGTAAACCATTTCTGTATGGACCTCGCTTTGTGCATGGGGCCATTGTCATGCTGAAACAGGAAAGGGCCTTCCCCAAACTTTTGCCACAAAGTTGGAAGCACAGAATCATGTAGAATGTCATTGTATGCTGTAGCATTATGATTTCCCTCCACTGGAACTAAGGGGCCTAGCCTGAACCATGAAACAGCCCCAGACCATTATTCCTCCCCCCACCAAACTGCCAGATGGTGAAGCGTGATTCATCACTCCAGAGAATGCGTTTCCACTGTTCCAGAGTCCAATGGCGGCAAGCTTTACATCACTCAAGTTGACACTTGGCATTGCGCATGGTGATCTTAGATTTGTGTGTTGCTGCTTGATCATGGAAACCCATTTCATGAAGCTCCCGACAAACAGTTATTGTGCTGACGCTGCTTCCAGAGGCAGTTTGGAACTCTGTAGTGACTGTTGCAACCGAGGATAGATGATTTTACACGGCCTACCACTTCGCAGCTGAGCCGTTGTTGCTCCTTGACGTTTGTTTCCACTCCACAATAACAGCACTTACAGTTGACCATTGTAGCGCTAACAGGGCAGAAATCTGACAAAATAACTTGTTGGAAAGGTGGCATCCTATGACGGTGTCACATTGAAAGTCACTGAGCTCTTCAGTAAGGCCATTCTACTGCCAATGTTTCTCTATGGCGATTGCATGGCTGTGTGCTCGATGTTATACATCTGTCAGCAACGGGCATGGCTGAAATAGCCGAATCCATTCATTTGAAAGGGTGTCCACATACTTTTGTATATTGTCACACCCTGATTGTTTCACCTGTCTTTGTGCTTGTCTCCACCTCCCCTCCAGGTGCCGCCCATCTTCCCCATTATCCCTTGAGTATTCATACCTGTGTTCTCTGTTTGTCTGTTGCCAGTTCGTCTTATCTTGTCAGGTCTTACCAGCGTGCTTTCCCGTTTTCCTGTTTCTCAAGTGTTTGTTTCCTCGTATTCCTGGTTCTGACCATTCTGCCTGCCCTGACCCTGAACCTACCAGCTGTTCTGTACCTTCATGACTCTGACCTGATTACGAACCTCTGTCTGTACTCAACCTGACCTTTGCCCCGTGTTGTAATAAATTATTGAGAACTGTACTATCCGCCACCTGTGTCTGCATCTTGGGTCATATTCTGAGTTGTGATATATATATGATATAGTGTAGGTTGAATTATCTGTATCCCTGAAAACCAGATGCATCCGGTTTTGGACGATTCCACTAAGGGTGACCCCTGGCTCTACACAGGGCACAACATCAGCAAGTAGCATTAGCCACTAATATGGTGGTGGAAAATTGTGTTTTGTAAAGAAAGAACACATATTTTCTCATTTTTTTCCCCCGACTACTCGTGATTAAATCAAGTTAGAGAGTAAATCGACGCCATTGCAGCCTGAATGGAGAATGTTTTATGTACAAATATATAAAGGAAGAGAAGCTTAGGCCTAACCCCAGAAAGATAGAGAGAGAGAGAGATTTGCTGGTGGCATGCTACAACACCTACATGCATTTCTTTATGTCAAATGGCTCCTGCGTCATCTATACAGATAGAGATGTACAAAAGGAGGCTAATTCGTACAATTTTGATCCAAATATTTTTACAAAGAAAAGCATTACATTGTTAGATTATAGGAGTAACTCTGGTAGCCCTGAAACAGACTTCCTCACCTCAAGTTCACCTGTCTGAGTCAGTTGGAGAGTCGGGTCGGGTCGGGAGAGCTGGGGCGCACTGCCTTCATATCATAGGCCTGCAGCTTAACAATAACCACACCATACCAAACCTTCACAAACGCTTCTAAACTTTATTAGAGTAATATAAAAAAGTAAGTCAAGCTATTGTTTATAGGGAAAATACGAACAGAAGAGTGAATGTAAACCAAGGAAAATACGAACAGAAGAGTGAATGTAAACCAAGGAGAATACGAACAGAAGAGTGAATGTAAACCAAGGAAAATACGCACTACCCTACCTTGTATCCAATTAAAAAAAACACAACCCTCCTCCAGTAAATTAAGATCTGTCCCTATAGTGTCCAACTATCAACTGTTGCAGATGCATGTTGCTGACTTCACTCTTTGACTTTTATCTACAGTCAGTTGCTTTTGCTTTAAACGAGCCCTCTGTTATCAGTTACTGAGTTTTCCCAGTGAGGTCACATTAAGGTCAGAAAAAAAAAGACTTTCCCTACATATAGCATTGCAGCAAAATCTATGAACTAAAGTTAGCAAAAAAGAAACATCCTCTCACTGTCAACTGCGTTTATTTTTAGCAAACTTAACATGTGTATATTTGTAAATATGTAAATATTTGTATGAACATAACAAGATTCAACAACTGAGACAAACTGAACAAGTTCCACAGACATGTGACTAACAGAAATTGAATAATGTGTCCCTGAACAAAGGGGGGGTCAAAATCAAAGTAACAGTCAGTATCTGGTGTGGCCACCAGCTGCATTAAGTACTGCAGTGCATCTCCTCCTCATGGACTGAACCAGATTTGTCAGTTCTTGCTGTGAGATGTTACCCCACTCCTCCACCCAGGCACCTGCAAGTTCCCGGACATTTCTGGGGGGAATGGCCCGAGCCCTCACCCTCCATTCAAACAGGTCCCAGACATGCTCATTGGGATTGAGATCCGGGCTCTTCGCTGGCCATGACAGAACACTGACATTCCTGTCTTGCAGGTAATCCCACACAGAACGAGCAGTTTGGCTGGTGGCATTGTCATGCTGGAGGGTCATGTCAGGATGAGCTTGCAGGAAGTGTACCACATGAGGGAGGAGGATGTCTTCCCTGTAACGCACAGCGTTGAGATTGCCTGAAATGACATCAAGCTCAGTCCAATGATGCTGTGACACACCGCCCCAGACCATGACGGACCCTCCCCATCCAAATCGATCCAGTTCCAGAGTAGAGGCCTCGGTGTAACGCTCATGCCTTCGACGATAAACGCGAATCCGACCATCACCCCTGGTGAGACAAAGCCGCGACTCGTCAGTGAAGATCACTTTTTGCCAGTCTTGTCTGGTCCAGCGACGGTGCATCTTTCTTTTGGTGTTTTTCAGAGTCAGTAGAAAGGCCTCTTTAGTGTCCTAAGTTTTCATAACTTTGACCTTAATTGCCTACCGTCTGTAAGCTGTTGGTGTCTTAACGACTGTTCCACAGGCGCATGTTCCTTAATTGTGTATGGTTCATTGAACAAGCATGGGAAACAGTGTTTAAAACCCTTTACAATGAAGATCTGTGAAGGTATTTCGATTTTAAGGAATTATCTTTGAAAGACAGGGTCCTGAAAAAGGGACATTTCCTTTTTTGCTTAGTTTATACAAAATACCCCATCAATCTTATTACATTTCTTTTAAAGACACACTTCCTCTCATAGATGGGGCTGAATGGTCATATGTGGTGTGATGTCGTAGTTGTACGGGCCAGATGTGTTGGTTCATGTTGAATTCTTTTCAAGTGTGTAATTCCCACGGCAAGCTCTGGCACCCTGCCTGTCTGGACGAATGTAATTTCAGTTACTCAATGTTTGCTGATATTGTATTGTTTGTCACTTCCTGTTTTAGTGAATGTAGTGTTTATAACAGAACATTATATTTAAAGTGTGGACAGAGATTGTGAAATAGACTGAGTATACCAAAGATTAGGACCCCCCCCACCCCCACCTTTTGCCCTCAGAACACCCTCAATTAATTGAGGCATAGACTCCTGAAGGTGTCGAAAGTGTTCCACAGGGATACTGGACCATGTTGACTCAAATGTTTTCCACAGTTGTTTCAAGTTGGCTGGATGTGGGTGGTGGACAATTATTGAAACACACAGGAAACTGTTGAGTGTGAAAAACCCAGCAGTGTTGCAGTTCTTGACACAAATTGGTGCGCCTTGCATCTATAACCATACCCCGTTCAAAGGCACTTAAATCTTTTGTCTTGCCCATTCACCCTCTGAATGGCATACACACGCAATCCATGTCTCAATTGTCTCAAGGCTTAAAAATCCTTCTTTAACCTGTCTCCTCTCCTTCATCTACACTGATTTTAAGTGGATTTATTAAGTGACATCAATAAGGGATCATAGATTTCACCTGGATTCCCCTGGTCAATCTATATCATGGAAAGAGCGGGAGTTCTTAATGTTTTCTATACTCTGTGTAAAGCATGCACAGAGATGATGATTTAAAGTGTTATTAGGTAGGCCTATTTTTGTAAATAAAACATCACTCAGCTTTAGAGGCCCGGGTTGTGTAAAGTAGCCCTACTTACAATAAAATGTAGTTCTTTTAATTAAAGATTATTGAATTGAATTAAATTGGATGAAATTCAAGCATTGTGTTGTCTGCCTGCTTTTCCCTAGTATGTCTTCATTGAAACTCCCCATCATACAGTAGGTGAGCGAACATACAGTATATCATGCCCCTCTCAATGGTAGAATAAAATGAATAGGGTCTGTGGCCCTCATATCATAGTTAGGGTCAGAAGTTTTGTGGTCTGTTGAGCCTAATCACTGGCGATGATGATTCTTTGTTGAAACCTTCCATCCTGTGTGACGAATGTCTTGTGACACAATATGCATATTTCAGCAATTTGTCCACAGCTAGGTTGCATTAGAAATGTTCTATTAGTCGATGCCAGTTATGATTCCAATGTACTCGTCTGAAATGTGTTAATACAAAGTTGTCAGTGAGCAATATAGCGCTGTGCACTTTACTCATATGAATAGTTTAGAAAATAAATCTGTTTAGTAAAGAATCATCAATGCATTCAAAACTCAAGCGTTTCATAAAATGTCATAACACTTTAACTTGGCATTATTCCATCTGCATGATGTGACAGAGGTTGTTACATGAGAAAGATGTTGATAAATCAAAATCAACAAGCCCTTAACCAACAATGCAGTTTTAAGAAAATAGAGTTAAGGAAATATTTACTCAATAAATTAAAATATAAAATCTATAAATAAGTAACACAATAAAATAACAATAATGAGGCTATATACAGGGGGTACCGGTATCAAGTCAATGTGTCTTGCTGTCACTCATGAGTTAAAGTGAGAAATTCCCTACCTCAATAAGCCCTCAAAGTCAGCCAAATCCCAGATTTCACAATCTTCTATATGCCACAATGACTCACTCCCAGGACTGGGCTTTAAAACAGCTCTCTCCCCACAGTGGCAGACAAAGCGGTTTTCTTCTCACAGCGGCAGATTCAAACTCACCACAGACAGAGAAGGAAGGAAAGAAAGAAAGAACTCGCAACTGGACTGACAAAGAGAGAAAGATATAACAATAAAATACTTTACAGTACCTTTTACCAGCGAGATAACAACCGTAGACTTTATTAGAGGATTTCTAGTAGGATCATCTGTAACCCCAAGATGAGCATCAGAATGTCAGCCAGCCTTGTCATTGTGCTCCTGGCCCTCCTGACCATTACTGAGGGTGAGTTTATATTATTACCTACATCACTCTGACTCAATGCATTGACACCAATGGACATGAATATAATGATTATGAGCAGTAGGATTACTATTTACATTTATATACTGTATCTTGTATCTTATTGTACATACAAATACATCTGCATCTCTCTCTATATATATATATATATGAAATATATACTGTATATATACTTCATATATGCCATTCAACACACGCTTTTATCCAGAGCCACTTACAGTCATGCGTGAATGACTTTCTCTCTTTCCCTCTCTCTAACTAATCAAGTGTGTTTGTCATCACGGTGGATAACTGTGTATTCCTTCTACCGCTGACCCTTGACCTCTTACCTCTTTCAGGGATGAGTCTGAGAGGCATGGGGGCTGACCTGCGATGTCGCTGCATTGAGACGGAGAGCAGACGCATTGGTAAACTCATTAAGAAGGTGGAGATGTTCCCTCCCAGCTCGCACTGCAGAGACACTGAGATCATGTGAGTCCTGCTGCTTCCTGATTATAGTCCTATTACACTGGCAAATGCTTACTGTAAAATATGGTTATTATATGATGTTGACATTAAATGTGGTTACTATATAACGTTAACTTAAAAATATATAACTTCAATTAGTCAGCCCTACTCCCTGACTACCATCCAATTTCACTAGCTAATGCTGATAATAAAATGTAGTTTTTACCAAGTTTCATGATTGTCTGACTGTGCTGTGTGTCTGTCCTGCAGTGCCACTCTGAGCAAGAGCGGTCAGGAGATTTGTCTGGATGTCAGCGCTCCTTGGGTCAAGAAGGTCATTGAGAAGATGCTGGCCAAGTAAGTACAATATAAACTCGTACGGCCTAAGGATGTAAACTGACCTGGTAAAATAACACAGATTGGATGACTGTCATTTAAGAGTTTGATTGGACATTATGATGTCATAAATACAGCATATACAGCAAATACAGCATGACTTGCTTCACCTGACAGAAATATGTCTAGGTTCAAGTGACATTTTCTTAAATTTTCATTATCCTAAGCTTGGGGAATTTTCTTATCTAGCTTCACAAAAAGTTCTGAATCAACTTCACATGGGCAATTATATTATAATAACATAATCTTTTATTTTCCTCAACAGCAACAAATGAAGAGGGGGAATCATCCCATGAATACTCTGGGATTCTGAACTGTTTACAAGATACAAACCAAATAAGTATTTATAAGATTGATAGGCTGAATTCTATCATGTTCTATCCAGGTTGAAATACAATACTAGATTTAGAGTGGCATGAGACTGTTTTAAGTGAAAAGACAGTCGGTTTCTTATATACAACCAAGTACTATGTACTAAACTTATATTTTATTTGTATTTATAAAGTGTTTTTCTTTCATTGTTATAATCAAATTATGAGATTTACATGCATTCCGGTTGTATTGGAATGATTTCGTAATGAATAACGTCACATCCTACTTGACCCTCAAACGAATGTATTCATGCAAACCTCAGTATATTTATTGCTACATTTATTTAGTTGCCTATTTATTCATGTTAAACTGTTGGATCATGTTGAAACTTCCAATCTAATTCAATTACAATAAATGTGTAAAAAAACAACTCTGAAATCCATCTCTCGCTGTCTCTATTTCCTGTATATAACCATTACTCCACTTCTAAAATGCAATCACAGCTTGCTGTTGCTAGCTAATTTGTCCTGAGATATAAACAAGTTGTTATTTTACTTGAAATACACAAGGTCCTCTACTTCAATTAATCCACACATAAAACGGTCAACTGAATCGTTTCTAGTCATCACTCCTCCTTCTAGGCTTTTTCTTCTCTTGACTTTTTCTTCTCTTGACTTTATATTTCTCTGTGGCGGAGATATTTGTGGGCTATACTCAGCCTTGTCTCAGGATGGTAAGTTGGTGGTTGAAGATATCCCTCTAGTGGTGTGGGGGCTGTGCTTTGGCAAAGTGGGTGGGGTTATATCCTTCCTGTTTGGCCCTGTCTGGGGGTGTCCTCGAATGGGGCCACAGTGTCTTCTGATCCCTCCTGTCTCAGCCTCCAGTATTTATGCTGCAGTAGTTTATGTGTCGGGGGGCTAGGGTCAGTTTGTTATATCTGGAGTACTTCTCCTGTCCTATTCGGTGTCCTGTGTGAATTTAAGTGTGCTCTCTCTAATTCTCTCTTTCTCTCTTTCTTTCTCTCGGAGGACCTGAGCCCTAGGAACATGCCTCAGGACTACCTGACATGATGACTCCTTGCTGTCCCCAGTCCACCTGCCCGTGCTGCTGCTTCAGTTTCAACTGTTCTGCCTTATTATTATTGGACCATGCTGGTCATTTATGAACATTTGAACATCTGGCCATGTACTGTTATAATCTCCACCCGGAACAGCCAGAAGAGGACTGGCCACCGCACATAGCCTGGTTCCTCTCTAGGTTTCTTCCTAGGTTTTGACCTTTCTAGGGAGTTTTTCCTAGCCACCATGCTTCTACACCTGCATTGCTTGCTGTTTGGGGTTTTAGGCTGGGTTTCTGTACAGCACTTTGAGATATCAGCTGATGTACGAAGGGCTATATAAATAAATTTTATTTTTATTTTTTATTTTTGATATTGCGATGGGCAACTTTCATAAATTAGGTGCATTACCGCCACTGATCTTGTTCATCTTTCAATCACCCACGTGGGTATAACCAATGAGGAGATGACACGTGGGTACCTGCTTCTATAAACCAATGGGGAGATGGGAGAGGCAGGACTTGCAGCGCGATCTGTGTCACAAATAGAACTGACTTCTATTTTAGCCCTTTGCAACGCAGATGCTCGTTGGCGCGCACGAGCAGTGTGGGTGCAATAATTGAATAATATAGATTTCTAAATGTATTTTTCAAAGCTTGCGCACATGACGTGAGTCTGTAAAGAAACATGATTTGCCCAAATGGTAAAGTTAATCTTGAAGGCATCCGCTTTGTCCCTCTGTTCAAATTGATTGTGCCTCCTCCCTTGCATTGACACACTGAGCAAATTCAGATTATCAAAAATATCCACCAGGTAGGCAAACCTGCACAAGCAGTTCCTTACAATCAAAATGTTTGAAGCTCATAAAAGTGACCTGTAACAGCTGTCTTCCTCCTCCGACGACAAGCAGGAGTAGTAAGGATCGGAGGACCAATGCGCAGCGTGGTACGTGTTCATGATCTTTATTAAAACAAGTGAACACTGAAACGAAACAATAAACGACACGTGAAATAACCAACCGAAACAGTTCCGTGTGGAACACACAGACACAGAAAAAATACACCCACGAAACACAGGTGGAAAAAGGCTACCTAAGTATGATTCTCAATCAGAGACAACTAACGACACCTGCCTCTGATTGAGAACCATACCAGGCCAAACTCAAAACACAACATAGAAAAACGAACATAGACAACCCACCCAACTCACGCCCTGACCATACAAAAACAAAGATATAACAAAAGAACCTAGGTCAGAATGTGACACGACCCAAAAGTTTACCCTGGAAAGCCAGCGGACCTCTACATGATAAAGCACCTGCTGGTGCTCCCTCCCCATATCCCTGCAGAAGGCCTGGAAACACCTGCTGGTGCTCCCTCCCCATATCCCTGCAGAAGGCCTGGAAACACCTGCTGGTGCTCCCTCCCCACATCCCTGCAGAAGGCCTGGAAACACCTGCTGGTGCTCCCTCCCCATATCCCTGCAGAAGGCCTGGAAACACCTGCTGGTGCTCCCTCCCCATATCCCTGCAGAAGGCCTGGAAACACCTGCTGGTGCTCCCTCCCCATATCCCTGCAGAAGGCCTGGAGACACCTGCTGGTGCTCCCTCCCCATATCCCTGCAGAAGGCCTGGAAACACCTGCTGGTGCTCCCTCCCCATATCCCTGCAGAAGGCCTGGAAACACCTGCTGGTGCTCCCTCCCCATATCCCTGCAGAAGGCCTGGAAACACCTGCTGGTGCTCCCTCCCCATATCCCTGCAGAAGGCCTGGAGACACCTGCTGGTGCTCCCTCCCCATATCCCTGCAGAAGGCCTGGAGACACCTGCTGGTGCTCCCTCCCCATATCCCTGCAGAAGGCCTGGAGACACCTGCTGGTGCTCCCTCCCCATATCCCTGCAGAAGGCCTGGAGACACCTGCTGGTGCTCCCTCCCCATATCCCTGCAGAAGGCCTGGAAACACCTGCTGGTGCTCCCTCCCCATATCCCTGCAGAAGGCCTGGAAACACCTGCTGGTGCTCCCTCCCCATATCCCTGCAGAAGGCCTGGAAACACCTGCTGGTGCTCCCTCCCCATATCCCTGCAGAAGGCCTGGAGACACCTGCTGGTGCTCCCTCCCCATATCCCTGCAGAAGGCATGGAAACACCTGCTGGTGCTCCCTCCCCATATCCCTGCAGAAGGCCTGGAGACACCTGCTGGTGCTCCCTCCTCATATCCCTGCAGAAGGCCTGGAAACACCTGCTGGTGCTCCCTCCCCATATCCCTGCAGAAGGCCTGGAGACACCTGCTGGTGCTCCCTCCCCATATCCCCGCAGAAGGCCTGGAGACACCTGATTTCACGGAACTCTTTTTGATATAGTTGATACACTTGATCACATTCTGGAGAGTGGCGTGGTGCTCATGCACGATGACCTTCGCTACCAAAGCCTCCCTGTGTAGGAAGCAGTGGTTCCACGTAGCACTCGGTGCTCTCCCCAGGATCAGCTTTACTAATCCGTAGTGCCCCATGGAGCCCAGGTACACATCCATTGTGCTAAAGACAGCCTCTGCGGTGGTGATGGGCAAATCAGCACTAAAAAGGAACTGCTCCTCAAAGTTATTATCCCAGGCGTGTCTGACATAGACCATTAGAATTGCATGGTTAGCCACATCTGTTGATTCATCAAGCTGCAGTGCGTAATGGCCATTTGCAGTATTTCACTATGATGTCTGACACGATATGTCCTCAGACACGTCCTGGATTCTCCTCCTCATGGTGTCATTGGATAGGGGTATGGTTTTAAATTTGCTGGCGGCTGACAATCCCACAATTTCAGTGTACATATCAATCGCAGCAGGGAGTATGAGATCCTCTGCTCTGGTGTGGGGTTTTTTGCGCTTAGCAATATGCTGGGCCACAAGGTATGATGCGCAAAGTGACTTTTCTTGTACTGTGCATACCTTGTTCAATGACTCTTGTGAGGCCTCCAGATATTGACATTTCCTTTTAAAAAAGTCAGCTGTCTATCTTTATGGCTTGGATGCTTGGTGCCCAGATGCATTTTCATTTTGGAAGGTTTCATGCTCTCATTAGCTAACAGCTCATTGCATAGGACCCACTTCGGGCTACACCAGTGGAGGCTCCTCAGAGGAGGAAGGGGAGGATCATCCTCCTCAGTGAAATTCCATAAAAATACAATTAGTGAAACATTAAAAAAGTGATCCTTTTTTAATAAAACTATACTAAATATATTCATATGTCACCAAATATTTATATATATATACAGCTACTGTCGCCTCTATCCTCCTCTGGCTACATAGACTTCGTTACAAAACCTAGGAAGCTTGTAGACATCACCCCCTTCCATAGACATACATGGTAATTATGACGACTTCCGCAGGATGTCCTCCAACCAATCAAAGCTTTTGCAGTATGAACTGACATGTTGTCCATCCAATCATAAAATTAGGATCAGGGAATGAACCAAGTGTGTTGTATTGGGATTGTTCCACAGAGCACTATGGGAGTTATCTGTGTAAAGAATCCCTTTCATTCTCTGGGGTACACAGAAAAGGTGCACATTAAAAGCGAGGGTCGACCTCTGCCTGAGATAAAAAGGTGAGGGCGTTCAACACCAACCAGTATCAAAAGTACTGGCAATACTTTCTTTATGGAAAGGTTGAGCCTTGGTCGAAAGGTGGGTACAGTGACCCAAAGAACATGGATCATTCAGCTACACAAAAGCAGGAAGCATAAAAATGCCCATATCAGATTCAAGCTTCTGGGAAAAATCTGCATTGATTATGATGAAGGTCTGCATATTCAAACACAACGAGAAGTAAGAAGAAAAAGGGATGTTCTTAAGCGGTTTATCAACACCACTGCACATTTGGGCATGGAAGAATTTGCTTTCAGAGGATGTGACCAGTGGGAAAGTTCCGCCAACAAGGGTAACTACAGACACAAGCAAAAACTCATGACATAAATGTTGCAGTAGCCTAGGCCACACCCAAACAAATCTGATATGCTGCATGAGATGAAAACAAGATTATTTTTCAATCTGATCAACTGTAGGCTACTTACAGCCTATGCGCCCTGTCCATCTGGTCAGGGTAAACTAATTGGTAATGTTATATATTTATAGTCCATTGTGTGTCATGAGAAAATGTGAATGTGATCAAATTTTGTTTATATTAAAAATGGGGCTGGCTAGGCTGCCTATACATTTTTAATCCCAAATTATTCACTGGAATTAATCCTCAACATAATACTTATGACAGATGTGAATAAATGTTTTATGAGGCCTACAGTTGCATAGGCCTGTATGATGCAAACATGCATATAGCAAGGTCAGCCCTGTGAGTTCTATCATCTATAAGTTGTTGTCTCTGTGTCTGGGTAGAGGAAATCCCCCTCATAATCTAGTCTAAATACAATTAACATGAACAAATATAAGGTAGCTGCAGTTTCACAGGGTTTTCATCCACCCAGGGCCAGGAGTTTTTTTTCAGGAGTAAAAAAACAACATGTGACCTGATTAGGAACAACTGGGCCCATCATAGCTCATATAAAACCTTTTTACAACTGATTAATCACTGTCATACCTTATAGAGTTTTCCTAGTTAGGTTAACATATAAGGAAAAACTTCACGCCCCAGGGGGTTAAACTCTGGGACCTATGGTGCCAACAGTCTGCTTGCAGTTGTCAGGTATATGGATGATCAGGGCTTTATTCAGTAATGTTTCTTGGGCTACTTTAATATGTCAAGTGTGCGAGATGCGCCGTCTGTGTTTGACTTACTGAATTTTGAGATGTCTGAGTTTATCTTCATAGAGGAACTTGTTGTCCAAACCTACGATAGCGCAGCTGTAACGAAATGTATCTGCTATTTGTATGTACAGCTAAGTCCCCTCCTGTTCCCTGATTAAGAGGTGATGACTACTCCACTCTGCTACCATTGTCAACTTTCTCCTGACATGAACTGAAGCCGTGTCTCATGTGCCCACTCATCCACTGGCACATTGAATGTTTCCCCTCCAAGCACTGTGAGTACCTCTATCAACTTTCTCCTGACATGAACTGAAGCCGTGTCTCATGTGCCCGCTCATCCACTGGCACATTGAGTGTTTCCCCTCCAAGCACTGTGAGTACCTCTATCAACTTTCTCCTGACATGAACTGAAGCCGTGTCTCATGTGCCCGCTCATCCACTGGCACATTGAGTGTTTCCTCCAAGCACTGTGAGTACCTCTATCAACTTTCTCCTGACATGAACTGAAGCCGTGTCTCATGTGCCCGCTCATCCACTGGCACATTGAGTGTTTCCCCTCCAAGCACTGTGAGTACCTCTATCAACTTTCTCCTGACATGAACTGAAGCCGTGTCTCATGTGTCCGCTCATCCACTGGCACATTGAGTGTTTCCCTCCAAGCACTGTGAGTACCTCTATCAACTTTCTCCTGACATGAACTGAAGCCGTGTCTCATGTTCATCCACTGGCACATTGAGTGTTTCCCCTCCAAGCACTGTGAGTACCTCTATCAACTTTCTCCTGACATGAACTGAAGCCGTGTCTCATGTGTCCGCTCATCCACTGGCACATTGAGTGTTTCCCCTCCAAGCACTGTGAGTACCTCTATCAACTTTCTCCTGACATGAACTGAAGCCGTGTCTCATGTGTCCGCTCATCCACTGGCACATTGAGTGTTTCCCCTCCAAGCACTGTGAGTACCTCTATCAACTTTCTCCTGACATGAACTGAAGCCGTGTCTCATGTGCCCGCTCATCCACTGGCACATTGAGTGTTTCCCTCCAAGCACTGTGAATACCTCTATCAACTTTCTCCTGACATGAACTGAAGCCGTGTCTCATGTGTCCGCTCATCCACTGGCACATTGAGTGTTTCCCCTCCAAGCACTGTGAGTTCTATCAACTTTCTCCTGACATGAACTGAAGCCGTGTCTCATGTGTCCGCTCATCCACTGGCACATTGAGTGTTTCCTCCAAGCACTGTGAGTACCTCTATCAACTTTCTCCTGACATGAACTGAAGCCGTGTCTCATGTGTCCGCTCATCCACTGGCACATTGAGTGTTTCCCCTCCAAGCACTGTGAGTACCTCTATCAACTTTCTCCTGACATGAACTGAAGCCGTGTCTCATGTGTCCGCTCATCCACTGGCACATTGAGTGTTTCCCCTCCAAGCACTGTGAGTACCTCTATCAACTTTCTCCGAACATGAACTGAAGCCGTGTCTCATGTGCCCGCTCATCCACTGGCACATTGAGTGTTTCCCCTCCAAGCACTGTGAGTACCTCTATCAACTTTCTCCTGACATGAACTGAAGCCGTGTCTCATGTGTCCGCTCATCCACTGGCACATTGAGTGTTTCCCCTCCAAGCACTGTGAGTACCTCTATCAACTTTCTCCTGACATGAACTGAAGCCGTGTCTCATGTGTCCGCTCATCCACTGGCACATTGAGTGTTTCCCCTCCAAGCACTGTGAGTACCTCTATCAACTTTCTCCTGACATGAACTGAAGCCGTGTCTCATGTGCCCGCTCATCCACTGGTACATTGAGTGTTTCCTCCAAGCACTGTGAGTACCTCTATCAACTTTCTCCTGACATGAACTGAAGCCGTGTCTCATGTGTCCGCTCATCCACTGGCACATTGAGTGTTTCCCCTCCAAGCACTGTGAGTACCTCTATCAACTTTCTCCTGACATGAACTGAAGCCGTGTCTCATGTGTCCGCTCATCCACTGGCACATTGAGTGTTTCCCCTCCAAGCACTGTGAGTACCTCTATCAACTTTCTCCTGACATGAACTGAAGCCGTGTCTCATGTGCCCGCTCATCCACTGGCACATTGAGTGTTTCCCCTCCAAGCACTGTGAGTACCTCTATCAACTTTCTCCTGACATGAACTGAAGCCGTGTCTCATGTGTCCGCTCATCCACTGGTACATTGAGTGTTTCCCCTCCAAGCACTGTGAGTACCTCTATCAACTTTCTCCTGACATGAACTGAAGCCGTGTCTCATGTGCCCGCTCATCCACTGGCACATTGAGTGTTTCCCCTCCAAGCACTGTGAGTACCTCTATCAACTTTCTCCTGACATGAACTGAAGCCGTGTCTCATGTGTCCGCTCATCCACTGGCACATTGAGTGTTTCCCCTCCAAGCACTGTGAGTACCTCTATCAACTTTCTCCTGACATGAACTGAAGCCGTGTCTCATGTGCCCGCTCATCCACTGGCACATTGAGTGTTTCCTCCAAGCACTGTGAGTACCTCTATCAACTTTCTCCTGACATGAACTGAAGCCGTGTCTCATGTGTCCGCTCATCCACTGGCACATTGAGTGTTTCCCCTCCAAGCACTGTGAGTACCTCTATCAACTTTCTCCTGACATGAAAGCCGTGTCTCATGTGTCCGCTCATCCACTGGCACATTGAGTGTTTCCCCTCCAAGCACTGTGAGTACCTCTATCAACTTTCTCCTGACATGAACTGAAGCCGTGTCTCATGTGTCCGCTCATCCACTGGCACATTGAGTGTTTCCCCTCCAAGCACTGTGAGTACCTCTATCAACTTTCTCCTGACATGAACTGAAGCCGTGTCTCATGTGTCCGCTCATCCACTGGCACATTGAGTGTTTCCCCTCCAAGCACTGTGAGTACCTCTATCAACTTTCTCCTGACATGAACTGAAGCCGTGTCTCATGTGTCCGCTCATCCACTGGCACATTGAGTGTTTCCCCTCCAAGCACTGTGAGTACCTCTATCAACTTTCTCCTGACATGAACTGAAGCCGTGTCTCATGTGTCCGCTCATCCACTGGCACATTGACTTTCTCCAAGCACTGTGAGTACCTCTATCAACTTTCTCCTGACATGAACTGAAGCCGTGTCTCATGTGTCCGCTCATCCACTGGCACATTGAGTGTTTCCCCTCCAAGCACTGTGAGTACCTCTATCAACTTTCTCCTGACATGAACTGAAGCCGTGTCTCATGTGTCCGCTCATCCACTGGCACATTGAGTGTTTCCCCTCCAAGCACTGTGAGTACCTCTATCAACTTTCTCCTGACATGAACTGAAGCCGTGTCTCATGTGTCCGCTCATCCACTGGCACATTGAGTGTTTCCTCCAAGCACTGTGAGTACCTCTATCAACTTTCTCCTGACATGAACTGAAGCCGTGTCTCATGTGTCCGCTCATCCACTGGCACATTGAGTGTTTCCCCTCCAAGCACTGTGAGTACCTCTATCAACTTTCTCCTGACATGAACTGAAGCCGTGTCTCATGTGTCCGCTCATCCACTGGCACATTGAGTGTTTCCCCTCCAAGCACTGTGAGTACCTCTATCAACTTTCTCCGAACATGAACTGAAGCCGTGTCTCATGTGCCCGCTCATCCACTGGCACATTGAGTGTTTCCCCTCCAAGCACTGTGAGTACCTCTATCAACTTTCTCCTGACATGAACTGAAGCCGTGTCTCATGTGTCCGCTCATCCACTGGCACATTGAGTGTTTCCCCTCCAAGCACTGTGAGTACCTCTATCAACTTTCTCCTGACATGAACTGAAGCCGTGTCTCATGTGTCCGCTCATCCACTGGCACATTGAGTGTTTCCCCTCCAAGCACTGTGAGTACCTCTATCAACTTTCTCCTGACATGAACTGAAGCCGTGTCTCATGTGCCCGCTCATCCACTGGTACATTGAGTGTTTCCCCTCCAAGCACTGTGAGTACCTCTATCAACTTTCTCCTGACATGAACTGAAGCCGTGTCTCATGTGTCCGCTCATCCACTGGCACATTGAGTGTTTCCCCTCCAAGCACTGTGAGTACCTCTATCAACTTTCTCCTGACATGAACTGAAGCCGTGTCTCATGTGTCCGCTCATCCACTGGCACATTGAGTGTTTCCCCTCCAAGCACTGTGAGTACCTCTATCAACTTTCTCCTGACATGAACTGAAGCCGTGTCTCATGTGCCCGCTCATCCACTGGCACATTGAGTGTTTCCCCTCCAAGCACTGTGAGTACCTCTATCAACTTTCTCCTGACATGAACTGAAGCCGTGTCTCATGTGTCCGCTCATCCACTGGTACATTGAGTGTTTCCCCTCCAAGCACTGTGAGTACCTCTATCAACTTTCTCCTGACATGAACTGAAGCCGTGTCTCATGTGCCCGCTCATCCACTGGCACATTGAGTGTTTCCCTCCAAGCACTGTGAGTACCTCTATCAACTTTCTCCTGACATGAACTGAAGCCGTGTCTCATGTGTCCGCTCATCCACTGGCACATTGAGTGTTTCCCCTCCAAGCACTGTGAGTACCTCTATCAACTTTCTCCTGACATGAACTGAAGCCGTGTCTCATGTGCCCGCTCATCCACTGGCACATTGAGTGTTTCCCCTCCAAGCACTGTGAGTACCTCTATCAACTTTCTCCTGACATGAACTGAAGCCGTGTCTCATGTGTCCGCTCATCCACTGGCACATTGAGTGTTTCCCCTCCAAGCACTGTGAGTACCTCTATCAACTTTCTCCTGACATGAACTGAAGCCGTGTCTCATGTGTCCGCTCATCCACTGGCACATTGAGTGTTTCCCCTCCAAGCACTGTGAGTACCTCTATCAACTTTCTCCTGACATGAACTGAAGCCGTGTCTCATGTGTCCGCTCATCCACTGGCACATTGAGTGTTTCCCCTCCAAGCACTGTGAGTACCTCTATCAACTTTCTCCTGACATGAACTGAAGCCGTGTCTCATGTGTCCGCTCATCCACTGGCACATTGAGTGTTTCCCCTCCAAGCACTGTGAGTACCTCTATCAACTTTCTCCTGACATGAACTGAAGCCGTGTCTCATGTGTCCGCTCATCCACTGGCACATTGAGTGTTTCAACCCCTCCAAGCACTGTGAGTACCTCTATCAACTTTCTCCTGACATGAACTGAAGCCGTGTCTCATGTGTCCGCTCATCCACTGGCACATTGAGTGTTTCCCCTCCAAGCACTGTGAGTACCTCTATCAACTTTCTCCTGACATGAACTGAAGCCGTGTCTCATGTGTCCGCTCATCCACTGGCACATTGAGTGTTTCCCCTCCAAGCACTGTGAGTACCTCTATCAACTTTCTCCTGACATGAACTGAAGCCGTGTCTCATGTGTCCGCTCATCCACTGGCACATTGAGTGTTTCCCCTCCAAGCACTGTGAGTACCTCTATCAACTTTCTCCTGACATGAACTGAAGCCGTGTCTCATGTGTCCGCTCATCCACTGGCACATTGAGTGTTTCCCTCCAAGCACTGTGAGTACCTCTATCAACTTTCTCCTGACATGAACTGAAGCCGTGTCTCATGTGTCCGTCATCCACTGGCACATTGAGTGTTTCCTCCAAGCACTGTGAGTACCTCTATCAACTTTCTCCTGACATGAACTGAAGCCGTGTCTCATGTGTCCGCTCATCCACTGGCACATTGAGTGTTTCTCCAAGCACTGTGAGTACCTCTATCAACTTTCTCCTGACATGAACTGAAGCCGTGTCTCATGTGTCCGCTCATCCACTGGCACATTGAGTGTTTCCTCCAAGCACTGTGAGTACCTCTATCAACTTTCTCCTGACATGAACTGAAGCCGTGTCTCATGTGTCCGCTCATCCACTGGCACATTGAGTGTTTCCCCTCCAAGCACTGTGAGTACCTCTATCAACTTTCTCCTGACATGAACTGAAGCCGTGTCTCATGTGTCCGCTCATCCACTGGCACATTGAGTGTTTCCCCTCCAAGCACTGTGAGTACCTCTATCAACTTTCTCCTGACATGAACTGAAGCCGTGTCTCATGTGTCCGCTCATCCACTGGCACATTGAGTGTTTCCCCTCCAAGCACTGTGAGTACCTCTATCAACTTTCTCCTGAACATGAACTGAAGCCGTGTCTCATGTGTCCGCTCATCCATGTGGCACATTGAGTGTTTCCCCTCCAAGCACTGTGAGTACCTCTATCAACTTTCTCCTGACATGAACTGAAGCCGTGTCTCATGTGCCCGCTCATCCACTGGTACATTGAGTGTTTCCCCTCCAAGCACTGTGAGTACCTCTATCAACTTTCTCCTGACATGAACTGAAGCCGTGTCTCATGTGTCCGCTCATCCACTGGCACATTGAGTGTTTCCCCTCCAAGCACTGTGAGTACCTCTATCAACTTTCTCCTGACATGAACTGAAGCCGTGTCTCATGTGTCCGCTCATCCACTGGCACATTGAGTGTTTCCCCTCCAAGCACTGTGAGTACCTCTATCAACTTTCTCCTGACATGAACTGAAGCCGTGTCTCATGTGCCCGCTCATCCACTGGCACATTGAGTGTTTCCCCTCCAAGCACTGTGAGTACCTCTATCAACTTTCTCCTGACATGAACTGAAGCCGTGTCTCATGTGTCCGCTCATCCACTGGCACATTGAGTGTTTCCCCTCCAAGCACTGTGAGTACCTTATCAACTTTCTCCTGACATGAACTGAAGCCGTGTCTCATGTGTCCGCTCATCCACTGGTACATTGAGTGTTTCCCCTCCAAGCACTGTGAGTACCTCTATCAACTTTCTCCTGACATGAACTGAAGCCGTGTCTCATGTGCCCGCTCATCCACTGGCACATTGAGTGTTTCCCCTCCAAGCACTGTGAGTACCTCTATCAACTTTCTCCTGACATGAACTGAAGCCGTGTCTCATGTGTCCGCTCATCCACTGGCACATTGAGTGTTTCCCCTCCAAGCACTGTGAGTACCTCTATCAACTTTCTCCTGACATGAACTGAAGCCGTGTCTCATGTGTCCGCTCATCCACTGGCACATTGAGTGTTTCCCCTCCAAGCACTGTGAGTACCTCTATCAACTTTCTCCTGACATGAACTGAAGCCGTGTCTCATGTGTCCGCTCATCCACTGGCACATTGAGTGTTTCCCCTCCAAGCACTGTGAGTACCTCTATCAACTTTCTCCTGACATGAACTGAAGCCGTGTCTCATGTGTCCGCTCATCCACTGGCACATTGAGTGTTTCCCCTCCAAGCACTGTGAGTACCTCTATCAACTTTCTCCTGACATGAACTGAAGCCGTGTCTCATGTGTCCGCTCATCCACTGGCACATTGAGTGTTTCCCCTCCAAGCACTGTGAGTACCTCTATCAACTTTCTCTCATTATTGAAGAGTCAATCACATACAAACAAAATCACATTATTACACATCAATGATTTTACTTCTTACTTGGACTAACTCATCCTTAGCTCTTTTGTCTAACTGTGTAGTGTATTGTATTATTGTTTGTTTGTCTTCCCAGTCAAATCCTGTCCTGCACTGGTCAAGCCTCTGAACAACTCATGCCTCATACAATCACTGCTGTGATCCCTTTCCAACACTGTATGTAGCCCTCTCATTCCCATTCCCCATAATATTGTACTATAAATATCTTTATTAAATTATTTAGGTTAAAATAATTAGTATTTGAAACACACGTTGTTGTCTCTGTGCTTTCCGCACCTATACCGTGTGTCTCCCATCCTCCTCAATTTTTCAAGTCACCTGCCTCCACTGGTCCAAACTCACCCTGACTTTCTATATATGTAAAACCATATTTGATGAAGTCTGGGTGGTATTTTCTCTTCTTGACAGGGACTGGGTTGTCTGCCTTGTTGTTGACATTGGAAGCAGCAGTAGAAGAAGAGGGAGCTACACGTTTTAAAAACTTGTCCATGATTTTACTCTGACAGCTAGCCTACATGAGTTAAACGACAGCTAACTATCCACATGTGCAATGTTTGCAGAACACATCTGCATATTTAGCTGTCAATCAAGCTAGCTGTCAGAAGAAGATCTGTATTATCTGATTGGACGTGTCACATTTTAAACAAAACAATGTGGCAGAATGAAATGTTTATTGGATCAGTGTGTCAAATCAAATGTTTATTGGTCACATACACATATTTTGCAGATGGTATTGTGGGTGTAGCGAAATGCCTGTGTGTGTGTCGAGAAATCTGTCATTTCATTGGATCAGTGTGTGTGTGGGGGGTGAGAACGTTATTGTATTGGTCAGTTAGTGAGTGCAGCGCAAAAACCCTCAGTGTGATGCACTGCATGTGTTATGGCTCGTGTACACTCGTACACGGTAAATTGCTGAGTGCCGCTTAGGCCGCTTTGTCAGTTTATAGCAGCATGTTAGATTGTGTGTCAAGAATTCAGCATAGCAAGTTTGTATGAAGTTCTGGTTATTAAATGGGTAAATAGTTTAATCCATTCTCCATTTCATGAATGTATTCACAGGTAAATAGTAATATGCTCTAAAACGCTCTGGTGACAAACACACTTTGCTGCCCTGTTTCCAATCGTCCACATGGCTGGAGGAACCTATTCAAGCAAATAAATATATTTAGAATAAAAAAAACTGATGTATTATTAGCTAAATAGCTAACGTAAACTCACATAAACTCGTACATTGCCTTGGTCCGTACAATTGCCCTTATTTTAGCGCCCAAAAAAGTAATACTTCCAGATCAACTGTAATGTCAATACCATTGTAAAGCACAATTTCTCCCCTTTCCAACAGAATCCATGACCTAAATGCTTCCCGTTTCTGCATAATTCAACAAGGCAATGAGCCCGTCGGGTCTTTTTAAAAATGGCGGGTGGGAAAGCGAAACTAATGCGTGATAGTGAGAAGGAGAGATGTCGTGTGGGAAAATTGCATTTTTTTTCACTCGATCTGTCCAACTTACCACCTTATCGCCTCTAAAATATAAATAAAACACTATAAAGAGTTTATATAATGTGTCATTACATACCTATTTGAAGGTTTGTGTCGAATTTGAATCGGGTTTAGGGTGTTGCTAAAGTGATCTTAGAAGTAAACAGCGGCTTTGAGAATGATGATCGCATGCAATGATGATGAAAAAAAATGCCTAGGTATCCCCCCTTACCCCCGTCACTGTCCATTTCTTGTTTTGAAAGGATGATAGAAGTGCTACACCTGGTGGAGAGAGATTGTAAGACAGAAATAGTTGCTTTATGCGTGCTGTACGTTACGACATGACACATCAAGATGTAACAGAGGGTCATTTTAAAAACTTTTCTCCAATACTATAGAGCCATTACCATGTCGATCAACGCTTGAATAGAAACCTAGTTCACACCCCCGACTTTGACGTCAACAAAGTCGCAACAGTCCCATTAGTTTTCTTTGTAGCACATATGTACGGAATGGGGTGGGTTTACGTTACAGTGCAAGCTAACTCAAATGAGCTGCTAATGTAACTAGCTAGCTATCTAGACAACTTTACATACTGTATAGATAACGTTAGATAGCTAAGTGAATTAAATATCACCAGCTACCTAACTTCATATTGGCTAGCTATCTTGACGTATTTATCACTGTTAAAAACAAACTCCAAATGTATTTGTAGGTAGCTAGCTAACAGCCATGAAGGAGGGTGAAAGGATAGCAGCACCCACTGTCAAAGTGAGAGAGTAAGTTATTCTGGATAGGACATGTACATTTGTGTAGTTCCAGTCCCTAGAAGTGAGGATGGAGATAATAGTAACATAATATTCAGTGTGGTCTAATGAAGTCTGTTTCTTGTGAGGTTTTCTGTCCTCAGATACAGAGAGCTGTGAAAGCCAGTCTGCAGATGAATAGGTCCCAATGAAGAGCAGTGGTTCTCAGTCCTGGTCCTGTGGACTCAAAGGAGTGCACATTTTTGTTTTTGCCTTAGCACTACACAGCTGATTTAAATTATCAACTCATCATCAAGCTTCAAGTGGTATTTATGTATTCATGCTATCCTTGATATGATCCTGCTATTGTCACATGCTACCCATGCACATGTGTGTGCACATGCATCTATCTATCCAATGTTATCATGATTTGTTATAAGTGATATTACACTTTAGTAATCCACAATGACCTGGTGATGTAAAAGTTGAATAATGACATTATCTTCCATATTCCTACAGATACCTTTCGGTGACCAGGGCTATCTGGGACTGCCTCCCCTGGAGGAATTCAGGAGGCAGCAAGAGAGGCAATATGTGTGCGGGAAATCTTCACCTCCTACTTCTTCGAAGAGGGTGCTGTTCCCAGGCAACACCATAGACTACACGATGCACAACCAAAAGCTTTTTTAAAGAGCCATCCACATTGCAATAAGAGTATTATTCCATGTACAGTATGTAGCTATGTCAACTGCAGTTGTTCATTTCCCAGTTTCTATCCCTTTGATTTCTACTTCTCAGGTGAGGGTGCTGTTTAGGTAAGGGTGTGATGTATGTACAAAAACAAAACAGGTCATTTTTATTGAAAACAAATTGAACAATTAGACACCTTATAACCCACACCTAATAATATAATAATAATATATGCCATTTAGCAGACGCTTTTATCCAAAGCGACTTACAGTCATGTGTGCACACATTCTACGTATGGGTGGTCCCGGGAATCAAACCCACTACCCTGGCGTTACAAGCGCCATGCTCTACCAACTGAGCTACAGCTACACACTCATGTATCAATCTGATTGATGGATTGTGTTGTGTAGTAAGCAGGCTCAGGTGGATAACTGTGGCTCCTTCCACCTTCAAAGAATAGGCAAGAGGGCCAACCATGGAGAATAGCAAGACACTTAATTATTTCTACAACTACTCTATAGTAGTTATTTGTCCTCATGTGTCTGTGCTTGTTTTTCAAGATAAAATAGTCTGCTGCCACTTAGTGTGGACACCAGATGAGGCCACACGCATAGATTACTGTTGAACACTGTCTCTTTAACTACCTTAATTTCTCAATAACAGTCTCTCTCCTTCACTTCATCCCTCTCTCTTCTTCTACCGAAATCCAAGAGGTTATATCAGCTGTGTCGGTGAAACCCTTACGCACCTGAACTGGCTACATAGAGGGCACAGCATGATCAGAGGTAAGAGGTCACTTGGTCGGGTCAACAGGAAGTATTATTAAAGAGGTGCTTTACATTGAAATACAGATAGAGATGTAGTAGTCGCAGAGTTAATGATCTAAGGTCAGTTTTGCATTTCACCTCCTGATGATTATGATGACTGACAGTGTCAGAATAAAAACACAAAGCATAAACATGCTATCTCTCGCTCCCCATCTGTCTCGTCTGCATGCTATCTCTCGCAACCTCTTTCTTCCTCTTTTTATAATGCACACCAGATGCGCATTGAAGTACAGATTGAACTTGTATTTATGTAGCCTGGAAGAAAAAAAACATCACAGGACACAAACTAATTTGGGGTTGTTGATTCTGTCAAAGCTTACATTTAAAATAGGATAATATAGGAGGGAAATCACCGCAAGGTGAAGTCACCATAAAGTAAAATTAATTCTAAATCACAATCAAGTGAAATAAATCTGTTAGTAAAGTGCATAAAAACAATCTGAGTGCAATAAGTGAAATGCATAAACGGTAGTGGCTCTACTTTCTATAGAAAAACAAGAAAATACAGAGACCACAATGTTCACAGTTAGAATGGACTTTCTAACATTTCAAATATCTGGGTACAAGATGTCCATAAGCCTAATGAGACTGTGCATGAAAAACAAAATAAATGTCATAAACAAATATGAGTACTTACAAACACACTGTCCACGTGATACCGTAACCCCACATGGAACAGTAGATTCTCATCTTACACATACTGCACTGGGAGAAATGTCATATCAACAGATAAGTTACAATTCAAAAATGAAACAAAATACAAAAGACTGAAGCTTTACACGAAACAAAATGTAATTTTGACAATTACTCATGCTTTACAGTTGGCACTATGCATTCGGGCAGGTAGAGTTCTCCTGGTATCCATCAAACCCAGATTTGTCCGTCAGATTGCCAGATGGTGAAGTGTGATTCATTATTCCATCCAGAAAATGTGTTTTCACTGCTGCAGAGTCCACTTTACACCTCTCCAGTCGATGTTTGGTGGTGTGCATGGTGATCTTAGGCTTGTGTGCGGCTGCTCGGCCATGGAAACCCATTTTATGAAGCTCCAGAGGAATAGTTATTGTGCTGACGTTGCTTCTAGAGGCAATTTGGAACTCAGTAGTGAATGTTGCAACAGAGGACAGATGATTTTTATGAAATTTGATTCCAACTGACTTCTTGGAAAGGTGGCATCCTATGACGGTGCCACGTTGAAAGTCACTGAGCTCTTCAGTAAGGCCATTTTAATGCCAATGTTTGTCTATAGAGATTGCATGGCTGTGTGCTCAATTTGATACACTTGTCAGCAACAGGCGTCGCTGAAATAGCCAAATCCACAAATTTGAAGGGCTGTTCACAAACTTTTGTATATACAGTGTATGATCAGGGCCGGCCCAAGTCTTCTATGTTTTAAAGTTAATTTCCTGCAATTCTATACATTTTGCCATTGAGTATAGAGGAAATATTGCCATTTTAAAGCAAGTTTTCTGCAATTCTACACATTTTGCTATGTGTCAGAGAGAACATTCAACAATTGTATAACTAATTTCATGCAATTTGGGCTAGGGACAGCTCTGCTCCGACATCTCACTAACAGCATCACAACAAAACACACATATGCTTTTGTTGAAGTAAATACTTATTTCCCTCTCACACTATCGGTTCCTCAGTGTGGTCTAATCCTGCCCCCACCATTGTCCACTGCCCACCCTTTTTCCATCGTAAGCCCCGTCTCAAAGGCCCTGATGTGGTATCACTTCATGATTTTGCCCAATAGTACATCCGATGGAGGCAGTAGGCTAGTTGAAACACACACTTTAATCCCAAATCACCCCCTTCCCCTCCATTTGCGTGTTCACGCACAAGCCCCTAAACTGAAGGAGCAAAACTTATCGAGGGTGTTGTAGTATCTAATTAGACCCTCCCGTAGACACTTCTATTGAGCCTGCAACGCTGCCGCCTTCGTAGCGAATTAGAATACCATAAGGAATAGTGTTATTTTTGAGTTTGCGCAATTTCACACAAAAGAATGGAGAAGCGTGACTAATTATATGACATGTGCATTTGTTTATGTCTGATTTCTAGACTTGACAAACACAAAAGATGAGATACCTATGAAATTAAATGTTTAAGTGTTAGCCTACTGATATTTTATTATTTAAAAGTGGAACATCAATTGTCCTGAAGTTGATGGGTTTACTGATCCCCTCACCACTCAATTCAAGGGGCTTTATTGGGTAGGCCGTCATTGTAAATAATAATTTGTCCTTAACTGACTTGCCTAGTTAAATAAAGGTAAAAAAATTGCCAAAGCACCACTTTCTGGAAGTCACCCTTGGAGTTTCGTCAGCAACACGTGACAACAGAGGGCACTATGAGCGAGTTGGTAGGAGTGAGAGGGTGGTTTGGGAATAACCAAGAAGAGCTGCATTCCAAACACTTAAAAGACACACCCTTTCCCCTCAAATGAAGTGGATACTTCTGATGTCTGACGAGTTGACACTTGCAGGGCAAGGGAAGAATGAATTAACTTTAAATGGACCACTGTTGTGTTTTCAGTCATCATTTTGTTAGTGGATGTACAATGATTGCGAATTGAATTATAAGGCATTTCGTGCCCGGAGTGAACATAATTGTACACTCGCAAACTCGATGAAACACGAGAGCTAAGATGCCTAAATTGCCAATTTCTTTTGCCTGGCTAGTCTTTTGGGCTGACTACAGAGATGGCTGTGGGGATTTGCCCAAGGGCATAAGGCAAAGTGGAGGAGGGTGCCTTTCATGTGTTTGAAAGTCATTTCTGTGATTAAACTTGTCCCGATCACATGACCTGGCCAGCAAAAAAACAATGGGCGCGTTCTTATCTCTTGTCAAACTATTTTAAAGTGTGTTGTATTATGGGGATACAAATTGTCTGACTTGCGCCTACATGTCGACTGCATGAACATGACAAAAATCATGTGATCAAAGGTTTCGACTGCGGCCATCGCTTGCATTGTGGGAGTATCTATTGTCAATCAAATCGTATTTGTCACATGCGCCGAATACAACACACATTAAATGCTTTCTTACAAGCCCTTAACCAACAATGCATTTCAAGAAAGAGTTAAGAAAATATTTACAAAATAAATTAATGCAAAATATAATAAAAAGTAACAATAAAACAAGGTTATATACAGGGGGTACTGGTACCGAGACAGTGTGCGGGGTACAGGTTAGTCGAGGTCATTTGTACATGTAGGTATGGGTAAAGTGACTATGCTTAGATGATAGACAGCATGTAGCAGCAGTCTAAAAACAAATGGGGGGTGTCAATGTAAATAGTCCGGGTGGCCATTTGATTAATTGTTCAGCAGTCTTATGGCTTAGGGGTAGAAGCTGTTAAGAAGCCTTTTGGTCCTAGACTTGGAGCTCTGGTACCGCTTGCCTTGCGGTAGCAGAGAGAACAGTCTATGATTTGGGTGACTGGAGTCTTTGACAGTTTTTGGGGCCTTCCTCTGACACCGCCTAGTCTATAGGTCTTGGATGGCAGGAAGCTTGGCCCCAGGGATGTACTGGGCTGTATGCACTACCCTCTGTAGCGCCTTACGGTCAGATGCCTTGCAGTTGCCATACCAGGCGGTGATGCAGCAGGTCAGGATACTCTCGATGGTGCAGATGTAGAACTTTTTGAGGATCTGAGGTCCCATGCCAAATATTTTTCAGGTGTTGCCGTGCCCTCTTCACGACTGTCTTGGTGTGTTTGGACCATGATAGTTCATTGGTGATGTGGACCCCAAGGAACTTGAAATTCTCGACCCGCTCCACTACAGCCCCTTTGATGTTAATGGGGCCTGTTCGGCCCACATTTTCCTGTAGTCCCATAATCAGCTCCTTTGTTTCGCTTACATTAAGGTAGAGGTTGTTGTCCTGGCACCACACTGAAATAAGTTGTGAACATTACAGTGTTTTTGTCTGACCCATGTGAGGGTGACTGAAACAGGAACTGCTGCAATTCATGTATAGATATGTACAAAATAATGTGATGTTTGAGGTTCTCTCACACCAATTGATTGTACAATGTACACATATATATTTTCAGTTTGTGAGTGTGTAAATATGAGGGTTGGAGACGTTTATTTGGACATAATAAAGAAAAACTTTTGTAAACAATGGGAACACTGCCATTTTGCACTGAGCCTTGCGTTTGGAAAACCACATCAGTAGCTAGGTTTCCATCCTATTGGTGACAGACTTTCATGCAAATATTATGAGAAAAAAAGAAGGAACCCGCACACTGCTCTTGATAGTATCACTGCTCTTTAATAAGCTTTACGTATTGGCCTCATGGTCTTCATCAGAGCGTTTGTGAGTAAACAAAAATGTCCTCACCCCTAGCCTCACCCACATCTGTTCCACGCATCGAATGGGGTTGGAGTCGATATTATAAAATCGGCATAAAGAGTGTGTTTCCACCAAACTGGCTTGTTATTAAGTCAGTGCACGATGACATAGTTCACACAAAATGTACTTTTTCGCTTACATTTTCATGTACCAAATAAAAATCTAAAGTTCAATGTGTTTCAATCGCATTTTCTACTCCGCCGCTATTTTTGTACAAAAATTAAAATGCAACTGTGTCTACTCTGGTCTTGACACACGTACTCAAGCCAACAGCTCACATATACAGTGAGGGTAGGGTAGGCTACATGATGAGTTTGCTATGGATAAGACCGAGAATATTTATATTTGTAAAACAAACAAACATATATTACAGATAGCTATGCGCACGCTCCAACACTGGCATAATTTACATAACAAAACATTTGTGTTTAGTCAGTCTGCCAGATTATGGGCAGTAGAGATGACCAGGGATGTTCTCTTGATACGTAAGTGTGTGCATTACACCATTTTCTTATCCTGCTAAGCATTCAAAATGTAATGAGAACTTTTGGGTGTCAGGGAAATGTATGGGGTAAAAAGTACCTTGTTTTCTTTAGGAATGTAGTGAAGTAAAAGTTGTCAAATACCCCAAAAAATAACTTACGGGGGCCTCCCGGGTGACACAGTGGTCTAGGGCACTGCATTGCAGTGCTAGCTGTGCCACCAGAGACTCTCGGTTCGCGCCCAGGCTCTGTCGCAGCCAGCCGCGACCAGGAGGTCCATGGGGCAATGCACAATTGGCCTAGCGTCGTTCGGGTTAGGAGGGTTTGGTCGGTAGGGATATCCTTGTCTCATTGCACACTAGCGACTCCTGTGGCGAGCCGGGCACAGTGCATGCTAACCAGGTGCACGGTGTTTCCTCCGACACATTGGTGCGGCTGGCTTCCAGGTTGGATGCGCGCTGTGTTAAGAAGCAGTGCAGCTTGGTTGGGTTGTGTTTCAGAGGACGCATGGGTTTCGACCTTCGTCTCTCCCAAGCCCGTACGGGAGTTGTAGGGATGAGACAAGATAGTAACTACTAACAATTTTTTAAAAAAAGACTTAAGTAGTACTTTAAAGTATTTTTACTTAAGTCCTTTACACCACTGCTATCACTCAGGAGTAAAATTGAGAAATACCCTGCCTCACTCATCAGCCAGTCAGCCAAGTCCCCGATTTCACAATCTTCCTTATGCCATAATGACTCACTTCCAGAACTCGGCTTTAAAACAGCTCTCCTCACAGCGGAAGATTCAAACTCGCCACAGACAGAGAAGGAAGGAGAGAAAGAAAAAAAGAGAACTCACAACCGGACTGACAGTAAGAAAAAGATATAACACACTTACTTTTTTACCAGCGAGATAACAACACACTTTATTAGAGGATTTCTAGTAGGATCATCTGTAACCCCAAGATGAGCATCAGAATGTCAGCCAGCCTTGTCGTTGTGCTCCTGGCCCTCCTGACCATTACTGAGGGTGAGTTTATATTATTACCTACATCACTCTGACTCAATGCATTGACACCAATGGACATGAATATGATGGTTATGAGCAGTAGGATTACTATTTACCTTTATATACTGTACTGTATCTTGTATCTTATTGTACATACAAATACATCTGCATCTCTCTATATATATATGAAATATATACTGTATATATATATATATATATATGCCATTCAACACACGCTTTTATCCAGAGCAACTTACAGTCATGTGTGAATGTCTTTCTCTCTTTCCCTCTCTCTAACTAATCAAGTGTGTTTGTCATCACGGTGGATAACTGTGTATTCCTTCTACCGCTGACCCTTGACCTCTTACCTCTTTCAGGGATGAGTCTGAGAGGCATGGGGGCTGACCTGCGATGTCGCTGCATTGAGACGGAGAGCAGACGCATTGGTAAACTCATTAAGAAGGTGGAGATGTTCCCTCCCAGCTCGCACTGCAGAGACACTGAGATCATGTGAGTCCTGCTGCTTCCTGATTATAGTCCTATTACACTGGCAAATGCTTACTGTAAAATATGGTTATTATATGATGTTGACATTAAATGTGGTTACTATATAACGTTAACTTAAAAATATATAACTTCAATTAGTCAGCCCTACTCCCTGACTATACCATCCAATTTCATTAGCTAATGTTGACACTAAAATGTAGTTTTTACCAAGTTTCATGATTGTCTGACTGTGCTGTGTGTCTGTCCTGCAGTGCCACTCTGAGCAAGAGCGGTCAGGAGATTTGTCTGGATGTCAGCGCTCCTTGGGTCAAGAAGGTCATTGAGAAGATGCTGGCCAAGTAAGTACTAGATAGGCTGTATGAGTTTAAGGATGTAAACCGACCTGTTAAAACCACACAGACCTTCATCGTTCTTTATCCCGAGCTTGGGGAATTTTCTTATCTAGCTTCACAAAAAGTTCTGAATCAACTTGACATTGTTGATTATATTGTAATAACATAATCTTTTATTTTCCTCAACAGCAACAAATGAAGAGGGGGAATCATCCCATGAATACTCTGGGATTCTGAACTGTTTACAAGATACAAACCAAATAAGTATTTATAAGATTGATAGGCTGAATTCTATCATGTTCTATCCAGGTTGAAATACAATACTAGATTTAGAGTGGCATGAGACTTTTAAATGAAGAGACAGTCGGTTTCTTATATACAACAAAGTACTATGTACTAAACTTATATTTTATTTTTTATTTATCAATAGTTTTTATTTTGTTGAGATGTACATACATTCCAGTTGTATTGGAATGATTTCGTAATGAACAACATCACATCCTACTTGACCCTCAAACGTATTTATACAAACCTCAGTATATTTATTGCTATATTTATTTAGTTGCCTATTTATTCATATGAAACTGTTGAATCATGTTGAAACTTCCTCTTCAATTCAATTACAATAAATGTGTGGAAACATCCTCTGAAATCTGTCTCTCGCTGTCTCTATTTCCTGATTATAACTATTACTCCACTTCTAAAATTCAATCACAGCTTTTTACAACAGCTGGACTTAGACACGCCTATGGCACTTTTCCCTGAAGCAAGGGAGTGTAGAGCATTGTAACAACAATACTAACAAGCAATCATTCAGTAAAAAGAACAACATCTCCTCAAACTAAACCAAAAGTTTGATTTCCATTTGACAGGAAAAGGGCAATTAATTGTTTCCTGTTCTACACAGTGGCCAATGAGCTTGGCTTGGATACAAGTCACTTTAGACTACCCCCATTCCAGAATGGATGATTGTACTTTGATTTTATGTTATTTGAGAAGATTCAGATCTCATCAACAAAAATATTTTGCTCGATGAAACTTCTATAACAGACAAATTGATGCAACATATCACAGCGCTCACATTTTTACATTTCTGGCAGTGGAGCTTGGCACTCTTTTGGTCATTACGTGATCATAAGGTATATGTGTTTTAAATTCATTATCAACCACTATGTGATCTACATCTCATGGTTTCATGTTAATTTGCTTTACTTCAATGCTGTACTGGCAACAGAAGATACGCACAACTGACAAGGTGAAGACAGTGTAGACTTCAGGTGAAGACGGTGTAGACTCCAGGTGAAGACGGTATAGACTCCAGGTGAAGACGGTATAGACTCCAGGTGAAGACGGTGTAGACTTCAGGTGAAGACGGTGTAGACTCCAGGTGAAGACAGTGTAGACTCCAGGTGAAGACAGTGTAGACTTCAGGTGAAGACAGTGTAGAATTCAGGTGAAGACAGTGTAGACTCCAGGTGAAGACAGTGTAGACTCCAGGTGAAGACAGTGTAGACTCCAGGTGAAGACAGTGTAGACTCCAGGTGAAGACGGTGTAGACTTCAGGTGAAAACAGTGTAGACTCCAGGTGAAGACGGTGTAGACTTCAGGTGAAGACAGTGTAGACTCCAGGTGAAGACAGTGTAGACTTCAGGTGAAGACAGTGTAGAATTCAGGTGAAGACAGTGTAGACTCCAGGTGAAGACGGTGTAGACTTCAGGTGAAGACGGTGTGGACTCGAGGTGAAGACGGTGTAGACTCCAGGTGAAGACAGTGTAGACTCCAGGTGAAGACAGTGTAGACTCCATGTGAAGACGGTGTAGACTTCAGGTGAAGACAGTGTAGACTTCAGGTGAAGACAGTGTAGACTTCAGGTGAAGATAGTGTAGACTCCAGGTGAAGACAGTGTAGACTCCAGGTGAAGACAGTGTAGACTCCAGGTGAAGACGGTGTTGTCTCCAGGTGAAGACGGTGTTGTCTCCAGGTGAAGACGGTGTTGACTCCAGGTGAAGACGGTGTTGTCTCCAGGTGAAGACGGTGTAGACTCCAGGTGAAGACGGTGTAGACTCCAGGTGAAGACGGTGTTGACTCCAGGTGAAGACGGTGTTGACTCCAGGTGAAGACGGTGTAGACTCCAGGTGAAGACGGTGTAGACTCCAGGTGAAGACGGTGTTGACTCCAGGTGAAGACGGTGTTGTCTCCAGGTGAAGACGGTGTTGACTCCAGGTGAAGACAGTGTAGACTTCAGGTGAAGACAGTGTAGACTTCAGGTGAAGATGGTGTAGACTTCAGGTGAAGACAGTGTAGACTTCAGGTGAAGACAGTGTAGACTTCAGGTGAAGATGGTGTAGACTTCAGGTGAAGACAGTGTAGATACACAGCTTAGTACCATAATTGTTTTTGGATACATTAGTATCCTAATGTAAGCCAGATGAGTTTGCTAAACTCACTACTGAAGTTAAATTATTTTTTTTGGTGGCGTAGCTGGTTAAAGGTGTTTCAAGTGATGTGCGTTTGCAAGACAGAGGACGGGAAATCTAGTCTCAGTGCATGCTGAAATCATTTTGAAGATAATTTTGAAAGTTAAGACGTAGAAAATGTACAGTAAACCTTGCTAGGCATTTCCCCTAATACCATGCTATCCACTCGCCTAAGAAGTTTATGTACAACAAGGAGCTTCAATGAGCAATCAAGATAACATGGCACTTCCTCTTTCACCCGAACTCAGCTCTCTCTTTTATCCTCACTCACTTCTCGCTTTGATCCTCACCGCTCTCTTTGGGTCTCAGCCTCTCTCTACCCTAAACTTAGTGGTGTGCAGGCACGTGTCCGTTCACATAGAAGTTGCGTGTGACCTTGGGCAGGGTGACTCTGATGCCATCCTGCTCTGGGGTCAGGATGATCTGGCAGCCCAGACGAGTTCTCCTGGAGCAAAAAACAGCTAAACAGAAACCAAACGTGACGTAACCGTGGTGCACACAAACACACACAGAAAATAAATAATTACCCACATACACAGGTGGGAAAACAGCTACCTAAGTATGATTCCCAATCAGAGACAACGATAGACAGTTGCCTCTGATTGGGAACCATACCCGGCCAAAAACAAAGAAATAGAAAACATAGAATGCCCACCCAAATCACAACCCTAACCTAACTAAATAGAGAAATAAAAAGGCTCTCAAAGGTTAAGGCGTGACAAGAATGTAATAATTACAGTGCATTTGAAAAGTATTCCGACTGTTTCAATTTTTCCACATTTTGTTATGTTACAGCCTTATTCTAAAATTGATTAAATATTTTTTTGCTCATCAACCTACACACAATGTCACGTTCTTTCAAAATCGAACCCAGAAGCAGACCAGGACAAGGAGAGTAGGAAGAAGGTGAGTATTTATCTACAAGTGAATGTGAATGGGTAGATATATCCAGGTGGCGTAGCGGGCAGCGGTGGTGAGTTGATGAGAGTAAATAGGTGGATCCAATGGGGTAGCGGAATCCTTCGACGACCAGGCGGGAATGGGGTAAATGATCCGGGTGAGTAACTGAAGACAGAACAAACGGAGGTAAGTTTAAGGCAAGCAATACGTAAAAAACAACAAAACAAATTCTATCCAACTTGAGGCTGATACTATGGCACAACATACTGTTCATGGCTAACGATCCGGCAGGGAATGGATGTCAGGTCAGAGCTTATGAAGGGGAGAGGTGATGATCAGGACAGGTGTGCAGATTACTGATGGGATACAGGTGCGGGTGAACATCGATCTCCCAACAAGCTAATTCGCCCGGCAACCAGACAGGGTGCGTTCCAGGACACAGGCAAACACAGACTCAGGAAGCGGGATTCGTGACACACAATACCACATAACGACAAAGCGAAAACATTACAAATTAAAAACAGAAATGTAAACCTTATTTACTTAAGTATTAAGATCTTTTTCGAAATTGAGCTCAGGTGCATCCTGTTTCCATTGATCATCCTTAAGAGATTTCTATAACTTGATTGGAGTCCCCCTGTCGTAAATTCAATTGATTGGAAAAGTACACACCTGTCTATATAAGGTCCCGCAGTTGACAGTACATATCAGAGCCAAAGCCAAGCCATGGGGTCGAAGGAATTGTCCGTAGAGCTCCGAGACAGGATTGCACAGATCTGGGGAAGGGTACCAAAACATTTTTGCAGTATTGAAGGGCCTAAAAACGCAGTGGCCTCCATCATTCTAAAATGTAAAGAAGTTTGGAACTACCAAGACTCTAACTAGAGCTAGCCACCCAGTCAAACTGAGCAATCGGGGATCAGGCAGGTGACTAAGAACCCAATGGTCACTCTGACAGAGCTCCAGAGTTCCTCTATGGAGATGGGAGAATCTTCCAGAAGGACAACCATCTCTGCAGCACTCTACCAATCAGGCCTTTATGATAGTGTGGCCAGACGGAGGCCACTCCTCAGTAGAAGGTACATGACAACCCACTAGAAGTTTGCCAAAAAGCACCTAAAGGACTCTCAGACCATGAGAAACAAGATTCTCTGAAACCAAGACTGAACCACGATTGAACTCTTTGGCCTGAATGCCAAGCGGCACGTCTGGAAGAAACCAGGCACTGCTGGGGTTGTTTGTCAGCAGCAGGGACTGGGAGACTAGTCAGGATCGAGGGAAAGATGAACGGAGCAAAGTACAGAGAGATCCTTGATGAAAACCTGCTCCAGAGCTCTCAGGACCACAGACTGGGCCAAAGGTTTACCTTCCAACAGGACAACAACCCTAAGCACACAGCCAAGACAACACAGGAGTGCCTTCGGGACAAGTCTCTGAATGTCCTTGAGTGGCCCAGCCAGAGAACAGACTTTAACCCGATCTAATGTCTCTGGAGAGACCTGAAAATAGCTGTGTAGCGACACTCCCCATCCAACCTGACAGAGCTTGAGAGGATCTGCAGAGAAGAATGGGAGAAGCTCCCCAAATACAACGTACTGAGTAAAGGGTCTGAATATACATTTTTATACTTTTGCAAACATTTTTAAAAACCTGTTTTTGGGGGGGATCACGTGACCCTTGAACGAGATGGCCGCATGAACTAAGAGCTCTGCACAAGTAGTTTCCAATTCCTAATCTTACCTCCACTCCAAGTTCACACTCATTTAGCTTTAGTAAGAAAAAGTAATGGCGGCTACAAAAGGCGACACTACAGGTGACATTTTTACCCGGACTCGAGTATTAGCGACGGAAAAAAGCCTCCAAGAAGAAGCTAGATTCAGAAAAAACTAGCGCCATTAGCCAGGAGCAAGAGAACCCGCTCCCCCACGAGGCACAACGAATGCCAACCTCGCACTCTGTCGAAGACATCCTTTCTGAGTTGAGATCCCAACGTACAGAACTAGATGCCATTAACTCTCAGCTCAGTGCGATAGGGGGCAAGGTGACAATCCTGGACAACGCTTTGCCTGACATCAACAACAAGATAACCATAAACGCGGGGCGGGGCGCCTGGACGAGGCAGAGGGGCGAATCCTATCCATGGAAAACTTATTGACAGATGCCATGGAAACAATAGCATATGCTAAAAAGAAAATCGAGCATCTGGAAGAGAAAACAGAGGACCTGGAAAACAGGGGGCGAAGGAATAATTGTGTTCTATTCAATCTGGGCGAAAAAGAAGAGGGAAACATGCCACTGATCCGCTACCTGCAAGACAAACTTCCCGAGTGGCTCCACCTGCCCACCGACAGGCCCATAGAACTCGAGAGAGCTCACCGAGCACTGAGGCCCCCACCAGCAGCCAGACAACCACCGCGCCCAATCACCATACGTTTCCTGAGATTCACCGACAAGGAACGAGTCCTACAGGCGGCGAAAAACAACACCATCACAGTGGGAAACGCCAAACTCGCTTTACACCAGGACCTGTCAGCTGGAACACGCCGAAAGCGCCGTGAATTTGACGAAGTGAAGAAATACTCCATTGACCGAGGCATCCTCAGGGGATTCAAATTCCCAAATGAGCTCAGGATTCTTCACCAAGGAGCCTTGCAACACTTCAAAACTCCCGAAGAGGCAAAACGTTTTTTGAAAGACAATCCTGGCCAATGAGAAACAGACCAAATACTAAATGCGATTAATGCCATTACTAAAGGAGGTAAGACGACATATAGCCGATATCCAGAGACCCACCCCCTAAATGTCATTATAGCCGTCCAATTTATATTTATTTTCCTTTAACTGAGAGGGATGGGCTGTATAGCCTAACCTAGGCCTACGAATGTTTCAGCCTACTTTTATTTCCCTGTTTTTTTGTTGTTGCTATTATTACCTGGGGTTCCCTATGTCCCTTGGGGGAGGTATATGTAGGCTGGGCTATTGATTTTATTTTTCTCCCCTCTTTTACTGTGGTCTGGACGAGGGCAACTGTGTTATTTACTCAATGCGGGGGGAGAGGATGAGGCATTTCTTTGGTGGGGAGAGGGAGACGTTGTGCGTTGCTAACTGTTCCCGGTTTTTGTTTTATTCGGAACACAGAATTGAGACTGAGCGGGGGGGTAATAGATCCAACGGGATGTGTCGAGTTGTTTGGGAACTCGGCTGGGGTGTTCAGAGATTATTATTTTATGTACATCATGTATTTCCCTTTTATGTGAACGCAGCTGTAACTACTATCCACTTTTACCCAGCGATGACTTGCACTAAAGTTCGATTACTGCTCGATGACGATGACTAGTACCTTAAATCTATTGACATGGAACTGCCATGGTCTAGGGCATGCAATAAAACGAAAAAAGATACTATGTGCTCTAAAAAAGGAAAAAGCAGACATTGCGCTATTACAAGAGACACACCTCTGTGATGCTGAACATGCCAAACTCCGCAGAGCTTGGGTGGGACAGGTGTATTTCTCATCTTTCAAATCAAACAGTAGAGGCACAGCCATACTTATCCATAAAAATGTTCCATTCATAATAGACAAAAACATATCTGATCCGAAGGGGAGATTTATTTTGATAACTGGGTGTTAGTGGAATTTCTAAATTCCTGTATGTTTTATAACCAAAACCAAATTCGCACTCATTTCTAATTCATTAATGATTTGTAAGTTCATTAATTATGCATGAAGTAGATTGAGACCAGTCTTAAAAGCCAAGGTAACAGCGTTTAATTCCAGAGAGTACTAAACGCATACACATATTTCCACAGGTTATAAACTGAAAATGACGTCAGCGTTTTCTAAACGTTCTATTTCACAAGTAGAGGGGCCCTCTAGCTCTCGAGCCTTCGCGTTATCAGCAGGAAGTCGAGGTCAGTCAGTATAAATCAGCATTCTTAGACAGTCTGGAGATGGGCCGTTCCTGCCACCTGGAGATTGTACAAATGTATGAACTAAGGAACAGACCTTCATTGTTACTAAACTCCTGACTACATTATATACAATTGGGAATGGGAGCAAGAGAGAAAATTCATATGTACAGTACATTATAGCATTTGGACTAGTCAGTTCTGATTGGAATGTATACATAATTAGTCATTTCAACCATAATTTCCTCTAACAATCCTCCCTTTGATCAAATATTATACATTCAAATCTACATCTAGTTTACATTATATCATAAAAAATGAAAATATAAACCTACTCATACTAACCTTATTATAAAGGTTTATCAGATTATCATATGAATAGACACATAACCAACATTATTATAAATGTTTATCCGACTCTTCACCCATCATTAATCAAATCTAACCTTAACTCCAACTGTTTTTAAACCTACATCAGAATCATAACTCTTCTTTCAGGATTTTCGTTAATCTTTATTTAAAAAAAAAAGTTTAATCATTGAATCAAATTACAATCTAATTCCCCTTCATCTCAACACGAGTCTCATCAAACATAAATTCCCCACAAATGACAGATCCAGATTCGTCCACTTCCTCTGTAGACATGCCTTCAGTCCTCCACGGGTCAGAACCTGGAATCGACCCATACCGCATCATCTATTGTCATAGATTACTCCAGAGTCCTGGAAATAATAACTTTCATACATACACGCAATCAACCACGTCCGTACAAAACTAACACAGTCACACAGGTGAAGGTAGCCCATAACACAACATTTTTCCATACACACTGTCAACCCAATTTAGTTCGGAGAAGTATCCACCCCAGAGTTTCTGCCAACCCGTGAGCCAGGGTGGTCAAACCAGCTGAGGCTTCGGGCACTGATTCGTCCGGAGCTGTGTTATTTGGGATGTAAGCACAAAAATTGTCCTGATTACCACGGATACTTCTCCCTTTTCAGCCATTAACATATCTAATGCAATTCTATTCTGTCAGGCCTTCTAGCTGGTTGCTTCAGTCTGTTCTACAAAACCTTTAATAACAGCTCTGGTATACCTGTTAAAGCGCTGTTGATTATCATAAATATAATTAATCCAGTCTACGTTCTTGTGCGAGTAGAGCCCCGGAAATGCTTAACTCTAATCCTGCTAGGATCTGATTTCTTGCTTTGACTCATCTGGCACCTCCCCTGGAACCCCAATGTTATCAATGTATACCTTGTCATCAAATGACCCAGATGGAGTGCTTCTCTTTTCCCGTTTAGATAACTTCATGTCCTGATGTCTGAATGAGTGTAAAAGACATCCCCAACGCACATGACCCCACCCAATCTGTGGTTACTAGAATTGTTCCCCCACACAACCACTAGATGTCAGCCCTGGCACTTTACCTTATTGAAATCCCCAGAGTTCAACCAGCCTGTCAAATCAGACATGGTCTCGTCAGTGGTCATATTCTCTGTCCTATTGCAAGTACTACCTTCCCCCACGTATTTCCCATGTGTACCGTACCGGACCAGACAGTAATATTCTCCTCCTGTCACTGTAAAGGGAGGAAGTCTTGATTTAAGGGGAACCTGGGGATATAAATAGTGCAAATCAATACAAACTGTCATTATCTGGCATTCCTGCTTTCATGAACAGCTTTACCATACCGACCCAAACTCCTCTACCCAGAACCGTACTAGGGTGTCGACCAAGACCTGGTCATCTCCCTACCACAACCCTTGATCCTCCTTCATTTCTATTTAAAGGGTTAAGCGTATCTTTATGCCACTCTACTCTACCTTCTTCCACACTGGGTGAGTGGATTCATATAGCCCTCTCTCCCAATGAGCTATGACCTGTGTCCACGATCAATATGGGAACCTGCACCGGTATCTCTTCTATTTTGGAACAAAATACTCACCGTCTAAACCATGGGTCAAATTACCACTCTCCGCATACTCGATTAGTATGTGCTGTATCAGGAATATGTCACCCACGATAAGACAGCTCAGACGAACAGCTTCCATGTGAAGCTCCACCCTCTCCCCTAGAACACATCGCTTAGCAAGAGCCAGACACATCTTCACTTCTATGAACAACAACAGTGAGGAAAGGACAGGTAAGGTATTTTTCATTCGAGAGATGGCCCCCAGAATTCTGTTAATTCCAGTTCTCCTCTCAAACTCTGTTATTGTTCGATAGTGTCAAATGTGCCTTACCCTCCCGCAGTGCGCTATGAATCCGGGTAGCTCTTTCAGCTAGCTGTCACCAGGAGTCCTTGGTATGGTCCCCCCAACAGGCCTATGGGACTGGATTGAGTGACTTCACCTGTAGTTCACCTGTAGTGCATAAAATCTTGGACATACAGGTTTGGTTAACAAACAGTTTGTCATTTATTAGCTAAAAAAAATTCTTTATCAGTTAATTATCCCGTAGGTCACATCCTATTCTAGAACACAATTTACCCATCCCCCCTTTGTTACCTGGCTCTGCCCAGGTAACAACCTTGCCTTATTCTTAAACAATGACTTAGGTAAGATTTAGTATATTATCCTTCTGTTCTGACATTATCATTTAGGAGCGCACTTTCATTTTCCACATGTCCAATTCTCGCTTTTGTCTCCACTCAGTAACTGTTATCTACACATTATGTTATCTTTGCTCGTCCTGGCTCCCCTTCTAAAACTTCCTCTCTGCTCTCCAACCTTCAAGGTCTCTGCAGTGCGGGGGAGGGCTCTTCTGTCTGCCTTTTCCCCTATCTGTCTGTAGCTCTGTTTCTCATGTTTCCAAATTTGAACTACATGTCTCACTGTTTGGCTTTATCTAAAATCATTGATTTTTAGAAAAAACATGTCTATGAGCGGCTTTTCTCTAAAGTCCTTACATTTCCTTAATCAATCTATTTTAATCCTAACAATAATCCTAAATCATCACAGATGTCCTATATTCCTGTTAAATGTAATACTATTTAAAAACGTATAATAATCAATCAAGGTCTAATAAATGCTAACCATATTAAAAATCCTTCCTTCACTAACAAGCCCTCTCCTTCGGGGACCCTCAGTATTCTATCTGACAATAACATTAATTTAATATGTGTTGCAAAGTGTGGAATACCTTATCTACAGTAATTTATCACCCTTAAAAAACTGCAACTTATTTTTCTATGTAATTCCCTGCCTTATTGGCTTAATCTATCTTATCTTCCCCTATTTATTCTCAATGATAAATATGACTTTCTCTCTGTTACAATACCAAATCACTAATAGCCCATTCAAAAAAACTTCACAGCTAATGTTGTAAAACAGAATCCTGAACCACTTTCTCATTTGCGGTACAAACAGTAATTCTAACCCCTCAACCAAAACTCCATTATAACTAATTTACCTTAAAATTAGTAACCCAACTGACCACAATTCATTATACAAATGGCTCTCCCCCGGGGCTGATCAGACCCCAAAAGATAGCCACGATAAGGTCAAAAGGTCATACCATATTAGACATAAAGAACCCTTTATCCTTAAAATAGAAATAGTCACCTGTGTAATTAAAACCCATAAAATAAAAACTCATAAGGTTCCATATGTGAGCGTGCCTCTTTAAAACACCTTTGCACTAAAACAAATAGTTCTAACAATTGTTTTATGTGTATATATTTGCAGACCTTTTTAAATTTGGTCGTTTATGGCTGCTCTCTTCCCCAGGTTATAATCCCAGGAAACATCTAAAATTGAGACCCTTTAAACATCCATTTCCCCAGAAGAACACAACACTCCTGACTAGCATTCACTATGCTAATTCTGATTCAGAAACTCAAAAGTGAACTATAAACTAAACCTAATGATGATTCCCCTATAACTAAAATCATTAATCATAAGTTTTAAACCCTGTCAATGTATATGTTTACTTAAATGAACATGTTACCCTTAGATACGATTAACCCGATACATTTCTCAGTGTAAGAAATCCGTAATTTAATCCCAGATGTCTCCCATGGCTCCTTTAATTTACTTATTTTAGATAACTTCCATCCGTCCCGGAGTAAAGAACCTACTTAAACACGCCAGAACACAATTTTTAAATAAGTTAAATCAAACCCTAAAATTGACCATAACCAGTAAACAAATAAACAAAACACTTTTACCAGCAAAAAACAAACTATACGGAAACTCACTACTATAATGCTTCAGATGGCAAACTTACGTGAGTCTCACGTTTTACATCTGTTAGTTCCTCAAGAAAAAAATCACACTTTCCCCTGTTACGGATGTCTACGTATCAGGGGAAAAGCTCGAATAACCAAATTCAACCTAGCTAATTTCCCGAAACATATGCCGTTATGTTTTTCTATAGAGGTTGCTTTTCAACTTTAAATACTCTAACATGGTTCAACCCAAACCAACGCCACAAACCTTGATGCCTACCTAGGTATCAGCTGATCGTTTTTAGCATTTTTCCTGACTATCCTGGCAACTCTCAAATTACTGTTAAAAATGTATTTTGTAATTTATATCAACTTCTGAAAAGTTACTCGAAACATCGATACACACACTAACAGACATAGGATTTGCTCCGTTATCCCCAGTACCTGGCGACAAAAGTGCCTCGCTAGTGACGTCATCATCAAGCGCTCAACCTGCCAATTCGTAGCGACATCAAATGAATTGTAAATAATTATTGTTCGATTAACCAAACCTAATTTATCACATCTGTTCAAATCCTGAATTATAATTTACCACCCCAACCAACATCTCTAAATTCGCTAATTTTATAAAAACCTTTCGATGGGCATAAATCGTAATTGTCTCTTTGTTATCATTTAGAATCCATTTTGCTCTTAGTAACTGTCTCGTCTTTGACTTAGTATTTTAATTACAACTCTATTCCCAATACGTTATTCACTTGTCTAATTAAAAACTCATACTAGCATTAGTGAGTGTACACCTTTAAAATACCTTGTCTCTGGGAACAGGGAAATCCCCTTAACCCAAACTTTTACTCCTACAACGACACCCAATAATTCTGATAATCCCTTCACATCGTTTGTTTTAAATCTCTTGATGTATCATGTAAATTATTTTTCTATCTTCAAATTGTCGTCCCACAATATTTTTTCCATTGTCATACACTCAAACCACTGTGATTGACGTGCACTGTCCCTTTAAGATAAGACCTTATTTTTCCCCGTAAAGAAAAACATTTTTTTAGGATACTTTAACTTCTAGTTCGAATTCCCAGGCGTTACCTCACCAAAAATCAATACTCGGAAAAACAATCACAACTTTTTACGATTAAACTATTCTTACCTATTTTATAGTCCAAAGCGTTGCACTATATAGCCCATATAGTGCTTGGCACTTCCGTTGCAATCTGTGGCATCTTTACGATACTTCTCCTTTTTTTACATTAAATGTATCTGGAACTTCTGGCGCTTTTGAAAAGTAACTCTAAGCTATAATGCACGCATTTTCCCCTATTCAGATTGCGTTCAGTTTTAAATTATAATCATCAAAGCATAACCAACCTAACTTCTCAACTACCCATACTCTAACATTTAAACGTACCACGTTTTGGGCTAAATACAGTGATGTGTTAGTGACATGCTATTTGACAACGATTAAAATAAACAAAACCTAAATAATAAAATAAAACAGAACAGACTTTTGGCTGATGTTATTTTGTACATAAATGCTTTGGTAGCCTGAGTCTTTATTTTCAGTCGATACATAAATAGCTATAACGTCCGGATAGCCCAAAATTGTATCGTATCTCTCCGTTATCCCCTACATTTAACTTTTAGGTGACTTTCTCTTCTACGATACATTTATTTAAATACGACTCCCATCTCAATACATTATTCCACCAGATCATTTCGGGCAAAATAGCGTTTTACATCGAAATTGTCTCGCCATTATTTTTAATGACTTCTTTTTTCAATTCTATCTAGAACACATAATAAACGTTCATTTCAGATATTTTACAAACACTGGCGACCGTATTTTTCAGGCAAAACATGCAAATAGGTCAATTACAATCTAAAATCCATTTTAGTTAACCGCCTCGGCCGGGATTACAATTAAACCATCTTGTATTTTTCTTTTGACTCCCCTTATCCATTTTTCTCAACATTATTATTATAATTGTCCGTAGTCCCAAAACTTCGACACCGGGAATTCCCAGAAAATCGTCCTAATTACGGATATAGCAAGAAAGGGTTTTATCAGCTTCCATTCGGGTTCTTTGTCTGAGTCAGATTTTGGATGCTTCCCTTCCCCTCTCTTTGTTCTCGTATTACGGTAATCTCCCGCTAATTTTTCAACACTTATTTTGAGGAATTTCGAAACAATTCTAAATCCTTGCCGTTACTAGTAGCTATGGTATCTAATCACTTATCTATGTCTTTCTATATAATTTTAAATTCTATGTGCGTGCAGTTCTATAAATTTGTGATTTACCGTTACTTAGTTACTTTTAGTTATTCTTCTGTCTGCCTATGTGTGTGTTCCTTTAAAAATAATCAGTATGTATTTTCCATCCTGTGAACCGCGTCCATAGAAGACTTTTGATCGGACATCACATTTCACCCATAGGATATTCCATTTGGGATGTCTATTCCACTTTAGACTAAGTTGACCTCTCCTTTCTATTGAATACTTTTGATCGACATCACATTTAATGTCTCAAATCTCACTACTCTAGACTAATCACTTATCTTTTGATATTAATTTCTTTCAGCATTGTACAGGTTCAATTATTCTGTTCGCCTAGAATTACCCTGCCTTCTCACCAAGCCTAATTTATCTTTATTTATGTCTTTTGAAATATTGGCCACCTTATTTGTACGGAACAAGCGTCCTAATTCTCCAATGCGTACTATATCACTCCTTAATAACCTTCTGGCTTGCAAGACCAGGCTTTATTAAGCTCTAGTTTATTTGATGGTAGCGCACCTTACCACAGGTCAATTTCGGACCTGCTTCCTTTCTATCGATTTTGGTTAATACCCCCGGTAGAAACCCATTTTATTTGTTCAGAATATTCAAGCACCTATTATTGATCAAATTCAACTCCTTCATAACATTTTAATCAATAAATATCCTAAATAATGACTCCCAAATTCGAGAATAAAGGCTACTTTACCTGGCTGCCGGCTGGGAAAAGCACTGTTCGTTTGAATCTAGTCACCTTCTCTGTCCTCTATGATAATACGCAGGCCTGTTTTTGAACCTCAATTCAGAGGTCAGGTCTTTAGTAAAACGAGTCAAAAACTCGTCTGTGCACGATTTTCAGCGTACTACCTCCAGATAACAGGGAGGGGTATTTAGATCCGGAATTGAAGGACCAAATTGTTAGTGGAATTTCTAAATTCCTGTATGTTTTATAGCCAAAACCAAATTCGCACTCATTTCTAATTCATTAATGATTTGTAAGTTCAGTAATTATGCATGAAGTAGATTGAGACCAGTCTTAAAAGCCAAGGTAACAGCGTTTAATTCCAGAGAGTACTAAACGCATACACATATTTCCACAGGTTATAAACTGAAAATGACGTCAGCGTTTTCTAAACGTTCTATTTCACAAGTAGAGGGGCCCTCTAGCTCTCGAGCCTTCGCGTTATCAGCAGGAAGTCGAGGTCAGTCAGTATAAATCAGCATTCTTAGACAGTCTGGAGATGGGCCGTTCCTGCCACCTGGAGATTGTACAAATGTATGAACTAAGGAACAGACCTTCATTGTTACTAAATGGAAGCACACAGGCTAGATCTTGAGAGGGAGCTGGAATGCTGTGAAAAAATACATAAACAATCCCTAGACAGCACCTCCTGGAGTCATCTTAAAGCAGCCAAAGCCAAACTGAATTTGGACTACACTCGGGAGATAAAAAAAAAAATTCTTTACTAAACAGAAATACCATGAGTATAGCAATAGGCCCAGTAGATTGTTTGCTTAGCAATTAAAAAATGAGCAGTCAGAGCGTACAATCATGGCTATCCGAACAGCAGAGGACGAGATCACATATGACCCAAAAAAGATCAATTTAACTTTTCATGATTCTTACTGCAAACTATATACCTCTGAGAGAAAACACACGGAGGCAGAACTCCACTCTTTCCTAGAGGGAATCTCGCTACCTAAACTATCAGAGACCGACCAGGAAGATCTCAACTCCCCCTTCACTCCTGAGGAGATCCTGGAGGCAATTACCTCCATGCCACCTAATAAGTCCCCAGGCCCAGATGGATTCCCCAGAGAGTTCTACAAAGCTTTTTGGCCCCAGCTCAGCCCTATCTTCATGCCAATGCTGGAGGATTTTTGCAAAAACGGAGTTCTCCCAGACTCAATGCACACAGCTCGCATTACAGTGTTGCTAAAAAAGGACAAGGACCCCCTATCCTGCTCGTCCTTCCGGCCCATAAGCTTGTTGGATTTCGACTATAAAATAATTACCAAATTGCTCGCCAAAAGACTAAACACTCTTCTTCCCAAAATAATCAAAGCGGACCAAACTGGATTTATTAGAGACAGATACTCTTCTGATAACATTCGCCGTCTTTTTGATATTATTGATCAAGTAAATGCACAAAAGACCCCTGTCCTGCTGGCTTCACTGGATGGTGAGTTGGCGTTTGACAGGATGGAGTGGAGCTTTCTGTTTTCAGTCTTAGAAAAGTTCAATATGGGCCCAAATTGTATTAAATGGATCAAATCACTATACTCTCATCCAAATGCCATGGTAACTACTAATGGACTGAACTCTGACAGATTCCCTCTGGAACGGGGCACAAGACAAGGGTGCTCGCTGTCCCAGCTGCTCTACTTGTTGGGGGCGGAGCCTCTGGCAGAGCTGATAAGGAGCAATCCAAGTATTATGGGCGTCTCTGCAGGTGGCCTGCAACAGAAGATCTCGCTTTACGCAGATGATGTCTTGCTCTACATATCCAACCCTGAGAAATCCCTCCCTCTCATTTTAGACACAATTGCTCAGTATGGCAAGTTTTCAGGTTATAAGATCAATTTTAACAAATCCACTGTCTGCCCTCTCAATATTACACTCACCAGCTCTATGAAGACACTTTGTCCTTTCCAATGGAAAACACAGGGGTTTCAATACCTCGGGATCTTCAAAACACCAGATCTGAATAGCCTTTTTAAGGAAAATTATCTTCCACTCCTGGATCGAATCAAGAACGATCTCCAAACCTGGATCTCCCTCCCAATTAGCTTAGTAGGAAGAATTAATGTAATCCGTATGAACGTCCTCCCTAGACTGAACTACTTATTTCAGATGCTCCCATGCTATCTCCCAGTTTCCTTCTTCAAAACAACTAACCAAAGCATCACCAAATTTATATGGGGCAATAAAAAACCTAGGATCAAGTATTCCACTTTATCAAAACCTGAATCTAAAGGTGGTCTTGCCCTTCCCTCCCTTCAATTGTACTACTGGTCTGCCCAAATCCGCAACATGCTAACATGGATCACAAACAGACAAAAGTCAACGTGGATTCAGATAGAAGCCCAATCCTGTGGTTCATTGCCCTTAAGCTCAATTATATTCATTAATAACTTTAGTGAAGTGGGCAACATAGCCAAAACCTTTGCGATTTACAGCACCCTACTAGCGTGGAGGGACTGTAAGAAATACCTGGGCATTTCCTCCCAAATATGTTCTCACTCGCCTATAGTAGGCAACCCAGACTTGCCAAAAGCCCTAAGGGATGCCAACTTTAATCTTTGGCATACTCTAGGAATCAGGACCTTTTCAGACCTATTTCATCAGAAAACCACTACACTGAAATCCTTTCAAGAGCTCTGCAGTGAATTTGATGTGCCAAGATCCCATTTTTTAAAATATCTTCAAATTAGTAAATTCCTCATTTACCTCCAAGAGGAGGTTTAGAACTCAGTTGAATGAAGTTGAAACCCTTCTTGTCACAGCACAATCCATTAAAGGCAAAATATCTTACATCTATAGACTCCTTTCTGAGAAAGGAAGCTCCTCCTTTACTCCTTTGAAAATAATCTGGGAAAAAGACCTTGGTCTGACTATCAGTGATGAGTTATGGGCGGAGGTTTGCGACAGGGTATACTGTTCCTCTACCAGTGTAAAAATAAAATAATCTAATTACAAATTTTTGTACACATTTTATTATACTCCTTTGAGACTCCATAGAATGAAAACAGATATGTCTCCTAACTGTAAAAGATGTACCTCTGAAAGTGGAACCTATATGCATGTATTTTGGAGCTGTAGGGAGATTGCCAGATTCTGGCAATCTGTACATACTGCGGTACAGAAAATACTAGAGGTACAGTTTGATATGACTCCGTGTATCTATCTTCTTAATGCCCAGCAGGACTTTGTTCTTGATCCTGACAGAGAAAATTTGCTTATGACTATTACATACTTTGCTAAGAAATGTATTCTTCTATTGTGGGCCTCTAATACCCCCCCTACATTTAAAATGTGGATTGACCAGATTGTTGACTTTCTTCCTCTTGAAAAGCTCACTTATGACCTCCACAAGAGACAGCCCATGTTTGATAGACTCTGGTCTCCACTATTCAACTATATTTCAAACTGGACAGAGTGAACGGGGTGACTAGGGAAATGCGCAGATACATGCTGTTTAAGGTACTGTAAAACCTAAAAACGAATTATTGGCTCGTCGTCTCAGCGAATGCTTGAAATAGCTGATAAGAACCTTGATAGTGCTGCTGCAAGTGTTATATGTTTTTATGTGTTTTTATTTTAATTTAGTTTTTGAGTACGTGTGCGTATGTGTGTGTGTGTGTGTGTGTGTGTGTGTGTGTGTGTGTGTGTGTGTGTGTGTGTGTGTGTGTGTGTGTGTGTGTATGTATGTATGTATGTATGTATGTATGTATGTATGTATGTATGTATGTATGTACCAAGGAAAAGATATAGATTAAGAAAAATAAATGCTTTTATTTGACTTTATCATTCATTTTAATTGTATTTTTATTTTTTCAAATGTATTATTATTTTTGACTTTTTTTTTTAAAAGCCTGTCACATATGTGAATGTGGAATGTGTTTTGTTGGTTGATTGAAAAACAAGAAAACTTAGTAAAACTTTAAATTGAAAAAAAAACAACCTGTTTTTGCTTTATCATTTTTTAAATATTGTGTGTAGATTGATGAGGGGAAAAAAACTATTTAATCAATTTTAGAATAAGGCTGTAATGTAACAAAATGTGGAAAAAGTGAAGGGGTCTGAATACTTTCCGAATGTACTGTACGTGTTATTTAATGCTTTCATGGTATGGTGTCATTATAAACAGGTATTTTTAAGAGGGCATTGACTTGCACTTGTACTGTATCAGACATGCATGTGTCCTGTTCTGGACTGTTCAGCAGGAGTGTGGGGTGCTAAGATGTATCTTTAAAATGAACATGTCCATAACAAAGCACTATGTTACTTTCTAGGTGTCCACAAGTTTGCACCTTGCAATAACTGGGAACATGGGCTGGGAACCCTGTGAGGTGAGATGGAAGGCATGTATGGTGAGACTTTGGAATAGTCTGTTGGATATGCAAACTGACAGAATTGCTTGTAAAGTTGTTGAATGTGATCTATCCATAGCAGGAGCCTGGGCAACTGAAATGTCTGATTCTTTTCAACAGTCTGACTGTGAACATCTGTTCGAAATCCAAATTAAGGGAGACATAGATATGATTCAAATGCAACTGTTGATGCAATATGAAAAAAAATGGGCGGATGAGATTATATAAACCCAAAGTGAGAACCTTTTGTTTGGTTAAGGGTGAATTTGTATGTGAGAGATATATTATGTATAACTTACCAAAAGATAGATATGTGCACAGGTAAGATCAGGGATGAAACAGGTCGGTATATTGTGGTGAAATGGAAGAGGAAAGGTTATGTAACTATTGTGACCTCAAGGAAATCTAATTTTTATCATATATTGCATTTCTGCCACGATATATGCTTGCTCTTATTCCAGAAAGCACACCAGATAGACCCTGGCATTATGTGGCTGAGCAATGAGGAGACAGACCACCACATAGACCATGGCATTACGTGGCTGAGCAATGAGGAGACAGACCACCACATAGACCATGGCATTATGTGGCTGAGCAATGAGGAGACAGACCACCACATAGACCATGGCATTATGCGGCTGAGCAATGAGGAGACAGACCACCACATAGACCATGGCATTATGCGGCTGAGCAATGAGGAGACAGACCACCACATAGACCATGGCATTATGCGGCTGAGCAATGAGGAGACAGACCACCACATAGACCATGGCATTATGCGGCTGAGCAATGAGGAGACAGACCACCACATAGACCATGGCATTATGCGGCTGAGCAATGAGGAGACAGACCACCACATAGACCATGGCATTATGCGGCTGAGCAATGAGGAGACAGACCACCACATAGACCATGGCATTATGCGGCTGAGCAATGAGGGAGACAGACCACCACATAGACCATGGCATTATGCGGCTGAGCAATGAGGAGACAGACCACCACATAGACCATGGCATTATGCGGCTGAGCAATGAGGAGACAGACCACCACATAGACCATGGCATTATGCGGCTGAGCAATGAGGAGACAGACCACCACATAGACCATGGCATTATGCGGCTGAGCAATGAGGAGACAGACCACCACATAGACCATGGCATTATGCGGCTGAGCAATGAGGAGACAGACCACCACATAGACCATGGCATTATGCGGCTGAGCAATGAGGAGACAGACCACCACATAGACCATGGCATTATGCGGCTGAGCAATGAGGAGACAGACCACCACATAGACCATGGCATTATGCGGCTGAGCAATGAGGAGACAGACCACCACATAGACCATGGCATTATGCGGCTGAGCAATGAGGAGACAGACCACCACATAGACCATGGCATTATGCGGCTGAGCAATGAGGAGACAGACCACCACATAGACCATGGCATTATGCGGCTGAGCAATGAGGAGACAGACCACCACATAGACCATGGCATTATGCGGCTGAGCAATGAGGGAGACAGACCACCACATAGACCATGGCATTATGCGGCTGAGCAATGAGGAGACAGACCACCACATAGACCATGGCATTATGCGGCTGAGCAATGAGGGAGACAGACCACCACATAGACCATGGCATTATGCGGCTGAGCAATGAGGAGACAGACCACCACATAGACCATGGCATTATGTGGCTGAGCAATGAGGAGACAGACCACCACATAGACCATGGCATTATGCGGCTGAGCAATGAGGAGACAGACCACCACATAGACCATGGCATTATGCGGCTGAGCAATGAGGAGACAGACCACCACATAGACCATGGCATTATGCGGCTGAGCAATGAGGAGACAGACCACCACATAGACCATGGCATTATGCGGCTGAGCAATGAGGAGACAGACCACCACATAGACCATGGCATTATGCGGCTGAGCAATGAGGAGACAGACCACCACATAGACCATGGCATTATGCGGCTGAGCAATGAGGAGACAGACCACCACATAGACCATGGCATTATGCGGCTGAGCAATGAGGAGACAGACCACCACATAGACCATGGCATTATGCGGCTGAGCAATGAGGAGACAGACCACCACATAGACCATGGCATTATGCGGCTGAGCAATGAGGAGACAGACCACCACATAGACCATGGCATTATGCGGCTGAGCATGTTTTTTTTGTCCATTGTTTATTTCCGTTTGTGGAATATTTAGATAAAGCCTGGAATAAAAGAAAAAGGGCTACCTGTGATTAAATTGTTAAAATATTTAGCTTCTATGTGGTAAATGGTACGTGTGTATATAGATTGTGTATAGGCTTGTCTCTCATGGAAGAAGAATGATCACTTAATTACCACAGTGAATTATTGTAATATTTGTTTATGTGTCAATTAATCCCATAAGGGATTGGTGCCAATTGGCGATTTGACACGAAAATAACATGTCATTCAGTCATTCATGTACCCTACTGCCCTTAGATAAAACAGTAGACCTATATGTTTTAATGGTTCATTACCTCTCCTCAATGTGAGTCTGCTTGTCGACATAGACTTCATTTACATACACATGGCATGTAGAACAGGCCAACAAAGCCTCATATGCACCTGAGTATAAACACAGTACCAGGTGGTAACAGAACAGATCACAAGTAGACTATGAAATACAGTCATCTTTCCAAGCAGTATACTAAGACAGAAAAACAATACATTTCAACTTCTTGAGGAACCCATGTCTTTGATCATGGACATGAACGTGGGCTGGATAGAGGATGTTGTCCTCCACATGAGCCTTCACTGGGATTCTCTGTCCTGAGCGGACTATGTAAACAACTTTAACTCTGCAGACACAAGTGGCAGAGAGCAAAACAATTGGACTACAAGAAAAGTATGCTACTTTTGTAGGCAAAAAAAAATATTTCACAAAAAGAGGGCAAATGGTGGCACTCCCAAACAGAAAGCGTATTTCAGTTTCTTTTAACACACACATAGAAAATAGACTAAACATATTTGGCCCAATTTCAAAGACATTCCTTCATTTCAATACCTGGTTATAAAGACTCTGTAATATACTATTTGTACAAATGTTTCAAATTATACAAACTGAAGTATTACAGTTTATCCTATGGTAGTTTCAAGGAGCAGCAATAGCCCAAAAGCCGTCAGATGGCAATATTGAGTCTTTATCTTACCGTCCAAAGACTTTGTATGCAGCCGGCTATACATATGCTCGTATCTGCATGGACTGGTTCATACATAAAACATTCTCCATTCAACATGCAAATAAGGTTTTCATTACTTACCATAGCCACGAAGTCAATTGGATATATCGTAAAAATGAATGAAAACTAAAATGAGCTTTTTGGTCTTAATTTAAGGTCAGGGTTAGGTTAGCAGTGAGTTTTGATTAGGGTTGGGTTTAAAATCAGATTTTAAGAAGATAAATTGTAGAATTACTCAGGGTTTATGACTTTGTGGCTGTGGTAACTAGTGACAAACATGCTAGAAGTGGCTAATGCCTAGGAATGCTAGTCCCAGATGTTGAGTAATGTGTTCAGCCAATCAGGTTGCAGCAGTCTGTTGTTTACGCCCGGCTAACCTAACAAAGCCTGTGTAAAAGAAAACGCCTGAGCGGAGTTCAGAGGGAAATAAAACTACACTACTTGGCCAAAGGTATGTTGACACCTGCTCGTCGAACATCTCATTCCAAAATCATGGGAATTAATATGGAGTTGGTCCCCCCCTTGCTGCTATAACAGCCTCCACTCTTCTGGGAAGGTTTTCCACTAGATGTTGGAACATTGCGGGGGGACTTGCTTCCATTCAGCCACAAGCGCATTAGTGAGGTCGGCCACTGATGTTGGGCGATTAGGCGATTATGTTTGATGGGGTTGAGGTCAGGGGTCTGTGAAGACTGGTCAAGCTCTTCCACACCGATCTCGACAAACATTTCTGTATGGACTTTGTTCACTGGGGTATTGTCATGCTGAAACAGGAAAGGGGATTCACCAAACTGTTGCCACAAGGTTGGAAGCACAGTATTGTCTAGAATGTCATTGTATGCTGTAGCGTTAAGATTCCCCTTCACTGGAACTAAGTGGCCTAGCTCGAACCATGAAAAGCAGCCCCGTACCGTTATTCCTCTTCCATTAAACCTTACAGCTGACACTATGCATTCGGGCAGGTAGAGTTCTTCTGGCATCCACCAAATTCGTCCGTCAGATTGCCAGATGGTGAAGCATGATTCAACACTCCAGAGAACGTATTTCCACTGCTCCAGAGTCCAATGGCGGTGAGCTTTACACCACTCCAGCCAACGCTTGGCATTGCGCGCGTTGATCTTAGGCTTGTGTATGGCTGCTCAGCCATGGAAACCCATTTCATGAAGCTCCCAACGATGTGCTGACGTTGCATACTTTTGTATACATAGTGTAGGTTGAATTAGATGGTTCCATGAAAACCGTATGCATCCGGTTGTTGGCAATTCCACTAAGGGCGACCCCTGGCTCTACTTGGGGCACATCATTAGGAAGCAGCATTAACCACTAGTATGGTGTGGAAAATGGCGTTTCGTAATGAAAAACTCATATTTTCCCTGTTTTTTTCCCGCCGTCTCGTCATTAAATCGAGTTACAAAGGAAATCCACACCTTTACATCCTGAACGGAGAATGTTTTATGTACGAACCGGTCCACGGGGGATACGAGTTTATAGCTAGCTGCATACAACGCCTTTAGACAGTAAGATGAAACAACTCGGCATGCACTCAGGACCTACTTTCAAGTCATTTTGGTCCTTCTAACATTAGAATTCCTGGGAATTCCCCAGGACGGTGAGCATCGGTGGAGGAAGTGCAATGATGCGAAGGTGTAAAAATTGTGCTGTTAAGATCAGAGATTTGTCTCCTGAGTATACAGCTTTGTTCGAGGTGTACATACCTACGTCTCCTGATTACAAACCAATATGACTTATTGGTATTCATGCTCTCTTGAGAACCTTGATGATCTTGAAATGGAGTGGCAGTGGTGAAGGCTCAGAGGTTGAGCCAGTCCAGGATGAAGAAGGCCTACCTGCGGTGACAGGTGTAGTAGAGACTTCCAACATTTGCCCTGAGAATCCTACGAGAGATGAGTTTGGACAGGTAGGAGTGAGACTTTTGGAAAGAGTGGATTCTTGCTATTTGGCCGACCTACACATTGTGTCAGGCTGGGTAAAGGACAAACTGGGAATGGATGCATGTGAACATTTCCAGAAGTGGAATTGTTTTGATTTGTTGTGTATCCGCCGCCCAGAGTAAGTGCACGCTTTGATCAGTGGGGTAGTGTTGAGTGTAAAAGGGGTGATCAGTGGGGTAGTGTTGAGTGTAAAAGGGGTGATCAGTGGGGTAGTGTTGAGTGTAAAAGGGGTGATCAGTGGGGTAGTGTTGAGTGTAAAAGGGGTGATCAGTGGGGTAGTGTTGAGTATAAAAGGGATGATCAGTGGGGTAGTGTTGAGTGTAAAAGGGGTGATCAGTGGGGTAGTGTTGAGTGTAAAAGGGGTGATCAGTGGGGTAGTGTTGAGTATAAAAGGGATGATCAGTGGGGTAGTGTTGAGTGTAAAAGGGGTGATCAGTGGGGTAGTGTTGAGTGTAAAAGGGGTGATCAGTGGGGTAGTGTTGAGTATAAAAGGGATGATCAGTGGGGTAGTGTTGAGTGTAAAAGGGGTGATCAGTGGGGTAGTGTTGAGTGTAAAAGGGGTGATCAGTGGGGTAGTGTTGAGTATAAAAGGGATGATCAGTGGGGTAGTGTTGAGTGTAAAAGGGGTGATCAGTGGGGTAGTGTTGAGTGTAAAAGGGATGATCAGTGGGGTAGTGTTGAGTGTAAAAGGGGTGATCAGTGGGGTAGTGTTGAGTGTAAAAGGGGTGATCAGTGGGGTAGTGTTGAGTATAAAAGGGATGATCAGTGGGGTAGTGTTGAGTGTAAAAGGGGTGATCAGTGGGGTAGTGTTGAGTGTAAAAGGGGTGATCAGTGGGGTAGTGTTGAGTGTAAAAGGGGTGATCAGTGGGGTAGTGTTGAGTGTAAAAGGGGTGATCAGTAGGGTAGTGTTGAGTGTAAAAGGGGTGATCAGTGGGGTAGTGTTGAGTGTAAAAGGGGTGATCAGTGGGGTAGTGTTGAGTATAAAAGGGATGATCAGTGGGGTAGTGTTGAGTGTAAAAGGGGTGATCAGTGGGGTAGTGTTGAGTGTAAAAGGGATGATCAGTGGGGTAGTGTTGAGTGTAAAAGGGGTGATCAGTGGGGTAGTGTTGAGTGTAAAAGGGGTGATCAGTGGGGTAGTGTTGAGTGTAAAAGGGGTGATCAGTGGGGTAGTGTTGAGTGTAAAAGGGATGATCAGTGGGGTAGTGTTGAGTGTAAAAGGGATGATCAGTGGGGTAGTGTTGAGTGTAAAAGGGGTGATCAGTGGGGTAGTGTTGAGTGTAAAAGGGGTGATCAGTGGGGTAGTGTTGAGTGTAAAAGGGGTGATCAGTGGGGTAGTGTTGAGTGTAAAAGGGATGATCAGTGGGGTAGTGTTGAGTGTAAAAGGGATGATCAGTGGGGTAGTGTTGAGTGTAAAAGGGGTGATCAGTGGGGTAGTGTTGAGTGTAAAAGGGGTGATCAGTAGGGTAGTGTTGAGTGTAAAAGGGATGATCAGTGGGGTAGTGTTGAGTGTAAAAGGGATGATCAGTGGGGTAGTGTTGAGTGTAAAAGGGGTGATCAGTGGGGTAGTGTTGAGTGTAAAAGGGATGATCAGTGGGGTAGTGTTGAGTGTAAAAGGGGTGATCAGTGGGGTAGTGTTGAGGGGTGATCAGTGGGGTAGTGTTGAGTGTAAAAGGGGTGATCTGTGTGGCAGCGTTGAGTGTTGAGGTGGATCAAATGAAAAGGAAAATTTGTGATGCCCGCCGTTTGGTGAAACATAGACCCGGTGGCAATGGCGAGACCTAGAATGCCCTGTCTGTCTTGTTGACCTTTGACACAGAGTTTGTTCCTGATAAGGTCAGGTTAGGTTATATTTTCTATTCTGTGTGGACCTATATTACAAACTCGCTTCTGTGCCTTTGGTGCCAAGGACTCGGACACGTTGCAGCAGTTTGTAGAAGGGAGATCCCACGATGTGAGGGGGCATAGTCAGAGGGAGAGTACAGTTGGGATAGAGAAAGCACTGTGTCAACTGTAGGAGTGTACAAAAGCTGAAGAACAACGCACAACCAGGGACTTTCTGCAAGTGCTGGAGTTGTAGGCAAACTCATGGAAAACTGAAAGGAAAACGCTGCACACTGCTGCTCATCCACCCAGGTGATATTTATTTATAACAACGTTTTGACCCGTAGGTCTTCATCCAGCATCCATGTAGCTTGGGATCCGAAGTGCCTTGTGAGAGTGAGAGGTTCAGTTGGAGTGAGCCAGAAAGGTTCCTATGATGAGGCAGTGAAGAGAGTAGAGGATAGTCCAATGGTGAGTGAGTCAACTGGAAGGTTTCCAGTGAGTAGGCCTGAAGAGAGAGAGCCAGAGAGTATACGTTTTAGTAAGGTTGGATTTCTTGCATTTATAGCCATGGTGATCAACTGCACTGCACTGATGGAGCAGAAATCACAGAGATAGATGTGGTAGTTGCAGCAGCAGATAAATATTTGGGCATGAGAGATATTAGTGCAGAAGATCTACAGGGAGGAGGCGAGGGCCCTGGCAGAGTGGTGTCAGGAAAATAACCTCTCCTTCTCCGTCAACCAAACAAAGGAGCTGATTGTGACTTTAGGAAACAGCGGAGGGAGCACACCCCCATCCACATCGACGGGACAGCAGAGGAGAAGGTAAAAAGCTTCAATGTCCTCTGTGTACACATCACTGAATATTTTAAATGGTCCATCACACAGACAGTGTGGTGAAGAAGGCGCAAAAGCACGTCTTCAACCTCAGGAGGCTGAAGAAATTTGGCTAGGACCCTAAGACTCTCATAAACTTCTACAGATGGACCATTGAGAGCATTCTGTTGGGCTGTATCACAGTCTGGTACAGCAAGCAACTACACCGTCCACAACCGCTGGGCTGTCCAGAGGGTGGTGCAGTCAGCCCAACTCACCACCGGGGGCAAACTGCCTGCCCTCCAGGACATCTACAGCACCCGGTGTCACAGTAAGGCCAAGAAGATCATTAAGGACCTCAGCCATCCAAGCCATATCCTGTTCACCCTGCTACTGTCTAGAAGGCAGGGTCAGCATACTGTAGGCGCATCGATGCTGGGACTAAGATACTGAAAAACAGCTTCTATCTTAAGGCCATCAGACTGTTAAATTGTCACCACTAGCCGGCATACACTCAGTACCCTGCCCTGAACTGTCACTGTCACTTGCCAGCTACCACCCTGTACTGATAGAGACTGCTGCCCTACATACATAGTCATGGAACACTGGTCACTTTAATAATGTTTACATACTGTTCATATGTACAGTTGAAGTCGGAAGTTTACATACACTTAGGTTGGAGTCATTAAAACTAGTTTTTCAACAACTCCACAAATTTCTTGTTAACAAACTATTGTTTTGGCAAGTCGATTAGGACATCTACTTTGTGCATGACACAAGTCATTTTACCAACAATTGTTTACAGACAAATTATTTAACTTATCACTCACTGTATCACAATTCCAGTGGGTCAGAAGTTTACATATACTAAGTTAACTGTGCCTTTAAACAGCTTGGAAAATTCCAGAAAATAAGAAGCTTCTGATAGGCGAATTGACATAATTTGCGTCAATTTGAGGTGTACATGTGGATGTATCTCAAGGTCTACCTTCAAACTCAGTGCCTCTTTGCTTGACATCATGGGAAAATCAAAAGAAATTAGCCAAGACCTCAGAACGCAAGTGCGCAAGTATAAACACCATGGGACCACGCCGCCGTCATACCACTCAGGAAGGAGACGCGTTCTGTATTCTAGAGATGAATGTACGTTGGTGCGAAAAGTGCAAATAAATCACAGAACAACAGCAAAGGACCTTGTGAAGATGCTGGAGGAAACAGGCAACAAGTATCTATATCCACAGTAAACGAGTCCTATATCGACATAATCTGAAAGGCCGCTCAGCAAGGAAGAAGCCACTGCTACAAAACCGCCATAAAAAAGCCAGACTACGGTTTGCAACTGCACATGGAGACAAAGATCATACTTTTTGGAGAAATGTCCTCTGGTCTGATGAAACAAAAATATAACTGTTTGGAGGCTTCCTAGCTGAAGAACACCATCCCAACCGTGAAGCATGGGGGTGGCAGCATCATGTTGTGGGGGTGCTTTGCTGCAGGAGGGACTGGTGCACTTCACAAAATGGATGGCATCATGAGGATGGAAAATGATGTGGATATATTGAAGCAACATCTCAAGACATCAGTCAGGAAGTTAAAGCTTGGGCGCAAATGGGTTTTCCAAATGGACAATTACTCCAAGCATACTTCCAAAATTGTGGCAAAATGGCTTAAGGACAACAAAGCCAAGGTATTGGAGTGGCCATCACAAAGCCCTGACCTCAATCCTATAGAAAATATGTGGGCAGAACTGAAAAAGTGTGTGCGAGCAAGGAGGCGTTCAAACCTGACTCAGTTACACCAGCTCTGTCAGGAGGAATGGGACAAAATTCACCCAAACTTATGGAAGGCTACCGGAAACAATTGACCCAAGTTAAACAATTTAAAGGCATTGCTACCAAATAATAATTGAGTGTATGTAAACTTCTGACCCACTGGGAATGTGATGAAATAAATAAATGCTGAAATAAATCATTCTCTCTACTATTATTCTGACATTTCACATTCTTAAAATAAAGTGGTGATCCTAACTGACCTAAGACAAGGAATTTTTACTAGGACTAAATGTCAGGAATTGTGAAAAACTTAGTTTAAATGTATTTGGCTAAGGTGTATGTAAACTTCCAACTTCAACTGTATATACTGTATTCTAGTCAATGCCTATCTTTTTTAACTATTGGTTTACATATCCATAATGTCTATACATCCCATCATATCTACATGTATATTTATATTCCGGACTTAATTTGATTTTGGGTGAATTTGTGTCTTGTATTTTGTATTGTCAGATATTACTTTACCGTTGAAGCTTGGACCGTAAGCACTTTGGTACATCCGCAGTAACATCAGCTAAATATGTGTATGCGACCAATAAAAGAACAAGAAAAATAAGAAAGAAACGATTCAATATCACCATCTGCCGGCCTTTGGGTAGAGCAGCCAGAAGTTGGAAGAGCTCGATGACTTCCACTTCCAATTAGATATGTGTAGGCTTTTTGTCGGGGTTCTGAAAATGTCCATGTTGTATTTCTTTGTCTGCTCAATATTTCCATGCCTGAAAGTATTCACGCATGGAAATGAACATTGTCATGAGTGTGTTCGGGTCACATGTAATTTAATTGAACCTAGGTGAGAAACAATGATGCCAGTTCGAAAAACAATGACCTGAACAAATGATTACATACAATGCCTGTGGAATTACAAAAAGTGTCAGGCTAATTTTCTTTCTGTGTGGTGCTTCAATTGCTTTTGACAACAGAGGGAGCTCTTGCATTGCATTTTAAAGGAGGGCCAACAATAACCTTTCATCATTGTTGTTTGTTATTGAAAGGGAATATGCATGGGAAATATGGGAAATAACTTTCCCTGCATCCCCAACAGCTTATACATTTTATGATAAGCATTACATTGAAAACAGTGAGGGTAAGGTTGAAACTCTTGAAGGCCTACACACCCTTTCATGCTGTAATATGGCTGAGATATTCCCCAGAGCACACACACCACTCTGTCAGGTGTCTCTCTCACACACACTGACAGACAAACTCCCACCTCATTGACACCCACCTAACCCTAACCCTCATTGACTTAATTACCTTCTTTGACTGACACCATACACCATACTGCACTAGTTAAATACTGCCTAGTCAAATAAAGGTTAAATGAAATTAAAATTAAACTAGCAGCTGTACCTGTGTTTGCAGGCTGTTACCTCATGAGAAAGCAGTGGGCTACCACTACATATATGTTATAGAGGCACTAATTAAGATACTATATAATGATGGGATATTGCCAACCTGGACTAACATAGTAAATGTAAATCCTTTTAGTATGATATGTTACGTTTGGTATGGTATGTGGATGTGTGGATATGTGGATATTCATGGATGTCCATCATCCATTTTGTATAATATGTTACAAATTACAATTCATACACTATTTTACGAATTTGCAAAACTTATGATGTGTTACGAATTCCAATTCCTTGTAGCTAACATTGGCTAGGTGGCTAATGCTAAAGTTAGCTAGGTGACTAAATTAGGTGGTTAAATTAAAGGGTTAAGGTTTGGGTTAGGATTAGGATTAGGGGAAGGGTAAGCTAACAAATGGTTGCAAAGTATCTAAAAAGTAGTAAATAGTTGCAAAGTTGATAATTAGCTGAAATGATCAGCTTGTCCGTGATGAAATTAAAACACGCATCCTTCGGGTTGCTAGACCTTCGCGTTATATGCCAACCCTTCCACCCCAACCAGCCATCCTGCTTTTGTTTTTGCCTTAAGTAACCTTCTGTTTTATGTAACCGAACTTAACATATGCTACTAATTTGAGCGTCCCAGATTTACATTTACTATGTTATGTCTAGTCTATGAGACCAGGCTGATATCACTGATAAAGGTATTACCTCAGCAGTTGGACATGTCAATTGTGTAGCTCTGCAGTAAAGATGGAAGCACAGATGGAAATCTTACCACACTTCCCATTATTGTAGCCACGGTTCTTGGCACCTAGAACATCCTTTACCCAGTTGGCCTTGGTCAGTTGTTTGTTATTGTAGGATGTTTGAGGGGCATTAAAAATATATGTAATATCAATGGTTTTTGGTTGTGTTCCTCACTCAACTCTATGCAGATTGACAGCAGTGGTTACAACTCTGAAACAGTAGTTTCCCCTGAGTTGTTGTCAGAAAATCCCACAAAGGCTGAGAGTGAAAGGAATGCAGATGTTTTTTTTATTTAAAGCTCAGTGTGTATCAGATTGACAGACCCTCTGAGGTCAGAGGGCTAGTGGGGGGATTGTGTACAGCAGCTAGTTGTTGGAGCATATGTGAGATGAATGGTGTTATGACTGGGCTCTATTGGGTGAGGAATGGGGAGTGTAAACATTAGCTCTCAGGCTCTCTTCCTCTACAACACAGACAGGAGTCTGAGAGAGAGATAAGAGTGTGAAGATGTACTGTAAAGATGTGTACCTGACAGCTTTGTGCTCCTCTCACTTCCTGTGTCCCCTCCCAGGATCTAAGGGCTACGATGTAATGTCAATCTTGTATCTCTCACTGTTATCATAACAAGCAATGAGTTGGGACTTGTCCACAAGGACCATTGAATCACGGCGTGGTTTGAAAATGTTATTGTTTGGTCTAAGATCTGGGGGGGAACTGTGGAACAATGGGCTAGCCTCAGAGTAACTTACAGGGATGGAACCTCTGATGTGCGTACATTGGGTCTTGGCAATGATACACGATTCCACTACACAAACACTACCAGCAGGGCTGCAGCCTGCAGCCTGATGATTTTCTTTCATGTGGATTTCAACAGTTAGGATTTGGTGATCCTCAGAGGTCAATGGGATGGACCATCTGGTTTCAGTAATCCCCCAAACATTACTGTAACGAAAGCTAAAACATGAGATTCCAGAGAAATTAACCCTGAGGGAACTACACCTCTAGATAATCACCCTAACAGCCGTAAGTGTCACGCCCTGGCCATTGAGAGGTTTTTATTCTCTATTTTGGTTAGGCTAGGGTGTGACTAGGGTGGGCATTCTAGTTTCTTTATTTCTATGTTGGTGTGGTTCCCAATCAGAGTCTATCATTGTCTCTGATTGGGGATCATATATAAGTTGTCCTTTTTCGTTTGGGTTTTGTGGGTAGTTGTTTTCTGGTTAGTGTCTGCACCTGACAGGGCTGTTTCGGTTTTCCCTCTTTGTTATTTTGTTCAAATGTTTAGAGTATTAAATTTATCATGAACACTTACGACGCTGCGTTTTGGTCCCATCATTATGACGAATGTGACAGAAGATCCCACCAAAAATGGACCAAGCAGCATGTTCAAGAGGAGCAGGGATCCTGGGCCCGGGAGAAAAGTGAGTGGAGGACATCCTGGACCTGGGAAGAGGTAATGGCGACAATAAAAGGCGACATGGCTAGCACGGAAGCCCGAGAGGCAGCTCAAAAAAAATAATTGGGGGAGGCACACGGGGTGATTGGCGGAGGTAGAGTTTAGACTTGGGCCAACTCCCCATGCTTACCGTGGGGAGTGTGTGACTGGTCAGGTACCGTGTTATGTAGTGATGCGCACGGTGTCTCCAGTTTGGATTCATAGCCCGGTGGCTCTATTCCAGCTCCCCGCATTTGCCGTGCTAGAGTGGGCATCCAGCCAGGACGGGTTGTGCCGGCTCAGCGCTCCTGGTCTCCAGTAAACCTCCTTGGACCAGGATATCCTGAGCCGGCTCAGCGCACTGTGTCTCCGGTGCATCTGCACAGCCCAGTGCGTCCTGTGCCAGCGCCCCGCATTTGCAGGGCGAAAATAAACATCCAGCCAGGACGGGTTGTGCCAGCTCTACACTCCAGACCTTCAGTGCGCCTCAACAGTCCAGTACGTCCTGTGCCTCCTCCCCGCACTCGCCCTGAGGTGCGTGTCATCAGCCCGGTGCCAACTGTACCAGTCCCATGAATCAGGCCTCCAGTGCGCCTCCACAGTCCATTACGTCCTGTGCCTCCTCCCCGCACTCACCCTGAGGTGCGTGTCATCAGCCCGGTGCCACCTGTACCGGTCACACGCATCAGGCCTCCAGTGAGCCTCCACAGGCAAGAGCTTCCGGCGACAGTTCCCAGTCCAGAGCTTCCAGCGACAGCACCCAGTCCAGAGCTTCCGGCGATGTTTCACAGTCGAGAACCTCCAACGACGGGCCACAGTCCGGAGCCTCCAACGACGGGCCACAGTCCGGAGCCTCCAACGAAGGGCCACAGTCCGGACCCTCCAGCGACAGTCCCCAGTCCGGAGTCGGTCCCCAGTCCGGAGCCGGTCCCCAGTCCGGGGCCGGTCCCCAGACCGGAGCCGGTCCCCAGTCCGGAGGCTCCAGCGACGGTCCCCAGTCCGGGGCTTGCAGAGACGGTCCCCATTCTGGAGCCTCTGGCGATGATCTGCGGCCCGGTTCCTCCAGTGAAGTTCCATGCACCAGGGCCGCCACCAAAGTGGAGGGATCTGCGGGGGGAGGGGGGTCTACGTCCCGCACCAGAGCCGCAGCCGTGAAGGGATGCCCACCGTTTTGCTACACTCCTTTATTCAACGATCGTTATAGTAAGGGAAAGGTGAGCAATATGTAACTTTCTGAGATAACAAGTTGTAAAATGACTGTCTGAATTATATTTGTAGGCCGTGATTCTATCCGTAGTGCAATACGCTGGACAGCTGGCTGTGTGTTTTTTAAAGGTAACTTTCCGATTAAACTGACATATTCACATACACAGCGTTTAAGCTGACATATTCACATACACAGCGTTTAAACTGACATATTCACATACACAGCGTTTAAACTGACATATTCACATACACAGCGTTTAAACTGACATATTCACATACACAGCGTTTAAACTGACATATTCACATACACAGCGTTTAAACTGACATATTCACATACACAGCGTTTAAACTGACATATTCACATACACAGCGTTTAAACTGACATATTCACATACACAGCGTTTAAGCTGGCATATTCACATACACAGCGTTTAAACTGGCATATTCACATACACAGCGTTTAAACTGACATATTCACATACACAGCGTTTACCGTGAACGTAATTTCCACAAATGTGGGAACGTTGCCTTTCAAGGCCGCATTGTCTACAACGCCCGTTCGGATTGAATCGGGTTGAGTATCTGTATGTAGACATTTAATGATGGTTTATTACTATTGCAGTGTAGTATTATCATCAGACAGTGCCAGTAATGTAGTCTGAAATGTTTCTTACTTCAATTTCATTTAAAAAACATGACTTATCCCCGAGGGCCAATTCATTATGGCAGTCTGAAGGAACGACAACAACAAGGCAACATATCACAATGACAATACCACATACAGGGTTGGAAAAGGAAGGTACAGTGCCTTGCGAAAGTATTCGGCCCCCTTGAACTTTGTGACCTTTTGCCACATTTCAGGCTTCAAACATAAAGATATAAAACTTTTTTTTTTTGTGAAGAATCAACAACAAGTGGGACACAATCATGAAGTGGAACGTTAAAAAAGTTTGAAATATCCAATAAATGTCATTCCACTTCATGATAGTGTCCCACTTGTTGTTTATTCTTCACAAAAAAAATACAGTTTTATATCTTTATGTTTGAAGCCTGAAATGTGGCAAAAGGTCGCAAAGTTCAAGGGGGCCGAATACTTTCGCAAGGCACTGTATATTACTGGTAACTTAAGTTTACCAGTAACTACAAGAATTTGGGTTACTTTCAAGTATTTATTTTATTTTATCACATGACATCTTGTGGCCTTTTTGGGTGTTTAAGATTATCACAGATGTCTGTAATTATCTCTGGCCCTCTGTGTGGCCTTATATATGAAATAATAAAATAATATTATATATTTTTTAAATAAGATGATTTTCAAATACATAATAGAATGACAAAACTGTAAAACATTATCCTAAAAATACTGTCAACTTAGTGAATACCTTTGGTGTTTAATATGAGGGTTTCAGCATGAAATATCCTTTATTTTTTATACACTTAAGATTTTTTACTATGAAAATATGTTTGTCTTTTGGCACCAAACTGGTGGCAGTTGTGAAAAAGTCAATAGTTGGAAGAGTTGCAGAGTTAATAGAAAACAATTCCATTGTTGATTTGATTTGATTTGATTTCCATTTTCTCTTGAACCATGTTGTCTATCCACTAGAAACTCATGGACAATATGGACACATATAGAAAAATGTAATACTATATATGAACACATTTTAAAAAAAGTTATTCAAGTATAAATTACCAAAGTTACCACAGATTGCCATAGATTCTGGTAACTTTGCTAAATGACTGGTAGTTTTGCAACTCTAACCACACACAACCATCACTAAAATCATCATAGACCACAGGACAGGACAATACCGGCATACACATTGACAGGTTTAAAAGTCATAATATAATTAATGTCCACAATAAAAGGTCAAAGATCAAGTCCATTACCTGATGATGTATGTCTTTACATGGATACAGCCAGACAGAGGGAGCACCAGGCAGCAACTGCTTTCAAGGAGCCCTGGGGGTCATGACCCTGGGGTGGTGTGTGGTAGAGAGAGGGGCGACTGCTGCACTGAGGCTGCGTTGTTCTCGTTCCCTGCCCAACCACCCTACATCCCTCATAATCCCCCCAACCATCCAGACAACTGCTCCTGACCCCCTCAGCTGTGACAGGCATCACATTCCTCGGACAATTCTGCTGACAGATACATTCGGTCAGTGGCATTCTTTACACCCACCTGGGTCTCTCTATAGTTTAGATTACACCCATAAGGCTCCTCCATAACTCCTGTCAAACTAAATATTTTCTGTACTTTCTGATGTGCTAGCACAGCAGTCATATATATGACAGCCAGGCCTTTGATATCTAGTAAAGTTGCATGTTTGATATTGATGGAGTAGGGGATGCATGCATGCCTCTGTGCCATCCTGAAAAGTTGTACTTTTCCCACAGTTTCACCAGTCTGTGATGCTTGTACACTTGTGGATACCTCCTATGAATACATTTGCTATGTATTCATGTAGGAGTGAGGTTGTTTGCGCTATTAACCTAAACGTGTAGGTGGTGATTATGCGCGTGTGTCTTTTGAACCACTGGCCTACATTCTCTCTAGGCAACAGGCAAGAGGATCTGAGCGGACATCCCACTGTTCTCTCTGACTGCCTGTGAAATGCATTACTATCAGACAGGCCACACACTTCAACCCAAAACAGCAAAGAATACACATCAGAGGGGCAATTTCATCTCCAACTCATCCATTTGGGCCCACTCTCCCGACACACCTACTGCAGAGACTGGTTGGGGGCCATGCTAAGAGAGGTTGGAACCAGTGCTCTGGTCAAGGATAAACAGTCTTTTGTAAACTTCTGGATTACTGCAACTCGCTGCTGGCTGGGCTCCCTGCCTGTGCCATTAAACCCCTACAACTCATCCAGAACGCCGCAGCCCGTCTGGTGTTCAACCTTCCCAAGTTCTCCCACGTCACCCCGCTCCTCCGCTCTCTCCACTGGCTTCCAGTTGAAGCTCGCATCCGCTACAAGACCATGGTGCTTGCCTACGGAGCTGTGAGGGGAACGGCACCTCAGTACCTCCAGGCTCTGATCAGGCCCTACACCCAAACAAGGGCACTGCGTTCATCCACCTCTGGCCTGCTCGCCTCCCTACCACTGAGGAAGTACAGTTCCCGCTCAGCCCAGTCAAAACTGTTCGCTGCTCTGGCCCCCAATGGTGGAACAAACTCCCTCACGACGCCAGGACAGCGGAGTCAATCACCACCTTCCGGAGACACCTGAAACCCCACCTCTTTAAGGAATACCTAGGATAGGATAAGTAATCCTTCTCACCCCCCTTTAAGATTTAGATGCACTATTGTAAAGTGACTGTTCCACTGGATGTCATAAGGTGAATGCACCAATTTGTAAGTCGCTCTGGATAAGAGCGTCTGCTAAATTACTTAAATGTAAATGTAAATGTAACAGTATATATGTTAACGGGCAGTATAGTTGCCATCACATGTCTGTCAGGATTGGGCATCAGTGTGTGAAACATGTGGATGGTAGATGATGGGTAACAGAACTGCCTGCTTCACAGCAGCCTCTCTCTCTCTCTCTCTCTCTCTCTCTCTCTCTCTCTCTCTCTCTCTCTCTCTCTCTCTCTCTCTCTCTCTCTCTCTCTCTCTCTCTCTCCCCCGCCCTCCTGGTGATGAGTGTCCCATGATGGGAAATCTGCACACACACACACACATACACCTACACCTACACACACACACACACACACACACACACACACACACACACACACACACACACACACACACACACACACAAGCTCTCATGGACACATGCACCCACACAGAACACACCTCCATAAAGCATCAGCCCACTCATCCTAAATTCAGCGGCTTGCTGCCAGGAGGCTGCCCATGTGTCCTCACATTCCTCTCTGCTGTAAGCAGATTGGTGTTTACCCTCCGTCTCCTGAACATGAGGACATTCTATAGACAGTCAGCAGCCCCACTCCACTCATAAGCCCTGACTTTGGTCCCTCCTACTACCTGTCTGGCTGTCCGTTACCTGTCTGACTGGCCCTCCACTTCAATGGAAGAATCAGCTGACGCGAGGGGTGTAGTCAGGGTATAAGAGTAACGGTATGCATTCAGCACATTCTTCACTCTTGCCTACTTTAGGTTACTTTAGGTTATCATTCACTCAATGCATACTGTTTGCAATGCTAAGGATTACATGGCTTTAGTAGTCTTCCTCCAAGTTTGGGTTATTGACATGACATGACTAAAGGTATGTTCGACAGGAATGTGACCTTAACCTCTCTCTCTCTCTCTCTCTCTCTCTCTCTCTCTCTCTCTCTCTCTCTCAATTCAATTCAATTCAATTCAATTCAAGGGCTTTATCGGCATGGGAAACATGTGTTAACATTGCCAAAGTGAGGTAGATAATATATAAAGTGAATATATAAAGTGAAAAACAATCCAAATTAACAGTAAACATTACACATACAGAAGTTTCAAAACAATACAGACATCACAAATGTCATATTATATATATATATATACAGTGTTTTAACAATGTACAAATGGTTAAAGGACACAAGATAAAATAAATAAGCATAAATATGGGTTATATTTACAATGGTGTTTGTTCTTCACTGGTTGCCCTTTTCTCGTGGCAACAGGTCACAAATCTTGCTGCTGTGATGGCACACTGTGGAATTTCACCCAGTAGATATGGGAGTTTTTCAAAATTGGATTTGTTTTCGAATTATTTGTGGATCTGTGTAATCTGAGGGAAATATGTCTCTCTAATATGGTCATACATTGGGCAGGAGGTTAGAAAGTGCAGCTCAGTTTCCACCTCGTTTTGTGGGCAGTGAGCACATAGCCTGTCTTCTCTTGAGAGCCATGTCTGCCTACGGCGGCCTTTCTCAATAGCAAGGCTATGCTCACTGAGTCTGTACATAGTCAAAGCTTTCCTTAATTTTGGGTCAGTCACAGTGGTCAGGTATTCCGTCGCTGTGTACTCTCTGTGTAGGGCCAAATAGCATTCTAGTTTGCTCTGTTTTTTTGTTCATTCTTTCCAATGTGTCAAGTAATTATCTTTTTGTTTTCTCATGATTTGGTTGGGTCTAATTGTGCTGCTGTCCTGGGGCTTTGTGGGGTGTGTTTGTGTTTGTGAACAGAGCCCCAGGACCAGCTTGCTTCGGGGACTCTTCTCCAGGTTCATCTCTCTGTAGGTAATGGCTTTGTTATGGAAGGTTTCGGAATCGCTTCCTTTTAGGTGGTTATAGAATTTAACGGCTCTTTTCTGGATTTTGATAATTAGTGGGTATGGGGCCTAATTCTGATCTGCATGCATTATTTGGTGTTCTACGTTGTACACGGAGGATATTTTTTGCAGAATTCTGCGTGCAGGGTCTCAATTTGGTGTTTGTCCCATTTTGTGAAGTCTTGGTTGGTGAGCGGACCCCAGACCTCACAACCATAAAGGGCAATGGGCTCTATGACTGATTCAAGTATTTTTAGCCAAATCCTAATTGGTATGTTGAAGTTTATGTTCCTTTTGATGGCATAAAATGCCCTTCTTGCCTTGTCTCTCAGATCGTTCACAGCTTTGTGGAAGTTACCTGTGGCGCTAATCTCTCTCTCTCTCGCACACGCACACACACTTTCTGAGGGGTGGGGGGGTATGCCTTATGATTAACGAGACATGTTGTGATCATAACAATATACAGTGCCACTGACACGTCCCGCTACCAAAACCTGCGGACTCTCCTTCACTGCAAGCGACGTGAGTAAAACATTTATACGTGTTAACCCTCGCAAGGCTGCAGGCCCAGACGACATCCCCAGCCGTGTCCTCAGAGCATGCGCAGACCAGCTAGCTGGTGTGTTTACAGACATATTCAATGAATCCTTATCCCAGTCTGCTGTTCCCACATGCTTCAAGAGGGCCACCATTGTTCCTGTTCCCAAGAAAGCTAAGGTAACTGAGCTAAACGACTACTGCCCCGTAGCAATCACTTCCGTCATCATGAAGTGCTTTGAGAGACTAGCCAAGGACCATATCACCTCCACCCTACCTGACACCCTAGACCCACTCCAATTTGCTTACCGCCCAAATAGGTCCACAGACGAAGCAATCGCAACCACACTGCACACTGCCCTAACCCATCTGGACAAGAGGAATACCTATGTGAGAATGCTGTTCATCGACTACAGCTCAGCATTTACACCATAGTACCCTCCAAACTCATCATCAAGCTCGAGACCCTGGGTCTCGACCCCGCCCTGTGCAACTGGGTACTGGACTCCCTGACGGGCCGCCCCCAGGTGGTGAGGGTAGGTAACAACATCTCCAACCCGCTGATCCTCAACACCGGGGCCCCACAAGGGTGCGTTCTGAGCTCTGTCCTGTACTCCCTGTTCACCCACGACAAGTTTGCGGACGACACTAGAGTGGTAGGCTTGATTACCTACAACGACAAGACGGCCTACAGGGAGGAGGTGAGGGCCCAATAACCTCACACTCAACGTCAACAAAACAAAGGAGATGATTGTGGACTGCTCCGCCCGCAACCTTAAGGCTCTCCAGAGGGTAGTGATGTCTGTACAACGCATCACCGGGGGCAAACTACCTGCCCTCCAGGACACATACACCACCCGATGTCACAGGAAGGCCATAACGATCATCAAGGACAACAACCTGCCTGTTCACCCCGCTATCATCCAGAAGGCGAGGTCAGTACAGGTGCATCAAAGCAGGGACCGAGAGACTGAAAAACAGCTTCTATCTCAAGGCCATCAGACTGTTAAACAGCCACCACTAACATTGAGTGGCTGCTGCCAACATATTGACTCAACTCCAGCTCACTTTAATAATGGAAATGGATGGAAATTGATGTAAAAAATGTATCACTAGCCACTTTAAACAATGCCACTTAATATAATGTTTACATACCCTACATTACTCATCTCATAAGTACAGTGCCTTGCGAAAGTATTCTGCCCCCTTGAACTTTGCGACCTTTTGCCACATTTCAGGCTTCAAACATAAAGATATAAAACTGTATTTTTTTGTGAAGAATCAACAACAAGTGGGACACAATCATGAAGTGGAATGACATTTATTGGATATTTCAAACTTTTTTAACAAATCAAAAACTGAAAAATTGGGCGTGCAAAATTATTCAGCCCCTTTACTTTCAGTGCAGCAAACTCTCTCCAGAAGTTCAGTGAGGATCTCTGAATGATCCAATGTTGACCTAAATGACTAATGATGATAAATACAATCCACCTGTGTGTAATCAAGTCTCCGTATAAAATGCACCTGCACTGTGATAGTCTCAGAGGTCCATTAAAAGCGCAGAGAGCATCATGAAGAACAAGGAACACACCAGGCAGGTCCGAGATACAGTTGTGAAGAAGTTTAAAGTCGGATTGTGATACAAAAAGATTTCCCAAGCTTTAAACATCCCAAGGAGCACTGTGCAAGCGATAATATTGAAATGGAAGGAGTATCAGACCACTGCAAATCTACCAAGACCTGGCAGTCCCTCTAAACTTTCAGCTCATACAAGGAGAAGACTGATCAGAGATGCAGCCAAGAGGCCCATGATCACTCTGGATGAACTGCAGAGATCTACAGTTGAGGTGGGAGACTCTGTCCATAGGACAGCAATCAGTCGTATATTGCACAAATCTGGCCTTTATGGAAGAGTGGCAAGAAGAAAGCCATTTCTTAAAGATATCCATAACAAGTGTTGTTTAAAGTTTGCCACAAGCCACCTGGGAGACACACCAAACATGTGGAAGAAGGTGCTCTGGTCAGATGAAACCAAAATTGAACTTTTTGGCAACAATGCAAAATGTTATGTTTGGCGTAAAAGCAACACAGCTCATCACCCTGAACACACCATCCCCACTGTCAAACATGGTGGTGGTAGCATCATGGTTTGGGCCTGCTTTTCTTCAGCAGGGACAGGGAAGATGGTTAAAATTGATGGGAAGATGGATGGAGCCAAATACAGGACCATTCTGGAAGAAAACCTGATGGAGTCTGCAAAAGACCTGAGACTGGGACGAAGATTTGTCTTCCAACAAGACAATGATCCAAAACATAAAGCAAAATCTACAATGGAATGGTTCAAAAATAAACATATCCAGGTGTTAGAATGGCCAAGTCAAAGTCCAGACCTGAATCCAATCGAGAATCTGTGGAAAGAACTGAAAACTGCTGTTCACAAATGCTCTCCATCCAACCTCACTGAGCTCGAGCTGTTTTGCAAGGAGGAATGGGAAAAAATGTCAGTCTCTCGATGTGCAAAACTGATAGAGACATACCCCAAGCGACTTACAGCTGTAATCGCAGCAAAAGGTGGTGCTACAAAGTATTAACTTAAGGGGCTGAATAATTTTGCATGCCCAATTTTTCAGTTTTTGATTTGTTAAAAAGTTTGAAATATCCAATAAATGTCGTTCCACTTCATGATTGTGTCCCACTTGTTGTTGATTCTTCACAAAAAATAGTTTTATATCTTTATGTTTGAAGCCTGAAATGTGGCAAAAGGTCGCAAAGTTCAAGGGGGCCGAATACTTTCGCAAGGCACTGTATATGTATATACTGTACTCTCTATCATCTACTGTATCTTTATGTAATACATGTATCACTAGCCACTTTAAACTATGCCACTTTGTTTACATACCCTGCATTACTCATGTCATATGTACACTGCTCAAAAGAATAAAGGGAACACTAAAATAACACATCCTAAATCTGAATGAATTAAATATTCTTATTAAATACTTTTTTCTTTACATAATTGAATGTGCTGACAACAAAATCACACAAACTATCAATAGAAATCAAATTTATCAACCCATGGAGGTCTGGATTTGGAGTCACACTCAAAATTAAAGTGGAAAACCACACTACAGGCTGATCCAACTTTGATGTAATGTTCTTAAAACAAGTCAAAATTAGGCTCAGTAGTGTGTGTGGCCTCTACGTGCCTGTATGAGCTTTCTACAACGCCTGGGCATGCTCCTGGTGAAGTGGCGGATGGTCTCCTGAGGGATCTCCTCCCAGACCTGGACTAAAGCATCCGCCAAGTCCTGGACAGTCTGTGGTGCAACGTGGCGTTGGGAGATGGAGCGAGACATGATGTCCCAGATGTGCTCAATTGGATTCAGGTCTGGGGAACGGGCGGGCCAGTCCATAGCATCAATGCCTTCCTCTTGCCTTCCTCTTCCTCATGCTAGACATGAGGTCTAGCATTGTCTTGCAATAGGAGGAACCCAGGGCCAACCGCACCAGCATATGGTCTCACAAGGGGTCTGAGGATCTCATCTCGGTACCTAATGGCAGTCAGGCTACCTCTGGCGAGCACATGGAGGGCTGTACGGCCCCCCAAAGAAATGCCACCCCACACCATGACTGACCCACCGCCAAACCGGTCATGCTGGAGGATGTTGCAGGCAGCAGAACGTTCTCCACGGCATCTCCAGACTCCGTCACGTCTGTCATGTGCTCAGTGTGAACCTGCTTTCATCTGTGAAGAGCACAAGGCGCCAGTGGCGAATTTGCCAATCTTGGTGTTCTCTGGCAAATGCCAAACGTCCTGCACGGTGTCGGGTTGTAAGCACAACCCCCACCTGTGGACGTCGGGACCTCATACCACCCTCATGGAGTCTGTTTCTGACCGTTTGAGCAGACACATGCACATTTGTGGCCTGCTGGAGGTCATTTTGCAGGGCTCTGGCAGTGCTCCTCCTGCTCCTCCTTGCACAAAGGCGGAGGTAGCGGTCCTGCTGCTGGGTTGTTGCACTCCTACGGCCTCCTCCACGTCTCCTGATGTACTGGCCTGTCTCCTGGTAGCGCCTCCATGCTCTGGACACTACGCTGACAGACACAGCAAACCTTGCCACAGCTCGCATTGATGTTCGATCCTGGATGAGCTGCACTACCTGAGCCACTTGTGTGGGTTGTAGACTCCGTCTCATGCTACCACTAGAGTGAAAGCACCGCCAGCATTCAAAAGTGACCAAAACATCAGCCAGGAAGCATAGGAACTGAGAAGTGGTCTGGTCACCACCTGCAGAACCACTCCTTTATTTGGGGTGTCTTGCTAAATGCCTATAATTTCCACCTGTTGTCTATTCCATTTGCACAACAGCATGTGAAATGTATTGTCAATCAGTGTTGCTTCCTAAGTGGACAGTTTGATTTCACAGAAGTGTGATTGACTTGGAGTTACATTGTGTTGTTTAAGTGTTCCCTTTATTTTTTGGAGCAGTGTATATACTGTACTCGATACCATCTACTGCATCTTGCCTATGCCGTTCTATACCATCACTCATTCATATATCTTTATGTACATATTCTTTATCCCTTTACACCTGTGTGTATAAGGTAGTAGCTGTGGAATTGTTAGGTTAGATTACTCGTTGGTTATTACTGCATTGTTGGAACTAGAAGCACAGGCATTTCGCTACCCTCGCATGGTTAGCAGATGTTATGTGACAAATAACATTTTATTTGATTTGACACGCACACACACACAAATGCAAACAGTACTGCTTGCAAATGGCATTCACACTTAAGAAATGTTATTTGTCCACACAGGATCGCACACCCATCACTTTGACACTATAAGCTCAGTAAGCATTCATGACAAAAAACAAACAGGTCACAACAAGTGTGCATATTGTTTACAGGGTTACTCAATTTTCTCTAGAACCAGAGCTACAGTACATTACCAACTGCCCTTGACAGAGGGCGAACCGCCTCTGCCACTCCAAGCCAACTCATTTAAAACAGGTTTCTCAATGTGACACCACTTTCAGTTGTGTATATGTGTGGGAAAATGTCACTCTAGCTCATACAAATGAGCAGAGACGCTCAAGCTATGAAGAAATGTTTTTCCTCCTATTAAAGTCCCAGCTTATCATGGCCACCCTAACTTTGTCTCTGGGCCAAGAATAGCAGCAATGAAAGAGTATTATCTCTTATTTTTTCCTTTGATTGTGTCAATGCCTTCCAGCTGTGAAACTGTCTGGCAAAGAAGTGGATGTGTTTTCAGCTATCATTTTGTGATAAGGTGCGTGTAGGTGGTAGGTGTGGGAGTCAGGCGCAGGAGAGCAGGGATGTCTGAGAAGAGTGTTTTAATAAGACAGTCCACCAACACAGGAATGGCACAGTCGAAAAGGACTATGCACTCGTAACAGAGAACCTGCTCAAACGCACGGAGGAACAATACACAGTTCCGACACTATATACACTTGTGTAACCGTAAAAACAAATCATCTGTAAATACAACCGAGCACATCACATAAAAAGACTAATCCCGTACAGATTTAGGCAGGCAACAGGTTACCCTTATACACACAGAAATTAACGCAAATGAAACCAGGTGTGAAAAAAGAACCAAAGACAAAACCAACAGAAAAGGAAAAAGGGATCGGTGGTGGCTAGTAGACCGGCGACGCCAAGCGCCGCCCTAACAGAGAGAGGGGTTACCTTCGGTAGAAGTTGTGACAGATTTTCATTTTGGTAAAGTAAACGATATGATTAATCACACATACTGGCCAAGGTGTCACAGATGAAGCAGTGAGTCAAAGAGATGTTGCCATTATCTGTAATTTGATCTTGTTTCTCAGCTTACCTCAAACAGATTTACAGGCTTATGTATTGATCTACCACTATGCTCTATTTATTTTCCTTCTCATTCTTTCTGTAACAACAAGGAAGGTAAACACAATGTTCAGTTGAAGGAGAGAGAGTCCGGAACAAAGATGTACCAGTTAAACCTCTCCACCAGTTAAACCTCTGCATCAGTTAAACCTGTACAGGAATGACGTCTCCACTCTTCACTTCATGATGTTTCCACTTGGCTACCAGCCTTCCACAGTTCAGCTAATAGCTGTGTCAGCTCCCTGGGGATGTTACGGTAACTGCCTGGCCTGGCTCTATGCCTTTTGGACAGTGCACTTCTACATAGCTGTAGCGGCACATCCTCTGAGTGTGTGCCAGACGTGGAGCAGCAGATCAGAGCGAGGCCCTCTCTGTCCACAGGGACTCTTTACTGAGCCAGGGGGAAGATTTACAGGTGCAAGGGTTCTGAGGGATGCACACTACAGTGAATGTCTTCACTGTGCTGAAAACATGTGTTGAGTGATATTGGGTGAAAGAGAGATGTGAGGCATTTCACAACCCTCCCATGGGATCTAAAGGGCAAACCATACACACACGCAGACACACACACACAAATCAGTGATACAGTAGGCCTTAATGCTGTGGTGTTAGAAATAGGTCAAGATGTTATTTCTGTACCCAATTTTATGTGATTTATTAATCCATCACATCTTGGAAACGTCCAACAATTTGACTATAAAATGATTGGTAAAATGATGAACATCTCAAGTCCTACTGTACTTCCTATTGATTTTATTTATAAATGTCATACCGGTCCAAACCTGAAATCAATAATAATAATAATAATTTATTACAGTTCTGTAGCGCTTTTCATAGAATCTCAAGGCGCCTCAAGATCAAAAAAACAAACAAGCAATTTATCAAGACAGCTCAACAAATTGAGGCCAAGTGTTTGGATGGTAGATGATGGTGATGGAGTCTGCTGATGATCTTGTAGAGGGCAAGGAATTGGCAGCCAGATGAAACCAAAAAAATTGCGCTGTCATCACTAAGCAGATGCATATGTAACATGGGAAACATACTGACTGCCCCACCCACCCAAGAGTTCTGGTCCTGGAGTAGAATTTACCCAGGACCACTATGCTGTCTAAAAGCAATGCTACGAATCAAGACCTGTTCCATTTCATCTGGGTTGAATCCACACAGCCAGAGAAAAGCTCTCAGCCTTGAGCCTTCTGCCCTGGCTCGATGTGCTTGGCAGGAAGGCAGAAATCACACGATACCAAAATCCCCCACACACCGCATGAATTATGTGAGCATTCTTTCTCTTGCTTTAAAAGGCCAGCTTTGTAAAATTGATTTATTTTGTCTTCTAATCTTGACTTCCTTTCTTTACCAGAAGAATCATGTGCCAGAAATAAAGTTCTGTAATACCACTGTATGGGAAAAGGAAAGTAACACAGGCTTCCAGTTCAGATAAACCAAGGTGGTTTGAAGTTTGAGTGGCAATATATCCTCTTTGTCCATTTGAAATATATTATTTCAGTGCTTCAACCACAGTAGAGTGACATTTGACGGATGTTTCAATTCCAGGGATCTATACAGACGTTCACCCCATTTTACTCTGAGCTCTTAAGGAAGGATTACTCAAACATTATGATTTCCAAGGATGAGGTTAACAGCTTTGTGTGAGTGTGTTCGTTTGCTCCTGAACAGGTGGTAGGTAGCCTACCGGTTAAGAGCATTGGGCAAGTAACCGAAAGGTTGTTTTATCAAATGCCTGAGCCGACTAGGTAAAAAATCTGTCAATGTGTCCATGAGCAAGGCACTTAACCCTAATTGCTCCTGTAAATCACTCTGTAGAAGAGCATCTGTTAAATGACTAGCGTGTGTGCATGCATGTTTTTGAGTGCACTTCAACATTTGTTTGTTTGCGTTTGTGTATACGCACACATGTCTGTTCAGTGCGAGTGCACTACTATGTGAGGCAACTCCCTCTGATTAGAGGGTGGCATTCTGCCTGCAGAGTTTCCCTTAGATCAATTCACCCTGTAATTTTCCTCCACAACCCGTGCTCTCAATGAGGAGAGAGGGTGCGTGACCTCCTACCTACACACGGCCACAGGAGGTGGAGTTCCCCATTCACACACCCCTGCAGTTTAGGCCTCACTGACCCCTGCAGTACTCTACATTATAGTAAACAGGAGCTTCTAAAGCTCCAGCCTCTTGCTCTTTTGTACTGGAGCTAAAACTGTATGTCCATTGTCCTCCATATGATACAGTATATACTATTTATACGGAAGTCGTCAGTTGAGATGAACTGATGACATTTATACAGGGTTAAAGCTGTCTTGTGTGGATTTAGGCTTCCTTCCCTAAATCTCTCTGAGCTGGAGAAGACACATAAAAGGGCAAGGTAGTCTATTTCCCTTGCTCCCCCTGTCTCTCATACTCTCTCACTTTCTCTCCCACTCATTTGGTTTCAGTCTCTCTCTCTCTCTGTCTCTCTCTCTCTCTCTCTCTCTCTCTCTCTCTCTCTCTCTCTCTGTCTCTCTCTGTCTCTCTCTGTCTCTCTCTCTCTGTCTCTCTCTCTCTCTCTCTCTCTCTCTCTCTCTCTCTCTCTCTCTCTCTCTCTCTCTCTCTCTCTCTCTCTCTCTCTCTCTCTCTCTCTCTCTCTCTCTCTCCACCAGCCTGACTTTTTGAAATGCTTCTAACTGAGGCACTGGTTTAGTTTCCCTGGCTCTCTCTCCTCTGTTGCACACTTACACTGCACTCACCCACATCCAAGTCCTTCTAAAGACGTCAAAGAGTCTAAAACCATCCAGAAAGACAGAGGCACTGAAGCAGGCACAACCGCAAAACAAACAAAGGGCTCCTTGACCAGGCCATGGCCTCTCTCTGAGGGATGGGAAACCTAGTGCCTCAGAAGGAAAAAAAAAGGAACATTCCCCACGCAGACAAATACAATGGATTCTGTTGTTCTGAAAGTTTGAGGTTCAGGACCATTAAGTTTAAGGAGAGCTACAACAATACTGGAGGTGGATTAGAGGCTGTACTTCAGAGCAGAACAATGGATGGCAAACAGTGCTGTGGTCCTGCTGTCTGCAGTTTGCAATCAGATGGATCTGGACCTGGATCTGAATCCAGGGTTCTAATCTTCTCATAGGGAGGGAATGGGGAACCACACAGTCAGAGCAGTGTTCAGTTTGCAGTGTTGGGGGCCAAGACAGACTCCATGCAAAACAGGCACAATGCGTTTGGCAGGTACTGTACGTCTGAACTATGAGGGAGAGAAGTTAATGTGACGAAGACAGCTCTCCGTGTGCTTTAGATGATAATAATCTAGAGCAAAACCATTCCAATGACCTTGATGTACAGATTAGGCCTGGCTTCAATTAGCATTAACCTCTCATCTGACACCAAACCTTGCCACTATAATTCATGGCAAGCTTATCGTTATAGGAAAGTAAGATCACCTGACAGATGGGACTCACACAGGGCACAATACAGTGGGGCAAAAAAGTATTTAGTCAGCCACCAATTGTGCAAGGTCTCCCACTTAAAAAGATGAGAGAGGCCTGTAATTTTCATCATAGGTACACTTCAACTATGACAGACAAAATTAGAAAAATAAATCCAGAAAATCACATTGTAGGATTTTTAATGAATTTATTTGCAAATTATGGTGGAAAATAAGTATTTGATCAATAACAAAAGTTCATCTCAATACTTTGTTATATACCCTTTGTTGGCAATGACAGAGGTCAAACGTTTTCTGTAAGTCTTCACAAGGTTTTCACACACTGTTGCTGGTATTTTGGCCCATTCCTCCATGCAGATCTCCTCCAGAGCAGTGATGTTTTGGGGCTGTTGCTGGGCAACACGGACTTTCAACTCCCTCCAAAGATGTTCTATGGGGTTGAGATCTGGAGACTGGCTATGCCACTCCAGGACCTTGAAATGCTTCTTACAAAGCCACTCCTCCGTTGCCCGGGCGGTGTGTTTGGGATCATTGTCATGCTGAAAGACCCAGCCACGTTTCATCTTCAATGCCCTTGCTGATGGAAGGAGTTTTTCACTCAAAATCTCACGGTACATGGCCCCATTCATTCTTTTCTTTACACGGATCAGTGGTGCTGGTCCCTTTGCAGAAAAACAGCCCCAAAGCATGATGTTTCCACCCCCATATTTCACAGTAGATATGGTGTTCTTTGGATACAACTCAGCATTCTTTGTCCTCCAAACACAACGAGTTGAGTTTTTACCAAAAAGTTATATTTTGGTTTCATCTGACCATATGACATTCTCCCAATCTTCTTCTGGATCATCCAAATGCTCTCTAGCAAACTTCAGACGGGCCTGGACATGTACTGGCTTAAGCAGGGGGACACGTCTGGCACTGCAGGATTTGAGTCCCTGGCGGCGTAGTGTGTTACTAATGGTAGGCTTTGTTACTTTGGTCCCAGCTCTCTGCAGGTCATTCACTAGGTCCCCCTATATGGTTCTGGGATTTTTGCTCACCGTTCTTGTGATATTTTTGACTCCACGGGGTGAGATCTTGCGTGGAGCCCCAGATCGAGGGAGATTATCAGTGGTCTTGTATGTCTTCCATTTCCTAATATTTGCTCCCACAGTTGATTTCTTCAAACCAAGCTGCTTACCTATTGCAGATTCAGTCTTTCCAGCCTGGTGCAGGTCTACAAATTTGTTTCTGGTGTCCTTTGACAGCTCTGGTCTTGGCCATAGTGGAGTTTGGAGTTGGAATAGGGTCCAGTATGCAGCTTGAAGGTTTAGAGGCCATAATTATTTTCATCATTGTGTCAAGAGATATAGTACTAAAACACTTGAGTGTCTCTTTTGATCCTAGGTCCTGGCAGAGTTGTGCAGACTCAGGACAACTGAGCTTTGAAGGAATACGCAGATTTAAAGAGGAGTCCGTAATTTGCTTTCTAATAATCATGTTCTTTTCCTCAACAAAGTTCATGAATTTATTACTGCTGAAGTGAAAGCCATCCTCACTTGGGGAATGCTGCTTTTTAGTTAGTTTTGCGACAGTATCAAAAATACATTTCGGATTGTTCTTATTTTCCTCAATTACGTTGGAAAAATAGGATGATGGAGTAGCAGCAAGGGCTCTTCGATACTGCACGGTACTGTCTTTCCAAGGTAGTCGGAAGACTTCCAGTTTGGTGTGGCTCCATTTTTGTTCCAATTTTCTGGAAGCTTGCTTCAGAGCTCGGGTATTTTTTGTATACCAGCTAATTTCTTATGAGAAATGTTTTTCATTTTTAGGGGTGCAACTGCATCTAGGGTATTGCGCAAGGTTATATTGAGTTCCTCAGTTAGGTGGTTAACTGATTTTTGTCCTCTGACGTCCTTGTATAGGCAGAGGGAGTCTGGAAGGGCATCAAGGAATCTTTGTGTTGTCTGTGAATTTATAGCGCGACTTTTGATGCTCCTTGGTTGGGGTCTGAGCAGATTATTTGTTGCAATTGCAAACGTAATAAAATGGTAGTCCGATAGTCCAGGATTATGAGGAAAAACATTAAGATCCACAATATTTATTCCATGGGACAAAACTAGGTCCAGAGACATGTTGGACAAAACCCACTGAGTCGATGATGGCTCCGAAAGCCTTTTGGAGTTGGTCTGTGGACTTTTCCATGTGAATATTAAAGTCACCAAAAATGTGAATATTATCTGCTATGACTACAAGGTCCGATAGGAATTCAGGGAACTCAATGAGGAACGCTGTATATGGCCCAGGAGGCCTGTAAACAGTAGCTATAAAAAGTGATTGAGTAGGCTGCATAGATTTCATGACTAGAAGCTCAAAAGACGAAAACGTCATTTTGTTTGTAAATTGAAATGTGCTATCGTAAATGTTAGCAACACCTCCTCCTTTGCGGGATGCACGGGGGATATGGTCACTAGTGTAGCCAGGAGGTGAGGCCTCATTTAAAACAGTAAATTCATCAGGCTTAAGCCATGTTTCAGTCAGGCCAATCACATCAAGATTATGATCAGTGATTAGTTCATTGACTATAATTGCCTTTGAAGTAAGGGATCTAACATTAAGTAGCCCTATTTTGAGATGTGAGGTATCACGATCTCTTTCAATAATGACAGGAATGGAGGAGGCCCTTATCCTAGTGAGATTGCTAAGGTGAACACCGCCATGTTTAGTTTTGCCCAACCCAGGTCGAGGCACAGACACGGTCTCAATGGGGATAGCTGAGCTGACTACACTGACTCTGCTAGTGGCAAACTCCACTAAGCTGACAGGCTGGCTAACAGCCTGCTGCCTGTGTAACAGTATAATTTTAAACAGTCCCCTCGCCCATACCCGGGCGCGAACCAGGGACCTTCTGCGCACAACGACAACAGTCACCCTCGAAGCATCGTTACCCATCGCTCCACAAAAGCCGCGGCCCTTGCAGAGCAAGGGGAACTAGTACTTCAAGGTCTCAGAGCAAGTGACGTAACCGATTGAAACGCTATTTAGCGCACACCGCTAACTAAGCTAGCCGTTTCACATCCGTTACACCTGGCCTGCACCCTATTTCACCATAGAGACCACATAGACCCCACAGAACCAGGTCTGTTCACCACTTTTTTACAGGTGTTGTTTTATTCATTATCCTTGATTCCTTCAAAGTAGAAACATAGTACTTTTTATTTTTTGTAAGGCTCAGAAACTTCTATACTCTTCTGTCAATATTGATTATCACCATCACCAAGATGAAGAAAATAAGTAATGTCTCTCGTCTTCCTCTATGCCATAAATGGAGTGTCACAGTTCCATTGAGAGAATGAGGCCACTTTGTTTCCCACAGATATTCTATATGTGTCCCTCACACTGGTCAGCATTCCTCATGGAGCCCCAGCTAACAGACAGACAGATACCACAGGGGCTACACTCATTGTCTGTGGTCACATGGACACACACACACACACACACACACACACACACACACACACACACACACACACACACACACACACACACACAGATATAAAAACAACAGGATATAAACTTGCAGGACTGAACACGCACTACATTAATCAGGGGTCCCCTAAGATAATGCTGTTATCTGTTTCTATGTACAGGGATCCTAATCAGGCAGAGGGATTTCTGGTAAGATTACCCAACCCCGAACAAGGGTTTGTTTGGCCACTCCTATTTTACTATCACTCTATCTGTGTTGTGTTAGTGTTGATTATGTCTGTGTTAATCATATGGGCATATACTATAACAGGGGAAACTGCCCCACATACTAGGCTATAGTAAATTGAAGGATTTTATTCTTAAGTAAACTGCACTTGATTGATGACACTGTTGAGTCAAAGCCTTAGAGGGCCCTGTCTTTAAGACAGAATAGATATACATCTCCACAGAGAGAACATGGAACACAGATTCCAAAGGGCATGTGAGCCTTCACAAAAACACCTCTTAATGACATCCAAATGTTTGTGATTAGAACAGCTTAGCACTCTCTCTCTAGTTGGAGGATGACTACATTATTTAATGCCCCAACTGTTCCTGTGTTCCCATGAACTGCGGAAGTTTATAGACCCAACTTTTCCCCCTCAAAAACGATCCTTAAATACTTGCAGTGCGATAAATACTTCCAGTCCCCACAAACAGCATTAGGAAATAACCCCCAGGGGATTTTACAGTGTAGGAGGCTGTGGCTGGCTGCCTTTGCAAGGGCCTCAATGTCTGACAAAACCCAGCCAACCTCAAATGACAATGACCTGAACTGATAACCGATAAGGGTCAGACAGGCATGGGTCCAGCAGTCTGGTTTCCTGGGTCCTGGCATAGGTTGGAGGACTGTCACAATACATGATGAAGATCCTGCATAAGTAGTGTAAATCAACGGTTGAGATGTTCTGAAATACATGCAGTGGTGCAGAAGGCCTTACCGTACATCCAGAACACACAGAGACTGATTGATAGGATACTTGGTTCTGCTGCTGTGGTAAAGGATGCTCTGCACTGTGCTTGTCTGCTGGTGGCAGCATTCAACTCTTATCCTCTCTGTCTAGGGGAGTTGTTGAGTCAGTCTGTCTGTAAGTCAATAGGAATGTGAGCGTCCACAGGCACCTTACCTTTTATCACCACAGGAAAAGAGAGGAAGTATGTATTAAACACATTATGTAATGAAGTTTCAAGGATTCGCCTAAAGAGTTTCTATATTACAGAGAAATGCAGTACTTAAGCACATTTTTTAAAAGTTATCTCGCCATTATCTTGGAGAGACTTATCTGCATCGATGGTAGAAAGTCAATAAAAGCAGTGGTGAGGGATCCCTTGATGTTTTCTGGAGGTGAGTGGGGACATGTAGCTCTTCCTTTTCCAGTTATGCAGCTGTGGTGGACAGCCTGCCTGGTCACTGCTCTGGTCTCCACCGCTGAACAGCACGTTCTCCAGACCTGGCACTGTGCCTACCCAAACACCCCTGTGCCTCCACTCGACCCAACAACCCTTCCGCTTGACCCCTACGTCACACACACCCACAGCTGCATCCGCACAACCAGGGAGAGAGCTGTGTGTGAGGGATGAAGGTGGAGTGAGGAGGGTGACAAGAGCACCTCTACTCTAAATAGACACAAAGAGAATCTCCAAGGACTCATGACTTGGGCAGATATAGCCAATGTGCCTTCTTAAAAGTTTCCTTGTTTCTGTCTAGGCACCCTTCCCCCTTCTCCTAAGATGGAGGGAGAACAGAACAGTGAGGAGTTGGACTGAGTTTATACTGTATCTACAGCTGAGAGGTCAGCTTTCCTCTGAGACAATGTGAGGATATGACTGTTTGATGACAAGATACGATAAGTGACTCCGGGGGGGAGCAGGGGTGAGGGGTGCAAGGCAACAAGTACATTTTATTTGTATTTTTATGGCACAGCCCTGGCTCACCCTTTCATTTTTAGCTGCTGCTACATTTATGAGAATATTACTAATGTGTCAGTGTCCTTGACTGACTGTGTGACTCATTTTAACTAAAAAGTGTGTCTCTCATCTCGGGTCCCAGAGCTGGTACTGTGTTGTAAACATGATGAACGGTCAGACGAACTCACAATGGCATGTTTTCTTCTACTGTAAACTGAAAAGAAACTTTGTTTAGAAGCTTTTAAAGACTCTCTTTAGCCCTCCAATGAATTTGCCTGCTTTATTTACAAACAATTTACATTGAGTCTGGATTTGCGACATCTATATTCAACCTCCATGGGTCACTGCAGATATCATGCTCTAGAAATTCAGGGAATAGCTTGCACAACCATACTTTCATTAGTTATATCACTGTAAAAATCAGTATTTATTTGAAAAAGGCCTTATTTCCAGGTCATTCAGAGAAAATAAACAGCTCATCAGTGGTCAGGGAGGGCACATGTTTTCCCAGGGCAGAGTTAGTGATGAGCAAACACACATCCTTCTGTCGGCATCACATCAAGGTCTCTATCTGTCGCACCAAACAACGGACTCAGGATTCCTGCTCTGTTCCGCAAAAAGTCAGGTAGCAATTTAGATAACCGTATCTCAGTATTTAAACATACAAGCTAAGTCAATGATATCATTTGTTGAAACAGTGCAGTGTTAATAGCTATTCAAGAACAGTTGTTTCCAAGTAACAGAGCAAACAGTCAGTTGACAGAAGGATTCTGATTGTTCAGTGGCCTTTGATGTTTTAAACTTTGATTAGGCACATTTGTGTTCTTCCTAGGTACACAGGAGATCTTTAAATGGTTACATTGCAGAATGTAAATGACACTGACCAGTGGAACATATGTACAACAGTGCCAAACATGACCTAGATCAGAGGCACTGTTGCTTTGCGCTGTGGTATCTGATGTTGAATCTGTGATGGAGGGAGAAAGGGAGACTACTAAAACTGACATTTCAGCAGAGTCCACCATTGAGTAGTGGTTTTAGGAGAAATGGGTAAGCTAAAAACTGGACCCATATCTACTCTGTGTCAGACTCAAGAGACTCTAACAGTTAGACCACTCCCAACACCCACACCGATCTCAAGACTGAAGAAAGGATATAGAACTATGAGAATGGAATGGATTAGTCAGGATTGGCAAACGATGACTTCCTGTAAAGAGCGCATTCACGTAGAATTACCATCCCTCTCTTTTCTTTCCTCCATATCTCATTAACCCTCTTAGACATTCTCCAATACAGAGCTCTGAAAACGATCATCTTCCAGTTTGCTAGGGATCATTTGTAACGGCAAGTTGTGCTCTTCGACTACCATACCCACAAAGATGTTAAAATAGGCAAGACAGAGCCGCAGGAAAAGGAGAAGTGGGTTGAGCTGGCTCTTGGGTGAAGACTGTGAGTTTCATGGTTATGGGCTGCAGAGTGGTTAGTTACAGGGTGAAACAGCTTCAATCTAAGTTGCTGGCCACTCTTAGAAAGTGAGAACCTGAATGTGATTCACCAGGCTATATGGGCTACAGTGCTCCCACTTCCACTGCCATTACCACCCATTCTGACTACATGTAGGACATGATGATGTGTGAAACTTATACCTCAGCCTGAAGTCTCCCCACTTGTGCCAGTGAACCGCTAGCTTTTCGCGTGGCGCCCGACTGGTAAGAAGCTTCAGGAGGGCGGTCACTTGTGCTAGCAAGGTAGAGGTCCCGAGTTTGCCCCTGGTATAGGCTGAATCGGGAGGAAGTGGTACTCGCTAATGAAACAACGTGATGTCCTTTATATATGCATTTATAAAATCTAGGAAGTTTCAAAACTCAAGGTTTGCTTTATACATGAAACAAGTTCCTCAGAAATGGATGTGGTACATTTTTGGGAAATCGCACACATTCACACATTCATATGAACCTATTTGACAAAAAGAAAGCTTAGAAGAAGCCACTATCATAGATTACACTTTTACGAGAAGCATAGGCCTATCTGAGTTCTTAGTGTGATATTTCTTTACTGAGGGGCGAAAAAAGCTGCAAGCAAATGAGTCAGCCTAACTCCAGCCCAGCTGTCTAGTTGTGGTGCAACATATTGTAATTAGGAGGTCTCTGAAAACAGTGCAAACAGCTCATGAACTCAAGGGTAAAAACACACACCCACCTCAGACTATAAAGGCCTGAGTGATGCTATCATCATCTCCTCCACAGCTATGAGACTCCACTTTGGAATTCTCTCACAAAACGCATATACAGTTGAAGTCGGAAGTTTCCATACACCTTAGCCAAATACATTTCAACTCAGTTTTTCACAATTCCTGACATTTAATCTTAGTAAACATTCCCTGTCTTAGGTTAGTTAGGATCACCACTTTATTTTAAGAATGTGAAATGTCAGAATAATAGTAGAGAGAATGATTTATTTCAGCTTTAATTTCCTTCATCACATTCCCAGTGGGTCAGAAGTTTACATACACTCAATTAGTATTTGGTAACATTGCCTTTAAATTGTTTAACTTGGATCAAACGTTTTTATGGCAGTGGCTTCTTCCTTGCTGAGCGGCCTTTCAGGTTATATCGATATAGGACTTGTGGTGTCGTGTCTTTGGCTATGCCGGATTAAGTGATATGACATGCTATTCTATAAAATAATTTATCCTTAATTAATATTACCTGATTGAGCTAATCATGTAAATGTAATTAACTAGAAAGTCGGGCACCACAAAATAATATTTATAGAGCTGTTATCTTCCGAATAAACTCTTAAAGACCTAGTAATATTTTACATCAATAGCATTAATCGTCACCTTAATTCAGTCTCATCTGAAAGTTGTAAATTCTTGGTTATCTTCACGAACTCTGGCTAACAAGTTGAATCAGCAATACAAAATTGGGTTTAATTATTTATTTACTAAATACCTACTAATCACACAGAATTACACATACACATAATTAATCATAAATTGATTACAAATTACGTCATAAAGGGAAACGTCCCTACCGGACGGAACAAATATGACAGCTTGTTACACAAAATAAAAGGGGTGGGTTTGAGTGAAAGAGCGGGAAGACTGAGTAACAAAGAAAGAAGCTGTGCTATCGTATATACAGTATCTTATGCATTCTAAATTACCGCCCACTTGGAAAAGGAAAATGCAATAAATATTTACTCTGAGCTGCGCTTCGGTAGGTTGGTGGTAGATGGAAGGCCGTGTTGCCAAACCGAGTCCTTTGTCCTTTGAAGAATGTCTCTGGTGGTCAATTGGATACGTTGTAGTAACGTCGTTGTGTGGTAGACGGGATACTCTGTCTGTTCCTAACCTGCATTTGCAGCTGCTGTTCCAAACTCAACGGCTAGGAAGTATCACTTCTGTAGTGAATAAGAGTTCAAAGTTCATACCATTCGCAACCAAAGCTCACGCTGATGTTGGCTTCGTTCTGTAGTTATTATCTGAACCATTTTGACATCGGACCGTCGTCCTCACATCCTCGGACCAGGAGGTTACATTGTCGTCAAGGCTTTATATAGGAAGGAAGAGGAGGGCGTGTCTGAAAAGTTTTATAGCCCATGTCCTTTTACAGGGGCGGGCCACTGATTGAGCATAGCCTTAACCTTATAAAAACTAAAATCTCACATTTTAGAAGCTAAAATCACATTTCATCCCATCACGAATAATTTCATATTCAAACATTTAAATTGAACAACAATTCCATGTGAATCCGATAACTCTGATGTGTAGACTTTCCACTGTAGAGTTTATGTCATCTTATCATTGATGAGAATGTCTCAGATGACAACCGATCTGACATCATATTCATTAAGTACCACCGCATATCTTCAATTGGTCGGATTTACAGAATATAGTTAATTTCCCCACACCTACTGATGTTCCCAGAATCTCTATGTTAACCAAAGGGGTTTTCAAATGTAACCTCAGTAGGGTAGAGAGAGGAAAAGGGGGAGGGGTATTTATGACTGTCATAATGTAACGGCGTTCGTCTGTTGAAGGAGAGTCGGACCAAAATGCAGCGTGGTGCGGACTCCCGGACACACCTCAAAACCATAGAGAGGGTTCGGGTGGGCGTCTGTCCATGGTGGCGGCTCCGGCTCGGGACGTGGACCCCACTCTATTAATGTCATAGTTCCTCCCCCTCGCGTCCTGGGATAATCCACCCTCGCCGCCGACCATGGCCTAATAGTCCTCACCCAGAACCCCACTGGACTGAGGGGCATCTCGGGACTGAGGGGCATCTCGGGTCTGAGGGGCAGCTCGGGACTGAGGGGCAGCTCGGGACTGAGGGGCAGCTCGGGACTGAGGGGCAGCTCGGGACTGAGGGGCAGCTCGGGTCTGAGGGGAAGCCCGGGACTGAGGGGAAGCCCGGGACTGAGGGGAAGCCCGGGACTGAGGAGAATCCCAGTACTGAGGGGAAGCCCAGTACTGAGAGGAAGCCCAGTACTGAGAGGAAGCCCAGTACTGAGATGAAGCTCAGGCAGGTAGTTGGCTCCGGCAGATCCTGGCTGGCTGGCGGATCTGGAAGAGTCTGGTTGACTGGCAGATCTGGAAGATCATGGCTGACTGGCGCATCTAGCTGCTCTGGCTGCTCCATGCAGACTGACAGCTCTGGCTGCTCCATGGAGACTGGCAGCTCTGGCTGCTCCATGCAGATTGGCAGCTCTGGCTGCTCCATGCAGATTGGCAGCTCTGGCTGCTCCATGCAGACTGGCAGCTCTGGCTGCTCCATGCAGATTGACAGCTCAGGCTGCTCCATGCAGACTGACAGCTCTGGCTGCTCCATGCAGACTGACAGCTCAGGCTGCTCCATGCAGACTGACAGCTCAGGCTGCTCCATGCAGACTGACAGCTCAGGCTGCTCCATGCAGACTGGCAGCTTTGTGCAAACTGGCAGCTCTGGCTGCTCCATGCAGACTGGTAGCTCTGGCTGCTCCATGCAGACTGACAGCTCAGGCTGCTCCATGCAGGCTGACAGCTCTGGCTGCTCCATGCAGACTGACAGCTCAGGCTGCTCTGAACAGGCAGGAGGCTCCGGCAGCGCTGTATAGGAGGAAGGCTCTGGAAGCGCTGAACAAGCGGGAGGCTCCGGCAGCACAGGAGAGGAGAAAGGCTCTGGCTGCGCTAAACAGGCGGGAGACTCCAGCAGCGCTGTAGAGGAGGAAAGCGCTGGCTGCGCTGAACAGGCGGGAGGCTCCGACAGCGCTAGAGGGAAGGAAGGCTCTGGCTGTGCTGAACAGGCGAGGCGCACTGAAGGCCTGGTGCGTGGTGCTGGAACTGGTGGCACTGGATCGAGAACACGCACAGGAAGCCTGGTGCGGGGAGCTGCCACCGGAGGACTGGTGTGTGAAGGTGGCACAGGATGGACCGGACCGTGAAGGTGTACTGGAGAGCCTGAGAGCAGGGCTGGCACAGGACGTGCGAGGCTAGATAGGTACCCAGGAGGCCTAGTGCGTGAGGCTGGCACAATTTTCACCAACCGACTAACACGCACCTCACGACGAGTATGGAGCGCTGACCCAGGTGCCATCAAATCCCCGACACGCTCAGTCGGACGAATCTTGTACCTAAAGCACCAAGCTAGCAACTTCCTCATTACTCTCTCCTCCACCTTCCCCATTAACTCCTTCACAGTCTCTGCTTCGCTCACCTCTAACACCGGCTCTGGTTCTGGTCTCCTCCTTGGCTCCTCACGATAAACAAGGAGAGTTGGTCTATCTCCTGACTCTGCCACTCTCTCCCTGAGCCCCCCCCCCCCAATACATTTTTGGGGCTGACTCACGGGCTTTCTTCTGCGCCGTCGTGATTATCTCTCCAACTCCATTCTCCTATAACCCTCCTCGCACTGCTCCAGCGAATCCCAGGCGGGCTCCGGCACTCTCTCTGGGTCGACCGCCCACCTGTCTATTTCCTCCCAAGTAGTGTAGTCCCTATATTTTTGCTCCTGCTGTCGCTGCCTGTTACCACGCCACTCGGTCCGGGTGTGGTGGGTGATTCTGTAACGGCGTTCGTCTGTTGAAGGAGAGTCGGACCAAAATGCAGCGTGGTAGTTACTCATGTTCTTTAATGAAGAATATAGCGATACATGAAATAACTAAATAAATACAAAACAACAAACGGAACGTGAAAAACCTAATTACAGCCTATCTGGTGAACACTACACAGAGACAGGAACAATCACCCATGAAATACACAGTGAAACCCAGGCTACCTAAATATGGTTCCCAATCAGAGACAACGAGAATCACCTGACTCTGATTGAGAACCGCCTCAGGCAGCCAAGCCTATGCTAGACACACCCCTAATCAGCCACAATCCCAATGCCTACAAAAAAAAAACAATACGACAACACAATAAACCCATGTCACACCCTGGCCTGAACAAATAATTAAAGAAAACACAAAATACTAAGACCAAGGCGTGACACATAAACCTATCCCCAGGCCAACGTCATGACAGTGGATTTAGATACTTTTGTACCTGTTTCCTCCAGCATCTTCACAAGGTCCTTTGCCGTTGTTCTGTGAATGATTTACACTTTTCGCACCAAAGTACGTTCTCTAGGATACAGAACGTGTCTCCTTCCTGAGCGGTATGACAGCTGCGTGGTCCCATAGTGTTAATACTTGCGTTCTATTGTTTGTACAGATGAACGTGGCATTTGGAAATTGTTCCCAAGGATGAACCAGACTTGTGGAGGTCTACAAATTTTTTTCTGAGGTCTTGGCTGATTTATTTTGATTTTCCCATGATGTCAAGCAGAGAGGCACTGAGTTTGAAGGTAGACCTTGAAATACATCCACAGGTACACCTCCAATTGACTCAAAAATTGTAAATTAGCCTATCAGAAGCTTCTAAAGCCATGACATCATTTTGGGGAATTTTCCAAGCTGTTTAAAGGCACAGTCAACTTAGTGTATGTAAACTTCTGACCCATTGGAATTGTGATACAGTGAATTATAAGTGAAATAGTCTGTCTGTAAACAATTGTTGGAGAAATTACTTGTGTCATGCACAAAGTAGATGTTCTAACCGACTTGCCAAAACTATAGTTTGTTAACAATAAATTTGTGGATTGGTTGAAAAACTAGTTTTAATGGCTCCAACCTAAGTGTTTGTAAACTTCCAACTTCAACTGTATCTTGAATTATAGCCTCAATGTAACACTGTAAGATTTATTGTTGTGATAAAGTCATAAAATAACAAAGATTGAATTAAAAGTCATAAGTAATCTTTAAAATAATATTGAAAACTTTTGAAATTGGATTGGATGCAAATAATCATCATAGTAAATGTAATATGAGCCTTGTATAAGTCAGTCCAGCCTACATGGGCAAGCTTTAGCACCTTCTATTACCTCATGGTCATACCCCAAATTACCTCGAAGAGACAGGCCTTTATGAACCTGAAATAACCACAACCTGTGTCTGTCTGTAATGAGAGTGGTGGTCTGCATTTGACCCCACCTTAAAGCACCTCTCTAAGTAATATCATATTGATTTGATATATCAGGCTAAAAATGTTCCTAAAAATGTAATTTCACATGATTAATAACAGTTGTTATTGTGTCCGTGTAACAGTCAAAGGGCAGGACGTAAGACTGCTGCTGTCTGCAGGAAATGGCCCTGCATCTGAAGAAGCCCCAACAAGATGGGCCAAACACAATCAGGCACAGATGATGAAAAGGTAATGCAACCAATTGGAGAAATAACAGGAAATCGAGACTTGATAACAATCGTATGTCAACCCTCCAGCCAACATTAGCAGGTCAGGAGAGATACCGTACATATCTGACCCCAATGTCACATTATCTGCTTATTGTGGATGTACTTTTTAATAGCAGTAGGGGCTTTATAGAGGGGGTTTGTCTACCTAGTCCCTTTTCATAACTGCAGGGCTCCTCTGAGTTCATCTAAAATAACCCCTTCAATGATTAGTTAACAAACAGTGGTTTTAAAGGGTTCAGGTGATTGGTCTGGCCTGTCATCATGGGCAAATGGTGAGCACTGGCTTAAATACAATGCATACAGTATGAAGGCATTAATTGAGGTGCCATATCGAACCATACTGACACTGACACTTTCTACGTTTCTTGTGTCCAGGTTTTAACATCAAAATGTTAATGAATCAATCACATGGATCGATGCATAGGAGATTAACTACATAGTCCTAAATCAACATCATCCTAAACCCTGTATACTGTATATATTAATCTCTCAAATAGTGTCATAATCTCTATAGAGTAGATCTGCCTTGTTAACAAGTCAACTAGATTATTTAGAGCAATCCAAAAAAAAAATTTTGCACTTCTCAAGCATGCTGCTAAGCCGTGGGTGAGAACACAAGGCTATTTCTGCACCTTGAGTTGGGTGTTAAATTAAACAACTACTCCATCCCAACAACCACTAGCTCTGACACAATGATGATGTGGTTAACACATTCTGCAAAATGGATTACCAGATAAGAGGCGGAGGGAGGTGTGTGTGTGTGCGCGCGTGTGTGTATTTCCTTTCCTAATGGTTGCCCTCAGGTTACTGAACAAGTCTGAGCCTGAGTGTTGTGCCAGTGTAAAGAGTTGTGGTTAAGCAAAAAAAAGAGCAAATATCAATGGCAAACCTAAAGCTTGAATCCTTAATAGGTGAAACTACTACGTCCCTTTGGGATATTACGACAACAAACACAATTCTCTCCCGTCGGACATCATTACACATGCAATAGAACAGCAGAATATGTACTGCAATGCTTTATCCCACACTGCCAGATGCTTCTCTGCTCTGTTTTCATCAACAAAACAAAAACAATAGCAAAGGTACTAGGGGGCGAACAGTGGCTGCCGATTCAATCTTTAAAGGGCAACTGCCCCTAAAAACACCTTCTCATTTAGAAAACAGCCTATGTGGCATCAATATGAGTCAGAAACATTTATACTACTGTTAAAGTGTGTCATAAGATAATTTTGGTTATAGTCAGTCTCTTCCAAAACAGAGTTTTGTGAGACTTGTGTTCCTGACTGCATCAGAACGAAAATTAAGGTTGGGTTTGTTTCAATCCTGCCCACAGCTGGCAGCACACAAGTAATCATCAAATCGGAGTGCAGTTGCACACAATTCAACTGTACCTCTGGGACTAGTTCGGGACCATCGGTAAATTACACAACGTACATGAGACAATATGTTCAAATTCCAGTGGCTCCAAATTTCTAGGACTTAAAGACCTCAACCCAACTGTAAATTGTAGAAATTAATATACAACTATTGAAAGCATTTAATGACAAAACTAAAGGTGTGCAACATGTAAATATTGTCTCATATACATTAATAATACATTCTTGATGGTCTCAAATTAGCCCCAGAGATAGGCTATCCAAAGTCAATCCAATTTTGCAACAGTCGCACACCAGCCGGCTGTCACGCCCTGACCGTAGAGAGCCTTTTAATGTCTCTATTTGGTTTGGTCAGGATGTGATTTGGGGTGGGCATTCTGTGTTGTGTTTTCTATGATTTTGGTGTTTCTATGTTTTGGCCTGGTATGGTTCTCAATCAGGGACAGCTGTCTATCGTTGTTTCTAATTGGGAACCATACTTAGGTAGCCCTTTTTCCCACCTATCTTTGTGGGAAGTTGTCTTTGTTTGTTGGCACTATAGCCTTAAGCTTCACGGTTGGTTTTTGGATTGTTTATTGTTTTTGTCGGCTTCATATAAATAAATGGGAATATGTACGCTGACCACGCTGTACCTTGGTCCAGTTCTTTCAATGGCCGTGACACCGGCTGAAGCTAATTGACAAAATCATTTGGCTTACTCTTCCCACATCAAACCACATCCCAAAAGCCAACTCCCATTTGAATTCAGTCATGACCACTTGCATTTCTTAGTGAACCAAATCTAAAACGAGGTAAAATCAGGAAGTGCAGTCGCCCTTTAAGGTCAATGTGCTGAATAGGTTTTATTGCACACTGATAAATGTCTCAGACTCAGGCAATTTTTTTGTTGTCTTCATTTGAAAGTGCTGAAATTACATCCTTTTCTCAGGTTATCACAGTTATTAACCCCTGTACTGCACTCAGCTCTATGCTGACTACAGTAGCTGCTGCCCTGTACCTTGTACGTGTTGTACAGTATGTGAAGGTTTTTTCTATTGTACTTCAAGGGCACCTCGAGCATTTCATTAACCCCAGAGTCTTATACCGGCCAAAGACAGCCACAGGACACATGGTGGATCAGAACAGAGGTTTATGGGAAACCAGAGCTGTTCTACAATACCTCAGGTCATATGCAGCCCTGCACATGGTCCAGCTAGTGCACCTCATAAAGCCCTGGCTGCTGCTGCCTAGTGTAAATATTTCACCTCTCCTCGAAATGCTCTCCCTTTTTTACTGGCACAAAGAGCGGCTAGGCCTCTAAAACAACAAGGCTTTGTCCTCTGTAACTGGCCTGCTACTCATTACTCCAGATTAGCCCTTTAATTTCACAGATGTGCCCCCCATTGCACGGTTTAAGCCCTTATATGTCACTGTGTCAATGTCCGTGATCACTGCACCAGGGAATGACATCTGTTTGTGACTCAGTGGCCATCAATTATGTTTGTCTCGGGCAGGAGGGTGAAGGGGGCAGGAGGGCTCTAGTAGGCCAGTATCCCCCAGCACTACTACCATAATGTTCAGAGGGCCTCCAGTCAATCCTGTACATTCTGTACCATGTGGCCTATTGTACATGCAGTCCAGAGTAACATGTGCTCACCAGGTCCTGCTGTTGCTCTCTTTGGGGCGGCAGGGTAGCCTAGTGGTTAGAGCGTTGTACTGGTAACCGGAAGGTTGCGAGTTCAAACCCCCAAGCTGACAAGGTACAAATCTGTCCTTCTGCCCCTGAACAGGCAGTTAACCCACCGTTCCCAGGCTGTCATTGAAAATAAGAATGTGTTCTTAATTAACTGACTTGCATGGTTAAATAAAGGTTAAAAAAATGTAAAATTAAAAAAATTTGGGGTCAGAATCCTCCATGATAAAAACACTTGTGAGGAAACTAACATTCCTCCAGCTAGCGCTGGTTTGGAACCATGGACAGCTTATGAAAACTACTGACATTCCTCCAGCTAGCGCTGGTTTGGAGTTTTGGAACCATGGACAGCTTATGAAAACTACTGACATTCCTCCAGCTAGCGCTGGTTTGGAGGTTTGGAACCATGGACAGCTTATGAAAACTACTGACATTCCTCCAGCTAGCGCTGGTTTGGAGGTTTGGAACCATGGACAGCTTGTGAAAACCACTGACATCCCTCCATCTAGCGCTGGTTTGGAGGTTTGGAACCATGGACAGCTTATGAAAACTACTGACATTCCTCCAGCTAGCGCTGGTTTGGAGGTTTGGAACCATGGACAGCTTATGAAAACTACTGACATTCCTCCAGCTAGCGCTGGTTTGGAGGTTTGGAACCATGGACAGCTTGTGAAAACCACTGACATCCCTCCATCTAGCGCTGGTTTGGAGGTTTGGAACCATGGACAGCTTATGAAAACTACTGACATTCCTCCAGCTAGCGCTGGTTTGGAGGTTTGGAACCATGGACAGCTTATGAAAACTACTGACATTCCTCCAGCTAGCGCTGGTTTGGAGGTTTGGAACCATGGACAGCTTATGAAAACTACTGACATTCCTCCAGCTAGCGCTGGTTTGGAGGTTTGGAACCATGGACAGCTTATGAAAACTACTGACATCCGTCCAGCTAGCGCTGGTTTGGAGTTTTGGAACCATGGACAGCTTATGAAAACTACTGACATTCCTCCAGTTAGCGCTGGTTTGGAGGTTTGGAACCATGGACAGCTTATGAAAACTACTGACATCCGTCCAGCTGGCGCTGGTTTGGAGTTTTGGAACCATGGACAGCTTATGAAAACTACTGACATCCCTCCAGCTAGCGCTGGTTTGGAGGTTTGGAACCATGGACAGCTTATGAAAACTACTGACATTCCTCCAGCTAGCGCTGGTTTGGAGGTTTGGAACCATGGACAGCTTATGAAAACTACTGACATTCCTCCAGCTAGCGCTGGTTTGGAGGTTTGGAACCATGGACAGCTTGTGAAAACTACTGACATTCCTCCAGCTAGCGCTGGTTTGGAGGTTTGGAACCATGGACAGCTTATGAAAACTACTGACATTCCTCCAGCTAGCGCTGGTTTGGAGGTTTGGAACCATGGACAGCTTATGAAAACTACTGACATTCCTCCAGCTAGCGCTGGTTTGGAGGTTTGGAACCATGGACAGCTTATGAAAACTACTGACATCCCTCCATCTAGCGCTGGTTTGGAGGTTTGGAACCATGGACAGCTTGTGAAAACCACTGGCATCCAAACAGGGCTCTGCTTTCCCTCTAGTTAACAGTCCCGCAATAAGCATTCCAATAAAACTACATTTTAAAACAGTCACCCCATTTAATGTTTTTAACATAATTTAACATGAACACCATGCCGGAACATTTTTCAGGGTTATAAACATGTGATGCACACAGGAAATAAGGACAGTGGGGTAAATGACTTGTGGTAATTGGTTTAAATGAACAGAAGAAGGTTTCACACATAAAGAACATGGAATCCATACGGGTAATCATGTTTATGATAACAGAAACCATGTGTCCAAATAATCAGCCGTCCCACAAAATGATATACATCTCTCAACTCAATTTAGACAGCTCATCAAAATAAACACAGGGATGAGCCTGAATGGAAAGGCATGCTACTCATTTCCAAAGAACATCAACAAAGAACGTAAGCCAATATGAGTCTGTGCTGTAATTCCTTGTCCCTGTGTGTGGATGAGGAAGGATTTGGGGATTTGAAACCCTCTCCTGGGTTGAAGAGGGGGCTGTTCCAGGGCTACAGTTACAAAGTGCAGGAGACAGGAGTTTGGAAATCATCTACTCCTTGTCTCCTGGATATATTTTACAGCGGAATACCTCACATAGCTCCACAGCCATACGGTAACACAGACAGAGTGCAGACACAGTGGGGTGTTGATGTCCCCTTGCTGCCATGTGTTGAGCACTGTCACCATCATGCCCTTCACAGTTACCATACACACTATCACCACCGGCAACTTGGCCCCACAGCTGTTTCCCATCTTTGATGCCTGTTTCCAACACGCACAGACTTGACATGATACATGATCAGAGAGAGACTGTCACGGACCACTACCGCCATGACCCAGATGAGGAAGTAACCGGTCCTGGTTTGTGTAGCCCAAGACAGGGAAGTTCATCGCTGGTGATGGGTAGAGAGAGGGAGGCAGGGATACAGATGTGGCTAGGGACCCATCAAACTCAGGCCCATGTCTGAATCTTCAGACTGTGTTCTCCAGATTGTGCTGGCTAGATCTACAGTAATGGGTTCTAGAGGGTTATTGTCAGCCAATGACAACACAGTCACAAAAGGCAGGACAATTCACTTCCTGTAGTGATGGGGGTTATCAGTACCACAGGCAGCATGCACTGACAAATTATCTTATCTTACTAAAATATGTCAGGTTTTAATTATATTCTAACAAGAGTCAAAGTTAGATTCACAAGTTTTTAAAATAAAATATAAGGCCTTTGGGTTGTAAGTCCAATTTAAGCCCTTCACTACAGTGAAAGGTCAAACATTACTCTCTCTTTTATGTGAGATGTAGTGCAGGAAATCAGAGAAGCAGAGACAACAATAGTTTTGGTTTGGGTTAAGCTGAGCATCAGTGGAACATGCACGGCAGAACCTCTGTGATGGTCTGGGTAACTCTAACAGCTGCCTGGTTTCCCCCAGAGCGGCCCGTACCACACAGACAGAGCACACGCATAATTAAGGGTTTTTATGTTCCGCTTTTATGGGATTGCCATGAAACAATATACGGAACATATATTTAACATATAGGCGAGGGGGGTGGAAGAAGACAGAAAGCGAGACGTCTAATGATAGCTGGGTGCTGTAACCAAACTCATAGATTTGTTTAGTTTCTCACTCAGACGGGTTTAAATCTAGCCTATTTTCTGGTTTGCATGGATTGAGCTAAGGAAATCCCATCCTTAGAAACATAGTCCAAGAGACAAACTTCTTGTTTATTCTTTGATTTGATTTAGTGCAATGATGGTTTGATAATCATGACTTATTAGAGATATCAGGTTTGTTTATTTGCTCGTGAAATGACAGATCCCATCATACTTTAGAAGTTACTGTCCAAACGTCCTCACCACAGGTGAGAACGGGTTGAGCCAAGTGCATCTTATATGTAAACATCCATACCCTTGATTGAGAGAACTGTGCAGGCATACAACCTGAGTAATCTCCAGCACCACCATAGACCCTCACTTGAGAGAATCGGTGGGCTGGTTTCCCTCCGCTGTGCTAATTTAACCCTAATAAACACACCAAAAGGCATAGGGGGAATAAAAGAAGGAACACTTAAATTGTCTCAAAACATTGTTAGTTATGCTACACTGCACCCCGACTTGACTTGAACAGGGCCGTATCAACAGTCAAAACGCTTGAAGCAAACCACATCCAGATCAAAAGAATGAGCGGAACAAGGGAAGAAAAAGACTCCAGGGCATGGCAGTAGTATCGCTCTGCCTTATCAGCCTTTACACATGTTTTAACGATTAACCTTCCTCTCGGGAAGCCAGCCACTCCAGTCCGGCTCACTTCTGACACTGTAGGTTCAACTTTATGGTCTTATTTTTTATGGAGTTAGAAAGGTTATACAATAGATTAGGGTATCGTGATGTTTGTGACGATGACTGGCCTGTGGGCGGTCATAGTTAGGTACAGCAATTGAATACAGACAATGGGCCTGAAAAAAACTATTTTTAATGTTGACGTGTGCTTCTTAGAATGGCTTTACATTACATATTAGATCTGTACACTTCCAGATTCTATCCTAAATACAAATCAGAGATATTATATTACTTCCCCCAAACCCATAAAAGGTGTCATTGAGACACTGTTACAATGAGGTATATCCTGTACCTCAGTAGCTAACACACAGGTGATGTGGTCAGAGGGTATGCTCTCCTCTCTACAGGAAGAGAGTATGAACCCCGGGGCTAGATCTCATTATTTCTGGAGTTCACCAGAGGAAAAATGAAGACAACTTTATTCATGTGTATTCATTCATTCAATGAATACACATTCACTATTTTATCGTGTACCAGGGGAACATCAAAACGAAAGGGTCCCAGGGTCCCAGGGTCGGATGCTGAATATTCCCATCATCTTGATGAAAAGAGTCTTACTGTTTACCATTTAATTTCGGGTTCCGCCCCCCTCCAACATGGCTGCCCCCTCTGTGTGGAAGCGAGGGTGGCTCTTCCCAGAATCTGACTCCTGACTAAGACATGGTGGGCTGTTTGGTGCGTATTGGTCATTGAAAAAGTTAGAATAAATCTGGTGAAAGACCTAACTCATTCACATGACTCACCCAGAACGGTTATACCCCCACCCCTTCTCCCCTTCTCTATGGGAATGTTCTTTCTTCCATCCCTCTGTCAACGATGAACTCATCCCAAACCACGATTCAGTGCGGCTTCGAGGAACAAAACAGCCTTTTATAAGACTCTTCATTCAAATCACATTCAGCAACAGCTAACCTGGAAAAAGACTTATGTAATAGCATGAGCAAAAAGGTTAGGTCATCCAACATGATGCCAGCTAGGGAGCCTGAGAATTGAAAGTGACAGTAAGTGTAACATTGTCAGTAAAACCTTTTATCCTAAGGCCTGGGGAGGGGCTGTGGACCAAACCAACCTCTAGAATGTAGAGTTTCAGAAGGTTGCTACGTCAGTGAAAAGGGGACCTGGAATGCTTTGTTATATTATGTTGATAGATGAGTCACAGCAGCAGGGAAAATGTGTTGACACTGCACTTTTAGGGTGATATCTCTGTGGTAGGGGTTTGTATTTAAAAAGCAATGCACATCAGCTTCAGAGTGAGGATTTGTAGAGGTTTAGATAAAAGCTGAGGATGTTTGTGTTTATGCATAGACAAAGTCACATTCACATTTTGCAGAGTGTGTGTATAATCAAACTGTTCCCAAATGGGAGCCTCTTCCTGTTGTTTATTTGTCCCAGACAATCCCCGCTGACTGCAATGACAACATCAAACTGAACAAAGCGTTTTCCATCTCCTGTTCCACTCAAAAAGAGGAAAAATGTACATGGGAAAAGATTAAAACAAGTTTGTTTACCCAGTGAAATAAATGAATGCATTCCAGTGTCATTTCTGTTTTATTGCACCACCCCTCTCTATAAAGTCTGCCTGGCTTACACACAAAGGCTAAACTTCAAGAGTGTGTTTCCTTATAAAAACAAAAAGTCTGGATCACAGCAATTTGACATTCTGCTCTACTTGAGAATTTCAAACACACAAAGCTACAGACCTACAGGCGAGTAGAGACTATGGCCCATACACTTAATACAACAATTGCTGCCCATGTTTGATATATTTGACATACTACTACATATTTTACATACTAGAAGTCACACACAGGGAATGGACAAGAGAGGGAGGCAGATACAATCTTCATCCATCTATCCATATTCAAATTGTGAGAGAATAGTGTAGTGAGTCCTGTTGTGTGGTTTAGAAAAGGACTGCATCACAGGACAGCCTCAGAGTGCTCCAGACAGCCAGTGGCTGGGAGGAGAGTCAGGTGACATGCCTGACAGAGGTACTGGCAGACCAGTACTGGAAAGGAAACAAGTTCAGCAGTTTCATATGTTTCCCTTACTTCCTCTCATTTGGAACTTGGGCTGTGGTCATTGTTTGAACACTAAGCTGTAGTTAATCACCATCAAAACCTGGACTTTCTACACAGAAAGGCAGGCGAGCAACTTGTTGCGCACGTTCAGAGACATTTTTATGAACTCTGTCAGTCTCTGTCCTTTAGTCTCTCCACTGCAGTCTCTGTGAGAGGTTGTGATGGACTGAGGCTGTGTCCAAGCCACCCTACCCAGTTACGGTGCTCCAGACAGGAGGAGTGGAAATCCCATGACCTCACTTCACCCAGTGCAACATCGAGTCAACAAGCCGCCCAACTCAACAACTTCCAAATGAAAAAACAGTCACTCTCTCAACCTACTGTACATCTGAAATATGACACTTTGCATTTTGCATTGGCTTGCATCTACATGCTGTATGTTTTGTGATGAATCCTGCCAATAAGATAGTGTGGAACAAGTAGGGGTGTAAGGGAAATCAAATCAAAGTGTATTTGTCACGTGCGCCGAATACAACAGGTGTAGTAGCCCTTACAGTGAAATGCTTACTTACAGGCTCTAACCAATAGTGCAAAAAAATGTATTAGGTGAACAATAGGCAAGTAAAGAAATAAAACAACAGTAAAAAGCTATATACAGTAGCGAGGCAATATACAATAGCAAGGCTACATACAGTAGCGAGGCTACATACAAGACACCAGTTAGTCAGGCTGATTGAGGTGAGCCAAAGGATGGATGAGAAGACATGTCCTTTTGAGTTCAACCAGTGTCATCCAGATGAAATATTGTTTAACCCCTCACTTTTATCCTCTGTTCTGTTGACCCTGTGAAGTGAAGGGGTCGTGGTTGAATCAGAGGATGAAGATATTTAACACACTCTTGATTGGATAAACACACTAACGAAACACCATTCTAAGCAGTGGGAAGGTGTGATTGCTTTTCTCATGACCTTTTCACGGTCCTTCATACAATATGTACGGCAGGCACTGTGCTATTTTGACTGAGGTGAGAATATTATTCTGAGGTGAGAATGTTGCTCATCAACTGGATTAGCGCTGAAATGCTGCAGCCAAAGGAAGTTGTCATAGTCTCAGAATGTAATGCTACACTGAGGTGTGATTGGCTTTCTCACATCCCACAATGGACAAAATAGTAAGAGAGAAATGATCCTGTATCATTATGAAACAAGCAGAATTATCAGACTGATCAACAGGGACCCTCTTTTTGGGGGGAATTTCTGGCTCATCAGTCAAGACATGACAGCCACACTGGCAACGTGCCTTCCCTAAAAGGACAACAACACACAGAGCACACAAACAACAGACACATTAAAAACTCATCTTTACTCCCATTGACTTTCTCATTACAAGACCAACGCCACAGAAATATATCATCCAAATTCAAAGCACTTCATGCATGTACTATACTCCCTAGGGGTGATGGGCGACTAATGAAGAGAACAGACACAAGACCTGAAGGAGAATAATGGGGGACTGAGTAGATTCCTACTGTGGGAAGCAGCTGGGCTGAGTCGGGTGTCATTCTGTCTACTCTTTGTGTGTTAATGGGGGTGAGATAGTGTCACAGCAGGAGGCTAACTGCCACTCGGGTGACAGGCCCATGGAGAAGATAACCTTCTTAGCAAGCAGCCACTGGCCAGGGGACAACTGAGACAGGAAGGACAAGTCAGGGTTTACCACCAGTTCTCTACTGCAGGGCAAACTGAAAATTACTTAATGGGGGCAAGAAAATAAATAGTTTAACTCCAGAGAAGCAGCTGACGTGAGAAGTATGCTTCCTCAACAGTTAAATAAAACAGCCTTACAGAGAAAAATGGCTTAAATAGATTTAGCCTCTAGAAGGTGATGGAGCATGTCAGAGGAATGGAACCCAATCGACTAAAAGAATATCATGTCTCATGCAGTAACAAAAACAATGTATGTGTGTTTGGTAAACGTGATTTGTTTACAACGTATTATGAGTCCTCTTCTAACGGGAACTGAATAAGGTGGCAAGGGCATTCCCAAAGGACAGCGTGTTCAACGTCAAGCTGGAATGCACTGTGTCAGTGTCGAATCCGTCTTACTATGACCTCATAGGTGTTTCTCAAGGAAATCCCTCTCCCTTCTAGGCACAATGAGACAGCTTCCTGTTTAGAGAAAGTAGGATCCAGCCACTCAGCCACCCTTTAAGTAATTTCCACATACTAATGTAGTAATTTATCACAACTGCACAAAGTGCACATATTGTTGTATTTCCATCATCCTCCCCATCCTCAGAAGCATGTGCGGTTATGAGGGAAGGTACTCTGTACGCATTGAGGTGTGGGAACTGACAGAGAGCATTGTCCAAATCATGAAAAAATTAACCATGGTCCACGTTTTCATTCAGAATGTGAGTAAATATAAGAAGTAAACCAATAAAACTTTAAAAAGTAAGTACCATATAATTGTAGGAAGTGCAGTCTGGTCTCATATACTAGACGTAACATAGTAAAAGTAAATCTGGACCCTCAAATTATGCTGAACAAAAAAATTAACGCACATGCAACAATTTCAATGATTTTACTGACTTTCAATTCATATAAGGAAATCAGTGAATTGAAATAAATGGGCAGCGGCGCAGTCATGGGTGAGCCTGGGAGGGCATAGGCCCACCTACTTGGGAGCCAGGCCCACCCACTGGGGATCCAGGCCCAACCAATCAGAATGAGTTTTCCCCATAACAGGGCTTTATTACCGATAGAAATACTCCTCAGTTTCATCAGCTGTCTGTGTGACTGGTCTCAGATGATCCCGCAGGTGAAGAAGCCGGATGTGGAGGTCCTGGGCTGGCACGGTTACACGTGGTCTGCGGTTGTGAGGCCGGATGGATGTTCTGCCAAATTCTCTAAAACGACACTGGAGGCGTTCCTGCAGTCAGCATGCCAATTGCATGCTCCCTCAAAACTTGAGACATCTGTGGCATTGTATTGTGTGACAAAACTGTATATTTTAGAGTGGCCTTTTATTGTCCCCAGGAGAAGGAGCACCTGTGTAATGATCATGCTGTTTAATCAGCTTCTTGATAGGCCACACCTCTCAGGTGGATGCATTATCTTGGCAAATGAGAAATGCTCACTAACAGGGATGTAAACAAATATATGCACAACATTTGAGGGAAATAAGTTTTTTGTGCATATGGTACATTTCTGGGATCTTTTATTTCAGCTCATGAAACATGTGACCAACACTTTACATAGTATGATATGTAACGCTTGGTATGGTTACATGAGACAGAAGGTAACTTAAGGCAAAATTAGAGGAGGGAAAGGGGGGTAACTAGTCAGTTGCACAACTGAATGCCTTCAACTTAAATAAATCAATCACTGAATCAGTGATTGGTCGAGCATATAACGTGAATGTCTAGTAACCCAAAGGTTGCGTGTTCAAATCTCATCACGGAAAACTTGTGCATTTTAGTTCATTAGCAACATTTCAACTACGTTCTACTTTTTAGCTACTTTGCAACTACTTAGAATGTTAGCTAACCCTTCCCCTAACCCTAACCCTAACCCTAACCCTTTTAGCTAACCCTTCCCCTAACCCTAACCTTAACCCTTAACCTAACCTTAACCCTTAACCTAACCTTAACCCTAACCCCTAGCTAACATTAGTCAGCTAGCTAAGGTTAATATTAGCCTCCTAGCCACCTAGCTAATGTTAGCCACAACATATTGGAATTCATAACATATCATATATTTTGCAAATTCGTAACATGTTGTACATTTTGCAAATGTATAACATATCATACACATTGTAATTGGGGACTTATGATACGAAATGGATGATGGACATCCACAAATTAATACATACCATACGAAACGTAACATAGACTAAATGTAGTGTGATGTATTTATGTACAGAATCATATGAAATGCTCTGAGACCAGGTTGGGAAGTAGTATAGTGATCCATTTTACAACCACCGATCAAGAACATATCAGATGGCATTGACCTAGAAAGAATGCACCTTTATACCTTACAGCATGCGCCTCTGCCTGTAGCCAAAACAGATCATAAATGCCTCCCACTGAATTCCTGAATTAATTGTAATCCAGAGAGTAATGCTATTTCATCTCCAAGCCACCTCGGGCAATTTATTTACCTACAGTTATTACGACTTCAGAAGCCAATTAAAGGAGAGGTAGAGAGGAAGGCTGAGCGTTGGAGGGCAGAGTCCAGCCCAGCCCACTTCAAGTCGAGTCTCGCACCAGTCTATTTTCTCTTATCACAATCTGTCACGTCTGATCATCAGTGAGAGCGTACTGTATTCAACGAAAGACAACTGCGCAAAATAAGAACACGTTCTCATGCAAAGTTAAACTTTTAAAAGGTAGGTCTTTGCAGTTATATTTGTGTAATAGCCTACTTATATTTGTACGGGGTATTTTTCGTTTTTATAGATATTTGAATGATACTTGTTTGGTATGTATTTATTCAACAGATATTATGGTGTTTTAGACAGTTGATCGAAATTCTATAATTTGATGGCATATAATAACTAGGCTAAAGCAAGGACAGGTTAATGTGTCTTATATTTGAGAAATTCAGCAATGTTGTGGAAAATCCAGATATTTGGCTTCACAATTTTGACACAAGCCTGTAGCCTATACTTGCCCACTGATAAGTTGATGAAAACAACAGATTTCAGTGTTGTCTTGTTATTTTTCTGAAATAATTAAAAACTTGAATAACTAAGTTATTATTTAAAAAACGTAACTTAATTCATACATTTGCATACCCAATCCATAATAATTTTGAAGTAGTGTTTTATCATATGCTATGTTTCAAACAGATTTAATACAATTGTATTTGCACATGCTTCGTAAACAACAGGTGTAGACTGACACTAAAATGCTTACTTACGGGTCCTTTTCCAAAAATGCAGACTTAAAGATAAAAAAATTGAAATAGAAATAGTGGGACAAGGAATAAATACCCAGTGCTCAACGAATAACAATAACGAGTGAAAATAAAATGGCTATACAGGGAGTACCTGTACGGAGTCGATGTGCAGGGGTAAGAGGTCATTGACGTAGCTGTGTATATATTTCACCTTATATATAGGTACGGGTAAAGTGACAAAGTGACTGGACAACAGGATAGATAATAGACAGTAAATAGACGGTAGCGTGTGTATGTGTGTGTGTGTGTGTGTGTGTGTGTGTGTGTGTGTGTGTGTGTGTGTGTGTGTGTGTGTGTGTGTGTGTGTGAGAGAGAGAGAGAGAGAGAGAGAGAGAGAGAGAGAGAGAGAGAGAGAGAGAGAGAGAGAGAGAGAGAGAGAGAGAGAGAGAGAGAGAGAGAGAGAGAGTACGCATGTGTGCGCGTTTTATGATGTGTGGGCATATGTATTGTGTGTGTGTGTGTTTTGAGGTGTTAGTGCAAGTATGTGTGATTGTAGAGTCCCGTGTGTGTGTGTATAGAGTCAGTGCAAGAGATTTAGTGCATACAAAAAGTGTTTGTATGTGTGTTTGTGTGTGCATGTGTGTGTTGGGGTGTCAGTGGAAGTATATGTGTATACTGTATGTGAGTGTGCCTACATTTCTGTTCATGTGTGCATCGAGATAATTAATCATAGTTCACAGACAAAATGACATTTTTGCCCGCCAAAAAAACTGAGCTGGAAGTTAAAGATAAATATGCTAAAGATTAATATGAATTAGTGACATAATAGGCCAAGTTTCTCCAGGTCCAAACGCTAATATTGGGATTTCTGTTATTATGTCTTTTTAATGGCGCCTTAGCTTGGTAATTTCTCATTTTTAAGGTACCTGTGGAGTAATGTCTTTGTTAGTTTCATATTCAAAAACATTCTATTAGAATTTGAACAAAGACAGGTACTGTTAATTACAAGATTAATGAGGAATGTACACCCCCCCTTCTTTACATATGTGTGTTGTTACAGATAAATAGGCTATTATACTATATTTCAATACTGTTATTTTGTTTCCAGGTTTCTTGCTTGTCTGAGCCATCCAGTGGATTGTCCAGGCATTGCCCAGTTTTGGAAAATGCTATCACATTGAGGATTCTTATTCTTATACTAAATACAAAAAACTGGACTGATCTATCTGCCAGAAACAACATTCAAAGATAGATTTCCTAAGGAATGTACATTCCCCACTTCCAACATATTGAATTTTGGACTGCCTAAGAACTATGTGACGCAGAGTGGAAAGCATATTGTCAGCTAAAAAGAAAGCAACATTCCCAGAATACCAATGGAAGAAGCATCGCATGCTGCTTACGCTGCTGTTGCTGCCCCCACTGTGGTTCCCATGACCCCCTCGGTAGGGTACCTGCTCCGGATGTTCCGCGAGTACCAGAGCAATGCTGTCATCAGAGAACACTACAACTACACAGGCAAACTGAAGGAGAACAAGTACAAGGATGGACTAAAGCCAGAGGCCATAGCCTTCCTGCTGATCTGCTTGCTCATAGTGCTGGAGAATGCTGTGGTGCTGTTGGCCATCTGGAAGAATAAGAAATTCCATCTGCCCATGTACTATCTGTTAGGCAGCCTAACACTCTCAGACCTGCTAGCAGGCTTCACCTACATGGTGAACATTGTAACTTCAGGGGCCAACACGTTAAAGATGACCCCTGTGCTGTGGTTCCTGAGGGAGGGGGGGGTCTTTATAACGCTGGCCGCCTCCGTCATCAGCCTCCTGGCCATCGCCATTGAGCGCCACGTCACCATGGTGAGGATGAAGCCCTACCAGGGGGCCAAACGAGGCCGGATGTTTGCCTTGATCGGGGCCAGCTGGGTGCTGTCAGTGTTCCTGGGGGTTCTGCCCGTCCTGGGCTGGAACTGTATGGGCCGTCTGGACCAGTGCTCCACCGTCCTGCCGCTCTTCGCCAAAAGCTACATCCTCTTCTTCATCACCGTGTTCACTGCTGTGCTGCTGGCCATCGTGGTGCTTTATGTGCGCATTTTCCACACTGTAAGGTCCAACACAAAGCACCTGGGCTCTGGCCCGCAGCGCAAAGGCCTGGCCCGCAAGTCCCAGAAGTACATGGCCCTGCTGAAGACTGTCACCATCGTGCTTGGCGTCTTCATCATCTGCTGGCTGCCTCTCTTCATCCTCCTCTTGCTGGACTTCTGCTGCCCGGCACGGAGCTGCCAGGTGCTCTTCAAGGCGGACTACTTCCTGGGCATCGCCATGTTCAACTCTCTCCTCAATCCCATCATCTATACCCTGACCAGTAAGGACATGAGGAGGGCCATCCTGAGGCTGCTGTGTCGACGCTGCCTCCTCACCAAGGATGGCCAGGTGAAGAAGATAGGTGTGCCCTTCCTAGAGTGCAGTACCAGTAAGACTGAAGCACCCTCCCATAGGCTGGAGGGCCTGGAGATCACAGTCTCCTCTGCCAACTTCACCCCTTCCACTATTAAAGCCATCTACCCCAGGATGTCAAAGACATGACTTGTCCATGACGGCCCAATGTGACTCAGCAGTAATAATGATTAATTGTCCAATTACAGTAAGAGCAGAGTTCTGGAGACCCCCTTGACTGGACCACTCTTCGGCACCATCTTACAGCTGTGAGACTACTACATGTTAAGTATGGGTTGTAAATGGAACTACAAGCAAGGAGGAAGTAATACTCTTCCTCTCACCTCAATGGTAGAGAACGTCAGCGGAACCCACCATTGTCCTATGTTTTGCCTTCCTCCCCTGGTCTGGTATTTTCTTCCTAGACAGATAAGCTGGGGGTTTCCACTTAAAGACTGGTCAGTCTACTGTAAGGAAGTCAAACCTCAGTCACAGTGTTAGATAAATAAATACCTTGTTGGTTTTTACTCCTCAGCGCGAAGCATTAAACAAATTAATGCTGTTCTCATACTGTGAAATTCCTTTTCTCTTACTGTATCTCAGCATTCATCTTCCATAATCCAAACTGCAGAATAGAAAAACCCTCCTTGAAGGAATGGATTCATGTTTGTAGCAGTATTTTGACCATTTACCGGTGGTTAAATAGAACCACTCAACCAGCAGCTGTGAAATTAACGTTATTCACGTTTTTTATTACATAAAAATTGAAAACACATTCACTACATTTTATTTTGAGTCACACACAAAGCATACATTTGAGTCATGCTAAGGCTCATCCTTATATCCCCTCTAGAGAAAATACATAATACAAACAATGACATGTAGTTAAAACATGAAGCATCCACACCCAAAACAAAAATGTAATTTTTGTCATCTGGAATTCTGGGTAGAGGTTCGCAGACCAACAGATGCTTGGTGGCTAAGACACAGAATTTCACGTTGATGCCTCTTCTGGTTTGCACATCTTTGGAGGTCTCTAAAACACACGTAGCAGCAGACATGATTGAGAGAAATTAAAATGACAGATTAGGCTTATTGACAGCTCTGGTTTAGTGGACTCAAAGTATGGAAAACACATTGAACACAGCCTGTTCACAAAAACAATAGCCTTCAGAACTTTCCTGAACAAGCTGGAGAATATCCCTCTCATGCAATGAAGTGTTAGGTGTATCTTCTGTAAAAAGTGGTTAATAGATAGACATTAGTAAAGACAAACCACAAATGCTTGGGGTTCCATGTATAACGTTCCATTGTGACAGCAGTGATGTTTGAAAGCAAGCAATTTAAATCTTTCACATTGTAGATAAATGTACAAATGAAAAAAAAAAATATATCGGTCTTACTGTACTATACGGTATATTGTGTAAATAAAATGAACTATAGTATCTGTATTTTGTTTATTCTGAACTAAACTTAATTTATGAGGCCACTGCCAATGTTTTATATGTACATTCAAACGATAAATAAATGTGAACATCTACAAAAAAAAGTATTTTTAGTCATTGTTTTGCAGAATAAACATCCATACAAATAACATTTAATCTAGTTATTTCCTCTCACCAAATCTTTGAAGCCAGAGGCCTCATGTGTGATAATATGAAAGTGCTAGTGTAAATGTGGTGAGTGCGATGTTTCAGATCTTTCACAGGAAGCTTACACTCCCATCATCCACCAGCTATAAAAGGCTTTGACCTATATAGTCATCACATACCATATACTTCAACACTGAAAAGTGCATAAACACTGATAAGCAAATGTCAACTTAATTCACTTGAGAAGATGGATCAGTCTCCAAAATATACATATACACCAAGGTGTAGTTTCCCACGATAGAGCAGAGACAGATGCCAAAGAAACAATAAATAATAATAATAATATATGCCATTTAGCAGACGCTTTTATCCAAAGCGACTTACAGTCATGTGTGCATACATTCTACGTATGGGTGGTCCCGGGAATCGAACCCACTACCCTGGCGTTACAAGCGCCATGCTCTACCAACTGAGCTACAGAAGGACAATGTACTGTATATCACAATAAAATGTAAATGTCTGATCGATGCTGAAGTTATCGAAGTAAACACACAAGCACACGCGACAAACCCCCCACTTAACCCGGTGCACCACAAGCAACAACCCAAGAAGAAGGCATGCGCTTGTGGCAACACAGAGAGAAGGCAGCAGTCATTGGGGACAATATAATTGACGCCCCGTTTCCAGTAAGATTATCAACAAGAAACCACCAGCTGACGAGGTTACACGAGTTGAGATCCAAACGAAACCTGTCCCCCGCCCTGTATCAAATCAACTACTCACCACATGCTACACTGGCAGAAACGTACCGAAGCGTCGGCAATAAAAATGACTCATTTACAAAACGTGTGGGACGTGCAATGAAGAGTAATGGTAAAAGTTGCATAAATTGTGTGTGAGCAAAGAACTGCCCTTTTCCATTCAAGACTAGAAACAAGTCCTCTCAACCATACATGGTTGAACTCACTTTGTCAACATGGACTTTTGCAAGTGGGTCAAGTTTGGACTGGCCACAAATGTAATAAATACAGTTACTCTAAAATGAAAATCTCCACAATAACTCACATCAGGCTTTCTGCCCTGCCAATTAGGAAAATTCAATGGGTTGACAACTAATAACAGCAACACATTATTACTGCAGCAGTTACAATTATCTTTTTATTCAACCAAAATCTCAGAAACACTAGCCAATTGTGCATCCTCCTTGCTTTAGACATTGAAAGCCCATGCAGGAACAGCATTTACCATGAATAACAGTTACCATTCCAGAAACTCACATGCAAATAAAAGTTATTTAATTGTTGTTGTTGTTGCTGCAACGCAGTACAGAATACTGTCTGTTGCATAAGCACACCATCACATTGGACATTTATTGCATTAAAAAGGTGAGCAGCAACCAACTTTTCAATACAGTAATTTCAGTACTGTATCAAAAAGCAGTGGGCTTGCAATGACCTATTGGGAGAAAATAGTCTTTATAAAAATCATAATGACTATGGTGAAAGTAGATACAAATAAAAGCTAGGGTTATAGGTTACTACTCAAATAAGTGTTCTAGGAAATGTGATGTTTAGGAAAACTACTTTATTCAATATAACAAAATGTCATGGAAGTCAATACCAACAATAGGAATACAATCTTAGTATAAAACAAATGTATTACAACACACAGACAATCCAACTACAGGACAAACAACTACTGGACAAATATGGCAACTTTCCTTTCATCTCTTCTACCATTCAGTGTTGACAAAGTTCCACAGCTCATCACTGACTGAACACCGAGACCGCACAGAGGTGTCTATGTTGATTGGTGTGGCCAGGTCAGCTCCATAGTGCACTGAAAGGGATTAAAGTACACTCAAACTTTAGTTAAACGCAACTAAAACCCACATCAGCCAGCAATTAAACAAGAATTTCACATTTCTGACTTTGTGATGGAAAAACAGTTATGCAGTGACAAATACCTCCTCTCAGAATGTGTGGCTCCGTGTCATACTCCCACTTGATCTTGGTCACCTTGTGGTATAACTGGGCCACGTATCTGCAGAATGAACAGTTTGTCAAGTTGCACCATGCTGTTCATGATGTGAGATCAATGCTCAACGACTATCATGGTTTATTGTGGTGGGCTCGTGTGGTGTTGGGAGTGATTATTTCAGTATGCTGTTAGTCCTACTCACATGGCTGATGGGATGACCTCCGTAGTGTCATCATCAACCTCCTGCTGCAAGGTCTGCAGCTCCTGCTCCGAGTCACGCAGACTCTCCAGCTTCCTCTGCAGGAACCTGAGGAACAGGTCAAGGAAACCAACACGGGGAGAATCTCAATTGGGCTGTTCGACTCCTCGCTTCCTCAACTCCATCCTCAACTCCAACCTCTCCTTGCCTGATTTTGAAAAAGGTCAAAGGTAATTGAGCAGAGGTGAGGAAACAAATGCGCTTGTATTAAATAATAATCCTTGTCCACTAGTATGTCATCAGGCAAATTACATTTACAGGGGTGGAGTCCAAAAATAAGTGTAACGTGATAAAAACATTTAGCTAGTAGATAAAATATATGTAGCTTTTTTATTTTTTTATTTTTTTAAATGTGTGCATGCATTTCTCTTTCGAGAAAACAGCTGATTTAAAGGGGTTGTTTCAGATTTTAACACACTTCCGCGCTAGTCACCAGGAGGATCCTCTGCATACTCACTGTATGGCATATAAACTGAAATCTCAAAATACTTTCAGCAATGGATGACAGCCTGGTCAGCTTGCAGCAATGGACAAGCTCTGGGTAGAATGTGACTGCTCCCTATATGTATTATCTGGACAACACAGCATTCATGTGCACGTTAGAGAGCACCAATTGCAGTACATTTATCAAATAAAATGTATTTATATAGCCCTTCGTACATCAGATGATATCTCAAAGTGCTGTACAGAAACCCAGCCTAAAACCCCAAACTGCAAGCAATGCAGGTGTAGAAGCACGGTAGCTAGGAAAAAGTCCCTAGAAAGGCCTAAACCTAGGAAGAAACCTAGAGAGGAACCAGGCTATGTGGGGTGGCCAGTCCTCTTCTGTCTGTGCCGGGTGGAGATTGTAACAGAACATGGCCTAGATGTTCAAATGTTCATAAATGACCAGCATGGTAGAATAATAATAATCACAGGCAGAACAGTTGAAACTGGAGCAGCAGCACGGCCAGGTGGACTGGGGACAGCAAGGAGTCTTCATGTCAGGTAGTCCTGAGGCTTGGTCCTAGGGCTCAGGTCCTCCGAGAGAGAGAAAGAAAGAGAGAAAGAGAATTAGAGAGTGCATACTTAAATTCACACAGGACACTGGATAGGACAGGAGAGGTACTCTAGATATAACAAACTGACCCTAGCCCCCCAACACATCAACTACTGCAGCATAAATACTGGAGGCTGAGACAGGAGGGGCTGAGAAAGAGCATGACTGAGTGAAGGATACTGTAGTTCTGAGTCCATGTTCTGGCTCCTTGCTGTATACTGCTGCAGCTCCTGCTCCAGGCTGTCCAGTTCCCACTCTGCCTGGCTCTTCTGGCCCTCCATGGCCAGCAGCTTCTGGCTCGCCTCATCCTCACACTGAACTACACCTGAGGACAATGGCGATCAAGATTAGGCTATATATCTTGAAGGTATGGAAAGAAAGTAAGTTGTCATATGATAGGATCTACAAGTTTATTATTTTTCCTTACCGTTTAACACCAGTGTGATGGTTTTCATCGTGTCCATGTGTCGCTCAAAGAAAGACTGCTGTTTTTCTCTCACTTTTCTTAATTCATCGTCAGCTTTGCTGCTTTTCAGTATTTTGACCATCGACTCTCCCGTGTCCATAACGTCCTGAAGCATGGTGACACGTCTTTTCTGTGGAAATTTTAGTAGAAATAGATTATAAATTACTGCGTTCTAGAGCAGACTAACTTGAACTCACGTCAACTCGTACATCGCCTTGGTCCTTACAATTGCCCTTATTTTAGCGCCCCAAAAACGCCAGGTGGTGAGAGATTGTAAAACAGAAAATGTTGCTTTATGCGTGCTGTACGTTACGACATGACACGTCAAGATGTAACGGAGGGTCCGTTTTTTCAACTTTTCTCCAATACTATAGAGCCATTACCATGTCGATGAATAGAAACCTTTATTTTACTAGTCCAATGCTCTAACCACTAGGCTACCCTGTCGTGAACCTAGTTCACACCCCCGATTTTGACATCAACAGTCACATTAGTTTTCTTTGTGGCCTCGTTTGAATGTTGCGGTTGCATTTGTGGGACTGTTGTACATTTGTGAGTTTACGTTAGCTGGTGCATCATCACCACTAAAAATGTTGCTGCCTACGGTCAACAAAATAAAACGCTATGCCTAAGGTTAGCTGCAGAGGCTCTTGCTTGAAAACAACATTCAACTTAATGCCCAGACCCTCTTGACGACAGCTACGGTTACTAACATCTTAATTAGATACGTTTAAGAAGTTGTACACGGCTTGACTTACCGTGTTTTGCCGAATGTAAACAGTACACTGAGTTTTGCTTCACTTCAGTCGTTTCCGTAATTCTAATTTGTCTTGCGAACGCGCGCGCTAACATGAGGTACCAGCGAAAGTGCCTGACGGAATTTTTGTTTCTAAACAAAAAAAACTAAATTACGGGACAAATGTAAAGTATTTATTCACATACACAATAAGTAGATGCCTACAATTGAAAATATCGAATTAATAGAAAGCGCCAAAAATATCCAGCGATGTGATCCACGTGGGGGCGCCAATGTAATGATTGCACGATTTATTTTACACAATGGAACTTGATGGACCCACGGAGTTTAACTTTCGTTAGATGAACAACGTATAGCAGTGGTTCCCAACCTTTTTCGATTACTGTACCACCAACTGAATTTTGCACTGCCCGGAATACCCCCCCGTGTGCATTTTACCAGTAGACCTATGGTCTATTCTCAAATACCCCGTGGATAGGCCAAGTACCCCTGGTTGGGAACCAATGATTTATAGTATTGTAACGACCCTGCAAGGGATCCCTCACTCCTTGATCCCTTGCTTCTCAGTCTTCTCTTGAGCCTTTCGTTTCTGCCTGCCAAGCTGCCTGAAGTGCAGTCTCTTGGGATTCAGTCCATAGGCCTTCAGTCTCTGTCCGCTGAACTCTCGCCCACCCATTTTCACCCTGAAGGGCCCCTTCCCCGACATGAGGCGGCTTCCTGGGTGCCTGTTTTTCTTCTTGGGCAATTTTGGTCTTTCAGTCCTTGTGTTGGCAGTCTCCTGAGTGGAAGCAACTGTTTCCTGCTCCAGTTTCAACTTCTTGGATTTGGGTACCAGGAACTCCTCTTCCTGGTCTCCTGCCTCTCTCAGTGCCTGGACTACCACCCCCTCACCAGAGTCCAATGCAGAGCTTTCCTGACTGGGTCCAGCCTCATCATCATCCTCCAGATCCTTGTCATCCTTCTCTGCATTCTTCATCCTGTCTCTTCTCTTCTTACCAACTTTGGTCTTGCCCTCTGCTTTGTCCTCCCTGCAAAGAAATATGAGCACAAGTTGGTCAATGACGATAATTCCGTTTTCAGATTTCTTAGAGAACATATTCTGCCAATCTGCATATGGTAGAATACTCACTCAGCATAGAAAGAGTTCAAGACTTCTATCTTTTTCTTCACATTTTGTCCTTTGATTTTGTAGTTCTGCAAATCACTCATCTCCTCCTTGTCAGACCTGAAAAGGAGATTGGAGAAAAAAATAGAAAAGAAAAAATCTGAAAGGCCATTTTCCCCATAGACAGCTGATTAGTAAATGCCTACTGTTTTGAGACCAGGTTCAGTACCTGAACATGCAGGTCTTCTTTAGCGAGGCCCAGCGGTTCAGCTCTTTCTCATCTGCTCCCAGGATCTGAGGGAAGAACAAGTTACTTTCTGTAATAGTAACATATTCATACAGCCACTTTAAACATAGATGCTAACTCCACAGAAATGACTTTAAACCTAATTTGTGCAGATAAGGCTCCAAGCAAGTTGATAACTCGGTGCATACAAGCATTTCCCTTTCTATCATTCTGTCTCCTCATCCTCGTCTGCTCAGAGAGAAGATTAACTGAAGTCATGCCCTGGTCAGAGCTGTCCCCGGAGGGTAGCAATACCAGGTCAGTCACATCTCAGCTCATCAGTGCAGGATTCTGGGTCTGTAGAGTACTACACTATAGCACAACCCAGGGTTGGGGGGATAAATTAGATTTAAATTCCAGACAACTAAAAAAGTTAACCAAACTCCAAACTTTTCTAATTGAAAAGCATAAGAATTTGAATTTTAGTGTACTTCCTGAATTGACCCCAACCCTGAGACAACCTAGTAGGAACTAGGGCTCCCAGTCTCACCTCGTCAGTGGACAGGCCAAAGTCATTGGCCAGGACCTGCCTGTAGCGAAACCTGCAGGGGATGTCGTCTATGATGTCCTCATAGTCCAGCTTATAGTACTCCTCCAGGTACTGCTCAAAGGACTTCTCCTCTGAAACACAAAGGATGGATGCATGAAAGAGCATTCAGTCTCAATATCTATAGTACATCGAACAGAATCTACAAGGTTATGGAAAATAACCCAAGATTCATGGTGCTGAACCTCCTGAGACTTACGGGGGTCAAACACAGGCTTGTTTTGGGTAATGACCTCAGCAAAATGAGACTTCTTTCTCTTCTTTCCCATCAGAAGGGCATCCACCTTCATCTTCTCCTTTTTCTTCTGCTTCTTGGAGGTGCTTGGCTGACTGGGATCGTAGTCTGCATCCATCTGGTCAAGTGAGAATTCAGATGAGTGAGTCACATACAATCTCAAACATCAACGAGACCTTTATTTCTGACTAGCCGCCACTAAATGTGTTTCTTAAGGTCCGCAGGCAATGCTGAAGTGATGGTCATATTAGAGGAACTCACAATAAAGTCTGGATCTTCACAGTTTGGCTGATTATACTCTTCTCCTTCATGCTCCTCTTCTTCACCACCATGTTCTTTTTCTCCAACCTCTCCTGTCCATGTGTCCCAGTTCCAGTGTTCTGCAGGACAGAGAAAGCTACCTTATTACAATGCCACCGATTCTAAAGTATTAGATTCTACTTGAGATAATAAAATCAGCAACGAGTGACTTACCACCCTCTAGCTCTTCAACTTCAAACTGGGGCTTCTCCCCCACTTCCTCTCCATAATATTCATCACCAAAGAATTTCTGGAAGAAGATAAAAATACAGGGAGAGACAATAAGAGGAGTGTCTTTATTTACAATCCGTTTCTCTTCTTGAGGTGTGTGAGTGGTCACCTGCATGAGCTGGTCATGCTGCTGGGGGTCAAAATCTCCCTCCAGGTCCACCTGACTGAAGGCCAGCTGCTCGTTGCCTGTCAGCTCCTGCAGCCGCCGCAGCTTCTGCATGATCTCATTACGCTTCAGGTTCTTCAGCTGCTTCAGCTGCTCGTGCTTCTGCTCCTTCTCCTGCAGGGGCCAGAAGATTGACAGGTCAGTTTGTTGGGAGAGTGAGAGAAATGAGGAAGGGATGGAGTGATGTATAAGATTAACTAAAAGAGAGTCTACTGACCCTTTTCTTCCTATCCTTCACTTCCTCCCTTTTGAGCTTCCTGCGCTCGTCTTTGGAGCGGACAGAGGTGGCAATGGTACGGGGGTAAGTCTTGATCTGTAAGGAACAATAAGATACTATATGAGACCAAGGTACATACACTACACCATACAAACAGACATGTGCATGTCGAGACGGGAAAGTCCACCTTCTGGGCATCAGGCTCCTCAAAGCGGAAGTTGTAGTGTCTTTCAAAGTCCTCCTGGCGCTCCAAGAACGACTCCCCATCCTCTTCTGAGTCCTCCACGTCATCATTCACCACCTCGTCATAGCTGGGGATCCTGCACACAGCCTTGGCAGATTAGTACACAGTCAGAGCGGTGCTGAGCACTGCTCTACGATTACAATTGAAAGCATACATGGACAAAACATATGTGTAGACATAAAATAACTTGTGTAAATAACTTACCCGTCCACGTCATTTTTCTCCATGTAGCCCTTATTCAGGACAAAATCCCTAAGGAAACACTCCTTCTCATCCAGCTCTGGGTCGTTCCAATAGTCCCTCAAGTATTTCTGTCTCAACACACAGCACATATTTCAGTCACAACAGGTCATTACATATCGCTCTCTTGCCCTCTATTCCAACAGTTTCTCCATCACTCACCATGTCCTGCACCTCTTCTGGGCCCCCCAGCTCTGCCTGGCCTTTCAGCCAGTCCACATAATCCTCTTCCTCTTTATCCTGTTGGGTAGAAAGATAACAGGTTAGAGGAATAGAATGTTTCTCTCTGCAGTGCTTTATACTGTATGATAAGACAGTCAGGCACCCGTTCCCACGGACCTTCTCTTCCTGTGTTTTGCTCCTCCTCTTCAGCAGCTGAAAGTCCTCTTCACTGCCCTCCTCATCACTGTCCTGTATGAATTTACGGAAGCTGGTGGAAGCATGACACAGTGTTTATGTTCCAAAGACAGTTATAAAATACAGAAAACAAGAGTTTATTTATTTGTGTAAATACACCATGTTCATTAGGGCAAAGGTTGTGATTACTCAGTGATTATGAGAGAATTTAACCCTTACCTCTCTTTCAATTCTCTCTGCTCCTGGATGTAACTCGGAGATGCAGCTCTCTGTCAAAGAAAGCAAAGGCAAACAATACATGACTTATCGTGACATACCTCAGTGTAAATGTGTCAAACAATGTATCATAACATGCCTCTCTCCTCTTTGCAGCCTCTTCATCATCACTCTCCTCCTCATCATCCTCATATTTACTGGGAATGAGACAAATTGTTATTGTCAAACCATTTGCCCAAAATGAGATACAAAGATATGCACAGTAGGAACACTGCAGCTCACTCACCCTCCCCTTTCCAAGATAACTTTTCGCTCATAGTCTTTCAGATACATTGGCTTCTCTGTGGTTTTCTTTGAAGTTGAAGGCTGGGCATCATCCTCAATGGATGCATCTGATTAAGAATGAAAAGTTGGGTGGTGAAAGACACCTCTTAAACAAACAAGCAACACAGAATCAAACTGTCATACCGTAATCAGTTGCAGCAACAAAAAGACACACTGACTGATGACATACCTTCCACCGTGTAGAATGTTGCATCAGTCTGATAGATCTTAGGATCTTTCTTCTTCAGCAGAGACAATGTTCTGTAGAAGTCCCTTTCAACTTTGGGGTCAAGTTCCTAAGAAGACACACATCAGTCTGCATTGAAATTACAAATATACAGGTCAAGGACACAAAGGTAGGTCCAGAAACAATGACAAACCATAAACAGAACACCATGGCAGTGTTTGTATTGCGAACTTGAAACGATATAGCTAGCCAAATTAGATACAGTAATAGCACTTACCACCTCGCTATCATCATCTGATTCTGAATCTGAACCAGACTCACTCTCATCAGCTTGGTCGCCATATTTGTCTTTCACTGAAATAATCAATAATGAACATGACAAGCCATTCAATGTGTTGGAAGCATTCCGCTAGGAAAACAAGACAGAACTAAAATTGCTATCGAGCTGGACATGCTAGCTAACGTTACATAGTTATAACCAAAAATGGCTGAACGTATTACTATGTAAGTTAAATAAATTACAGAATAAGATTAATTTCAAGTGAGAATGGGATCAAAAGTTAGCAAGCAAGTTGAAAATTATAACTTTAGCTAACATGACGGCTGGCTTGCTAGCCATCTAGCTAGCTAGCTAACAAGCTTGGGAAGTCACACTTACGCCTTTGTAACTCTTCTTTTTGTCTATATTTGTCATATTTCTCTGCAAACTTTGAATTAATCTTGAAATCCGATTTGTCTGACATGATTACTTGTGAACTGGATAATATTTATCGGGAAAAGGATTCAGTGAAATCTGTTCATGATGCTAACATCCACAGCAGCATGTATAGAACTACCACGTGGTTTCCTGAGAGGAGGGTCAGAGTTCCAAACGAGGATCAAGCAATCATAGGTTTAGAAAATATGTACGTTTTATCAACAAATATATTTGTTGCCAATATAAAATTATTTTTGGTATATCTTTTTTTTAAATCACAAAATATTTCTTAGAAATATATTGCCAATTCAAATTAAGGGTCCTAGTTTGAGAGCATTGATGGCTTTGCCTTTTGTGTTAGTAAGAACATTAGTATAATTTATGTTGAGTAATAATCTCCAACCTAGTAGCAATGTGTGCGTCAGATACAATGATAATCTACTCTGTAGCTATCGAATGTTTTTGTGTTGTTTGTGTGTGTAGTAGCCCATCACAATGTTTTTGGAATGAGACTCAGTAGCACAGCTGGGGGCGCTCTAGTACAAATTGTCAATACGTATAGGCCCATATGCACCATGCTGGTCCATCCCTATGGTTTTTTAAATATCATAAGGTAACCAGACAGTGAAAGTACAGGAGATAATGTCTACTGGGAGGATAGTTTACACAAGACTTAGGAATGCATTTTAAAAACAGTAATGGAATTCATTATTCCAATTATCTGACTCAGAAAGAACAGGTCAAAGACACCAGTTTACCAGTTTACTCGAGACAACTATTCCTTTTTTATAGTTCATCAATATAATGTTCTGTTTTTGTCTAGTTGGACGAGTTAGGCCTATGCCCAAATAATCTCAAGATATTATGTTTGTCACCTCAACAGTCCTGTGGCTCTGACCTCTCTGAATTGGGCTTTACTCAGATCCTTTCAAACAACAACCTAGTATATGGTCTTACATGGCATCAATTATCACCCATGTTCTCTTTGCTGTTTGTTCTTTGTACATAGCTACTCTGAGTCATGTCTGCATCTCCCTGGGCCCCACAATAAATGATCAGTGATGTTCACATTGCAATTCTTTTCCAATCTATGTAGCTTATCACCACTGTCAAACGAGTCTGTCAAATAATAACACATCCCACCTAAAGCAAATAATAGTGCCTGAGATAAAGAGACTGTTTCTGGAATGATTCATGACTTTAAGTAGTTTCATTCACCTTGAATAGTTGACCAGGTATTGGAGGGCTCTAGGGAGTGAGGCTGCAGTGGGATTCAGAGAGGAGGAAGGTGTTTATTTGAGGTCTGAGGTGATAGCCAAGGGACAGCAATATAACTCTGTCGTTTCACGAAATGAGTGCCTTTTTGCATCCCTTTGATGTTTTAAGTAGAAATTGTGCACCAATGTTACATTTTTAAAGCTTGTTATATTTAATGAAGTGCTCTTTAATATAGACCATATAGATACTTCAATAAATCAGATTTTTTTTCATATAAATGAAGAGAAAATTCAGTATTTGGACATGTCCCTCAGTGCACCCTCTATGACTTTCACCATCATTGTAAAGCCCCAGTTAATTTGCTGCTTTGACCAAGTCATTTCTGAAGATCAATATTTATTTAATGTGATTAGTAATTCATTTTAAGGTTTAAAAAAAATGTCCCTCATTTTAAGGTCAACCCTATTACGTGAACTGAATTCTCATTTTAATATGGTGAAACTATTACTTGACATCTAATAGTCAAATCGTTGGTTCTACTCTATTTAGCCATTTTCTGGTGTTTTGTTGTGAAAACTGAGTGGTTCGAGCATACCAGTCAACCCTGTTACCCATGGATAAACAAGCTAGAAATGTTTTAACAATTTCATTTTTTTCTGATGCTTGTATTCAATTGCACCTCCCTGTGGCACGCAACAAGCTTCCTTCTCCCCTGTCACAGGGGTATGTATGGCTAATTTAAGATGAAAACTTCAACCCTGTAACTTTATTCTGTACTCAGTGCCACATACTGTAGTAATTTTGTTTTAGAATCTCAAGTTGTGAAAACTCATTTTTTATTAAGTTGAACATGTGCTCTTTATCGCAGAATATTAAAATGAAGTGAATTCAAACAGTTTTTTTTTTACCAAGTTACACATCTCAAAAGGCACCAAACTGGTGTAATTTATGTATCCTTTTATAATAGCCTACCGCGTGGCTCTGGAGTTTTTCTCACCTGACCTGGCATATGTTCAAAATTAGATGAAGATTGTCTTCATCTGAAGAAAATAGATCAAGATGGGATGAATAAGTTAACTGGAAGCAAAACTACAAATCAATGCTTTCTGATGTGTAGAATAACACTGTATCATGTCATCATTACGTGAGAGGGCTCACCTAAAAATGTAATGTTATATAGGTAAACAATGGACAAAACATCAACAGGTTTCAGAAGGAAGTAGTGTCCTTCCCTGGTCTATTTTCACCCCCCGCCCACTGCTTCCCCTTCTGGGAAAAGTGAATACGTCCAACCTCTGCATAGAATATTGGCAGATATTCAATGTACACAAAAAAAAACTCAGGATGGCCTCACCATTTATCTCTTCTGTAATGTTTACGTAAAATGAGAGAGTATGGTTAATATGTTTCCATATAGATAGGTTGTATTTCATATTAACTACACTGATGATATAAACGGTTTATTACACCAATCTGTTTGAATACCAGTATAAAGGATACTGCCCATATTGATAGTTTGTTACAGTTTTACACTCTGCTGTACCTCTAATAAACTCCAGCTCCAGTTCAGCTGTACTGAACTCATGTTGTTATGTTAATGATTAAGGACAACCCCAGGTTCTTTGCTTCAAAAATGCGTCATGCCAACAAAAACAACCAGTCTAGGACACTGTGTTAGGAAATGAAGTCATATTCCAGGGAGAAGTTATTTGTTTGGATGAATGTCACAAGTAGAGTAATCAAACAAAAGGAGGCTAAATATCCAGCTGAATAAGTGTCCTAGTTACTGACAGCTGGTTAACATTATTCCACCAGTGATCCAAACCCAGCATCTACTTTATCTTTAAGTGTGTGCAGTATTGTCCTACTGTAACATAATCTAGTGTCCAAGGTCAGTTAGCACCCATGACAGTCTAATATGGATGGGGACTCTCCTCATTTCCCTAATTTTCCATCTTTCACAATGGCAGCCAGAGTCACAACCTGAATGGAATGGAGATGTATGTGGGTTTGTATGTTTTTTATGTATTTAATGTATATGCATAGGTACGGATGTGTGTGTGTGTGTGTTTTCTTGGTACGTTATCATTTATCCTCCCTTCACAGCCTTGAACTTTGTCTACAGTAGGGAGCCTGCTGCCAGGACACATAGACATTACATTTACATTTTGACCTGAGCGATATAGCCTGAGACCTCATTTCTTTCTTGGATGCTGTTCCTGTTATTCTTGGACACTGTTTTTAAGGCTGCCACCACAATCTGCAAAAATGGTTTCAGTTGGAGATGTGTGCTGTGAAAAGTGTTCTCTTGAAGTGTTCTTGTGCAGTAGCTTTGACATAAACTTGTGTCATTATGACTTTGTAGACCAGAAAGCTCCCGGCAATATGACATGAAGATGAGATATTGCAGTCTACATATGGAAAGAAAGTCCCCATACACACTACCTCCCAGCTTGAACAAAAAGTAGGCCTACGTCCCGTCAATAAATAATCAGATCTGTGCAGAAACAGAGTGCTCCTTTTTCTTTCTTTGAGACAAAAACAAGCTCACACTAAAAATCAGTCGTCTGAGTCCATATAATTAAACACAATAAATCAACATAGTCCGGAAATATAAAACAGCTGTGTGATTTGTGTATTTACAATCATACAATTTCATAAATAAATACATCATATTTTCCATGCTTCTGTCAGGAATTACAGAACGTTTGTGTTATTCAACAGGCTGTCATCCTGCTAATGTAATGGCCATTGGTAGTGCCCTTGTTATCTAAAAGGTTAAAGAAATGTAATTCTGGAAACATTTCATTCTCAAATTAGTGCTACAAATCTGATGGAATATAATAGATAGATAGATCTATGTGAAAGGTGACTATTTTGAAACTACTAAAGCATCTCAATATTGAATCATTCTGGAAAACCAAAGGCAGCGAACACAATTAACACAGTTAACTTGTAACTTGTATTTTGTGTATGTATGACACATTTACAACACAAAAAGGCTTGTCAGACCAAAACTTCAGGCTTCAAGTAAAGTACCATTCACAGTGTAATGATTCTAAAATAAATATAAGCATTTTTTTATGTACATCAAATGTTTAACGGTGTACAAATTCTACACTGGGACGTCATGACCACTTTTTGTTATGAATATTTACAAATACATTATGAACATAATATTTACATATTCATGATCTGCACTGTTGATGTTAGTTAACACACATTTCTGGATTTATTCCATATGGCTCTTGAATTAAACAATATGTTTAGCCCCAACCCCACGTTAAAAAAGGAAACATAAACAAACACTTTCACTGACTCAACAATAATGTCTTTGTCTTTGTCTTTGTTAGACTTAGGCCATATATAATTACCCAAACTCTCTGTCTGTCTAATACCTATAACACTGTGACATCCTCAAGGTCAAACACATTTCACTGTAAACAGTTAGACACATTCATTTCACTCTGACCTCAGAGAAAGAGGTGTCAAACATTGTGGTCTAAAGCCACCTCAACACTATCATTAGTATTTGAATAAATCATCTGGTTAAAAGGTTAGCAGCATGATATATAATGCACTTGGACGGCTTCTATTTCAGTACCTAGAACTGTCATAATCAGTTTTTACTTAGTCAAATAAATATCTCCAGTAAACAATTCTGTGAAAACCATTGAAAGGAAACTTGTGTTTCTGAACCTGAATGAAGATGCTACACTCTTAGAAAAAAGGGTTTGAAAATGGTTCAGCTGTCCCCATAGTAGAACCATTTTTGGTTCCAGGTAGAACCCTTTTGGATTCCACGTATAACCCTCTGTGGAAAGGGTTCTACCTGGAACCCAAAAGGGTTCTTCAAAGGTTTCTGCTATGGGGACAGCCCAATAACCCTTTTAGGTTCTAAATAGCACCCTTTTTTTTAAAGAGTGTCGTCTGTGTACTACTGTTGCATGACACATGAACAATGAACATGGCTCCTATGGTCACATGGTCCCGTAAACCATTTTTTAAAGGCTTTCTGTCATAGAAGAATTACACAATTATATACTGCTCTCACACAGTTGGACAGGAAGCTTGAGAATGAGTGGATGACAGAAAGTTAGACAAGGGAGAAAATGAGAAAGATACATCTCAGACAGACTGTCCTAAATCTACTGTCTTGGCTTGTAATTAAACACCATATTAGGGAAATTGACAGCAATAGTGTTACCAAGGCACATAGACATACAGTATAAGTGTCAGTGTGTTTAACCGTCCATTTGGATAGTGCTCCACTAGTGAGGCAATGTGGACAATTGGTATAAAAAGCTATGATTTGACTTTGTCCCTGTCTGGTGATGTTATAGAGGTTAAATTGGCTCATGTATAGAATTCAAGACAACATTCACTATCAAAGGGTTTCATTTCAACAAGTGGCTCAGGTGTTAGTTTAAGTCAGGTTTTGATATTAAAACAATTCAGGAACAAAGAAATTAGTCTAGACATAGTAAATGATATGATCTGCTCATTATTTCTCAACATTTTGTCAGTCTCGGACATAAGTAAAATAAATACCTACGTTATTTACAATACCTAATTTCTGAATTCTACAGTGGGGAGAACAAGTATTTGATACACTGACGATTTTGCAGGTTTTCCTACTTACAAAGCATGTAGAGGTCTGTAATTTGTATCATAGGTACACTTCAACTGTGAGAGACTGAATATAAAACAAAAATCCAAAAAAATTTTAAGTAATTAATTTGCATTTTATTGCATGACATAAGTATTTGATACATCAGAAAAGCAGAACTTAATATTTGGTACAGAAACCTTTGTTTGCAATTACAGAGATCATATGTTTCCTGTAGTTCTTGACCAGGTTTGCACACACTGCAGCAGGGATTTTGGCCCACTCTTCCATACAGACCTTCTCCTGATCCTTCAGGTTTCGGAGCTGTCGCTGGGCAATACGGACTTTCAGCTCCCTCCAAAGATTTTCTATTGGGTTCAGGTCTGGAGACTGGCTAAGCCACTCCAGGACCTTGAGATGCTTCTTACGGAGCCTGGCTGTGTGTTTCGGGTCGCTGTCATGCTGGAAGACCCAGCCACGACCCATCTTCAATGCTCTTACTGAGGGAAGGAGGTTGTTGGCCAAGATGTCGCGATACATGGCCCCATCCATCCTCCCCTCAATACGGTGCAGTCGTCCTGTCCCCCTTGCAGAAAAGCATCCCCAAAGAATGATGTTTCCACCTCCATGCTTCACGGTTGGGATGGTATTCTTGGGGTTGTACTCATCCTTCTTCTTCCTCCAAACACGGCGAGTGGAGTTTAGATGGGGCGGCAGGGTAGCATAGTGGTTAGAGCGTTGGACTAGTAGCCAGAAGGTTGCAAGTTCAAACCCCCGAGCTGACAAGGTACAAATCTATCGTTCTGCCCCTGAACAGGCAGTTAACCCACTGTTCCTAGGCCGTCATTGAAAATAAGAATTTGTTCTTAACTGACTTGCCTAGTTAAATAAAAGACCAAAAAGCTCTATTTTTGTCTCATCAGACCACATGACCTTCTCCCATTCCTCCTCTGGATCATCCAGATGGTCATTGGCAAACTTCAGACGAGCCTGGACATGCGCTGGCTTGAGCAGGGGGACCTTGCGTGCGCTGCAGGATTTTAATCCATGATGGCGTAGTGTGTTACTAATGGTTTGCTTTGAGACTGTGGTCCCAGCTCTCTTCTGTTCATTGACCAGGTCCTGCCGTGTAGTTCTGGGCTGATCCTTCACCTTCCTCATGATCATTGATGCCCCACGAGGTGAGATCTTGCATGGAGCCCCAGACCGAGGGTGATTAACCGCCATCTTGAACTTCTTCCATTTTCTAATAATTGCGCCAACAGTTGTTGCCTTCTCACCAAGCTGCTTGCCTATTGTCCTGTAGCCCATCCCAGCCTTGTGCAGGTCTACAATTTATCCCTGATGTCCTTACACAGCTGTCTGGTCTTGGCCATTGTGGAGAGGTTGGAGTCTGTTTGATTGAATGTGTGGACAGGTGTCTTTTATACAGGTAACGAGTTCAAACCGGTGCAGTTAATACAGGTAATGAGTGGAGAACAGGAGGGCTTCTTAAAGAAAAACTAACAGGTCTGTGAGAGCCGGAATTCTTACTGGTTGGTAGGTGATCAAATACTTATGTCATGCAATAAAATGCAAATTAATTACTTAAAAATCAAACAATGTGATTTTCTGGATTTTGGTTTTAGATTCCGTCTCTCACAGTTGAAGTGTACCTATGATAAAAAATTACAGACCTCTACATGCTTTGTAAGTAGGGAAACCTGCAAAATCGGCAGTGTATCAAATACTTGTTCTCCCTACTGTACGTAACAAGAGAGAGATTTTTCTCAATTCTAAGTGCTGTTAAATAAAGTTGCAGTCACCTCATATATCAAGGGCACTTCTTCACAAACACAAAACACTCAAATATTACAATTACATTACTGTTCTTTCATAATGTGGTTCAACGTCTGAACAGTCTTCTATTTGTAGGACATTTCACAGTTCAGACAAATAGTCTCTGAGAAAAATACTATGGTGTAGAATGAGCCAATAAAACTCAAGCTTGGTGGAGATGAGTTGATGGTCTCTTATGGCTCTGGATTGTGCACAAATGGGCAAGAAAGACACATGAATGAGAAATCTTCCTCCTTTTCCTGCTTTTCTTTCCAGAGCTTCCATTTGTCTTTGAGCACACAGTGGTTTGGTCAGCGGTATGACACTTTCTCTGCCTTCTTATGTCTTTGAGGTTAAAAAAAATAAATAAGATTGTCCAGGTAGCTTATATAAAATGTTTCTCTTACTCCTCTGCGATCTCCTCTTAAAGCGTTTGTGTTGGCAGGGAACGGCAGCACTACGGTCAAGCCTCATCATCAAGACTCACAATCTGTCTCTGAGGGGAAGGAAACAAAGAGGAATACATTAGGTCACTGAACTACAGCTACCGTACAACATACAATAGGCTACATATACTAATACAAAAACACTAGCATACTCCAAGTGACATCGAGATTGAGTGTGTATGACAGATTGGCCTCTTACCGGTGGGTAGGAGTAGCCATCTGGACTGTGGCTCCTGCATATGTGCACCTGGTCTTCAGTGGTCTTCTGGTAGACTGGGTTTTCAAAGTGAATGGTGTTGGTGTTCTTCAGCCTGTAGTTCCTCCACAGCAGCATGGCACCAAAGGCCACCAGACACACAATGGCTGAGAGACAGAGAGAGACATACAGGTCAGAGGGGATTTGTTGATGCTAAAGTGTTTTTTTTTTAAATCATTGGCGTGTAATAATCATGCTAACTGTCAGTGATGTTAAAGCATCTTACCTATAGGCAGCGCGATGTATAAAGCTGCAGGGGTTGAAGGGGCTGTGGGTATAGCAGCAAATTCATGGCGGATCTCTGAAGAGCAAGACAGATTTAGTCCAATGATACACCATGTCAAAGTGTGATGTTCCAGGAAAGTCTCACCTTTAAAAATATTCATTGCTGATAACTCATGCATTTAATGAGAGCACACATTTAAGTCATGCTTACCCTGAGTGGTGACTTGAGGCACTGTGGTAGTATGGGCCTGGGGGATCCTGGGTCTATCTGGCTGTGCAGGCTGGGGGTTGCGTGGCACAGGCTTGGTAGTGCGGGGAGGCGCAGGCGTAACTGTGGTAGTGATGATGGGGGCCTTAGTGGTGGTGCGGGCTGGAGGTGCAGTGGAGGTGCGGACGGGTGCCGGTGGGGGGTTGGAGGCGGGAACAATGGGCTTGACTGGAGCTGCAGGTGTTGGTGCAGCTGGTCAATATACAGATAACACTTAGGTTAGATATTATACAGGAAGCAAGGGATCATATATTTCCCCTGTGTTATGCTACATAGAGAGGCTGAGGGTGCTAGCTAGATATATACCTGGTACACATTTCCTCATGTCTTTGGCCAGCAGCATGTTGTCAGGGCATGCACAGGTGTACTTGGGGGAATGTAGGCCCACCTGGGGGGCTGCCAGACACATGAACTCACAGCCTCCGTTGGCCACCTTGCACCAGTCCCTGCCTGGAGTGGGGAGGAGGGGATTAAGTCTGAGGACTGGTTTGTCTCAATAGAAAACACATTGCTATTGCTATGCTACTGCAGCATTGTAACTTAATTGTAGAAGTCTGAGGCTCCAGACACAAAAATAGCACTTAGAATAAAATGCATCCCTGAGGTGCAACCGTCACGCCAAAACCCATTGGTGCCTAACTCCAAGGCTACTCTTGCATAAACAAACTACTGACCTAACTAACTATGGGAAGAGTAAAAATCTGAGAGACCTGATACATACCAGTTGGCTGTTTGAGGTTGTGGTACAACACAATGTCCTCTGGGGATACCAGGTGCTCCGCCACAGGCTTGATGTCCCTGCCTGTCACACGGTTGGCACTCAGAATGGCATTGTTGCTGACATCTGTCCAAAACACTCTTTCCTACACACAGAATACACAGTACTCCATTTAAACATTTCTAATCTCTGCATAAACATATGAAATATATATGGTTATTTTCAGACTTATTTTCATTTAAAAGTTAAAGTTGTAATTTTGGCACTCACCTCAAACACAGTGATGCCTAGGGGATGGGCTAGCCTGTGTTCATCTATAATGAGTGTCCTTCGGCCGCCACCCTGTACGTTGATACTGGAGAGGGTGTGCAGCTTGGAGTCCACCCAGTACAGCCGCTGGTTCAGCAGGTCTGACCAGGGGATAGGACAAGAGAAACTAGTCAGACCAGAGTGACCATGCAGAAACACACACACAATTATGCATGCGCACCCTCACACACAAAGGTAAGTTATGAAAGTGCTCACCAAGGGTGATTCCATTGGGCCACACAATGTCGTCTGTGACCAGAGCAGCACGGTCTCCTCCGTTCAGACCTCCCTTCTCAATCTTGGCTGGAGTTCCCCAGTCAGTCCAGTACATGAAGCTAGGAGGGCAGGAGAACACATTTATTGAAGCATGTCATCATTCAACAGATATCCTGTGTAGGCTCAATGTTTCAGTCATTATGCTAATTCCTGAAGCCAGTGTGGGACCTACTTGCTGTGGGGGTCGACCACAATAGCGCGGGGTTTGGCCAGGTCATTCCGGAAGAGAGTCTTGCGACGGCTCCCGTTGGCGGTTGACACGGAGATGCTGCTGCGGATACTGTCGGTCCAGTAGATGTTGCCGTGGACCCAGTCAAAGGCGATGCCCTCCGGAGCTTCGATGTCGCTGTCAATCACAACTTTGTGTTGCGCTGTGTCTGCAGCCAAGTCCATTGAGGTGCTGGATTGTAGGAGAAGGGTGGAAAATAGAGAGAAAATATATTTATTATACCATCATCGTCATTCTAATCATCATCCTCATCAAGATATCACTGGGAGCAATAGGAATACAACAGGGCTCTATGGATAAAGGTAACATGGAAGCTTTGCTCACCTGTAGATCTTCTTCTGGGAGAGGTCAGACCAGTAAATCTCCTTGGCAACCATGTCCATGTCCAGAGCCACTGCATTCTTCAGGTGGGGGATGACACGCGTGTACTCACTCTTGTCCAGTGTCATCTTCCTCACCTCATGGCGATTGGTGAAGAACAGATAGGCTACAGTGCCTGTGTGATCAGACGAGAGAGTATCGTTCCAATAACGGCAATGCATGACCCATGAAAATATAAAAATAAACTTGATCAAAACATGAGCAAAGTAAGCATTCAGTCTTTCTGATAAAATAATGTATATGTTGAAAGATAATGATTAAATAGTTCCACTCTGAAACCTTATAATAGTATGAAATGGATTAGAATCATAAAATTATAATCTGATGATGTGTGTAGTTTTAGTCAGAATTAGATGAAACAATGTATCTGTATAGTGGAAAAACACAGACTGTCTGAGCAAGGCGTAGTTTAGGGTTTGAACCTCTATGTGTGTGCCGAAGACAAAAAACAAGAACAATTCAACTGTGTTTGGACCGACCTGGCTAGGCCTCTGGGAAATGTTTTTTTATTTTTTTATTTTTTATGTTATTATCTGTTATTTTACCAGGTAAATTGAACGATATGATAGCATAGGGAGTACTTCTCAAGGTTTCCCTAATCTCGGGGGAATGGAACTGTCGGCTGGGTAGTGATACACAGGGGTGAGAACTATGGAGAAGGATAAAACTCACCTACTGTTTGTGTGTATGTATGTGCGTAGGATACCTACTGTTTGTGTGGAAGTATGTGCGCAGCTATAAAATGGATGTCTTTGTATAATGGACTTCAGAACGTTCTCGTGAATAAACACTTTGATTTTTGTAAGCTGGGACTCTTGTCTGCTTCATTCAACCAGAATCTTACAAACTCTGGGTTGCAGACTGAGTAGATTAATTGAAGTTTATGAACATTGATAACAAAATTCACATAACACTTTCTTAGGTCCAATACTTACCGATGGCCTTGCAGGCTTTAGTGGCTGGGTCAACCTGGTAGCCCTCCTCACACTCACACTTGTAGCTGCCCATATGATTGACACAGATCTGGCTGCAGATATCTGGGTTGGCACACTCATCGATATCTGTGGGAAGAAGTACAGGACAGATATGACGTCTATGTAACTGGCACAGTGTTGGAGAAGGTAAACGGTGGCGTAGGGTCAGACAAAAGGGTGTGTGACAGTAACAGCACTGAGTCATCATGGCCCCACAGGGAAGTGATCCAGTCAGGACAGAGACCTTCTCACCCCAATAGCACCAGCTTTACACTGCCATACAGGATTGAACTAAGGCAAAGGTATCAATGGGCACATCGCCTGGCACTAGGCCAAAAGGATGTACAGTCTGAAGTCCACATTGGCAAGGACATCAGATCCAATATGGCTGCTGATTGAGCCAACTTTTTGGGCTCTGTGGACACACATGCAGCTATAGTGGTAAGGAGTTTTACCTTCACAGCGTTTCTTGTCCATCAGGTAGTAGCCGGTGGGGCATTGGCACTCATAGCCGATCTTCAGGTCATTGCAGATGTGTGAGCAGCCGCCATTGTTGTACAGGCACTCGTTGGAATCTGCAGGGAGGGTTAGAGGAGAGGAAAGTGACAGTTCAACACACCAGTCCACAACTCCTTCTTTCTTTCAGCAACCACAGCTAGATAGCATTCCCATGGTTTCCATCCAACTCATTTTACGTGAGAAGCTAACCATAGGCAAAACAACATTCCCCCTAAGTACATGTTCCATCTTCATACTCACCACACTCTCTGAGAGGCTCATCTGACCAGTCCCTGCAGTCACGCTGCTTGTCACACACCTTCTCCATACTGATGCACTCCCCACTACGGCACTTAAACCTGGTGGGACCCTTGCAATGGCTCACTGTGGAGGAGAGGAGAGTGTGACTATAACACAAAGGAAGTATTACCATTCCAGTAGGTCACAGTAGTAAAAGCAGGGGTAGTAGCTTTATGTGGGGCAAGAGCCTACCATTGACACAGCCCATTTCATCACTCAAGTCTCTGCAGTCGTACTGGCGGTTACATTGGCGACCGCCGTGGATACAGGTGCCATCACCGCATTGGAACTCATCGGGGCGGCAGGTGAGGCGGCCTATGGAGAGAAGGAGAGATTGAGAGGTCAGTCAAAAATTCATATGCAATTTACATATTAAAGATGGAAAATATTAAAGCGAATATAGCTAACAGAAGCAATAAGAGAGAGGGAATGTACTCACTACAGTTGGTCTCGTCAGAGCGATCCAGGCAGTCGAATCCTCCATCACATTTCCAGCTGCTGTGGATACACTCCCCGCTGCCACATTGGAACTCCCGAAGGGAGCAGGGCTTGGGGGCACCCCCAGGGGCTCGCGTCCCACAGTTCTGGGGCCACTCGTCAGAGCCATCCGAGCAGTCAGCGTCTCCGTCGCAGGCCCACAGGCGCGGCACACACACAGAGTTGTTGCACTGGAAGGAGGTGGAGCTACAGGTGGTGGGTGGGCAGGAAGCCTCGTCGCTCCCGTCATCACAGTCCAACTCCTCATCACACACAAAAGAGGCCGACACACACTGGCTGTTACTGCAGCGGAATTTGTTATCTGTGCAGTGCTTGGGCGCTGTGGGAGGAACAGAGATGAGTGTGTTAGAGGGGAGCCTCATTTGTCAGGCTTATATCAGTTGGGAAAGAATGGGACTGAGAGGGAAAAGAGAGAGTAGATGAGAGAAGGGGAAATGTTGGGAGGTATGTTGGGGAGAAGGGTACAATAGAGAGTGGAGAAGACAGGACCACTTACCACAGCTCTCCTCATCAGCTCCATTCTCACAGTCTGCTTTGCCGTCACAGAGCCATGTACTGGGAACACACTGGTTCAGATGTCCACCACAGCTGAACTCTGTGGTTCCGCATGTTCTGGCCGCTACAGGTGCAACCGTAAAGAGAGAACAACCATCAGTTACTGAAACTGAAAAAGATGTTGAACTAGAAGTGTGGTTCAATCCTCTATTGTATTCCTATTAGCTACGGCGGTATGTGTTACTCACAGCAGGTTCCGGGGAGCTCGTCAGTTCCATCTCCACAATCATCTGTGTCATCACACACCCATCTCAGCGTAATACACTTCCCGTTCCCACACAGGAACTGCCTGGTACCGCATATTGTCTCTGCGTCTATAAGGGAAAAACACACGTACCCACACGGTCAGTCCATGACTATTCATTCTGGTGAACAGCAAAATCTCAAAATCAAAATGGGCTTAAAGCCCAAAGGAGCATTTAACTGACTAACATTTACAACCACGGATCCATTGTATAATGGGACAATAAATCTCTCATGAATGAAACCAATTGATGTTCTATTTATTTCTGGGAAGCACACAAACCAGACTCTTTCCCGAGAGGACACTGTATATAGCTGCACACTGATCTGGTACTTGTACTCCTGGCAAAGTACACAAATCAGACGCTTTCCCGAGAGGGGTTGCGTGCCAAGCCCATGGCACTGCAAAGCCTTAGCAGGATAGGACAACCAGTGGTATTTCTCTGCTTTATCATCTACATACTGTCAGGTCAGTCAAAAACAAAACACATTATTTCAACACCTGTATCCTGACATAATAAACTACAGGAAAAGGAAAAAGTGTCTGTTTTCTGTAACTCTGTGGATGTTGTCTGAGGCAAATACTTGAGCAGACCATAAATCAGAATGTGTAGAGTTAAAACAAAAGTGCCAGAGCAGGTTGATTCTGGTGGGTCTCATTTCCCAGCTTGCAGTCATATGTGACAGTGAGTGGGGGAGGGTCTGGCTGTTCAGTGGGCTATGGCAGGGATGCTGGTAACACATCAACAAAGAGGCAGGGGGATGGGTGGCAGAGGCCCATTATGACCCTCTCCCTCAACATACTCACATATACATTTACAGACACATGCAAATTCCAACCTGCCTATAGAGGAGGAATGTGGAGAATATACAACTCAAACACACTGACACATGCACACACACTCACACGCTAACGTTTACACCTGCCATTGGTAGTGGAGAATGTAGATTTTTGTCAGTAATTGGTTGGTGATGACTGAAGACAAATGACAAGAGATCGTAGACATACATTACTGGCTGATGTTAGGTTCTCCTTAACATCTTCATTATCCTCCATGCAGTTCTGAATGCTCTTCATCCATCAAACAAAGACCTTCTAGACCTCCTACAGCTCTCCACCCAACCCCCTATCTAAATCACCCTAGTTAGTGAACTAGAAGAACCAATTAAGACACTGTACTGTACATCAGTGTCCCTGGCCACAGAGATGACTCACAGCAGTGTCCAGATGCCACTGGGAATTCCTTATCCTGCATTTAGGCCTCAAAACACTGAATGGACACCTGTTTCTGATAGGAGCCAGGGGGAGAAGCTTGACTAGAGGGAGGAGCTTGAATCACATGACTGGTAGCTGATTGGGTCAAGCGGAATGTTTGCATGATAGTAACAGAAGAGACAATAGTGGGCTAGGTACTCTTTTTACTGACCACTGAGGATGGATTTTCAAAACAGGACCGTTCCAGTGTGAGGTGAACCTTTAGTTTCTCACCAACAGTTTCAGGAACAATAATACCTACTGAATTGCACTAACGTGTTATTTCAAGGAAGTAAATGGAGTTTACTAGGGAGTTTTTCCTAGCCACCGTGCTTCTACACCTGCATTGCTTGCTGTTTGGGGTTTTAGGCTGGGTTTCTGTACAGCACTTTGAGAAATCAGCTGATGTACGAAGGGCTATATAAATACATTTGATTTGAAGTAAATAAGGGAATTTGGAAAGATTTAACAATTTATGCTCATTGGAAGAAGGCCCATAGTTTGGCTTATATTTTCTTTACTGAGATATTTTGGTCATAAACTGTGCTTTTTGTTCTGTTCTATTCAACAGATGTCAACAGCAGATCTGGGAAAGTGGATGGAAATGAAATGGGGCCATCTAGTACAGATATTTCTTTGTGAACAAACAGCACGAACATGAGAAGTCAATGTCCTCATTCACCATGTCTCCACAGCTGAACAGGTTACTGCCATTCCAGTTCTGGACCCAGCTGTCCCCATGTAAGAGTGTACTATGAGCGGCTGTATTGGTGGGATCCTCTTCCATGTGCAGTCCCTTTCTTTAAAGGTTTTATCATGAGTGACTTTAATCTTATCTTACCTGGTTGTCTTATCTATAGAGTTCCCTCGTGAGTGAACAAGACAAGCCACAAAATAAGAGCAAACCAACACGTGAATGAATACCCACACAACATAAAAGAATACCCAGATGTGATCCCATTTCACACTGCCATCCCTTGGAAAACAGTTTGTGTTCTAGTAACTCACACAATATGACCCTCTAGGGCCAGGTGAGTATATTGACTTAATACCTGAAAACTCTAATCAAAAGCTATCAAAGTCTCTCTCTCTCTTTATCATATCCACCTGTCCTCATTCCCAGAGAGAAGTGATGGTCAGATGCAGGCGAATGCCCTGCCTTCAATAACATTTGGTTAGGCTTAAAGTTCAGTCCATCAAAGGCTCGGACTGACAAGGTTTACTGATTAACCTTGGGGAGAAATGTAACGTGGCATACTTGTTTGTCTGTCCTCTGATGTGTGGTGTGTTTAATTGATCTTCCGTTCTCTATCAGGACAAGCTGGAGGAGTGGAAACAGCTCTGCCCACTGTTTGATGAGCTGTTGAAGCTGGCAAATTAAGTCAAAATCTCTTCATATGACACTTAGAAGGCATGGACATGGTTCACAGATAGCATGATAAAGTGATTTGCACAGGCTTACAGTTAATCAGTACCACTTTCTAAATAGGTGATAGAACAGATATCTTTTGAGATGGGGCATGTCATTCTGCAACTACTTTTATTTATCGCTCAGCACTCTCCATTTAGTTCCTCAGAAAATGTCAAGGCAAAAACGGTATTCTTTATGATTATTTGCAAAGAGTTTGAATCAAGTTCCCAGTGTGAGTCTTCCATTCGATGTCACATTCTCAATATATCTGCACGTAACTGATTGCGCAATATGAGGGCTGTCCGCTCCTCCTGATAAGACAATGGACAATGTGAGAATGAGCACAGACTGTTTCAGACTGCTGATGCTCTCACAACAACACAACTCTGTTGTGTCAATGGATAGGAGTGTGAGAGCAGTTCCAACATGTTCCTGGCACTTTTTCCCAAACATTTCCATACTGGTCCCAACACTAACACTGGAAGTTATTGCATACAGGGCAGATGGTGTTGAACCAATACGTTGGAATGTTGCCTCAGGAGAAATACATAAAAGTCATGCTTTGTGGAGGTGGGCAAGAGGGATTCCTTTAATTCTCAAGGCGGCCCACCACAATGATGCCATAGGGCCATCAATACATCATGAAAGGGTCAAAAACATGAGTGAACAACAGAGAATCTAGATTGCAATGTGACTGGTTATTACATCAGTTGATGAGAACACATATAGTCTATTGAGAACACATATAGTCTATGGCAGCCTTGCTATGTAGCCTAATTATACAATAATTCACTTGTAATCTGCTGTACCTGAATTTGGGAGATTTTTGCACATTAAAGCTAGAATGAGCAGTTGAAACAATAGAGCAAAACCCCACCCCTGTTTTGGTAAAAAGCTGAGGGATGGGCCTGAAGAAATGTAACCTCTCAAATTCAAAGACAGAGCCAGACTATGGATGCAAGGACTGACCATCCAGGATATCAACATTATAATTTGAACCACGTTTTGAGACTATGCAGGTTTTTATTTTTTTATTTAGCCTAAATTGTTTACAAACATTGGAGGGAAAAAAGCTTATATTTTGGGTTCTGATGGGGTTCAACAGCTGGACTAAGCTCATTAGGTATGTATAAGTGGCACAGTGGTCTAAGGCACTGCACAGTGCTAGAGGCATCACTACAGTCCCTGGTTCGAATCCAGGCTGCATCACAGCTGGCCATGATTGGGAGTCCCATAATTGGCCCTGCAACGTCTGGGTTTGGCCAGGGTAGGCAGTCATTGTAAATAAGAATCTGTTCTTAAATTACTTGTTTAGTTCAATACAATTATATTCAATATGTGTATATATAATTAGGTAGATACCCAGTCATTGCGCTAATGCTAGTTAGCATTGGCTCGCTAAACTACCTCAAACGTCCTTCATACTGGCCACCAGCTATCCACGAGTTCATCTGACTCTTGGGAAGTAAATGGCCTCATTGGCAAAATCCCGTAGTATCCATTTAATTTATAAATCCTGAAATGGATGTAGGATTAAAGCTTTAAAATAACAATAGCCTACTAACAAAATAATTGTCTTGCACAAAAAAGTTTTGCACAATAGTGCAAAACTGTAAACTGCCGCTCTTCTCAGCATGCACTACAATTCAAACATCCTTTAGCCTCGCCCGGTTCCAATTCCACAGCAAGCTTTCGGAAACGTCTTGTTGCACATTCTTAAATCTGATTGGCCACGGAATCTCATGGCCAACAACAAATCAGGGGCTATTAACGTAGTTCATTCATACAAATTCCGGTAAAAATAGATCATGTAAATGTATCTAAAGGTAAATGCGAGTGCAATGACAAAATAAATACTCGCCTCCGCATTGTGTTCTGATAATAATAAGAAACTATTTGTGTTGCACACTATCGCAGCTTCTTCAAGATGCAACACAAATTTGACCTACATTCTACAAATAACAAGCCCCCTCCCCCGTCGTGATGCGTCAGGCGATGTCCAAGAGTGGGCTATTTAAACATTTAAAATCGTTTGATAACTTGATAATTTACGATAGACATAATATTTAACAAGAAGGTAGGCTGTGTTTAAAAATGTACTTTGCCACTATGTATTAGTGGAACAAATAACAAATAAACCAAATGAATTGGGAATTATTCCTAAATTAACGATACACTAGAGTAGACCAATGTTAGAATAAAGATACTTACTTGTTTGGACAACACAGCAAGCCAGGAACACCAACAGCACGCACAGCAGCCGCCCCATAGTCTGCAGCCAATTTTTTTAAATGATTTACACTTTACTCTGACTGTCAATAAGGTATTATGATACAGCTATAACAATGTTAAAACGATTGTTTTATTTTAAAGTCACTGCTTCAGTTCCTCTGCTCTTATGTTCTGGATTCAGATGCGCTTGGGACGAGAGGTTAGACAATGATGCTCCTGACAGTGTAATCATGTTTGGCAATATCAGAGCAATTTCAATGTGGTCCAGTGGTGGGTTGGAATGGGAGGAGCCCAAGAAGCGTAGGGCGGGGTTTGGAGTGGTGTGATCTCTGGAATAGAGCCTCATTACCGAAAGGCGTGTCTTCAGACGCTCTATTTTACTACTGTTTAACCCTTGAGTTTATTCTTAAAGCCCCCCCCCACACACACACACACACACACACACACACACACACTTTGTCTATAAGCTCATTCTGACAGGCGCTTCTAAGTATTCAAAAGCAGGATCTCCCTGGTTAAAACAATAGATAAAGATTGTTTGAAGTTTTGGTCAAAACATGTTTCCTTGCTTTTCCGTGGAGTTGGTAAAAGTGGTAACTATAAAGGTGATTCTTATAGTGATAGGTTCTACATTTCTATCTTGTGACATTTAGATAAAACTGTACATTTTCATGACTCAGCTCAATCCGGACACAAACAGAAAATGACATAGGCTGTTGGGGTTCCTCGAGGTTGTCCCTATGAAATACAACAGCACTGAGTGGGGGGAGAGAAGAAAAATAAATAGGATGTTAGTGAACCAAACAATAAGCACAGAACATGTTATCAGGTCTATCATGATGTCCTTGATGACTAATTCTCTTCTAGTTTGTACTTGCTCTATTTTAATATTGATCTATCCAATGTCCATCAGTGTGCAATGACGCACCATCTCTTAAACAAAAGACAAAAACACAAAAACACCACAGCCAAACGACTGTGTTTTTCCCTCGTGGTCAGAGTGGCAACACGTGACAACACAAATCATAGCAAAACAAGAAGTCAGACTGCTCTAGTTCTCATGGGTCTGCTGCACCGACCAGTATTAGTATGACATCCTGCCATGCCTCTGTCAACCAGTGACTGACTACAGCTCCCTATCCTATTTCGGACCAAATAGAACAAGCTAAAAACTGTAATCTAATAGTGGCTTCACATCAGAGTTGAGGATCTAGCTACACACAGTAGCTGGAAATAAGATGGCAGGAGAAGCCAAGGCTTTGATGATGACAGCAGATTATATAGCTATTACCCTCTCTTTCTGAAGCAATGGTGTTTTATTTAGTAACAGGGAGTGATAACACAGATGTAATCAAGATTATGTCAGACAGATTTGGATCATACTACACTACATCAAGATGAAAGAGTAACAATTACATTTCATGTTACAATACCTTACAAAATAATCATTGCTATTTATTTTTACTCCAGGATTGAGATGTATTTCTTTCACAGGGATTCTGAGAAAGCTGACCTAATATTTGAGACCAATAATAGGAGTTGACAGTCACACAACTCTCTGCCCTCTGGTGAGAGTGGGTCCTCTCAGTGACCGGCCCTTGAATAGCCCGCCATGGGGCATGAAAGCTTCTGAAACTGTGCAAAGGAGAACCACAGAAGTGCCTAATGAGACTGTCACTAATTGTGCTGCCCTCACTGCTCCCACTATTGGAATGCTGATGGAGCAGATACAGTGACATTTCACATTCTTAAAATAAAGTAGTGATCCTAACTGACTTAAGACAGGGAATTTTTACTTGGATGAAATGTCAGGAATGGTGAAAAACTGATTTTAAATGTATTTGGCTAAGGTGTATGTAAACTTCCTAAGTCAGTTACGATCACCACTTTATTTTAAGAACGTGAAATATCAGAATAATAGTGGAGAGAATTATTTATTTTGGCTATAATTTCTTTCATCACATTCCCAGTGGTTCAAACATTTACACACAATCAATTAGTATTTCGTATCATTGCCTTTAAATTGTTTAACTTGGGTGAAACGTTTCAGGTACCCTTCCACAAGCTTCCAACAATAAGTTGGGTGAATTTTGGCCCATTCCTCCTGACAGAGCTGGTGTAACTGAATCAGATTTGTAGGCCTCCTTGCTCACACACACTTTTTCAGTTCTGCCCACACATTTTCTATAGGATTGAGGTCAGGGCTTTGTGATGGCCACTCCAATACCTTGACTTTGTTGTGCTTAAGCCATTTTGCCACAACTTTGGAATTATGCTCAGGGTCATTGTCCATGTAGAAGACCCATTTGTGACCAAGCTTAACTTCCTGACTGATGTCTTGAGACGTTGCTTCATTATATCCACATCATTTTCCATCCTCATGATGCCATCTATTTTGTGAAGTGCACCAGTCCCTCCTGCAGCAAAGCACCCCACAACATGAGGCTGCCACCCCTGTGCTTCACAGTTGGGATGGTGTTCTTCGGCTTGCAAGCCTCTCCCTTTTTCCTCCAAACATAACGATGGTCATTACAGCCAAACAGTTATATTTTTGTTTCATCAGACCAGAGGACATTTCTCCAAAAAGTACGATCTTTGTCCCCATGTGCAGTTGCAAACCGTAGTCTGGCTTTTTTATGGCGGTTTTGGAGCAGTGGCGTCTTCCTTGAAGAGCAGCCTTTCAGGTTATGTCGATATAGGATTCGTTTTACTGTGGATATAGATACTTTTGTACCTGCTTCCTCCAGCATCTTCATAAGGTCCTTTGCTGTTGTTCTGAGATTGATTTGCACTTTTCGCACCAAAGAATGTTCATCTCCAGGAGACAGAAAGCTTCTCCTTCCTGAGCGGTATGACGGCTGCGTGGTCCCATGGTGTTTATACTTGTATACTACTGTTTGTACAGATGAACGTGGTTCCTTCAGGCATTTGGAAATGGCTCCCAAGGATGAACCAGACTTGTGGTCTACAAAATATTTTTCTGAGGTGATTTATTTTGATTTCCCCATGATGTCAAGCAAAGAGGCACTGAGTTTGAAGGTAGGCCTTGAAATACATCCACAGGTATACCTCCAATTGACTCAAATTATGCCAATTAGTCTATCGGAAGCTTCTGAAGCCATGACATCATTTTATGGAGTTTTCCAAGCTGTTTAAAGGCACAGCCAACTTACTGTATGTAAACTTCTGACCCACTGGAATTGTGATACAGTGAATTGTAAGGGAAATAATCTGTCTGTAAACAATTGTTGGAAAAATGTATTGTGTCATGCACAAAGTAGATGTCCTAACCGACCTGCCAAAACTATAGTTTATTAACAAGAAATTTGTGGAGTGGTTGAAAAACAAGTTTTAATGACTCAAACCTAAATGTATGTAAACTTCCGACTTCAACTGTATATTGTTTTGTATTTAATTAGGCAAGTCAGTTACGAACAAATTCTTATTATAATGACGACCTACACCAGTCAAACCCAGACGACGCTGGGCCAATTGTGTTCTGCCCTATGGGACTCCCAATCACAGCCCGGTGGTGATACATCCTGGATTCAAACCAGGGTGTCTGTAGTGATGCCTCTAGAACTGAGATGCAGTGCCTTAGACCGCTGCGCCACTCAGGAGAATATGAGTGATAAAGTATGGTCACATTTAATTTGCTCTGTTAAACCTACCCTTTGGATTGATTTTGTTAGCAATGCTGAATAAAAAAATAAACACACATGTGAAGTGTTGGTCCCATGTTTCATGAGCTGAAATAAAAGATTCCATACATTTTCCATTCACACAAAAAGCTTAATTCTCTCAAATTTTGGGCACTAATTTGTTTACATCCCTGTTTGTGATCATTTCTCCTTTGCCAAGATAATCCATCCACCTGACAGTTGTAGCATAAATTTGAAGTAACTGATTAAATAGCATGATCATTACACAGGTCCACATTGTGCTGGGGACAATAATAGGCCACTCTAAAATGTGAAGTTTTGTCACACAACACAATGCCACAGTTCTTCCATGGGCTGCACACTCGCCAGACATGTCACCCATTGAGCATGTTTGGGATGCTCTGGATCAACTTGTAAGACAGCATGTTTCAGTTCCTACCAATATCCAGCAACTTGGCACAACCATTGAAGATGAGTGGGACAACATTACACAGGCCATAATCAACAGCCTGATCAACTCTATGTGAAGGAGATGTGTTGCGCTGCATGAGGCGGTGGTCACACCAGATACTGACTTTTTTTTCTGATCCACGCGCCTACTTTTTTTAAGGTATCTTTGACCAACAGATACTTATCTGTATTTCCAGTCATGTGAAATCCATAGATTAGGGCCACATTTATTTATTTAAATTGACTGATTTACTTATATGAACTGTAACGCAGCAAAATCTTTGAAATTGTTGCATGTTGCGTTTTTATTTCTGTTCAGTGTATTTCATTTTTCAGGCGAAGATCCCTCAACAATCATTCCCACAATAGCACATTGGTAGTAGTCAGGGACAACCAAGATAGTGATGCAGGGCTGGTTAAAGCCCTGGATGGGAGACCAAAGGGTAACTGTAGACATATTAATTCTCCAGTAAGGGGTTCTGACCAGCCTGTTTTTTCTTCTGATAGTGGATATAACTTTGAAGATCTGACATTGTTTTAAATGTATTCTACATAGTTTATACAAGTTTAATCTATTTTGGAATTTGGTTACCATGATAACAAAATCCAGTGGTTGAAATTTCACCCTCAAAACAACAGTTTACATTGATGACCTTTTTCAAATCCAATGTATTTTCCATATAGATTCCACATCACACGTTGACAAATTAGATTGGAACAACGTTGATTCAACCAGTGTGTCCAGTGGGTTGGCTGGGAATGAGTCCTTTCTCCCTCACAAGAGAGGAGTCATGAGAGTCAGATCAGGATCCTCCAGCTACAGTAGAGCCTGTTGGCAGAGAGATCCATCTTGACAGACCTGGGAAGCTGCGTAGACATTGGGTGCCTTGCACTAGATGTACTATAGTAAGTTAAAATGAGGAAAGCACTAGGTTCTTGGCATGTAGACTAACTAGTCTGATGTTTCATGTGGAGGCCTTCACCTAGCAAAACATCAGTATAGACAACAGGGCAATCCATCACCAACCAACTGGAAGGACTGCCATTGTTTATTTCCCAAGACTTAACTATCAAACACCAGAAAACATGGCTCTAATATCTCAATACAAAAGCATAGTTTTCTAATGGGAGGGAAGCATACCACTTTTAGTATTATTTTACAATGGTCTGCCCTTGGACAATTGGATAAGGCAGAGATAAGTGATACATTGGGTGGATACTGAATAATATATAGTAAAATGACTACATTGTCCTCAAATGAGAGTTTGTGTCCAACACTCAAGGTCACTTCTGTTGGAACCTTGCTATCCAGCTTTCTCTCGTATGTCACGAGTCTTGGAGATATGACAATGTGAGACAATTTGTGCAGATACATGTTGAAACATATAACCACTGGTTGCAGCCCCTCCGCCTTGCCCTCCACTCAACCCCTCAAGACAGCTCACATTCATGACACACCCCTTGTTCATAACAGACCGTCTCCTCTGCCTGCCTACAGAGCGGTGAGAGGAACTGTTCCATTGGCTACTTGGTCCTTCCACCCCTGTGGTGCACCAGCTGTTAATCCTGTACACTGATCTGTTGGTTTCAACCATCACATTCTTGCCCATCTTCCATATCTCTTCAGATTTCACCTCAACTTCACCACTCCTGACCATCATCCCTCCTAGCAAAGCTTTCTTATTGGAATGTATTTCTGATCAATGACCTTTTTTATTTAAATCACAAAATAAACCGGTCATGTTAACCTATATACACATAGGATAATAAGAAGGCTAGTCAGAGGTTGGTCTCAGTGCAGTCAGAATCTCTGCCATCATGGTTAATGCGGTGACGGTAGCTCTTTAGTCACTTAAAAGGAGTTGACAAACCATTTGAGGAGAGAACAGACTACTGCAGATCCATTCAAAAACGTTCCACTGAAAAATGACTTTACACACACAAAAAAAATGTATTTGTCCAGGTGTTATGACATGAGGCCACGGCTGGAACAAAGCAGTGTGAGGGGGAGCGGGAAAAAACATCAGGGTCAATGAGTGACCTGAGGAAGAAGAAACTGATGTGTATCTGAGATCAGAGGCATGGAAGCCCTGGCAGGATCTCACACAAGCCCAGAGTAACATTGTTTGAAATACAACTGTGTTTAAAAGCACTGTGGCCTAAAATACATAATTTAAATAATTCAGTTTATCATAGCAAACTAGCGTTCATTTAGTGTTCAGCATGTGTACAGTTCAGACTCAAGGAGCAAATCTTCAACCTAAACATCAACAAAACACCTACATTTTCAACCCATGGCTTTTCATCCAGAGGCATTCAGTACTGCTATCTGGTCAAGGTGAGAGGGCCATCTAGCGTACATACAAGATAACTACAGTTAGTCAAAGATGGCTTAACAAGTTCATTCCTTTTAGCACATTTAGGATACAGCAATCAATCATGTGTAGTGCATAAAGTGAATAAAGACACCAGCAGTGAGGAAAGTTTAATTACGAGACGCCTTTATTGTACTTTTTGGAATCCAGTGACACAGACGTGAGACAGAGTCACGCCCTTCCCTTCTCACTCGTAGCCGGAGGAAGGCCTAAGGGGGAACGTACCGTTATCTCACTTGTATTCTTAAATTAAACAGAGATAATAGAATGACACACCCAGGTGCATTTCCACAGACCAAACAACATGCATTCAGGGGACTTAGAAACCACAGCGACTCCGGTCACACAGCTCCATCTCAAAGGAAACAAAACAAACTCACTTAAAGTCAGCAAACTCTCCCTGTGGTCCACGATCAGTCTGCTAATCAAACCTTGTCCACCTTAAATCACTTTCAGGAGAAAACAACAAGGCAAAAAGACATACAGTCCAGCTATTCATACCAGGATTGCCTGCTTAAATATGTAAGTGTTTTTTATTTTTTTTAATAATTTGTGTTTTTTAAATTGATGGTGTATTTTAATTATGGAATACATTTCTCTCACTAAAAATCACCTCATCTAGGTAAAACTAGGCCCCTCTCCACTGGCTTGTCTCCCTGCTATAGAATCTAGGTAAAATATATAAGTTCCAGTCAAGGGTGTCAGTGGGCCGTTGGTCCTCACAGAACAGGAGTGGTTCAGTTCAGTCCTCCTCACTGCCGCTGACTGAACCCGCCTGAAACAGAAGCCAGAAGGAAAAACACTTAATCCTACAACCCAATACAACATAGCTTGTTGATCACCAGCCTAGTACACTGTAGACGTTTAAGAAAACATTTCTGAAAACAAATGTAAGTGTTAAATATATATATATATATATATATTTTAAATACTGTTGCTCTGAGTTACATACGTTAAATCAGTGTTGCTAGACAGCCTTCTGTGCAAAGAGCTTAGAAGAGGTCAACTTCAGTCAGTAGAGTAGACCGCTTCGATAGGAAGTTTAAATTGACAGTTAAGTAGTGTCTCAATGTATTTGTGCGTGTCTTACCTCCTCCTGCTCCTCCTCGCTGTCGTCGTCACTCACCACAGGTTTGGCCCGGGAGCCACGGCCCCTCCGGCGCTGGCCCTTCCCTCTACCCTCCTTCTCCTTCCTCCCCAGCTTAATCTTCACCTTCACTGAACGAGCTAAAAGAAGGAGAGATAAAGAAAGAAGCATGGACACAAATCCATGAGTATACAATTCCTCAAAAGTACAACATATGATTAAATAGTTTAAAGGGGCAATCCCTGATTGCAACATCTATTTTTGGACTTTTAAATTAATTTACACCCATTGATTCTTGAAGAATTAAAGTTAAATTGTCACATTCCACCAGAACCCAAAATATAATATTGTTTTTCTCCTTTGTAAACAATGTAATAGTAAACAAACACTGTACAGCCTCAAAACATGGTTAAAACTATAATTATGTATTCATAGCTCAGTCTATGAATTTGAGAGTGGTTTCAACAGCCCCATCAGCCAGCTATTTACCAAACACGGGTGCGTTGTTGTTTGAGCGGCAGATTGCCTTATTAACAATGGACTATGACACTAAGTGCATATGTAAATACTGTAACACTCACATTCAGACTCAGAGCCTTCGTCCACCTCCTCCTCTTCTTCCTCACTCTCCTCTCCCTCACTCTCCTCCTCCTTCTCCTTTTCAATCTTCTGCCGGACGCTGGTGAAGACTGACTGCAGTACGATGGAGTCCTCATAGATCTGGGGGGTGAGAGACGTTACTTCAGAGTATGAAAGGTTCAATTCACCATAAAAAAGGTTGTGACAAGTCTCCTCAGATCTGTAATACATTGGGCTGTAAAAGGCCCTCCATATCCCAGCACCCACACAGCATTGTCTTATCATGCCCAACAACGGTCTGTCCTCCACTCACTCCCTCCCTCCCTGTTGCCGGACACTCACCAGAGAGCCCTCCAGGTTGAAGGTCTGAGCGTTACTACACAGCAGCATCACATCCTTCTCCAGGTCATTCAGGCTGCGGTATTTATGGCTGCGGATCCTCTCCTGGAGGGGAACAGAGGAGAGGACATCAGAATAGTGATCAGACCAGTAGAGAACAACACAGGACTGAAAAGATCAGAACTAGACAGCTAGATGTGACTTGTCAGTCCCCTAACCTCCCAGAAGGACTGTTTTACTGAATGCGATTCCCTAGTCGATTCCCGCAATGTCTAATATTAAAGAAGTCTCGAGGTATTGCTCGCCTGAGGGAGAGTACCTTATTATAAGCTGTAGACAACACTATCTACCAAGAGAGTTCTGATCTATATTATTCGTAGCATTCTATTTACCACCACAGACCAATGCTGGCACTAAGAATGCAATCAACAAACTCCATAAGGCCATAAGCAAACAAGAAAATGCTCATCCAGAAGCGGCGCTTCTAGTGGCCGGGGACATAAATGCAGGCAAACTTAAAATCAGTTTTACCAGCATGTCACATGTGCAACCAGAGAAAAAATAAATAATTCTAGACCACCTTTACTCCACACACAGAGATTCATACAAATCTCTCCCCTGCCTTCCATTTGGCAAATCTGACCATAATTCTACCTTCCTGCTTACAAGCTAAAACTAAAGCAGGAAATACCAGTGACTCACTCAATACGTAAGTGGTCAGATGACGCGGATGCTACGCTACAGGACTATTTGCTAGCACAGAGTGGAATATGTTCCGGGATTCATCCAATGGCATTGAGGGGTATCCCACCTCATTCTTCGGCTTTATCAATAAGTGCATCGACGACGTCCCCCCCACAGTGACCATACGTACAGATTCCAACCAGAAGTAATGGATTACAGGCAACATCCGCATCGAGCTAAAGGCTAGAGCTGCCGCTTTCAAGGAGCGGGACACTAATCCAGATGCTTATAAGAAATCCCGCTCTGCCATCAGACAAACCATCAAACAAGCAAAGCGACAATACAAGATTAAGATTGAATCCTACTACACCGGCTCTGACACTCGTCAGATGTGGCAGGGCTTGAAAACTATTACGGACTACAAAGGGAAACTCAGACGCGAGATGCCCAGTGACACGAGCCTGCCAGATGAGCTAAATGCCTTTAATGCTTGCTTTGAGGCAAGCAACAATGAAGCATGCACGAGAGCACCAGCTGTTCTGGATGACTGTGTGATAACGCTCTCAGTAGCTGATGTGAGTAAGACCTTTAAACAGGTCAACATTCACAAAGCCGCGGTGCCAGACGGATTACCAGGAGGTGTCCTCACAGAATCCATGGACCAACTGTCAAGTGACTTAACTGATATTTCTCAACCTCTCCCTGACCGAGTCTGTAATACATACATGTTTCAAGCAGACCACCATAGTCCCTGTGCCCAAGGAAGCGACGGTAACCTGCCTAAATGATTACCGCCCCGTAGCACTCACGTTGGTAGCCATGAAGTGCTACCCACCTGAACAAAAGGAACACCTATGTGAGAATGCTGTTCATTGACTACAGCTTAGTGTTCAACACCTTAGTGCCCACAAAGCTCATCACTAAACTAAGGACCCTGGGACTAAACACCTCCCTCTGCAACTGGATCCTGGACTTCCTAACGGGCCACCTCCAGGTGGTAAGGGTAGGTAACAATACGTCTGCCGCGCTGATCCTCAACACTGGGGCCCCTCAGGGGTGTGTACTTAGTTCCCTCCTGTACTCCAACACCATAATTAAGTTTGCTGACGACAACAGTGGTAGGTCTGATCACCAACAACGATGAGACAGCCTATAGGGAAGAGGTCAGAGAACTGGCAGTGTGGTGCCAGGGCAACAACCTCTCCCTCAACGTGAGCAAGAGGAAAGAGCTGATTGTGGACTACAGGAAAAAGCGGTCCGGACAGGCCCTCATTAACTGTAGTGGAGCGGGTCGAGAGTTTCAAGTTCCTTGGTGTCCACGTCACCAACGAACTATCATGGTCCAAACACACCAAGGCAGTCATGAAGAGGGCACGACAAAACCTATTCCCCCGAAGGAGTCTGAAAAGATTTGGTATGGGTCCCTAGACCCTCAAAAGGTTCTACAGCTGCACCATCAAGAGCATCCTGACCGGTTGCATCACCGCCTGGTATGGCTACTGCTCGGCATCTGACCCTAAGGCGCTACAGAGGGTAGTGTGTACGGCCCAGTACATCAGTGGGCCAAGCTTCATGCCATACAGGACCTATATAATAGGCGGTGTCAGAAGAAAGCCCATAAAATTGTCAGAGACAACAGTCACCCAAGTCCTAGACTGTTTTCTCTGCTACCACACGGCAAGCGGTACCGGAGCGACAAGTCCAGGATCAAAAGGCTCCTTAACAGCTACTACCCCTCAAGCCACAAGACTGCTAAACAGTTCGTCAAATGGCCACCTGACTATTTACATTAATCCCCCCCCCCTTCACTTCATTTAATTTGTTTTGTACACTGCTGCTACTCACTATTTATTATCTATGCATAGTCACTTCACCCCTACCTACAGGTACAAATGACCTCAACTAACCTGTACCACCGCACACGGACTCAGTACCAGCACCCCCTGTATATAGCCTCTTTATTGTTATATTTATTACTTTAGTTCATTTGGTCAATATTTTCTTAACTCTTCTTGAACTGCACTGTTGGTTAAGGGCTTGTAAGTAAGCATTTCACAGTAAGGTCTAAACTTGTTATAGTCGGCGCATGTGACAAAAAGTTTGATTTGATTTAGTCTTATAACCGATATATTAAGGGGTTAGCCCCATACCTTAATCTTCCTGAAGTCGACAGGTTTGCGGATGAGCTCGTAGTACTCAGGCAACTCCTTGCGGGAGGGCAGCTGGATGAAGACTTCACTCAGCTGGCGCCCATTGCTGCTGTGAAATAGGAGAACAGGGAAACTCCGGGATTAGTCCACCTCAACATGCTCTGCTCTGACCACTACATGACAAAGCAGGTTGTGTTTGTGTATGTTGTCATGTTCTGACCGTCATCCAGACACAGGAGCTCACCAACTCACCCGTCCTTGTACTTGATGACAGTGTCCACCACCTTCTTCATCTTCTTGGTGAGGGATGGGGGGTTAGGGGACAGTTTTTCAGCCGGAGGGCGCCCACGTTTCTTGGCCTTCTTTACCTCCTCATCCTTGTCACGGCTGCGACCACCACTGGAGCTGGGCGTGGCCGAGCCGGGCATGTCGTCACGGTCTCGCTTGCGCTTCCGGGTCGTCTTCTTGTGACGCACCTCCTCCTCGAGGTCCTCCAGATTACCGTCCTCTATGGCCTGTTGGAGGGGGAACCACACATCAGCATTGCAGGTCATAGACCATAGATCTCAGTTATAGGACTTTCAATTATTAGTTAAATTATTTTTCGACGACAACAGCTGGATAGCTGACCTTGAGCCACTGCTTCTCTGTGAGTGAGTCGCTGTAGTCCACCTCCTTGCGCTGGCGAGAGCCGCGACCAAACATCTTCTCCTCCTCCTCCTCACAGGTGAGCCTCTCCACCTCGGCATCATCCTTTAGGATCCAGGTGGGCAGCTCGTCATCCTCCATCAGACGGGGCTTTCTCTTGGGGTTGCGGGCGTCCTCGCGGCGCCGGTCCAGGTCCATACGCTGGAGGGGGAGGTACAATGTAAGAAAAGAGGAGAAAAAAAAACGGTTGAAGAATGGTAGACTTCCACCTTAAGTCGATGCATGGGTGTCATTGTATATCAGACTTGAGGTTGTGTCAAAGCCTCCAACAGGGCAGTCTTCAGTCTAGAGGTTGACCGTGAAGCCTCCAGTTGCCTCAAGCAAGACTCAGACTAGATTACTGTAAATCCTGAAGAACTATGGGACTGACCATGAACTGGTCAAACTCCTCCTCGCTCCTGGCAATCATCTGGTTGACGGTCTCATCATCAGGCACCTCATCCTCCTCCTGTAGACAATAGAAAGGGTGAACACAGGGCTGTTAGTGGTGCCTCAGTCTCTGAACTAGAATTATTGAATGCTTAACAGTTATGTTAGTATCATATAAAGTGCATTGTAACATGTAGCACATGATGTATTGGAGTAAATCTCCTACAATACGTGTGATGCATACATCTACCAGGAAACCACTGCTCCTACTAACTGTATAGATAGTAGGCGTCCTAGCTGGAACTCTGTTCTATGTTATTGAAAAAGAGCTTCATTAAATAAATAAAAAGTTTCATTTTTAAAGAAAACGCAGGAAGAGGAGAAACCAAACCTACAAAAAAGGAACAGCCCCTAAATCCAGAAGGTAGAGAGGAGGAGGAGAGAAAAGTAAAGAAAATGTTAAATGGTAGGGAGGCGTGTGGGTGGTTGGGTAGTGTGGTGGACGGTCATGATCACACCCACCAACGCCCCCCCAGCGCGCCAGCCCCCCGGGGCCCCGACCTCGTCCTGTTCCTCATGCTCCAGGATGGCCTGCAGGAAGGCACGGCGCTCGTGACTCGACGACTTCTGGTCGAACATGCCGGCCTGGATGACCTTCTGGTCCACGTTCAGCTTGTACTTGGCCGCCGCCAGGATCTTCTCCTCCACACTTTGCACGGTGCAGAGACGCAACACACGCACCTCGTTCCGCTGCCCGATACGGTGGGCTCTGTCCTGGGCCTGCAGATCCTGTACAGGGGAGGGAGAGAGAAAGAGAGGGGTGAGTGATCAGAGTTAGGGGGAGGGCAGGACATGGGAATTGGCTATGTTACCTCACAAAATCACCCCAATAGCCACTAATCCTAGCTGTTTTCTAAATATATATCAATAACCAGTGAGATTCCTAGATCATAATACTACAGTAGACAGTAGAGGGTAATGAGCTGAACCTGATGTGGATTCCAGTCGGAGTCAAAAATGACCACGGTGTCAGCAGACTGAAGGTTGAGGCCCAGCCCGCCGGCCCTGGTGCTGAGCAGGAACACAAAGTACTGAGAGGCGGGGTCATTGAAGGTCTTCAAAAGCATCCCACGATCCTCAGCCTTGGTGGTTCCTATGGACAACGACCAATGGTGTTAGTTACCAGTTACCAGGACAACAGCAGGAGGGATGCAAGTAACATGAGCTCGTGAACGTACACCAACCTCCCCACATCACAATGTTGAGTTATTGTGTTCTAATAAACTGCATACTACAAGTACAAAACAAACCCTACACATAGTTCTGTATTTCTCATAGTACAAAATACATCTGGAATTTGTCTTGAATTTATTTTCCCAGCACCAGACAAAATAACTCTCCTATCCCGCCTCTCACCGTCCAGACGCAGGTACTTAAAGTTGCGCCAGCCAAAGTAGTCCTCCATGATGGTCATGGTGGAAGTCATCTGACAGAAGAGCAGGACCTTGTGGCCGGTGACCATCAGCTTGGGCAGGATACGGTCTAGCAGCTCAAACTTCCCAGCGGCGCGGTACAGGTCAGGTCTGGAGGAGGCAGGGGACGAGAACAGAGGGGTGGATGAGGGAACGCGCCACACATAGTAAGATCAACCACAGCACCATGAAGCATCGACATGCAACGTCAGCAGATGCTTTGCTTACCCAGACACTACGCCCCCAGTGAATCCCAAATGCTCAGAGAAGGACTCCTGTGAACAGACGAATCACAACTTTTCAGTTAAAATAAGAAGCTATAAACAATCTCACACTTCAGTCAACATCTCTTCTCAATTCATGGAAGAGTTGAGGTGGGCCCTTTGCACTGTACCTCGATCTGCTGGAACATGTAGGGATGGTTACAGATCTTCCTCAGCTGCATGATGGTGTTCATCAGGGTCTTGGTGCCTCCTTTACCCTGAAACACAACACTCCGCACTTAGTTATCCTGTAGTACCCATCTAAACAGCCCAGTATAACTGACCCCCAGTCAGTTGTTAGGGGGTGTATGGAGAGCAGTGAGGGGGTTCTCTACTCCTCCTTACCTTCTTGTCTTTCTCAGAGCCGTCGGTGAGCAGCACACCCTTAGCCTGCATGTGTCTGTACAGCACTCTCTGCAGGGCCGACATGTCACACTTGATCACATACTCCACCTAGGGAACACACACGAGAGAACAGAAACAATCAAAGAATCAATTGATTGATCTTCATTGTCCTTGGATACTGAAAGCCAAGTGATTGACAGGAGTCAGACCTTCTCAGGCAGCTGGGACTCCACTTCCTTTTTCAGTCTGCGCAGCAGGAAGGGGCGCAGCACTTTGTGCAAACGACGGATAATCAGGATGGTCTCTTCCTCGTTCAGATCCACCTGGGGTCGAGAGAGGGGGGTAAGAGTCCAGCCATGATGACCCCAATGTCTCCAGATCACCCCTCTCCATGGCCCCGACTAACTCACCTTCTCTCCGGTCATGGCGAAGGGGGCGTTGAACCACTGCTCGAAGGTAGTGCAGGACTTGAAGATGGTCGGCAGCAGGAAGTTGAGCAGGGCCCAGAGCTCCGGCAGCTTGTTCTGCAGCGGGGTGCCGGTCAGCAGCAGACGCCGCGGGGCCAGGTAGTGGGTGTTCAGAACCACAGTCAGCTTACAGTGGTGGTTTTTCATACGGTGGCCCTCGTCCACTATCATGTACTTCCATCGCAGCTGAGAGGGAAAGAGTACAGTGGCGTGAGAAGATGAAATGGAAGTTTCCATAGGTTCACCTGTCTGACTAGGGACATTTCTAAGGCGGTGCACAGGGTGATTTGAAGAGGTGGGTCCCTACCTTAGCCAGCACTTGCTTGTCTTTGATGATGTACTCGTAGGTGGTGAGCAGTACGTTGAACTTGCCGCTGCGCAGGATGGGGAGGAATGCCCGGCGAGCCTGTGGGGAGCCCTGGACAGAGACATGGTAGAACACACATCAACTTTACATCTACAGAACACTGTAATCAAAGGATATTCACATGTACATGCGGACCACCTACTATGCAATTGTCAAACTTCACCCTGGAAGAAGGGTTGAAAGGGGCTACTCACTTTGTAAGAGACTTTCACCACAGTTGGAGCCCACTTATCAAACTCATACACCCAGTTGGACAGAGTTCTGAAAAGAAAGACGGGTGAAAAATGGATAAACATACTTTCTCTGTCCACCTAAAGGTCGCACTGACATAAAACAAGGCAAAAATATCTATGACTGTGGAAAATACCTAGAACAGCCCTTCTGGGCTTGTATCTGTATAATTACAGAACATCTCGATTGAAACAACAGAAATACTGCATCAGTCCCGGTCTATAAAGGAGCAGAGAAGTGACTAGAGGAAAGGAGAGGCAGAGGGACTCACGAGAGGGGCACGATGATGAGAAAGGGGCCGTTGATGCGCTTGTGCTCCATGAGGTAGGTGATGAGGCCGATGGTCTGGATGGTCTTGCCCAGACCCATCTCATCAGCCAGGATCCCATTCAGGTTGTTGTTGTACAGAGACACCAGCCACTCCAAGCCCTTGATCTTAGATGTGATAGGGACACCAGTCATTCTACTGTCTCACACAGTCATCAGGTACACATGGCTTTGGTCATGTGTTCTCTTCTTTTTTGACCTCGTTACTTCTTGTAAGCATTGTGAAAGGTAATGAAACACTACAGCATGCATTGTGTATGTGAAATCATGTTACTGTGACGTGGGTAGACTGTGTACCTGGTAATGTTTGAGCTGCCCGTTGACCAGCAGCGTGGACTGTTTGTCCACCGTCTCAGTGACGGCGTGGGCCACAGCATAGTAAGACTGCAGGCCTCGGGCGAACGCCGCCTCGGCACTGTTATACTCATCATCCACATCCTGCTTGGCCCCTTCGATGATGTAGCGGACGTCGACCTCGGACACGTCCTCTGTGTCGGGGTCTGGGATCTTCTTTTTCTCCTCAGTGGGAGCCTGGGAGGGCTGGGGCTCCACCTCTTCCTCCTGAGGGGTGCGGAGCAAGAGGATGGACTCAGATACAGGGGCCACACAGCCTGGCTCAAACTGTCTCAGCTAAGGTCAAGTCAAAAGACGTTATCGAATCGGAATAAAATATTCTTTATGGAAACTAGAACACGGCTTGTCCCATGAAATGGTCAGGATTAAGATTAATCTGGAAAAGATCCAGTAAAGATATTTACAGCACAATACATTTTGATTTACGTTAATATAAGCTTTATAGTACACAATGCAGAGAAAGGGTTACATTAGTTTGGGCTTGGCAATGGCCTAGTTTCTGATAGCCCATGGCAAGAGTGGTATGCCTCTGAACAGACTCCACACGCAAGGTCTCATCCACGGCGGTCTGCTTACATTTATTTAAAGGTGACTTGAGGTTTACGATATACATATATTAGAGGGGAAAGTGGGGGGTAAGGAGAGCATTGCGGTCTCTAAGGTACATACCTCCTCTTCCTCTGAGCCACTGTCCTCGCTGTCTGAACGAGGAGCCACTTCATACCTGCAGGAGAAAAGTTCAAATGATTAGTTGTGATACCTGATGAAATTGTTTTGAGATGACAGTGTTTATGTACTGATGGCTAAGCAACAGTGTGAAAGGCATTTAGATTTGTACAATGTTCATCCTTTCCCAAGGAAAATGGTATTTCACATTCCTCAGGCTTGTGTCGTCGTCATTATTAGTATTATTATTCCCACAGTCTGGGTAAACAAGCGTGTCTTCTAGCTAGCTGTGTTTAACTGACCCAGGGTTCATTTCCAGCCAGGTGTCCAGCTGGCCAGCCCGGGGCGCATCCAGCCCCGTCAGGATCTTCCCACTATCTAGATGGATCACCTTCACAGGCAGGTCACTCATCTGACTGGTCTCATCCAGAGGCTGAGAGTGGAAGAGGGAGTGAGTGAGAAATTGACTGGAAACTGTGTGATATATTATTGCCTGTCAATATGATCGTTTCATAGTAAATTAAACAAGTATTCCTGTGGCCTTGTGAAAAACAGGGAGCCTGGAGACAATGCTACATCATGAGGCAAATGGCCTATTACCAGACATGAAAAGGGCCTATTAGTTAAAATGTTGAGTGATGGGGCTTACATTCATTCATTATATTGTTCTTCACGAACTAATGGCAGAGAAGATGACTTTGTAAAAAAATCTTGGGGGGAAATTATTGTCAGGATTTTATCGGACCAAATCTTTCACTGGGATCTGAAACTCACCTCTCCGTCGGGTCCCAGGGCAGGAGGCTGGCCCTCCCCACTCTCTGGCTTCTAGGGAACACGAACATCAGTTTCTCATATTACAATGACAGGCTCAACAACGTAAACACAGGGGGCCGCATATCGCAGTAAAACACAAGGTAACACAATAAAACAAATGGAACTTCAGAAAGATGCACTTTCAACATTTGTCCTTGGTCTCATTCTTCACCTTCTTCTTCTTCTTTTTCTTCTTCTTCTTATCCTTGAGGGCCTGATCAGCCTTGTGGGCTCTGACCAGATCGGTGAGGTTGGCCACGTACTCGTCTGTCTGCTGCAGCAGGTAGGCCAGGCGCTTGTCTTTCTTCTGGTCAATCAGCTTACGGTAGCCCTCCTCATCTTCAGCCTAGGGAAGGACACACATTGACTACAGGTGTTAGAGGCACTGGGTGTGAGAGTAGATATATGGCTATTTAATAGCGAGTGTGTAAACGAGCACGCAGCTGTGTGGTCACTCACCATCAGCCTTCTCATTCTCTCCTTCTCAATGCGCTCGTTCTCCTTCTTCTGCTCACGCTCAGTGTTGGCGTGGTACGTGGCCACAGCTTTGGTGGCCTTCTGGAGCTTGGCTGTGATGGAGCGGTGGTACTCCTTGAAGTCTTTAGCATGCTGCAGGATGCTGTTAAGGTATTCCTACACAAAAACCTCTGAATATTAGTGTCTATACAATACAACACAAAGCACTGGAGGCACAAGAATGTGAACTTCAGCCCCGACCCCTCAGTGTACCTGGCGTTTCTGCCCCGACCCCTCAGTGTACCTGGCGTTTCTGCCCCGACCCCTCAGTGTACCTGGCGTTTCTTCCCCGACCCCCCGACCCCTCAGTGTACCTGGCGACCCCTCTGTACCTGGCGTTTTCTTCCCGACCCCTCAGTGTACCTGGCGTTTCTGCCCCGACCCCTCAGTGTACCTGGCGTTTCTGCCCCGACCACTCAGTGTACCTGGCGTTTCTGCCCCGACCCCTCAGTGTACCTGGCGTTTCTTCCCCGACCCCTCAGTGTACCTGACGTTTCTTCCCGACCCCTGACCCCTGTACCTACAGTGTACCTGGCGTTTCTGTCCCGACCCCTCTTACCTGGCGTTTCTGCCCCGACCCTCTGTACCTGGCGTTTCTGTCCCGACCCCTCTGTACCTGGCGTTTCTGCCCCGACCCCTCTGTTACCTGCGTTTCTCCCGACCCCCTCTGTACCCTGTCCCGACCCTCTGTACCTTTCTGTCCCGACCCCTCAGTGTACCTGGCGTTTCTGTACCCCCTGTGTACCCGGCGTTTTTTCTGTACCTGGCGTTTTTCTGCCCCGACCCCGTTTCGACCCCTCAGTGTACCTGACGTTTCTGTCCCGACCCCTCTGTACCTGACGTTTCTGTCCCGACCCCTCTGTACCTGACGTTTCTGTCCCGACCCCTCTGTACCTGACGTTTCTGTCCCGACCCCTCTGTACCTGACGTTTCTGTCCCGACCCCTCTGTACCTGACGTTTCTGTCCCGACCCCTCTGTACCTGACGTTTCTGTCCCGACCCCTCTGTACCTGGCGTTTCTGTCCCGACCCCTCTGTACCTGGCGTTTCTGTCCCGACCCCTCAGTGTACCTGGCGTTTCTGCCCCGACCCCTCAGTGTACCTGGCGTTTCTGTCCCGACCCCTCTGTACCTGGCGTTTATGTCCCGACCCCTCTGTTCTTCCCCGACCCCTCTGTACCAGTGTACCCCTCTGGCGTTTCTGCCCCGACCCCTCAGTGTACCTGGCGTTTCTGTCCCGACCCCTCTGTGACCCCTCCCACCCCTCTGTGTGTACCTACCTGGCGTTTCTGCCCCGACCCCTCAGTGTACCTGGCGTTTCTTCCCGACCTGTACCTGGCTGCGACCCCTCTGTACCTGGCGCGTTTCTGTGTCCCGACCCCTCTGTGACCCCGTTTATGTCCCGACCCCTCTGTGTACCTGGCGTTTCTGCCCCGACCCCTCTGTACCTGGCGTTTCTGTCCCGACCCCTCTGTACCTGGCGTTTCTGCCCCGACCCCTCTGTGACCTGGCGTTTCTGTCCCGACCCCTCTGTGTACCTGGCGTTTCTTCTCTGTGTACCTGGCGTTTCTTCCCGACCCCTCTGTACCTGTACCCCTCTGTACGCGTTTCTGTCCCGACCCCTCTGACCCCTCTGTGTACCTGGCGTTTCTTCCCGACCCCTCTGTACCTGGCGTTTCTGTCCCGACCCCTCTGTACCTGGCGTTTCTGCCCCGACCCCTCTGTCCCGACCCCTCTGTGTACCCCTCTGTACCTGGCTTCCCGACCCTCTGTACCTGGCGTTTCTGCCCCGACCCCTTACCTGTCCCGATGCCCCGACCCCTCCTGTCCCGACCCCTCTGTGTACCTGGCGTTTCTGTCCCGACCCCTCTGTGTTTCTACCCCCTGTACCTGGCGTTTCTGTCCCGACCCCTCTGTGTACCCTGCCCCGACCCCTCAGTGTACCTGGCGTTTCTTCCCCGACCCCTCTGTACCTGGCGTCTGTCCCGACCCCCTCTCGTTTCTGTCCCGACCCCTCTGTGTACCTGGCGTTTCTGTCCCGACCCCTCTGTGTACCTGGCGTTTCTGTCCCGACCCCCTCTGTGTACCTGGCGTTTCTGTCCCGACCCCTCTGTGTACCTGGCGTTTCTGTCCCGACCCCTCTGTGACCCTCTGTGTACCTGGCGTTTCTGTCCCGACCCCTCCCCTCTGTGTACCTGGCGTTTCTGTCCCGACCCCTCTGTGTACCTGGCGTTTCTGTCCCGACCCCTCTGTGTACCTGGCGTTTCTGTGACCCCTCCCGACCCCTCTGTGTACCTGGCGACCCCTCTTTCTGTCCCGACCCCTCTGTGTACCTGGCGTTTCTGTCCCGACCCCTCTGTGTACCTCCCGACCCCTCTGTGTACCTGGCGTTTCTGTCCCGACCCCTCTGTGTACCTGGCGTTTCTGTCCCGACCCTCTGTGTACCTGGCGTTTCTGGCGTCGTTTGCGCTCCTGTTCAATCTTCTGTTGCTTCTCCAGTTTCTCTGTGATGCGGGCCTCACGGAGGGACTGCCGCTTGCTGCGCTTGTAGGCCTTAGCGTTGACCCCTCTGTGGGCCGTTTCTCCCGACCCCCAGGGCCGTGTCACGTACCTGGCGTTTCTGCCCCGCATACACACCACTACCTCCTGACGCAGCTGTCTCTGGAAATTTAGCAGCCTCAGGGCCTTGAGCTCGATGTTGGCTTTGGTGCGCAGGTCTCCGGCGAGAGACCCTGGTAGATGCTCCAGCTCCTGGATACGGTGAGTGATACGAGCCTGCAGTCTGTACTCTCTCTCCTGGAGGATCTCTACTGGGTCCAGGCCACGGGGCTTCTGGATGGGCGTGATGCGGTTCTGTTTCTGGTGCAGCACCATGGGTGGGGGCTGGAGGGGCTGCCCAGGGGACTGGGTCTGGGGGGGCATTACCGGGGAGGCAGCAGGGGGCACGGAGGGGGGAGCAGGGGAGGGTCTGCCAGTGGGCTGAGGGGGAATCAGCTTCTGGGGGGCACTGGATGGAGCAGCAGCATTCACCATGGGCCCTAGAATATATGGCATTGAAAGAGTTATTAGTTCTACCATTAATTCCACAGTGTTTTGGTGCAATGATTATCTGTTTAATACATGTGTATTACTTAATTTTAATATGTGTGTATAAATGTTTATTTAACTAGGCAAGTCAGTTAAGAACTAATTCTTATTTAAAATGACGGCCAACCCTTTTATAGGTCTGGTGAAATTATCAGCACAGGAAAGAGAAGAACATGGACTAAAAACACTACAGACTAGTGCCTTCTCACACACAGGTAAATCACTGCCCAGGGGTCAAGCTGAAGCTCACCTTCGGGCCATTGTTTAGGGGGTCCATTGGTGGGCTGGCCCTGCATACCAGGAGGAACACCTGAGGGTCCTGGAGGAGGCATGTTTGGGCCTACCATTCCTGCAAGATGACATTAGATATGATCAGACACTACCTGGGCATTCATGCCTACTGAAGTCTAGTTAAAGTAGAAAATGGTGCCTGAACTGAGAACATGTGTTCAAGTTTCACCACCAGGGGTCCGTGTTAAGCATTCAAATTATTTATTTGAGACAGACAGCATTTGTGTGTCATTCATAGGGTTGCAAAACTCATTGACAGAGTGTGAAGCATAACCTTGTACACCCCCCCTCCCTCCCTCCTTCTCCTCACCATGAGGTCTGTTGTAGTTTGCTGGTGGCTGTCCAGGCCCCGCTCCAGGCCCAGAGGAAGGGGGCATGTTGGGCATCCCTGGCTGCTGCTGCATCCCTGGCATAGGCCTCTTACCCTGCACAGCCATCTGCAGGTGGTCTGGTAGGGGCTGGCTGCGAGCCAGCATCTTGTAGGCCATGATCTGGGCCCTAAGCTGGTGTAGCTGGTTTTGGTTGAAGGGGGTGGGTCCACCAGGCCCAACCCCGCCTGGCCCAGAACCACCACTTGGACCTGGGACCCCAACACGGTTCTGCTGGCCCATGGACTGGGGGTCACTGCCCTCCACGGGGACACCTGGGCCAGAGGGCATCATTGGGCCAGCGGGAGGGCCGTTGGCTGGCACAGGGCTGGGAGAGTGCTCAGATCCCCCCAGTGGAGAGGGGTAGCCTGGGGAGGAGAGACAACAGCACAGGTGAGAAAAGTCATCTTCCCAGGGAATGGTAGGGCATGGCTGTCCCTTTATCTGAGAACAGTGGGAAACTGATTTGAATTACCAATAAAAATGGCTAGATACATCGAAATTGGTATCAGAATGGATGCTAACAGACTAGAAGAAATGTTAACCAAATCCAGACTGGTATTATGATTATGAGCTGGACTGGCGAAACAATCACTTTACAAAAATCAGTCTCTAACAGACATGCACACATTACAGCTGAGCCTCGCCCTCTGTCACACCAGTCAATACAGGATAGAAGAGTCAACAGAAAAACACCCTCTCCTGTGTTACAGTATTTCAACAGCCCCTCTGTCCCTCTCTCCTTGGTGACTGAGTAGTTTTGTAGCAGACAGCTGCCACCAGCATTGTCTGAAAGGGGAAGCCTCATGCCCCGCCCCTCCACTGAGCGTCTGCTGCTCACGCTACCCAACAAAACGACAGAAGTGAAAGAGGAGAAACTAGCTGGTTGAGTTCACAGTACAAGTGCACACAAGTCTACACGAGTTACCATTCTCTTTTCGGGTAATCAGCTTTAAAAACAATTGTGCTTAAGTCTAAAATCATAAGCACCATATTTAGATAATATGGAAAGCTAATAAGTTAACCTTTTGTGTAAAGCTCCTTCAATAACAGAGTCAATGTTTCCTCTATCCAATCTAATCAGTACCCCATGGTATGGTACCTTGTGAATGTTGATCCATGGGGCTAGGAGGGGGTCCCATTCCAATGTGGCCTCCACCTGGTCTCATGCCCATGCTCTTCATTGGTCCATAGCGAGGGTCATCAGACATGCCCTTCTCATGCATGCCTTCCATAGGCTGGGAGAAGACAACACACATTAATACATTGACATAAGCATGTGCTACTTAGACAGCACATACAGTTCTTATGTACAGTAAAGGATGAATAGATTAATGCAAAAAAAGTATCATAAAATGGTACCACAGACCATAGCAGACATTTAACATACATTACAGTTATGGATATGCCCATTTTCTGTCTTACTTTGTGCATCTGATGCATATTCTCCTGAGGATATCCTGAGGGCCCCTGTTGTGGGTGGGAGTGTCCAGAGGCTGGGGGACCTGGGCTGGGTCCCATCATGCTATGAGCAGAGCTTGGGGAAGGGCTGGGTCCCCTCATGGCTCCTGGAGAAGGCCCCGGTCCTGGGGAGGGGCCCGGCCGAGGTGTCCCTCCCATGGGGGGGTCTGGGGTGGACATCTCTCAGCTGAGTCTGAGAATTTGACAGCACCAAGCTCCACTCTGCAGAGAGGACAAATTACAGATGATACTGTGCTCAGTTGTTGACAAATTTCGCAATATTTGTTTGCGTTAGCTGGATGTACCTGCACCAAATCTCCAGTGGTTTTCCTTCAAAGCTTGTTGTCCATGATCTTTTTAAAAAGGGAGGCTTTTTTTGTTGCAATTTTATTTCCACGATGGATCAAAAAAACATGTTTTCTAATGACTCTTGTCCCTCCGCAGCAGACATATGGTATTATAATAGGATTTTAAGGCACGTATAAATATCCTGCTTAATATAATAATTGTGTCATTATCACAAAACAACTGCATTATACTTAAATACTACAACGTCAACCAGTAAATGGCTCTTTGGCTAGCTTTTGCTACAGCATTCATCAATGAGCGTTAGGATTCTAGCTAACAATTGATGCATCCAAAATAGTTATTTTGCAAAGACGACAACCAAATATAATCTTAACAACTTTTCAAGTAAGAATCAAAACATAAATCTTGGCTATATTGAATTGGCGCAGATGGTAACAGATTCATACTGCAGCCAAGAGTCACGCGCATCTGTGTGTATACAATCATGAGAACCACAATAAAGAATGTATCGGCACCTAAGTATCGTGATATCGTATCGTGAGGTCCCTGGCAATTCCCAGCCCTAGTGCGTACCAGATGATCTCTATGTAGCCATCATCCACAAATGGACTTTGTGTTCTCTGAGCTTTGGGTTCTCGGATGTGCCCAAATTACCCAAAATACACCAGTTCGTTTGAATAACAAGATCCAATTCTCAAGATAGCCTTTTTGTAGTCATTTGAGTATGTTTTGTGTTAATATGCACACCTGGCACAAATATACACAAGTAGGATAAGAAAAAAGTAGAAATGAAGACACTAGACTGGTAGAACCTGAAAGCACAGTGCACACATCTCCTGAGTTGGTTTATTTGAAAGCCAGTTTCTGCTTCAGTCACAAGGTGGCTCATTTTGTCAAGATATTAGCCCAAGCATTCTCACCTTAAGACAAAAGTGTGAGTGTAGGCAACTACACATCAGCCACACTGACTCTCAACGTGGGCCCCCCCAGGGGTGTGTGCTTAGTCCCCTCTTGTACTCCCTGTTGAGCCAGCACTGCATGGCCGCACACAACTCCATTAAAGAATGAATATGTTCCACACACACTATAACACAGCCCCGAAGAAGCCACGACAATGCCTCTTCCCCCCACAGGAGGCTGAAAAGATTTGGCAAGGGCCCTCAGATCCTCAAAAAGTTATACTGCTGCACCATTGAGAGCATCTTGACTGGCTGCATCATCGGGTAGTGCGTAAGGCACTGTACATCACAGGGGCCGACATCCCTGAATTCCATGACGTCTATGCCAGGCAGGATCAGAAGAAGGCCTTAGAAAATGTCAGACTCAAGCTACCCAAGTCATAGACTGTTCTTTCTGCTTCTGCATGGGAAGTGGTACCAACATGGCAAGTCTGGAACCAACAGGACCCGTAACAGTGTCTACCCCCAAGCCATAAGACTGCTAAATAGTTAACAAAATAGCTACACAGACTGTCTGCATCGACCCCCTTCAGCACTAACTCCAACTCATCATATACACTGCTGCTACTGATTATTTATCCTGTTGCCTAGTCACTTTACCCCTACCTATTTGTACATAGCTATCTACCTCAATTCCCTCGTACCCCTGCACATCGACCCGGTACGGGAACCTCGTACCGGGTACCATTCTACGTATGGGTGGTCCTTCTGTAGCACAGTTGGTAGAGCATGGCGCTTGTAACGCCAGGGTAGTGGGTTCGATTCCCGGGACCACCCATACGTAGAATGTATGCACACATGACTGTAAGTCGCTTTGGATAAAAGCGTCTGCTAAATGGCATATATTATTATTATTATATATATTATTATTATATAGCCATGTTATCGTTACTCATTGTGTATTTTGGCTATTCCTCAAATGATTTGTATATTTTTCTCTACATTGTTGGGAAGTTAGTCTACACCTGTTCGTTATGAAGCATTTGATTTGTTTAAAGACACCAATGTTCTGTTTATCTTCAGTTTGTACAGGCCTACCTAAAAACCTCTGGATTATTACATGAAGTGGTCCGCCTTTGATAATACAACCCATATCACAAATAAAATTATAAATGGTATACTTTTATTAATAATTGCTTTCCTCAAATATAATAATTGCACATAGATAGTTGGACAGAAATATGCTCCAATGACTAAATATGTTTTTCCAGTGTGTGGCGATTGACAGAATGAGGAGAGTTCTTGTTTGAAAACCTTACACTCAGACGAGGTGATTCAGACGATGCTGCCCAGCAGCAGCTGCATGCATAAAAAGAACTCCCATACACTCCCGACAGAATAAACATAAAAGGTAAACAGCAACCATGATGCGTGGGTAAAGTTGTCGACATCATGACATTCATGTTAGTGAGACGAGTAACGTTATAGCTAGCTATTTAAACGATTGAGAGTGGAATATATTGTCGTTCCTCCTCACTAGATATTGTTATGTTAACAGTTATGTCCAAGGACTGATGCATTCTCTTTGGTGAGACAGTAGTAGCTTGATACTGTAAACCCTTCTACCGGCGACTTGGCTTAAGCTAGCTAGCTTTAGTAAAACACGGATATTTAGTTAGCTAGTGGAACATAGTTGCCGGTTGCAGTTGGTAATCGTAGCAATTGAATTACAGTAGCTAACTAATTAATTAAAGACTTCGTTAACTACTTGCTTAATATTTAGTTATAGAAGCTAACTAACCAACGTTATAAAAAAAACAGTTAACGGATGCTAAGCTAATGTGGTGTACGGTGTAGTTAGCATAGCTTGACCTGGCTAGAAAGCTAGCTATGTATAGTAACTCAGTTCCGTTTACAACACAGGTTAGAAACCATTCACTCATGTGATGTGCTAACAAACATTGTTTTCTAGCTACATAATAAATGTATAACATGAAAACTAAAAACACAAAGAAACACTGCCAGACAGTTGGCTAACGTTAGCTGGTATAGTCTCTACTAGCCGAACATGCTGTCGTTACAAAATGTATGGTGAGAATTGGGTTATTTTGCTGACTTTGGAGATGCAGCAAGAGAGTAAAAGTTAAATAATCATTTCAGTTGATTGATCCAACCTGCATCCCGTACCCCCGCTCTTGATAGACAGATACATTTACAAAAAACACAATTCATTCATTTCACTCTGCCGCCAGTCTGCATTGCAGACAAGACAAAAAAAAATGTCGGTCTAGATACTAACGTTCCTTCCAACGATAAACAAAAGAAAGAAACTGAAATTATGTAACAATAAGCTGAATACGGATACCATCGAGGAAGTCTTAAAAAATACAACTTTTGAATCTGACTTACATTGAAATCACCCTTCGCCGATAGGTCCCTTAGATTTCCAACGCTAGCCAGAAACAAAGAGCGACCTAGCCTGTTAGCATTTTTTCTCTCACCACCCCCACTTCTCGTCTGATTGTATCGCCAAGGAACGGCCTTCACTACAGCAACGGTGATACAAGAGCGCCCCCCCTACACGTTCATCCCCAATGAACGACTGGAAAATCAACGCATGCCCAGTCTAGGCCCCATTGCAGAGAAGAATGCGGGCGAAGTATGTCGACGTGGGGGATGGGTGTACAAGTTATTATAGAACAGCACTATTACATGTAGTAAAATAAGATGAGGGGTCCTTGTTGATTGTAGTCATTGACAGTAACAATTCAATTAATTGAGCTCCGTTTACATATATTTTTTCTGCCTGAATAAAATGTGCAATGTCAAAAAAGCATTTGCCGATATCAACACTAGTTTTTATTTTATTTAACTAGGCATGTCAGTTAAGAATACATTCTTATTTACAATAACGGCCAAACCCGGACGACACTGGGCCTATTGTGCCACCCCATGGGACTCCCAATCACAGCCGGTTGTGATACAGCCTGGATTTGAACCAGGGTGTCTGTAGTGACGCCTCTTGCACTGAGATGTAAATGCCTCAGACCGCAGCGGCACTCGGGCTCGCCACTCAGTAGATGGCGCAAAATAGAAAGGAAATATGATTTAGGCTAGGCCTATTCCACCATCTAAATGTTAAATGACTTAAATGTAAATGTGTGTTATTTAATGGACATATAATTGCATAATATATTTTTACAGCCACATGAGGCTACTGTAGTGATCATGTAACCTAATGAATCACACCTTTTCCAGTATTTGTGATTTTGACTGTTGTATTTGCGAATTCCAACCTGTATTGTAGGCTTGTTTTAGCCATTGGCCTTCAACTATTTTGTTGAAAATGTATTTAGAGGCTATATTTAGAGGCCTGTGATCTAGGGTCTCTTTAAGGGGAGGCCTATAATAAAAACAGTAATAAAACACAAATAGAATCCTACAATTATTCCGCAAGACACCAGTACCAAAATTATAGCCTACATTGCATACCTGGCCCATTGTTTTATTTGGATAGGCCTAAATTAAACATTGATTTATTAAAATAGGCGACTTGAGAATTGAGATACTTTTGAATACACACATGGATTTCAATAAACAAACATATAAGACTGTTCTATTCTCTTTGATTTAGTTCCTATTACAACTCAGATCAAATCAAACTTTATTTGTCACATACACATGGTTAGGAGATGTTAATGAGAGTGTATTCTAAAAATAATATTGAGTGGCAAAGGCTCCAGTGGTCATACATAATTCATAGATTCACCAAACATCTACGTTTCATTATTGCTGGTACATACAACTGGTTATGATTGCAGACAGAGAATGGGATGGTGCAGTACTAATTAGTTTGAGGTCGGGTGATTGTGGAGGCCAGGTCATCTGATGCAGCACTCCATCACTCTCCTTCTTGGTCAAATAGACCTTACACAGCCTTAAGGTGTGTTGGTTCATTGTCCTGTTGAAAAACAAATGATAGTCCCACTAAGCGCAAACCAGATGGAATGGCGTATCGCTGAAGAATGCTGTCGTAGCCATGCTGGTTAAGTGTGCCTTGAATTCTAAATAAATCAGTGTCACCAGCAAAGCACACCCACAACATCACACCACCTCCTCCATGCTTCACAGTGGGAACCACACATGCAGATATCATCCGTTCACCTACTCTGCATCTCCCGAAGACACGGCGGTTGGAACCACAAATCTCAGATTTGGACTCATCAGACCAAAGGACAGATTTCCAAAGTCTAATATCCATTGCTCGTGTTTCTTGGCTCAAGCAAGTCGCTTCTTCTTATTGGTGTCTTTTAGTAGTGGTTTCTGTGCAGCAGTGTCTGTTGCTTGAACCCTGTGAAGCATTTATATGGGCTGCAATAATTTATATGGACACTGTGCTATTTAACCTCCAAACGAGCTTCAATGCCATACAACACTCCTTCCGTGGCCTCCAACTGCTCTTAAACGCTAGTAAAACCAAATGCCTGCTTTTCAACCGTTCGCTGCCTGCACCCGCACGCCTGACTAGCATCACCACCCTGGATGGTTCCGACCTAGAATATGTGGACATATACAAGTACCTAGGTGTCTGGCTAGACTGCAAACTCTCCTTTCAGACTCATTTCAAACATCTCCAATCCAAAATCAAATCTAGAGTCGGCTTTCTATTCCGCAACAAAGCCTCCTTCACTCACACCGCAAAACTTACCCTAGTAAAACTGACTATCCTACCGATCCTTGACTTCGGTGATGTCATCTACAAAATAGCATCCAATACTCTACTCAGCAAACTAGATGCAGTTTATCACAGTGCCATCTGTTTTGTTACTAAAGCACCTTATACCACCCACCACTGCGACCTGTATGCTCTAGTCTGCTGGACCTCGCTACATGTTCGTCGCCAGACCCACTGGCTCCAGGTCATCTACAAGTCTATGCTAGGTAAAGCTCCGCATTATCTCAGTTCACTGGTCACGATGGTAACACCACCCGTAGCACGCGCTCCAGCAGGTGTATCTCACTGATCATCCCTAAAGCTAAAACCTCATTTGGCCACCTTTCCTTCCAGTTCTCTGCTGCCTGTGACTGGAACGAATTGCAAAAATCGCTGAAGTTGGAGACTTTTATCTCCCTCACCAACTAAACATCTGCTATCTGAGCAGCTAACCGATCTCTGCAGCTGTACATAGTCCATCGGTAAATAGCCCACCCAATTTACCTACCTCATCCCCATACTGTTTATTTGATTTACTTTTCTGCTCTTTTGCACACCAGTATCTCTACCTGCACATGTTCATCTGATCATTTATCACTCCAGTGTTAATCTGCTAAATTGTAATTATTCACTCCTATGGCCTATTTATTGCCTACCTCATGCCTTTTGCACACAATGTATATAGATTCTTTTTTTTCTACTATGTTATTGACTTGTTTATTGTTTACTCCATGTGTAACTCTTGTCTGTTCACACTGCTATGCTTTATCTTGGCCAGGTCGCAGTTGCAAATGAGAACTTGTTCTCAACTAGCCTATCTGGTTAAATAAAGGTGAAAAAAATAAATAATCTGAGGTGCAGTTAATTGCCGATTTTTGAGGCTGGTAACTAATGAATGACCATGTCTTAAAGTAAATATGGTCTATCATTTCTCTTTGATTATTTGAGCTGTTCTTACCATAATATGGACTTGGTATTTTACCAAATAGGGCTATCTTCTGTATACCACCCCGACCTTGTCACAACACAACTGATTGGCTCAAGCGCATTAACTTTATCAAGGCACACTTGTTAATTGAAATGCATTTCAGGTGACTACCTCATGAAGCTGGTTGAGAGAATGCAAAGAGTGTGAAAAGCTGTCATCTACTTTGAAGAATCTCAAATATATTTTGATTTGTTTAACACTTTTTTGGTTACTACATGATTCCATATGTGTTATTTCATAGTTTAAGTCTATACTATTATTCTACAATGCAGAAAATAGTACCTTTTTTTTTTAACTCGAACAAGTAGGTGTCTAAACTTTTGACTGGTACATATATATATACACATATATACACACACACACACACACACACACACACACACACATATATATATAGATACACACACAACCCAAAAATATATGTGGGATTGGAAATTATGCAGATATTTACACTGATAGAAGCCACAATCTATCTGCAACATTTGAGCTGATCTAACCCCCCTGCCAATTGTGTAGACTACATGACCAAAAGTATGTGGACACCTGCCCTTTGAACATATCATTCCAAAATCATGGGCATTAATATGGAGTTGGTCCCCCCTTCGCTGCTATAACAGCCTCAACTCTTCTGGGAAGGCTTTCCACTAGATGTTGGAACATTGCTGCGGGGACTTGCTTCCATTCAGCCATAAGAGCATTAGTGAGGTCAGGCACTGATGTTGGGCGATTAGGCCTGGCTCGCAGTCTGCGTTCCAATTCATCCCAAAGGTGTTCGATGGGATTGAGGTCAGGGCTCTGTGCAGGCCAGTCAAGTTCTTCCACACCGATCTCAGTAAACCATTTCTGTATGGACCTCGCTTTGTGCATGGGGCCATTGTCATGCTGAAACAGGAAAGGGCCTTCCCCAAACTGTTGCCACAAAGTTGGAAGCACAGAATCGTCTAGAATGTCATTGTATGCTGTAGCGTTAAGATTTCCCTTCACTGGAACTAAGGGGCCTAACCCGAACCATGAAAAACATCCCCAGACCATTATTCCTCCTCCGCCAAACTTTACAGTTGGAACTATGCATTCAGTCAGGTAGCTTTCTCCTGGCATCCGCCAAAGCCAGATTCGTCCGTCGGACTGCCAGATGGTGAAGCGTGATTCATCACTCCAGAGAACACGTTTCCACTGCTCCAGAGTCCAATGGCGGCGAGCTTTACACCACTCCAGCCTACGCTTGGCATTGCGCATGGTGATCTGAGGCTTGTGTGCGGCTGCTCGGCCATGGAAACCCATTTCATGAAGCTCCCGACGAACAGTTCTTGTGCTGACGTTGCTTCCAGAGGCAGTTTGAAACTCGGTAGTGAGTGTTGGAACGGAGGACAGATGATTTTTACTCGCTACGTGCCTCAGCACTCGAGCCTGCAGCCTGTACTCTCTCTCCTGGAGGATCTCTACTGGGTCCAGGCCATGGGGCTTCTGGATGGGCGTGATGCGGTTCTGTTTTTGGTGCAGCACCATGGGTGGGGGCTGGGGGGAGGGGGGAGCAGGCGAGGGTCTGCCAGTGGGCTGAGGGGGAATCAGCATCTGGGGGGCACTGGATGGAGCAGCAGCATTCACCATGGGCCCTAGAATACATGGCATTGAAAGAGTTATTAGTTCTACCATTAATTCCACAGTGTTTTGGTGCAATGATTATCTGTTAAATATGCGTGTATTCCTTGTTTAGTTTTTTATTTAACTAGGCAAGTCAGTTAAGAACAAATTCTTACTTACTAACCTTGTGATAGGTCTGGTGAAATTATCAGCACAGGAAAGAGAAGAACATGGACTAAAAACACTACAGACTAGTGCCTTCTCACACACAGGTAAATCACTGCCCAGGTGTCAAGCTGAGGCTCACCTTCGGGCCATTGTTTAGGGGGTCCATTGGTGGGCTGGCCCTGCATACCAGGAGGAACACCTGAGGGTCCTGGAGGAGGCATGTTTGGGCCTACCATTCCTGCAAGATGACATTAGATATGATCAGACACTACCTGGGCATTCATGCCTACTGAAGTCTAGTTAACGTAGAAAATGGTGCCTGAACCGAGAGCATGTGTTTGTAGTTTCACCACCAAGGGTCGTTGTTAAGCATTCAAATTATTTATTTGAGACAGACAGAATTTGCGTGTGATTGACTGTAATTATGTGCATTTGTGTGTCATTCATAGCGTTGCAAACCTCATTAACAGGCTGTGTAGCATAAACTTGCATGTGCCTACCCCACTCACCAAGTGGTCTGTTGTAGTTTGCTGGTGGCTGTCCAGGCCCCGCTCCAGGCCCAGAGGAAGGGGGCATGTTGGGCATCCCTGGCTGCTGCTGCATCCCTGGCATGGGCCTCTTGCCCTGCACAGCCATCTGCAGGTGGTCTGGTAGGGGCTGGCTGCGAGCCAGCATCTTGTAGGCCATGATCTGGGCCCTGAGCTGGTGCAGCTGGTTTTGGTTGAAGGGGGTGGGTCCACCAGGCCCAACCCCACCTGGCACAGAACCACCACTCAGGACACCACCGAGGCTCTGTTGGCCCATGGCCTGGGGGTCACCGCCCTCCATGGGGACACCTGGGCCAGAGGGCATCATGGGGCCGGGGCAGGGGCTGTTGGCTGGCACAGGGTTGGGAGAGTGCTCAGAACTCCCCAGTGGAGAGGGGTAGCCTGGGGAGGAGACAAAATCAAATCATATGTATTTATATAGCCCTTCGTACATCAGCTGATATCTCAAAGTGCTGTACAGAAACCCAGCCTAAAACCCCAAACAGCAAGCAATGCAAGTGTAGAAGCACAGGTGAGAAAAGTCATCTTCCCTGGGAATGGTAGGGCATGGTGGCGAAATGGATGCTAACAGACCAGAAGAAATGTTAATCAAATCCAGACTGGTCTTATGATTATGAGCTGGACTGGCGATACAAACACTTTACAAATCAGTCTCTAACAGACATCAAATAAAATGTATTTATAAAGCCCTTCTTACATCAGCTGATATATTAAATTGCTGTACAGAAACCCAGCCTAAAACCCCAAACAGTAAGCAATGCAGATGTAGAAGCACGGTGGCTAGGAAAAACTCCCTAGAAAGGCCAAAACCTAGGAAGAAACCTAGAGAGGAACCAGGCTATGAGGGGTGGCCAGTCCTCTTCTGGCTGTGCCGGGTGGAGATTTTTACAGAACATGGCCAAGATGTTCAAATGTTCATAAATGACCAGCATGGTCAAATAATAATAATCACAGTAGTTGTCGAGGGTGCCACAAGTCAACACCTCAGGAGCACCAGTAAGCCAGTGACTCAGTCCCTGTAATAGGGTTAGAGGCATTCGTCACATGCACACATTACAGCTGAGTCTCGCTCTCTGTACATATTACCTCAATACCCCCGCACATTGACTCTGTACCGGTACCCACTGTATATAGCTGCACTATTTTTATTTACTGTTGCTCTTTATTATTTGTTAATTTTATCTCTTACTTTTATTTTATATAAAAGGTATGGTCTTAACTGCCATGTTGGTTAAGCGCTTGTAAGTAAGCATTTCACTGCAAGGTCTACACTTGTTGTATTCGGCGCATGTGACGAATACAATTTGATTTGTCACCAGTCAATACAGGATAGAAGAGTCAACAGAAAAACACCCTCTCCTGTGTTACAGTATTTCAACAGCCCCTCTGTCCCTCTCTCCTTGGTGACTGAGTAGTTTTGTAGCAGACAGCTGCCACCAGCATTGTCTGAAAGGGGAATCCTCATGCCCCACCCCTCCACGGAGCGTCTGCTGCTCACGCTACCCAACAAAACGACAGAAGTGAAAGAGGAGAAACTAGCTGGTTGAGTTCACAGTACAAGTGCACACAAGTCTACACGAGTTAGCATTCTCTTTTTGGGTAATCAGCTTTAAAAACATTTGTGCTTAAGTCTAAAATCATAAGCACCATATTTAGATCATTAGCCTTTTGTGTAAAGCTCCTTCAATAACAGAGTCAATGTTTCCTCTATCCAATCTAATCAGTACCCCATGGTATGGTACCTTGTGAATGTTGATCCATGGGGCTAGAAGGGGGTCCCATTCCAATGTGGCCTCCACGTGGTCTCATGCCCATGCTCTTCATTGGTCCATAGCGAGGGTCATCAGACATGCCCTTCTCATGCATGCCTTCCATAGGCTGGGAGAAGACAACACACATTAATACATTGACATAAGCATGTGCTACTTAGACAGCACATACAGTTCTTATGTACAGTAAAGGATGAATAGATTAATGCAAAAAAAGTATCATAAAATGGTACCACAGACCATAGCAGACATTTAACATACATTACAGTTATGGATATGCCCATTTTCTGTCTTACTTTGTGCATCTGATGCATATTCTCCTGAGGATATCCTGAGGGCCCCTGTTGTGGGTGGGAGTGTCCAGAGGCTGGGGGACCTGGGCTGGGTCCCATCATGCCAAGAGCAGAGCCCGGGGAAAGGCTGGGGCCCCTCATGGCTCCTGGAGACGGGCCCGGCCGAGGCGTCCCTCCCATGGGGGGGTCCGGGGTGGACATTTCTCAAGTGAGTCTGAGAATGTGACAGCACCAAACTCCACTCTGCAGAGGACAAATGGCAGATGAGATACTGACCACTATTTACAACAAACCAACCCAGCAGTGGGGAGTAAAATGTAATGTGTACTAGTGATGGGGGGGATTGATACCATTACATATCGGGATACTGTTGACGATATATTGTATCGTTTTGACAATATTGCATTAGTTGGCTGTACCTAGGGTTGCAAAGGGTTGGAAACTTTCTGGTAAATTTCCTGAAATTTTTCCTGGGAAGTTAAGCCCTGGAATTTGGGGAATTTTGCTTAAATTCATCAAAGAAGTTAGCTTAAAACAGTGAACCTTTTTTTGTGGGATACATGGCAATTCTAGGTCTTGTGGCATATTTTGGTTAAACTATCCCCAATTCAATGGAATTGCAACCCTCTGCATGCACAGTGCATTCTTCCATCACATGTAGAGCTGATTCTCAAGATCTTGCACACTAATGAGATGCTATTCAGCCCACACTACTACACTGTCTGATCTAAGGACTACATGCTTTCTGGTAAGTTTTGATTACAATATTGGGTGGGGTGAATATTTTTTTTGTTAACTAGCAAATTGTAGCCTACAGAAGTGTGTTTAAATTATTTCTAACTTGTTAACAATTTCTGCTAGTTAGTTTTTGCTACCATGTGGGATTTAGCTCGCTTGAGCTGTTAATTCACCTGTTTCCATACATGTTTCATTTTAAAAGGAGTTATTTAATCTAACTGCTTAACTATTTATCTTTACATTGTAAAGAATTTTAATTGTTTTTTTACTATTTTTTTCTAATCTTTACAGGAAAATGCCACGGGCACCATCTGATGTTTGGAGACATTTCACTGCAGGTAACGCAGAAGGAAAAGTTGTGTACATTTGCAAATAGCGTGCCAAATCAGACTGCAACACAGATGCAGAATCATCTGGCCAAGTGCATCTGGCCAACTGGTTCATCTCTGATGCTCACAGGCAATGTGTATTGAAAGAGATTTCTGAATGTTCTTCGCCCAGCATACACCCCTCCAACCAGACATGCTTTATCTACTAATTTGCTGGATGCAGAGTTCAACAGAGTTCAAATCAAGATCAATCAAAGCATAGAGAAAGCAGACTGTATTGCAATAATCTCTGATGGGTGGTTGAATGTTCGTGGCCAAGGAATAGTTAACTACATCATCTCCACCCCTCAACCAGTATTCTACAAGAGCACAGACACAAGAGACAACAGATACACCAGTCTCTACATTGCAGATGAGCAGTCATCAATGACCTTGGACCACAGAAGGTATTTGCACTGGCGACAGACGATGCTGCAAACATGAAGGCTGCTTGGTCTAAAGTGGAGGAGTCCTACCCTCACATCACACCCATTGGCTGTGCTGCTCATGCATTGAATCTGCACCTCAAGGACATCATGGCACTGAAAACAATGGATACACTCTACAAGAGAGCCACGGAAATGGTTAGGTATGTGAAGGGTCATCAAGTTATAGCAGCAATCTATCTCACCAAGAAAAGTGAGAAGAATAACAGCACCACATTGAAGCTGCCCAGCAACACCCGTTGGGGTGGTGTTGTCATCATGTTGGACAGTCCTGGAGGGGAAGGAGTCTCTCCAAGAAATGGCCATATCATAGTCTGCCGATATGGACAGCCCCATCAAGAGGATCCTCCTGGATGATATATTTTGGGAGAGTGGTAAGCAGCCTGAAACATATAGGAGATTTGAGGGAGACAATGGCATTCTGTCTGATGTTCAGACTCTGCTTGCAGATGTAAGAGAAAAAATCCATACTGCCCTGCCACTTCACTGTTGCTCCAAGCAGAGGAAACTGCAGTTCTGAAATACATCAAAAAGCATGAAGACTTCTGCCTGAAGCCCATACACGCCGCAGCGTACATGTATGCTGCCAAGAGCGTTCTGTCTGGTGCATTGATCAACAAGGTCTATGATGTCATCACTACCGTGTCTCACCACCTTGGCCTGGATGATGGCAAGGTTCTTGGCAGTCTGGCGAAGTACACTTCCAAGCAAGGGCTTTGGGATGGAGATGCAATATGGCAGTCGTGCCAATATATCTCATTAGCCACCTGGTGGAAGGGACTTTGTGGATCTGAGGCTCTTTCCCCTGTTGCCTCCATTATCCTCCAAATCCCACCAACAGCCACCGCCTCAGAGCGCAACTGGTCCTTGTTTGGAAACACACACAACAAAGCACGCAACAGGCTGACCAATACATGGGTTAAAAAATTGGTGGACATCCAGGCAAATTTGAGGCTTTTTGAGCCTGACAATGAGCCATCCTCAACCAGGTTGGAAAGTGACAGTCAAGATGAGGCCTCAGAGTCTGATGATCAAGAGGTGGACATTGAGGAGGTCCAGGGAGAAGACATGGAAGCCTGAGAGGAAGACAACCAAAGCTTTAGTTTCATTTTAAAGATGTATGTTGAAAACGTTTTTGGGAGATGAGATGGATCATTGGGGATATTTTATTATTTATATTGGAAGGCTTGAATAATTTGTAATTAGGTCTACTTTTAAGGTAAACGGTTCATGTTTGTCTCCATATGATATGGTAAATATATCCAATGCATAAAACATCTATATTTAAATGGTATTAATATGAATTCCCAAGGAAAGTATCCACCTCTGAATATTCCCCATAATGTGCAACTTTAGACACACCTACTCATTCAAGGGTTTTTCTTTATTTTTTAAAACTATTTTCTACATGGTAGAATAATAGTGAAGACATCAAAACTATGAATGAACACATATGGAATCATGTAAATAACCCCCAAAAAGTGTTAAACAAATCAGAATATATTTTATATTTGGGATTCTTCAAAGTAGCCACCCTTTGCCTTGACAGCTTTGCACGCTTGTCATTCTCTCAACCAAAATTCACCAACGCTACACATACCTTTCATGTCCTTCTGCACACATAGGAACCTCCATCCTACACTGCTGCCACATGACCATTAGCATGACACACCTGTAACGTTAACATCGTAATTTATTCGGTACAAATAAAACATCACTTTGCCGGGCAAAGACTCAAAATCAAAAGAACACAACGACTCCTCTGTTTCTCCACTCAAGCCACACGGTCTGCGTCACACCAAACGAAGAGCATCACAAACACTGGGAATCTTCCCCTGGCTTCAGACTGTCCACTTTCACATTTACCGCTACCCCAGTAATCACTCCTTTTAATGGCGCCCTATGCTTGAGAGCAAAACAATACACATATCCTGACCCCAGACTTTTGACGCGAAGCGCCTGCTTCAACCTGGCCCAACACAGAAACACAAACAATCACAAGACCACTTCGGGTTTCCTTCACCGATTCCATACCACCCAACTCAATTTTCACCCACCCTGAAACCAAAAATGGATCCGCCAAAAGGTAAGGGTCCACTTTTTCCGTAATTTCACTCCTACGGTCAGACTAATCTTTATCCTAACCCTCCGTGTAATCCTCTGGCTCCGAGAACTTCACACCTACCACCTCCGATACTTCGCCCTCAATCACTTTCATTTATCCTGTCTTCGATCCAGTGTACAGATCACACTTTCTACCATTCTTCAACAAACCATCTCCCTTTTCCTCCACTTTTGACCAATTCAAACTCACCTTCCTCTATTTTTCCTTCCATTCGTCCTCCGTAATCCAAGTATATATCTCCTGATAAATCTAGGACGCCATTCCCCGGTCGCCCCAGCCCTCTGCATCCAGATGCGACACACACTTCAAATTTGATCACCCCAAACATTTCCCTCACCAAAAATAATGTTAACTCCTTATCGGTCATAACACTTTAAACACGCAGCGCGTAAAGCACCTAATGCGGTGCATAACTTGACTAGAAAGCTATCTAGCAGCAAAACAACCTCCGTTCGCTCCGTTTACAACATAATAGCACGCTATATTTGTTTGAGGTCAGAATCCATTCACCCATGTGATGGGCTACATTTCAAACATTGTTTTCTACATAATAAATGCGAATAAACTGGAACACTGCCAGACAGTTGGCTAACGTTAGCTAATGGTATGGTCTCTGCTAGCCGAACATGCTGTTTTAACAAAATGTATGGTGTGAATGACGTTGTTTTGCTGACTTGAGAGATGCCGCAAGAGTAAAAATATATATATATATATATATATTTCAGTTGATTGATCCAACCCGCATCCCGTACCCCGGCTTGAGTTAACTAGATACATTTACCAAAAACATGTATTAATTTCAGTCTGTCGCCACTGTCTGCAGAGAGAGACGAGTAATGTCGGTCCTGACTACCGTTCCTTCCCAACCCAACGATAACCAAAAGTGAAATTACGTATCATTAATCTGAACAAGGATAACATCGACGAAGTATTGACAATAAAACACCTGAATCTGACTTACATTGAAATCACCCTTCGCGAGTAGGTCCTTTCGAAGTATGTCGACGTGGGGGATGGGTGTACAAATTATTATAGAACAGCATTATTACATGTAGTAAAATAAGATCATGAGGCATCATTGTTGATAGTAGTCATTGACAATAATAATAATAGCAATTGAGCTCTGTTTACATGCATTTTTCTATCTGAATAAAATGTGCAATGTCAAAAAAAACATTGACCGTTATCAACACTAGCAATATTGACTCGTTTAATAACCACAGCCAAAGGTGCTGTTTTGTAGATTGGCATATGTACCAGTCCGCTTTACAGTAAAACAAAATATGATGATACAGGTTATTGAAATGAAATGCATTGGGACTCGATATAACCACGGAGAAAACTGGGCAGTGGTGGATAATCGACTCCAAAATAATCGATTCCTCAACTCCTTGCCTGTCGACTCCCTTTCCTTGGTGTCAAGCTTCGACTCCTAAAATTCAGTATTTTTGCAATGGAGGGAACTATTTCCCGGAGAACACAAATTCGCATCTTTCACCGCAAAGAAAGAGCGGGGGGAGGGAGATGGGAGGGGCACAGCCAGGCATGTCCGCTAGCAGGCAGAACTGTGCATCGGTAATCAAAATATGTAGGCTATTGCAATGCTGTATTTCACAATTGCTTGCCTTGTAATGTCTCGCGCAAATTCACGAAGGTCAGGGCTATCAATGAGTAGGCTGAGTTATTCTACACGCAACAGACCGAAGACCAAACACACACTAGCGTTTTTCATAGCGAAGAGAAAGAGGAGCAGGCAAGGGAGAGAGAAGAACAAACACCATTGTAAATACAACCCATATTTATGCTTATTTATTTTATCTTGTGTCCTTTAATTATTTGTACATTGTGTATATATATATATATATATATATAATATGACATTTGTAATGTCTTTACTGTTTTGAAACTGTTGTATGTGTAATGTTTACTGTTAATTTTTGTTGTTTTTCACTTTATATATTCACTTTGTATGTTGTCTACCTCACTTGCTTTGGCAATGTTAACACATGTTTCCCATGCCAATAAAGCCCTTGAATTGAATTGAATTGAGAAGATATGGGCAGGCAGAATGACTGTTAGACCATGCGCATAGGCTGTATCTTGGCAATCTGTATCTAGCTATGCCTCGTAAATTACCAAAACTATATTAAAGTATATATTAGGCCGTCAGCGAGTATGGCTAAACTGATCTTCATAGTGCCAGTGAATTGAAGTTGAACATCGCCAAATGCATCAGTTAAATTAGGCCTAAATGCGCAATAAAAATGATTGCCTATAGTTTATTTAATGAAACTCTGGCTGGCTTTTGATGACCTAGGTCAGGGCTCCCCAACCCTGTTCATGGAGAGTTCCTGTAGGGGTTTGCTCCAGATCCAGTTGTAGCCCAACTTGATTCCGTTTATCAAGCAGCTAATTATTGAATCAGATGCGCTAGATTAGGGTTAGAGAGCCCTGTCCTAGGCAATAGTTCGCAAAGCAGGATCCCCACTGAACTTCAAGTAAATGGAAAAATTCACGTTCTCCCCCATATACACAATCAAACGTGTATATAGCGTTCAGCATCTGAAATCAGCAGGATGCGGGGCATTGTTATTAGGAAGGACGTCATGAATGGATCGCAAAAATAATGGTTATGATCACACTTCATCAATATAAATATTATGGGTAGACCTATATTTTTGTCAACGCACACTTGGATAATAATTACAAAACCAACGTCTTTAGTAATACCCGTCCGAATAGGGCTATAACATGTCAAATAATAGGCTTAACAGCATCGAGTGCGCAGTATCATCTATCGCATGGGATCTGTGGAGGCTGCACACAGCAGAAATATCACTGAAATATTATGTAACTTATTACACATCACCTTCTATAATCAAACAAAATAGTCATTTAATATTCAACTGGTAGGGATCATGCTCTTGCCAGTCCTCTGAAACGCAAATATAATCTTCCTACTAGGACTGCAATAATGAGGTGGTGCGTACATGTGTGTGCATCCTTTTCAGCGTGTTTTTGGAGTTGAGCAAGAGCCAAATAAGTGGCGACTCATTTCGACTCCGATCACAGGAGTCGGAGTCGACTCCAAAAATCCTGAAGTCGCGCACCACTGGAACCGCGTTCATCAAGACAAAACTTTTTACATTATTTGATTTGATTTAACCTTTAACTAGGCAAGTCAGTTAAGAACATATACGTATTTACAATGACGTCTACCAAAAAGCCTCCTGCGGGGACGGGCCCTGGGATTAAAAATACTAAATAAATCAGGCATTTCTAAGTCATGGCATTTCTATCTGCAACGTTTTTGTAATGAACATGGCCTCCTCACAGGAGGGTAAGGGTTACCCGTTTATCACCGGTTTTATTATGAGCCAATAGTATCTTGACATGTAGCATTTTAACCAATTGAATGATAATGCACATTAAGGGTTGATGAGGAAAGCAACGCCCCCTCCAATATCAGACCCGTCCCTTTCAATGAAAAGCACTGTCAATCTGTTTGCCACAGTCATATCACACACATTCATATAAGAAAATGGTGAAATACCATAAAAACAAGGGTGTCGTTAACTTGTTTGTATATGTGTAGGCTATTCTTAAAATACATTTTCATTGTTGCACACCTTGATTTAGGCCTAGGTGGTTTTACTATTCTTTGTGTTGGGGAATTTTGTGTTCTTATTTATATCTCATTTATTGTATGTATTTATTTTCCTTAATGTCCTTGTCTCTTATCCAATTTAGCTTTTAGTATTTGGCATCCCTGATATACAAAAACAGTGATTGCTGCTCTTAACATGTGAATAAGGACATTTAGCCTTGTCATATTGCAGTTGCACCTTACACAACAGCAGCAAAGCTTGAGAATAGACATTCTCAAATCGTATGTTAGTCAAAAACTCAATCATGGCTTCTTGGCTGGAGAGTTGCTGGCTGGCTGTGTGACGTCTCACTGAGCCAGCTTAGAGGGTGAGGTCAGGTCTGTCAGTTTCTTTAAGCTCCGGAACCCAGTCTCACCTTCAAAGTCCCAGAGTCTATTTACCATGCTAGGAGGGAAGAAGGTTCCAGAGGAAAGTGTTTCGGGTGGGCCACAGAAAGGAGACGACCCTCCGCTGGTTGTCCACCCAACTTTGGAGACACCGTGTGATGGGTCTCCTGATGGCTTTGTGTGTCACCTTGTTACTCATGCTCCTGGCTACTCAGTCATTGCAGCATCCAAGGTAAGGGACAGTCTGTCTCTCTCTTTCTCCCCACACCATTATGCACTGTATGTAGCTGTAGGTGGTGGTAAAACTAATAGATTTAACTCAGTGGTTATTGTGAAAATGTACCAGAGAAACACTACATATATTTGCATAAATGCATTACAGATTAAAAAAACCTTTCAAATACAGAACTGATTAATGAGGAGTTTGTCATGGCATACAGCTAAGCTACATAAATCCTGTTGAGATTTTATTTACCTAGATGTCTGTTGAAATCCTCTCTCTTTCCTATGTCGAAAGCCACTGTGGTGGGCACAAGGGCCATAAGGTGTAGGAGAAGGGAGCACTTTCCGACAATGCTCCTCCAAACACCCCCATCCCATCCCACACTGCCCCTAACAGCAGGAAGGAGGTTCAGACACCCAATCTGCAGCATCAAAGAGATCCCAATGGGTACACCTTTATGAGGACAAGGAGGAGCCCTCCACCTGTAGCTTTCCTCAAAGCACACAAGACTGGAAGCAGCACTGTTCAGAATCTGATGTTCCGCCTTGAGGAGAAGGAGAACCTCACTTTCGCCTTCCCCTATTACGCATACCAGTTCAGCTACCCAGATAGGTATGGGCACGACTACCATCTCCTGTAAGATACGGTTACCTCTATTCATCTGATGAGTAGATATGTTCTATTGCAATGTTCAGATGATCAAATATACTGTCAGGTCTCTGGTACATTTGGAGCCTCTCCATTTGGTGGATATTAACTGCAGATAACTTTCACTGCTTTAACATGTTTAACCTTCCTTATGGCTCCAGGTTCCGAGTAGACTTTGTAGATGAGCTGCCACCGGGTTCCTCTCAGTTCGACATGCTCTGCAGCCACATGCGGCTGGACCTGGGACAGCTGAAACAGGTGATGCCCAAGAACACTATCTACATCACCCTGCTGCGTGATCCTCTACATACCTTTGAGTACGTTTTCAGCTACTACACTTCCACTGTACCTGCCTTCACTCTAGCCAAAAAGGCAGCTGACACAGCTAACAGGAAGTCAGCCCTCTCAGTCTTCCTGGAGGCCCCAGAGTCCTACTGGGACCCTACAGAACCTGGAAATGGCCTAGCCAGGAACCCTATGAGCTTTGACCTGGGCCTCAGCAGCCAAGAGTGGAACGCATCCTGGCCCATGGAGCTGACTCAGCTGGAGGAGGCCTTCCAGCTGGTAATGATTGCTGAGCACTTTGATGAGTCTCTGGTTCTCCTGGGGGCTCTGCTGCAGCTGGAGCCTGAGGAGCTGGCCTATGTGCACCTGAATGTCCGCGCCCCCTCGGACATCACCCCGATAGAGGACGACACCAAGGCCAGGCTCTGGGCCTGGAACAGTCTGGATGTGCTGCTCTACAACTTATTTCTGCAGGTGTTCTGGGAGAAAGCTGAGCAGTATGGCCCGGGGAGACTGAAAAGGGAGGTGAACCTACTGAGGGCCTCCACACAGAGGCTCAGACAGAAGTGTGTGGCCAGAGGAGGAGTGCCCCCTGGTGAGCTGGAGGACCTGGTCAGGCCCTGGCAGACCGACATAGTCACCATCCTGGGATACAAGGTACGAGGGAACCTGACTCTGCAGGAAGAGGGGCTCTGTGTGCGACTAGTGCTGCCTGAGCTACAGTACCACTCTCACCTGTATTTCCAGCAGTATGGCCATGACATGAGGTCCATACCTACAGACTAATGTGCAGCACTTTCCCTTTTAGATACTACACTGCTCAGAATTTCTGCTTTTGATGCATTTTTCCAATAAACCAGAAATACTAACATTGTTAGGTCTCTTTCCAAATGTATTTTTAAATGTGGTTCTTGTTAAAATACTACAACGACCTTAATTCAACTCCTAGAGACCTAACCAAGAGATGAAGCTAAAAGAGGCATAGTTCAGCCATAATCTGAGAGGAAATGGCATAGCTCTCTACTAGAAGCTTGAGGACATTATTTTAGCTACAATCATTACATTTTTCAGTAAAGTATTAAGATTTTTTGGGTTGGGGAGAAACCCCTCTTCAGTTATCAAACAAATGTATTTATCAAGCCCTTTTTACATCAGCAGGTCACAAAGTGCTTTACAGAAACCCTGCCTAAAACTCCAAATAACAAACAATGTAGAAGCACTGCAGGGTATCCGTTAAACATGTAATTCAAATTTGTATGGCCTAAACTAAAATCAGTCTGATGAAGTTGACTGAGTTACTGAGCTTTTATTGAGTGCATTGTGCCACTCATTTTCCATGTAAAAAATATTCATTCCAAAAACAGGGCAAATGCAACCCCATATTGCTCAGAATGTGCCTCTTTGTTGAAATTATTATTTTATACTCTCCCCACTCAACCACAGAAAACCAACACATCTCTAAGAAGACAAATTGATTCCTTCACCGGTTCCATGTGCACGTCACAAGGTCTAAGGAATCCAATTTCCTAATCCATTCACAGAGCAGACATCCTGTCACATGATGTCAAACAGCAGCTCAGAGCCCAGATTGTGCAGCATTAGACTCAATACAAAGTAGTTCAACAAAAGGTTGTAGTGGAGAGGACTATGGGATGAGCAACCTATCTACACAATGATGAAATGGGGTCAGTTACTGTCTTTCAGCCAGGCATAGAGTCACCCATGACTTCATGTAGAATAATAAACAACCAAGTTGAAGGCAGGTTATTTAACGTAAGAACCTCAAAACCATACTGATATCAAAACCTTAAAATTAAAAACAATTATATAAAAACCTTCATTTAAAAAATATTGTTACATTCATAAAAACACATCCCCTTAAATCAAATAATTAGCCCATACTAATAAATACACAAGAATAGTGTCATTGGCCTGTTCTATTCAGCAACACCTCACCCAGCCTGGTTATTGCCTGTGGAGGTTGGGGATAAAGGCGTTTGCTGGAGCATGTGCCCCATCAGTAGCTGCCACTGATAAAGCTCAGTTCAGTAACTGTGTGTATGAGTTGGTATGTGAATTATGTTCCCTGCTGGCCACATTCAGTCAGTCTGTTCACAGCACCCTTAGCGGAGTTGCCAACAACCGGATGTTCTGGTTTTCATGGATACAGCTAATTCAACCTAGCTTAGAACTTTTATACCTGCTATGTTAATTCACAATAACACAAACTCATCCATGCTGTTGCTGTTATTGGTCCTTCTCAGCCTCGCCTTGTCCTTGGTCAGGATGTGGGTGATAGAGTTTGGGGGTGCATCACTCTCATCCTCCTGCCCCCCATCCTGTCCCTGACCCTCTGCAATGGTGAAGATGGGGTACTTTTCTGTTGATGATGAGAGAGCCTGGGGAAGAGAGATGGTTCTCTCATTCATCTCTAGAAGAGCTCTTATTTTTCCCCTCATCTCAATTTAACCATTAACTGTATTATAGACATACTGTAAAAGCAATAATGTACTTGGCTCCTTGCAACTAAAACATGTTCTGCACAAGTTATATAGCATACTCTTCATATATGCATATTTGATCTCAAGAGTAAACAACAGCATATTGTCCATGGTTCAAATTCATAGCCAGACATGGACACCACAAGTAAAATCAAGTTGGTCACATGCACAGGATACCAGGTGTAAACGGTACAGTGAAATGCATCCTTGCAAGCTTTCCTCAACAGAGCAATACCCATTTATAAAAAGAATACACAATAAGTAATAAAGTAGTAACAAAATAAAAAAAATAGTTTGGAAATATATACACAAATAATATACAGTATAGCGTAGATAAATAGTAGCAGCAATAGTGCCTGTGTGTGTGCCCCCCACATACCGTGCTAACAGTTGAACACAGTAACTCAAATTCCTTCTGGCTCTTGGCATAGAAGCCTATAGTGCAGCTGGGATCCATGCGACTGAAGGAGATCTTCCTGGGACACTTACAGTGAAACGACTGCAGGGGGAGTGGAGAGAAGGCCCCATTAAGGCGAGAGATGGTGGCGTCAGGGTAGCCCAGTTTCTAGACCGAGATTTTATCTTGATTGTATCACGAAAGCGTGGCCAACAGGCACAGACAGGTCGGTAAATAAGTGGCTTAGTGTTACACTGCTAGACCGAGATACAATCTTGGTCTAAGACCTGGGCTAGTGTTGTGGATATAGAATAATGTATAGGGTTTGCAAACAACACAGACAGCCTAAATAGAAAGAGAGCGCCTTCCATTACCTCTAAGGGGAAGTTATCCTGTGTAATATCTACTGTGGACTGGCTGTAGTGGGGGTCCAAGTACAGCAGCTGTTCGTCTAGCACAGGAGACATGAGCATGGTCAGAGTGAGGGTACAAGGAAGGTAAAATGACAGAATGACAACAGGAAGACCATACACCTACCTTGGTACCCAACGAAGAACAGAGAGTGCTTGGGTTTGCCACCAATGATTCCAATGCAGCATTCTAACCTCAGGAGATTCTATGGAAATAAAAACAAGAATGATTTACCAATCTCTCACTGTGTTCTGTGGTTGTCAGTGTCTGTGTGCATGTCTCTAGCATGTTACTCTGACTTGACACATACTTTGACACATTTGATGTAGGTGGTGTTGAGGACTTCTCCTCCCAGGCGCACAGGGACCAGGATGATGACAGACTTCCAGGCTGGACTGGGTCCTGTGGAGCCCTCAGATAGAGGTCTCTCACACAGCCTCACCACATCATCTATGTACACTACACAGGGACCACATAATGATACCACCTATTACTATAGTCTGATGGGCACCCTGCCAAATAGTGAGAATTAAATAACAAGGGAACACTCACCAGTGCAGTCCTGTGCTACATACACTGTCAGATTGGACACCTCTGCTGATGCTGCGTCAACAGCCTTACTAAAACAAACAGACACCCCACATCACTAAGGGAAGATGTATTGTATGGAATGCAGATGGCTGGGAGGGGGCAAGTTTAGCTTCTAAGTTCTCACCGAAGAATGTGTGCTACGATGGAGGGGCCGTACCAGTCCCCTGCCTTCTTCCCTGCGCTTGTGCCCTGTTCCACCAGCTGGTGCAGCCCGAACGGGGCGATGGGATGGTCCCCAAACCAGGACACCACCCGTCTGTGAGTGACCTCAGTCCGGCTCTCCAGGAAGGACACTATGCTCTTCCTCCTTCCCTTCTTAGTCACCTCTGGACCCAAGGAGCGAGACTCCTGTACCTCCATGTCATCTTTGGACACATGGTTGGCAGAGAGCCAGGTCCAGCCTGGCAACAATAGAGAGACAAGCGACAAGGCTAAGTAGTGATAAACTGTAGTAGTGTGTTACTCAGGAGATACTTTGAGATGCTGCTGGAAACATGTACCTGTATGCATGTATATATATGTGTGTGTCTCCCACGCGCACAAGTGTGTTTTGTCTTTTACCTGGCGGCAGCAGGTGTAGCAGCAGCCCCTGTGCCAGCAGCATCTGTCCACTGCGCAGCATGCAGCCCCACCCACTGTCTGTGGTCAGAGAGGAACCATCCAGCTGTGGGAAGCCCCGCCTGTACGTCAGCCACAGCAGAGTGGCAAAGGCCTGGCGAAAGCACTCCCTCTCCACTGACAAAACAAAGGACAGACACTGGTCTTGAATATAGAATTTTTTCAAATCCAGTTACATACCAGTTTACCATTAGGTGTGGGTCTTTTTAAAAGGGTGGAGTTACGCAACCAACAGAACATCTCTCACCTCCATGACTGAGCAGATAAGACTGTCCAAGCATGGTCAGAGGAGAGGTCTTGCTGAAGCGGGCCTTTGACTTGAACGACCAGCCTGGATGGGCAAAGGAAAACAAACTATAAAATGACAAGCAATAAGTGACTGGTCACTGTTAGGTCAAAAAGGTTTTAGGCACATATACCATATTTGACATTGTTCCATGCCGACACCAACTTGGACTTGAGTCTGCCTCTCTCCTCAGGTTCCTCTGGGTCATCCTGGCTCCCATCAGAGCCCTGAGTTCCCAGAGACATGGTGGAAAGGTGGAACCAATCATCTGGAGGGTCACCCTCAGGGCACTGGCCCTCACAGGGAGAACTGGGGTTCATGACTACTGGGCTTGTCCAACTGTCTGGAGGTCGTTTCCTTATTGCCATATCAACCTGAGAGTGGACACACCATTGAGTATTCAGCTAAGAAGAAACCTTGATTACCATCAGGGACAAAGCTCAGATGTAAGCTGAGAGATATTGGCTGCACAGAACATAGCTTATACTAAGTCTTCTCTCCAGGAAGTAGCTACAAACGTATGTTAAACTGCATCACATGTTAATAATTCCCCTCAGTGAGTTAGACTGAGGGCACGTGACTAGCTTGTGATGACAGTAGGAATTTCAGACATGGGTTTCTTTCAAATAGATAGACTAGAATGTTGTTGCTAGAAGATACCAACCCTACCGTTAGGCTTGTTACACTGAGCTCGAAATGCAATCATGGTTAAATTAAGACAATGGGGAGCCAGTGCGAGATATGGGTCAGAATATAAATATCAATGTAGAGATGGGATATGTATTATTACTAACATACGCTAGCTAGCATGAGGATGAAAAGGGCAGTTTTCCGGGAAAACTAGCAGTATTTCAATCTTCTCGATGCATCAATGTGGATAAAGCTAAAACTTGGAGTACAGTGACATCACCCATCCCTGCATTGAGGTATGTTTTCTGAGCCATTTCTCCAGCTAGCTCCACAGTGTTTTAATGTAATCATGATTGTGTTCTGACCCCAGTACAGCTCAGTTTAAACAATCGTAACGGTAGGGTCAGTATCTTCTGGAAAATAATTGTGATACAGCACTTTCTTTTCAGGAGACACTGAAAATGCAGTTACACACACAGAGCTCCATCTGCCTTCACATGTAGCTAGTATCCAACTGTTTAATATACACTGAAAGATTTTATAGCTGGCTAGTCTATAGCGCATTCGGAAAGTATTCAGACCCCTCGACTTTTTCAACATTGTTACGTGACAGCCTTATTCTAAATTGGATTCAATATCACCCCCCCCCCCATTCATCTCTGCGGATCCTCTCAAGCTCTGTCAGCTTGGATGGGGAGCGTTGCTCCACAGCTATTTACAGGTCTCTCCAGAGATGTTCAAATCGGGTTCAAGTCCGGCCTCTGGCTGGGCCATTCAAGGACATTCATAGACTTGTCTCGAAGCCACTCCTGCATTGTCTTGGCTGTGTGCTTAGGGTCAATTGTCCTGTTGGAAGGTGACCCTTCACCCCAGTCTGAGGGCCTGAGTGCTCTGGAGCAGGTTTTCATCAAGGATCTCTCTGTACTTTGCTCTGTTCATCTTTCCTTGATCCTGACTAGTCTCCCAGTCCCTGCCGCTGAAGAACACCCCCACAGCATGATGCTGCCACCACTATGCTTCACCGTAGGGATGGTTCCAGGTTTCCTCCAGACGTTGAAACTTGGCATTCAGGCCAAAGAGTTCAATCTTGGTTTCATCAGACCAGAGAATCCTTTAGATGCCTTTTGGCAAACTCCAACCGGGCTATCATATGCCTTTTACTGAGGTTTGGCCACTCTACCATAAAGGCCTGATTGGTGGAGTGCTGCAGAGATGGTTGTCCATCTGGAAGGTTCTCCCATCGCCACAGAAGAACTCTGGAGTTCTGTCAGAGTGACCATCAGGTTCTTGGTCACCACTCTAACCAAGGCCCTTCTCCCCCGATTGCTCAGTTTGGCCGGGCGGCCAGCTCTAGGAAGAGTCTTGTTGGTTCCAAACTTCTTCCATTTAAGAATGATGGAGGCCACTGTGTTCTCGGGGACCATCAATGCTACAGAAATGTTTTGGTAGCCTTCCCCAGATCTGTGCCTCAACACAATCCTGTCTCTGAGCTCTACGGACAACTCCTTCAACCTCATGGCTTGGTTTTTGCTCTGACATGCACTGTCAACTGTGGGACCTTATATAGACAAGTGTGTGCCTTCCCAAATCATGTCTAATTAAATTGATATTTACCACAGGTGGACTCCAATCCAGTTGAAGAAACATCTCAAGGATGATCAATGGAAGCAGGATGCACCCGAGCTCAATTTAGAGTCTCATAGGGTCTGAATATTTATGTAAATAAGGTATTTTATTTTTAATACATTTGCAAACTTTTCGAAAAACCTGTTTTCACTTTGTCATTATTGGGTATTGTGTGTAGATTGATGAGGAAGCTCATTTATTTAATCCATTTTAGAATAAGGCTGTAACGTAACAATGTGGAAAACGTCAAGGGGTCTAAATACTTCAGAATACACTGTATATCAGTAACGTTAGCGAGCTAACAATCTGTGATACGTTGTGTGATAAGTCAGCACCTGAATTGTTTAACGTAAGTAATAATATTCGTGTTGACAACCAGCTAACATTACAGTGACACGCCTAGGGTTCAGGTACATGTTTCAACATTACAGATGCATAGTTAAGATTTTTTTCCAACACATTGGCAAGCACGTTGGTATTCATTTGTCACTGGCGAGCTTCTTGCCGGCTGAATGTGTTCTAACGTTGCATTGTAAAAATATAGCTTTCAAATCTTAAGCGAACTCAATGCAGGCTTAATGACTTGCTAGTGAGTGAGCTAATAACTAATTGACAGCGGGTTAACTTGCTAGCCAACGATATCCATGTCTTTATTATATTCTGTAAACATTAGCTGTTCTCTCCTGAGCTCTTTATAGTTGGTCGATAATTTGTCCTCTTACCTTTATTTACATATCTGTCATCTTGTATGTTTCACTTACAAACTAACGTTACTGTCAACAAAATAAGCGTCGGAATTGGAAATGCCTTCCAATAACAAGTTATCCCATGATTAGCTAGCGGCCTGACTTCCTGTTTGTCTACTTGGCAATCGGTAGCGTGATTGGTCAATGAAGGACCAACGTTTCATTTACCCTATGCATTTACCCCCATTTATTTACTCCGTCCACAGCGGGGTGTTCTGCATGACGTAACGTTTTGGAAAGTTCATATATATATATATATATATATATATATATATATGCTACGTTAAAAAAAAAACATGCCTATCTGACGTATAGAATAAGGATTTATGTACTACTCTATTCATGAAACGTCTATCTGCAAGGTTGGGAAAAGTTTTGCTGAACGTGGCCCTGCTGTAGACCCCTCTGATATCCATTTAGAAGTTGTCTGTCAAAGTTGTCTGACAACAAGAACACAAACAGATACATTATAATTTAAGGATTCTCTTTAAGTATTTTATTACTCTTTAGGCTTTTTTTTGCATTGGTTTCATAACAGTGCCTAGGGAATAAAATAACATGGACAACAATGAACTGAGAGAAGTGTCATAAAAAAAGTCAAAACTCACAAATAAGTCAACATGGACAGAGGCCATGGTGTATTGCAACTCTCTTATGGAATGACAGAAGTATAACTGCACAAAATATGACAACCACACATATTTGGTAAATTCTCTCATTTGTAGACTTACAATTTAGAGATATAAATAACGATTCAAAGAACAATGCACAAGTAAACAATTTGAGAACAATTTGAGAAATAATCAAATACAATAAATAGTGTAATAAATAGATAAATACATTTGACACAAAATAAAGTGCAATTTCCACACACACCCCCGCATACACAAACACAAGCTTTTAACTAGCATTCATCTAAATAAGAGCTGTTTGTTTTCTCCTAGGAGCACTGTATCTGTACCATACAACTCTCTTTATCGGTCATAATACAAACAACAAAAGTTTTTTCAAATTGTATTTAGACAAACACGTTTCTAGTAGCTATATGAATGGAACAATGGTTACAATAGAACATAATGAAGATATGAGGGTAATATCTCGGATAGAATCTAATCTTGTGTCATTAAATTGTGAACTAATTATGTGTAAATTTCATTTTGACCTCAAATGCCATCGTGTGATGGCCACAAGATGGCAGTCTGATACAGGTATGGGCATGAACATATTAAGTTACGTCACTGAGGAGAGCGCTGCCTAGGTCTCTGGTGGGCTCTCAGATCTCACTAGGAATTCTACATAGAGCTTGCATATCATTACATATCACTGTAAACAACATGTTATCCCTCAATTAAAACTGGCACTTTTATTCGCACATTACATTATACAAGGCTAATTTTGCATACATTGAAAAGGGAGAGAGTTCTAGCCTACGTTGCCAGAGTACGAGTAAGTCTCAAAGAAGACTCCCATTCTATAGTATCTATTTCATCACCTGACTACACTTAATTAACACAGAGACATATGGGTTCCACTTCTTTAGTTCAATTCATTAGCACTGTATTCATGTCAGAACCTAAATAATTGCACAATTCACAATGCCCACTGGGCACAGACGTCAATTTAATGTCTATTCCATATTAGTTCAACGTAATTTCATTGAAATGACGTGGAAATAACATTGATTCAACCATTGTGTGCCCAGTGGGTGGAGTCAATGCAGACAATTCGGAGAACAATATCTGCTCTGCTTGGCTTATTGCTTGGCTTACTCCCTAACATCCATTCATGGGTACATTGTAGGGGACACACAGGAAAATACCTAAAAATCCCATTGCATAGTGTCCCTGTGCAAGTTCAGATAGTCCACCGAAATCCAACCAGGACTCAGCCCTTAAAACACTCAAACAAATTCATTCAGCTCTTCTTTACACAATACAATTCCAAGTTCCATATTTAGCAAGCAGGTCATCATCTTAGTCCAGTTAGGAACACATCTCAATGTGTTACACCAATGCAACAATTCTTCTCTCAATCTTTTCTCCAGGTACTGTGTGAGAAAAAGAACAAGGTCTTTGTATTATCTTCGTATTTTAACTGACTGAAGAGATAGCTTCGAAGTTGACGGACATGGGTAATGCTCCTCATGGTGACAGACTGTGACAGGAGCCTGCCTATTGACATGCTGTTTACTTTGGGAACATGTGGGGGCTGTTGACATGATGTTCACAGTGTTCACTACCATCAGGTCTGTTAGATGTTTTTCCTCATCTCTTTAAATATTCTCTTTCATCTCTCATGTACAATTTGGAACATGCAAGAAGACACACTTTTACTATATACATTACACATACAGTACATACACACACACATTTGAGAACAGCATTAAAGCACATTCCTCCACATATTCTTGTTTTATCTACAGGTCTGTATTTTCTAGCTATTTGGTGTGTGTTTCTTTAGGCGCACATGTTTTTGTCCCTTTTTTGAGGGTGCCCTGTCTGTGCCTGATATGGTGGCATGATATTCCGGTCCAAAAGGCATTTTCTGGGAGATCCCAGGTTTGTCCCTCACTCGCAGATCAGGAGTGGTGCTTACCTGAATTCCTCGTGTTTGCCTTTTCAGGCTGAGCTGAGCCGGAAGGACTTTGAGATGTCCCCTGAGCCCCCCGTCGACTACCTCCAGACGGAGCCTCAGACTTTCCTGCTGAACTTCCCCGTTTCTCCTCACCACCCTTGGGCCCTTCCTGGGATCCCATCTTCATAGGCCCCAGCACGTTTTTGGCCACACTGGTCAGCTGAGTCACAAAGCTTGGCTTGTCACCAGGGGAGACGGGGCGTGACTTGCTGGAGCAGGGGGAGGCAGCGGTGGAGGAGGGGGACATAGGGTTCTCCTCCACCACCTCCAGGTGACTCCTCTCCTCCTTGGCCCCTCGGTAGCTGCTCAACGGGACAGAAACCTTGTCTGCTCTGGATTTTGTTGAAGCAGGAACTGGGCCTATGGTAAGAGGGGATGTAGCCGGGGTTGGGGCTGGCGCTTGGGTTGGGACTGAAGGAGCAGGTCCTTTAACCTTGGTCTCAGTGGCTTTTTCAATGCCACCCATCCCTCCTTTCAAAGTGCTCTCTCCCATCTGTGTGTCTTTACTTGCCTTGGCCAACTCTGTAGCTCCCGCCCTCTGTGTAGTGACTTTGTCTGGGCCCACAATCCCTTTCTTCTCACTCTTCTCCTGGTTTCTGCTTGCTGGGGTGGTGTCTGTCTGGACAGCCTGGTGCTTACGCTCCTGGGAGAGCAGACTCTGGGATGTAGCCTGGACTGGGGCCCTCTCAGTGGGTTTAGGGCCTCCACTGGCTGTTTCAGAGCTTGAAGCACTAGAGCTTAGAGGTCTGTCTGCTGGGCTGGACTTGGCCCCTGGAGTGGAGAGGGTTGAGGCTGGGCTAGGCTGGGCCTCACCTGGTACTGGGGAAGCTTTTCTATTCAGAGCCTCACAAGGGGTTAATGTCTTAGCTGTCTCACCAGCGCTGGTCTTGGGCTCTACTTTAACAGGTGTGCTGTCAGTGTGAGGGTCAGATGCTGTAGTCTGGGCAGCTCTCTCCCTCCCTGTCTGCAATGTGTCCCGGCTCAGGGGCGACTCCTGTCTCCCTAGCCTCCTCACAGGCTTCAGGCACCCTGTCTCTCCAACCGTGGGGGGAGAGGGGGAGGAGGAAGATGAGGGAGAGGGGGGAACGGGCCCGTTCTCTCCTTCCATCTCCAGCAGACTCTGCAGGCTGTGCTCACAGTGGAAAGACTCCCTCCTGTAGTCCCCATGTGACACCTCCAGGCTGTGCTTACGCATTGACACCCCCCCTGCAAGGGGGGAGGAAGCTGATGACGAAGATGAAAAGGAGGGCAGGAGGGTCGCGCCCAGTTTCTCTGACGACTGAACCCGCTGTAGCAAGGGTGAGCGGGGGGGCTCTGCGCTTTTGGGCCTGGGACGGGCCACAGGGGGAGAGGAGTGGAGCTTGGCTGGGAAGGCCTGGGTGGTGTTGGAGCTACCCACCGTGTGGCCAGACAGGGGTGGGGGAGAGGAGGTGGTGGGGGAGGGTGTGTGGGCCAGGGGGGACAGGGGGATGTTGCCAGCTGACTTGCAGCGGGCTGAGCGGTACTGGCGGTGCAGTTTGGGGGAGAGGCCGTGCAGGGAGCTGGGTCTCATGTGCTGGGAGGCAGCCGGAGAGTTAGGGGTGCTGGAGACTGGAGAGCTGCTCTGAGAAGAGTTGCCTGAGGAGTGAAGAGGAGATATAGCAATAATTCAAACTGTATTATTTTGTTATGTGAGGGTGCAGATGATAAGAGGAGTGCTGTACAGTAATGTAGGTAGAGTATTGCCCTTCATACTGACCCATGTAGGTGGAGTCGGGGGTGGAGCGGTAGCTCTGTGTGGGGGAGCGGGCAGAGAGGTTGTGGGTGGGGGAGCCTGGGAGGCTGTCCCCTGATGACAGAGAGCGGTTCAGAGAGGACAGGCTGCGGCTGGTGTGGAGCAGGTTCGACTGCTTAGTGATCTTCCTGAACAACGAGCTGCGCTTCTTACTGCGAGTGAGAAGTGAAAAGAGAGAGGTGGGAGGATGAGAGAGTTAGAAGAACAGAGTCAATGACATTGATTTTCTAGAGCGCTCATCTGAAATCATAGTGTAGCATCTGCTGTGCAGAGAAACCCACTTGTACCTTTCTTGTCCCTCCTTAGCCCCTGTCTTCTTGTTGCGCCGTGCCATCTTGGACTTGTAGCTGGACTTGCGGGCAGGACCAATCTTGATGGAGGTGTTTTCAAAGGGAGTGGTGGTCACTGTCACATTGTTTCCACTCTGGAGAAACAACGGAAACAAAAAAGTACAGTATGCACTGCTTGCACAATTATTAGGCAAATTGTATTCCTCAGGATTCATTTTATTGTTGAACAAACACAATGCTCTCAGTCAATCCAAAATGTTATTGCATCTCAAACCTGAATGTTTAACAAAGGAATGGTGAGGTTTGTCTTTCTCTGGGGAATATATAAGTGTTAGGCAACTATTAGTGTGCACAATTATTAAGCAACTAAACTACAAAAATAATTTGTCTCAACTCACTTTTTATTCTCAATTTTTAGAGTAAGTGTAACAAACAAGTAACACAAAATGACAATTAAATAACAAGTTTGGCCTTTCAAAAATATTCAGTGACCAATGTAGCCACCCTTCTTTTCAATAACTGCCTTGAGCCTTCCATCCATGGAGTCTGTCAGTTTCTTGATCTGTTCACAATCAACTTTCGCTGAAGCAGCAACTACTGCCTCACAAATGCTGTTCAAAGAGGTGTATTGTCTTCCCTCACTGTAAATCCTTTGAGAAGGGCCCACACGTTCTCAATAGGATTTAAGTCAGGTGAGGAAGAGGGCCAGATCATGATTCAAGCATCTTTGAGGCCCTTGCTGGCTAGCCAAGCAGTGGAGTACTTGGATACACGTGGTGGAGCATTGTCCTGCATAAAGATCATGGCCTTCTTGAATGCTGAGGACTACTTCCTGTACCACTGATTGAAGAAAGTATCGTCCAGTTTCAGTCCATCTTCAACCTGATAAGGTCCAACTACCTCATCCTTAATGATAGCAGCCCATACCAGTACCCCTCCTCTACCTTGCTGGCGCCTGAATCGAAGTGGTACCCTGTGTCCATTACTGATACAGCTACGGGCCCATCCATCTGGTCCATGAAGAGTCACTCATTTCATCTGTCCATAAAACCATAGAAAAATCTGTCTTCAGCTATTTCTTTGCCCAATCTTGATGCTTCAACTTGTGAATCTTATTCAGTGGTGGTGGTGTTTCAGCCTTCTTGACCTTGGCCATGTCTCTGAGCACTTGACACCTTGTACTTCTGGACTCTCCAGGTAGGTAGCGGCTCTGGAATATGGTGGCACTGGAGGATAATGGGTTCCTGGTAGCTTGATGTTTAATTCTTCTCAAGTCTGGAATATGGTGGCACTGGAGGATAATGGGTTCCTGGTAGCTTGATGTTTAATTCTTCTCAAGTCTGGAATATGGTGGCACTGGAGGATAATGGGTTCCTGGTAGCTTGATGTTTAATTCTTCTCAAGTCTGGAATATGTGGTGGCACTGGAGGATAATGGGTGGCACTGGAGGATATGGGCTTGATGTTTAATTCTTCTTCAAGTCTGGAATATGGTGGCACTGGAGGATAATGGGTTCCTGGTAGCTTGATGTTTAATTCTTCTCAAGTCTGGAATATGGTGGCACTGGAGGATAATGGGTTCCTGGTAGCTTGATGTTTAATTCTTCTCAAGTCTGGAATATGGTGGCACTGGAGGATAATGGGTTCCTGGTAGCTTGATGTTTAATTCTTCTCAAGTCTGGAATATGGTGGCACTGGAGGATAATGGGTTCCTGGTAGCTTGATGTTTAATTCTTCTCAAGTCTGGAATATGGTGGCACTGGAGGATAATGGGTTCCTGGTAGCTTGATGTTTAATTCTTCTCAAGTCTGGAATATGGTGGCACTGGAGGATAATGGGTTCCTGGTAGCTTGATGTTTAATTCTTCTCAAGTCTGGAATATGGTGGCACTGGAGGATAATGGGTTCCTGGTAGCTTGATGTTTAATTCTTCTCAAGTCTGGAATATGGTGGCACTGGAGGATAATGGGTTCCTGGTAGCTTGATGTTTAATTCTTATCAAGTCTTTTGCAGTTCATTTGTGCCTTTTCTTCTCCATGCGTTTTTTGCGCCCCAGTTGACTATTCACAACAAAACGTTTGATGGTCCGGTGGTCACGCCTCAATAGTTTAGCTATTTCAAGAGTGTTGCATCCGTCTGAAAGGCGTTTGACAATTTGTGACTTTTCAGTGTCAGTTAAATCTCTTTTTTGGCCCATTTTACCTGAGGTAATGAAGCTGCCTAATAATTATGCACACCTTGACATAAGGTGTTATTCACTTTCACCACACCCTCCCTCATCACACAAATACATATCACCTGAAAATTATTAAATCCAAAAAGCATTCAAGTTTATATGGTTTGGAGTTGGAAAATGTGCATAGAAATAATGATAAGATCAGAATACTCACTTGCCTAATAATTGTGCACACAGTGTATGATAGGCTTCACCTGTATTCTATAATGTAGAAAAAAACACCTGTTGTTTCTTTCCTTTCCTCTCACCTTCAGAATGAGCTCCACCACCTCAGTGTGCACCAGCCCGTGGACAGACTCCCCGTTCACATGAGTGATGAGGTCACCAGCGCAGAGTCCCGTCTCCTGGGCAGGGCCTCCGTCCTCCACATGCTGTGATTGAAACAGATCAACATCAATCAAACAAGTAATCATGCTATTCGACAAGTCTGTTTTTTCCACTACAATTGTAGCGATGCTTTGTTATGATACAGAACTTCTTCAATAGAGTGATGTCTACTTAACACTACTTTCTCCATAGAAATGAACACAGAACATATCATCTCTATCGCTGTCTCACCCAGACCACGTGGTGTACGCTGTAGACATCACTGTCTCCCATGTAGACTCGAATGGCTCGGAGGGTGAAACCGTACTTCTTCCCAGAGCGGTGGATGGTGATGGGAGAACGCAACACGTTGACCGTGGGCGAGTAGTCTCGGCTGGGGGAGGAGTCACGAGACGACAGGTCGGAGGATATGGATCGAGGAGACATGGGGCTGGCCAGGGGGGACATACCATGCTGCTCCACTGAGGAGGGGGGAGAGAATCATAGGAATAAAGTGTGAGAAAAAACATCTGAATAAGTCAATTGAAGGTCAAAGCAATAGATATAGTCTTTAAGAAATGTACAATTTTCCATAACAAGCCCAGTTAACCATTTTACTGTTTAACATTAATATTGTCATTAGCAACAGACAGCCCCGTTCTTCTCACACTCCCTTGCCTTCCAGCTCCTCACCTGTAGGTATGATGACAGACAGGGCTGTGGTGGAGGCAGACTTGATGACCTTGGTCACGGGTCGCGAGTTGCGTTTCTCTCCCTCAGCTGAGAGCTGGCTGTGGCGGACCCTCCTCAGGACCAGCTCGTTGGTAGCCCGGGATCCCTGGGGCTCTGTTGCCCCAGCAGTCACAGTACTGTTGGGGCTGGGGATGACTCCCATTGGTACATCAGCTGGCCTCAGAAGCTTGTCTGGAGCAGAGAAGAAAGATGGAGGAATAAAATCATGTAGGTATCAAAGTGTATGTCAAGCCAGGATTCATCCATTATCTAATGCCAAATGCCCTCACCTCCAGCAGTCAAACCGTTGCCCTCCTTTTCCTTCCTAAAATCCCCCTGGCTGGATGTAGTGCCCATGGATGTGGTGCCCATGGCCCCCTCCAGAGATGTGCCCCTGGCTTTGACTGGGGGCTGCCTGGTGGGCACTGGCAGCTCAGGATCGGCCTCTAGTGGGGAGGCGAAGCGGTGAGTGTCCATGAGGGCAGAAAAGCGTCGCCGGGCCCCAGATGGAGGACTAGAGTCACTCTCAGTGAAGGATGACTCTGAGCATGACAGTCGCTTCCTACACACAACACAACATAAATGTAATGTATTTATAAAAACAAACAATGACTAATGATAATGAGAGCCTTGATAATGAGGACCAACAATGTCACATTTCCAACTTGTTATGTAATGTAAGAGGGTACTAGTACTAGTCAGAGTACAGTAGTGGTCATACTCACATCTCAGGTGATCCTGTCCTCCAGCTCTTGTCTCTCAAGGTCAGGCTGCCCAGGCTCTCTCTCTTGGCTGCCCGGTCCTCCCTGGGGCCCTTGTGCTCCCGCCGGATCACCGTCGGGGGCTTGTGCTCCAGCTGGGACAGGTGCTCCATGCTGCTGTACACCTGTAGTTCCCAACAGAGAGAGGACGCATAAGCTTTCAGCACCCACAGAGGGAAAAATTACACATTTTCCCTTGATTCTTTCTCTTACAATGGGTTCAGTGATACAATTAGCTTTCACAGATTAGTCAAGAAGGGGAGATCTGACCAGAAAGATACATTTGTCTGAGGCATGTGTGTCAATAAAATCCAAGGTTACCAAAGAGGTTCTTTCATGACTTAGTCTACCATGTGTGAAAGTCACGTTAAGTCACTTGGCTCAGACGTATGTCTCTTTCTGCTCAGATCTCCCCTTCTTGACTAATCTGTGAAAGCTAATTGTGCTACTGAAACCATTTTAAAAGAAAGACTCATGAGAATTTAGGATTATGAGATTTACTGACAGGCTTTAGGGAAGGCACGTTTACATGGCCTAGACTTGTACAATGAGGGGCATCAAGTTAATCTAGATCAGCAAGGAGTGTTGGAGAAGGGAGGTGAGACAGAATAACTAATTAGGCCGAAGTATAGGTTTTACGTTAACATCAATTAATAGCCCAGGCGTTTATTTGCTTGAATCACTGAACACAACAGCCGCTTATTAGACACAGGCTTCTATTTGAGTCATGAGTCTCTTTCCTTAAATGCACACAGCGTTTGCGCATTTGCTTACTTCATTGTTTAATTCCAGCATTCACTTCCAGTATTTTAATCAATATCTTAATTTCCTGCACAAATGTGCTATCATTCACACACTGTGCCACATTTATTTTGTCTTAGTTTGCCTCTAATAAAAATGTATAAAAAACCCCACCCTTGACAAAATAATTATTCTCCTCTTTGAATGTGCATTTTTTCTGCAGTTCTTACTTTCGTCACTAGAGTGAACAGCTGATTTATGGAGGGTATGTAACTGGCAAGCACAGTTTTTGTGCTTGCCAGTTAGCTAGCAGTTCTCATCTGTTAGCAGCCAATGGCTAGCAGTTCTCATCTGTTAGCAGCCAATGGCTAGCAGTTCTCATCTGTTAGCAGCCAATGGCTAGCAGTTCTCATCTGTTAGCAGCCAATGGCTACCAGTTCTCATCTGTTAGCAGCCAATGGCTAGCAGTTCTCATCTGTTAGCAGCCAATGGCTAGCAGTTCTCATCTGTTAGCAGCCAATGGCTAGCAGTTTCTTACTGGTGATAAAAACTGCTGATTGGCATCACTTTTTCGAGACATTACTGAATTATTTAATGTAACAAATTAAACATTAAACCATGTAAAAAATGAATGGTAATTCATGGTAATGTTGTAAACAATTCATTTAGACCCAGTGTTTATTTGAAACAGGTGTTTATTAGCTGAAATGTGTAGCGTTGGCCGGCTATAAAAATGGACAGGTCGGCTATTTGAGACTGTGTTTAATTGAAGTTTTAAGGTAAGTTTAAAGATGAGTAAGTGTAGAGTTTGACCTTGCTGAAGCGAGGGGAGCAGGAGGAGAAACGACGGATTTCGACAGGTTCATCATCATTGGTGTCGTCCTCATCATAAGAGTGGACGTGGTGGTAGCGGTCTGAGCGGGCTGGGGACGGAAGAGGACATGACACACACACACACTTACAAATGAAAACAGACAAATAGCATGGACAAGTGCCTCAAAGCTCCAAACACAGCTAGTTCTTATCTCTATCCCTTATGCAAGTGGTATTCAAAGTCGGGGTTGCGACCAAACCAACATTTTTTAGGAACAAAGAGTAAAGATTATTGTATGGGACAATATGTAAACCTTTTTGAGAAATATTATTTTATTATGTAAATGTATTTATTGGTTTCTTTGATAAGAGATTCAAATGTTTTTTTTATTTATGTTTTGTTTGAATATCCGAAACATACAATATACTTGCATTGAAGCCGCTCAACAACTACATCATACCAGTCATCCAAAAGATTCCCATTCAGAGCGACACACAGAAGCAGCCAGGGTTAATGCCCTGCTCAAGGGAACGTTGACAGATCTCCCACAAGGCCAAAAAATGTGAACCCGAACCCTCCAAAATCCTCCCCACAGTTCCCCAATTCCCCAACAACCAAGAGAATGAACTAAGGAGAAAAAAGGAAAAGACAGATTAAAACAGCAAACAATGCAATCATTTAAACAAAGGACATCATGGACAACTAAAATCATAACAGCAAAGCCAACTGTATATGTTTGTGTGCATGTCTGGCACTATTACATGTATGTGTGTGTTCTTGTATGCATTTATTTGAATGAGAGTATGTGTATATGCATGTGAACAAACACCTGCACAGCATCAACCTCAGGCAAACCGGCATTAGTCATTACCCCCAGTGTCATTCAAGTATACTTTTTTATTATGTTTTTACTTAAAAAATATATATCTTTGACCATCATTCTATCTCCTGCACAGCAACTCCACTCCCACTTGTCTCCAGTTCCACATCCCAACCCTCAGCTTCCCTCAGCCCATCCCATCTATCTCTGCTGGTCACCCTCAGCCCATCCCATCTATCTCTGCTGGCCACCCACTTCGGGTTTCTATGCAACACATATCTTTCAACTATGCTGTGATGTTTAACGTACAATTTCGAATAGAATCGAATAGAATCCACAGATTGCAAGTTCAAGATAAATACGTTTACCAAGAGTATTAGTATATTAGTAATTGACTGACCCGGTCTCTCCAGATCTCCTGACAATACTATTTCTACGGTCAATTTTAGATCAATGCTATGCATTTTCAGCCATTCCTGAACCTGAGACCAGAAACAGGTTACCTGAGGGCAATACCAAAATAAATGGTCTATTGAATCTGTATCCTCACAACAAAACCTGCAGAGCTTCGATGATTTTATTCCCCAAATATTCAACATTTTGTTGGTGGCAAGAATTCTATATAATCATTTTAGCTGAAAAGCACAAAGTCTTGAATCTTGCGTTGTTTTATATATCAACTCATACACCTTGTACCATGGAATCGGTACATCAAAAATCTCTTCCCAACTATTTTGCAATCTGTGTGGCGCAGTTGTCAGCATCCTAGTCCTCAAATGAAACTGGTATACTTTTCTATTTATGCTATTTTTATTCCTCCGCCAGTTTTGATCCTTTATATTGGGCAGACAGACCAGTTCCCTACCTCCTCCCGCAGACCAGTTCCCTTGCCTCCTCCATTTTAGGGGTAATGCTGTGATCAATTAGTTGTACTCTTGGATCGAGCAGATCTTCCCGTACAATTCTGTTGACTCCATGAAGGACATAACTCTTCCATTCCAATTTACAATATCATTAAAGAACAAAATACCCTTTTCAAACTTCAAACTTTCCCTTAAATACAGGTGTTTTACCAACCAGCACATTTGAGTTCAGCCTTAATATTTGAGTTCAGCCTTAATATTTGTTCTATCTTTTCAGGGGGATGAAATTGAAATTGTAGCCAGCTCTGCAATGCTTGTTTGAAAAAGAGAGATACTTTGAAGAAAGTATCATTTTCAATTAATCAGAAAGGCAATTTTTAAACAATGGATGAGCTTTTCTTAGTAATCTACTTGAGAACCATTTAGGGTTCAAATAAAACTTTTGAATAAGTGAAGCTTTTAGAGAGATGTTTAGTGCTTTTATATATAATAATCTCAACCCATCCAATTCATATTCATTATATAGATAGGCATGTTTAATTTTGTCTGGTTTAGCGTCCCAGATAAAGCTAAATATTTTTTCCTCATATGATTTGAAAAACGAATCATCAGGAGTAGGCAACATCATAAGTAAGTGAGTAAACTGAGATATGATAGACAGGTATTTACCTCTCCATGGTTGCAGGATTTTGTCTATTTTTACAAGTTTTCTATTGAAATTCATTGTGGAGAGCTTATTTATATATTTTGTCATATGAATACCAAGTATGTCTACTTCACCATCAGCCCATTTTATAGGTAAACTGCAGGGTAATGTAAAAATTGTATTTTTTAAAAGATCCAATACATAATATTGTACACTTTGCATAATTAGGTTTTATTCCAGAGAGTACAGAAAAGTTATCTTCAATGAGACATTGCAGGGATCTAGCTTGCGGACTTAATATAAAACTTGAGTCATCGGCATACACGGACACCTTGGTTTTTAAGCCTTGGATTTCTAATCCTCTAATGTTGTTATCGGATCTGATTTTAATAGCTAACATTTCGATGGCTATAACGAATAGATATGGTGACAGCGGACACCCTTGTTTAACTCCTCTTGACAATTCAAAACTCTCTGAGAAGTAGCCGTTATTTACTATTTACACCTGGGGTTGCTATACATTCGTTTTATCCATTTTATAAGAGAATTAGCAAAATGGAAAAAATCCAGGCATTTCTAAATAAAATCCACTCTTACTTTATCAAATGCCTTTTCAAAATCCGCTATAAATACCAGGCCTGGCTTCTTAGATGTTTCATGATGTTCTATTATTTCTAGTAGTTGTCGTATATTATCGCCAATGTATCGTCCATGTAAAAAACCTGTCTGATCAGGATGAACAATACCTGGTAAAACCCTTTTAATTCTGAGTGCTATGCATTTCACAAGTATTTTGCATCACAACATTAAAGTGTAAGGGGCCTCCAGTTTTGTAAATAGACTGGGTCTTTATATTTGCCATCTGGGTCTTGTTTTAATAATAGCGAAATCAGACCTTCCTGCTGAGTACCTGACAGACTACCATTTCTATAGGAGTAGTTAAAACAATCTAACAATGGAGCTTTTAGTATATCAAAAAGGCTTGGTATGGGCCTCCCGGGTGGCGCAGTGGTCTAGGGCACTGCATCGTGGGTTCGCGCCCAGGCTCTGTCGCAACCGGCCGCGACCGGGAGGTCCGTGGGGCGACGCACAATTGCCTCAGCGTCGTCCGGGTTAGGGAGAATTTGGCCGGTAGGGATAGCCTTGTCTCATTGCGCACTAGCGACTCCTGTGGCAGGCCAGGTGCAGTGCACGCTAACCAGGTCACCAGGTGCACGGTGTTTCCTCCGACACATTGGTGCGGCTGGCTTCCGGGTTGGATGCGCGCTGTGTTAAGACTTGGTTGGGATGTGTTTCGGAGGACGCATGGGTATCGACCTTCGTCTCTCCCGAGCCCGTACGGGAGTTGTAGCGATGAGACAAGATAGTAACTACTAACAATTGGATACCACAAAATTGGGGAGAAAAGGGGGTAAAACATTTGTTTTTAAAGGCTCTACCGGTATGCCATCAAGACTGAAAGGATTTAATAGCCTCAACAATGTATTCCTCTGTAATTTGGCCTTCGCACTGATCTTTCTAATTCAAATGTTATTGAAGGTTATTTGTTGATGTAAAAATCAACATATACAGTGGGGCAAAAAAGTATTTAGTCAGCCATCAATTGTGCAAGTTCTCCCACTTAAAAAGATGAGAGAAGCCTGTAATTTTCATCATAGGTACACTTCATGACAGTCAAAATCAGAAAAAAAATCCAGGAAATCACATTGTAGGATTTTTAATGAATGTATTTGCAAATTATGGTGGAAAATAAGTATTTGGTCACCTAAAACAAGCAGGATTTCTGGCTCTCACAGACCTGTAATTTCTTCTTTAAGAGGCTCCTCTGTCCTCCACTTGTTACCTGTATTAATGGCACCTGTTTGAACTTGTTATCAGTATAAAAGACACCTGTCCACAACCTTAAACAGTTACACTCCAAACTCCACTATGGCCAAGACCAAAGAGCTGTCAAAGGACACCAGAAACAAAATTGTAGACCTGCACCAGGCTGGGAAGACTGAATCTGCAATAGGTAAGCAGCTTGGTTTGAAGAAATCAACTCTGGGAGCAATTATTAGGAAATGGAAGACATACAAGACCACTGATAATCTCCCTCGATCTGGGGCTCCACGCAAGATCTCACCCCGTGGGGTCACAAGAACGGTGAGCAAAACTCCCAGAACCACACGGGGGACCTAGTGAATGACCTGCAGAGAGCTGGGACCAAAGTAACAAAGCCTACCATCAGTAACACACAACGCCGCCAGGGACTCAAATCCTGCAGTGCCAGACGTGTCCCCCTGCTTAAGCCAGTACATGTCCAGGCCCGTCTGAAGTTTGCTAGAGAGCATTTGGATGATCCAGAAGGAGATTGGGAGAATGTCATATGGTCAGATGAAACCAAAATATAACTTTTTGGTAAAAACTCAACTCGTCGTGTTTGGAGGACAAAGAATGCTGAGTTGCATCCAAAGAACACCATACCTACTGTGAAATATGGGGGTGGAAACATCATGCTTTGGGGCTGTTTTTCTGCAAAGGGACCAGCACCATTGATCCATGTAAAGGAAAGAATGAATGGGGCCATGTATCGTGAGATTTTGAGTGAAAACCACCTTCCATCAGCAAGGGCATTGAAGATGAAACGTGGCTGGGTCTTTCAGCATGACAATGATCCCAAACACACCGCCCGGGCAACGAAGGAGTGGCTTTGTAAGAAGCATTTCAAGGTCCTGGATTGGCCTAGCCAGTCTCCAGATCTCAACCCCAATCTTTGGAGGGAGTTGAAAGTCCGTATTGCCCAGCAACAGCCCCAAAACATCACTGCTCTAGAGGAGATCTGCATGGAGGAATGGGCCAAAATACCAGCAACAGTGTGTGAAAACCTTGTGAAGACTTACAGAAAACGTTTGACCTCTGTTATTGCCAACAAATGGTATATAACAAATTATTGAGATAAACTTTTGTTATTGACGAAATACTTATTTTCCACCATAATTTGCAAATAAATAAATTTAAAATCCTACAATGTGATTTTCTGGATTTTTTTTCTTTCTCATTTTGTCTGTCATAGTTGAAGTGTACCTATGATGAAAATTATAGGCCTCTCTCCATCTTTTTAAGTGGGAGAACTTGCACAATTGGTGGCTGACTAAATACTTTTTTGCCCCACTGTAGCTATTGTCAATAAATTAGGGGGTGGGGTCGCGAGAAACTGTTGCAAAAAAATGGGTTCCCCAAAAATTCTGGAGAAGAGAATGGGGTCCCCGTTGAAAATGTTTGAAACCACTGCCTTATGGTGATTCTATACATTAAGAATGCAACAAATCAGCACAGTTCCCCTTCATGTGACCAGGGGGCAGTGCAGTTAGAGAGAGACTCACTGTCGAAGTAGCTGGTGTCCTCCTCTGACTCTAGGTGGGGGATGAACTCAGCCTTTTGTCTCAGCAGACTGTTCCAGTCCAGTTCAGTGAAGAACGAGTGCTGCTTCACCTCAAATGCACCGCCTGGGCAGCAAAAGAGAAGGAATGAGAGAGAGAGAGAGAGAGAATGAAAGGGAGAGTGAGAATGAAAGGGCGAGCGAGAGAGTGAATCTATATTTTCACTATGAATAGGCAGTTTAGTCCATCTCTGTTACAGCACACATCTGATGTTAGCATGTTGTCAACATGCACGTTTATGCTGACCTGTGCCCAGTCGGACCAATGGGTTGGTCTGAAGCAGAGTAGAGATCAGATGCTGGGCATCGGCAGGAAGAGCGTCATCACCTTCTGGCCACACTATGTCATCTACAAGAGACAGACAGAGATAAGTTGCATTGCACAATGTAGACGTGAGAAATATGGCTTCAAAATGTCTGTAAGATGCTGCTCAATGAACCCACTAACCGCCAACCTCTCACCTGTGATGACCTGTCCAAAGAGCTCCTCAGGCGTGTCTCCAAAGAACGGCACACAGCCCACCAGGAACTCATAGAGGATGATGCCCATAGCCCACCAGTCTACTGGCTTCCCATAGCCCTGTCTCAGGATCACCTCCGGGGCGATGTACTCTGGCGTGCCACACACCTGATGGAGGGCAGAACCACAGCACTCCTATGAGAGGCTCTGTATTCATATTTATGGATAAAACACTGCTGGTGAGATGCTAAGGCTAGTCTCTCTCAAAATGTGAGTAGAAGACATGTGTGGCCAATACACGTTTCTGCCAAGCTGAGGAGATCAATGCGAGAATGCCAGGATGAAACATGAAAGCTTTGGACGTTGTGTTTTCATGTGCAGATGGGTATTCGTCAAATGCTAACAGATCTGTGGCTGTGAGAAAGCCGAGCCAATAAATAATTGGGGATTTAATTGAAGCAGCACCATTCAAAGGGTGGGAAAAACAAAACATCTGAACATCTGTTGATTATCATAACTAAGGCATATTTGGTTATCATTTTGATCAACATTTTGTTCGATGTTGATCATTTCTTTTCTTCACGCTTTGACAACTATATGCACACATTTATAAATTCAGCCTTAATTTATTAATTTGTCTAGAAATAAATACATAAAAAATGGATTAGGTATAGTTTTTTTTCTGAATGGTTATGGAAAATGTAGAAATGTAAATATATTCCTGCAAATTCATTTTGAACGCCTGCCAAGGTTGTGTATACTGTGGTGGGTTTCTCTGCTCTATATACAGTGCACACCTGTTTGTCCAGGAATTCTCTGGTGTCCTTCTCAATGTGTCCTTCGTACAGGTTAGTGGTGAGGCTCATCAGACCCATCTTGGACAGGCCGAAGTCAGTCAGCTTGATGTGCCCCATGGAAGTGATCAGAAGACTGGGGACAGACAGGTCAAAGGTTACCTGAAACACTCGTATATTCGTGTTTGTAATATAATCAAACTTTGAGTTCACTCCAATGAGTCCCATATGATAATTGTTCAATGCCAACCCAAGTGAGGTCTTACTTGTCTGGTTTGAGGTCGCGGTGCACGATGCCATAGTTGTGGATGTACTCCAGTGCCAGGACGGTCTCGGCAAAGTACATGCGTGTCATCTCCACAGGCAATGCCCCGATGTTTTTCAGCAGGGTGGCACAGTCTCCCCCTGGCAACAGATAACACGTGATCAGGCTGACTGCTAACATTCCCATCACCAGCAATGTCCTAAATGCTGCTCCTGTCCTAAACAGACAGGTAATGGTGTCCCGTATATTATTGTGTTAACTTACCCTCTACATACTCCAAGACCATACAGAGGTGCCTGCGGGTCTCAAAGGAGCAGAACATGGAGACCACGAATGGGTTCTCAGCGAAGGTCAGGATGTCTCTCTCTACGAAGGCCTGTTGGATCTGGTTCCTCAGGATCAGGTTCTGCTTGTTGATCTTCTTCATGGCGAAACGCTGACGGGTCTCCAGGTGACGGACCAGGTAAACAGCCCTGGAGACACACACACGCATACACACAGTTAGTAATCTGATTTTATACCCATTTTACTGAGTAAATCTAGTGTTTTCTCCTAAAAGCATTCAATGGACATCAACAGATGGCTCAGAGACATGTACTAATGTAACATTCATATGCGTGAACACACCCTCACACCCACACACACACCCACACTCACACCCACACTCACACTCACCCATAGGCTCCATTGCTGATCAGCTTTATGGTCTGGAAGTCAGCCTCTTCGGGCGTCTTCATAGCTCTCATCTTGCCCTGAGGGAGAGAGCATGACAGTAGGGTAAGACGAGACTGGATCTGGCCAGACCTCCAAAACCAGGCCCACAGGAGTGACGTTGTCTCCTTTTCCCCCAGTGCTACCCTTGTCTTCCTGACTTCTTGTCCAGTTAGCAGAATTTTGGTACCTGTCCTGATGGTTGAAGGAGGGCTGATTGCAAGGCTACAAGGCACTAGAGGATATCCTGCTTCGGACTCTAATCAAAGCAAATGGACTCAATTACGTAGGGTAATGTCCACTGTGCCAAGTAATTAGTAGAGGAAGCATATTCATTAGAGTCAGCAGGACCTTGGACTACAGTTTCACTTAACCCAAAGGGACAGAGGGAGAGGGGGGTTGATGGTGGGTGGCCTGAGAAGAGGTGGAGTGGGGACAAGGTTCTCACCTCTGTTGAGTCATCTGTTTCTGGGGTGAGAGGTCCCTCACTGTTGTAGCTATCCAGGTTCACCATTTCTGGGGACATACAGAGGGAGTACCTATGAGCTGCATTTCAGCAATACATAGAGTGAGAGAGCAACAGTAGTCAACACAAGTCAAGTTTTCGTCTTTCTCTCTCTCTCTCGGACTCATTCTCTCGCTCACCCTCTATAGGGTCTCGTGTCAGTCCCAGCTGGCTGATAATGTAGCGAGGGATGTCTGTCTTCATCAGGTGTCCCTCCTTGGCGTGGTCCTCTGCTGCCTCCAGCAGGTGGTAGAACTCCTCTGGATTAAACTCCTGAGAGACAGGAACAGGGGGACCACATTCAGTGTGACACAGGTATAACACTGCTTGAATCAAGATATAACTAATTTTATTGCCGCACTACAGACGCGATATCAGTCCGCTAATACTGGATTAGTAAAGGCCCAGTGCACTACTTTTTTGAAGACATTTTTTTCAAATAATTATTCAGATTTGTCTACTTCCCGCGTCTATGCATGTACCAAATATAAAATACTAGTTGAATGGGTTTCCATCACATTTTCAACTCTACTGATGATTTTCTCACCCCAAATGTTTTATATAGCGAGTAAGTCATCAGAGTCATCAGAGTCTCACCCTCTTTTACACTGCTGCTACTCTCTGTTCATCATATATGCATAGTCACTTTAACTATACATTCATGTACATACTACCTCAATTGGGCCGACCAACTACTGCTCCCGCACATTGGCTAACCGGGCTATCTGCATTGTGTCCCGCCACCCGCCAACCCCTCTTTGATGCTACTGCTACTCTCTGTTCATCATATATGCATAGTCACTTTAACCATATCTACATGTACATACTACCTCAATCAGCCTGACTAACCGGTGTCTGTATATAGCCTTGCTACTGTTATTTTCAAATGTCTTTTTACTGTTGTTTTATTTCTTTACTTACCCACACACACACACACACACACACACACACACACACACACACACACACACACACACACACACACACACACACACACACACACACACACACACACACACACACACACACACACACACACACACCTTTTTTCGCACTATTGTTTAGAGCCTGTAAGTAAGCATTTCACTGTAAGGTCTACTATACCTGTTGTATTCGGCGCACGTGACAAATAAACTTTGATTTGATTTGATTTGTACCCACTCTGGTATTGGCACGGTACTGTTTCTGCGCCCTGCACGCTGTTGGCTAGAGCACACGCATAGCCTACATCACGGGTATTCAACTCTTAACCTACGAGGTCAGGAGCCTGCTGGTTTTCTGTCCTACCTGATAATAAATTGCACTCACCTGGTGTCCCAGGTATAAATCAGTCTCTAATTAGAGGGGAACAATGAAAGTAATGCAGTAGAACTGGCTTCGAGGTCCAGAATTGAGTTGATGAGATTATTGATTATTGCATCGATGATGATGTCACCAGAATAAGACCCTCAGAAAATGTATTGGAAAGGAGCATCAAGATCATGACCTTGCACTTTCACCACCCTGTGAAGTTCATCGTAAATTATTTAATCTGTTGCCTAATAAACTGCATGCTTCCCTGACGAGTTGTAGTGGGAGGACCATACACATGTCATTGCAAGACTCTAAGTTAACTTAACTTCCATTTGATGGGTTATTATTTCAAAATTTGAGCATAAAAGAGTCAGAGTTCAGTATAACTACAGTATGCTGCAAATACTGCGTCCAAAATACCACTGTTTTATTTACAGCAGTAATTTAGCAGTCAGAGTGCAGTATAACTACAGTATGCTGCAAATACTGCGTCCAAAATACCACTGTTTTATTTACAGCAGTAATTTAGCAGTTAGAGTGCAGTATAACTGCAGTTCAACTGCAGTACACTACAGTTATTCTGCAATTATTGCGTCTAAAACACCACAGTCAACTGCAGTTACTACACTTCTACTGCAGTTTCAAAATTGCAATCTTTTTTTGTAAGGGCTTGTCTAACGTATTTTATTTGGTCGACATTTGGAAGGTTCACTGAAAAAAAATTATGTTTCCATCAGGCCTGTCATGAATTTTTTTTATCCAACATGTCCTTTACGCACATAAAAATGTTGGATGGAAGCCAAGTTTATGAGGCCTGCTGGCTGCGTTCACCCAGAGGACAGGACTCCTGATCTACCAGAGACCCTGAGTCAGTCTGGGCTACACACACAGGCTCAAACTTTAAATGACACAGTCACGGTCTGTGAGACTCAGACAGGACTTCAGGGGGCCGCTGGTATTTGTAATACTGTAGCAAGGCAACTGGAATTTTAATCTAAATGCAAATGGGATTGCTAGCCAGTCAGATTGGGCCTTTTAGCAAGGTGCTTAGTTGGAGCTCAGTATTTTTGCCCTACTGTGTAATAAACCCCCTGTTTAAATGTTTCTAATGACTGTTTGTGCACATATTTATTTAAGGAAATGAATTTGTCTTTGGTTCAGACCAGGGATATGGTCTGTTAAATAATTAGTGGGGCCATGGACCGTGAATGTGACTGTGAACACTCTCATGACCATTACCATGACTGTGATTGTGTTCAGAGTTCTGTTTTCTGTTCTCACCAGGCACTCCAGCAGCCTTGCTGGGCGAGAGATGATGATGAGGAGTTTCTTCACCAGCTCTGTGACGAAGGCCACCTCTGAGCTCTCTGATCGCTCGTACGCCTGAGGGAGAGAGAAATAGACGGAGGAAGAGAGAGAGAGAGAAACGTTGAGGGAGAGAGAGAAGTAGAGAGAGAGAGAGAGACAGCGACAGACAGAAAAATACAAAATAAATCTAAGCTTGGCAGCAGCGCTGGATGTGAGAACAGTCATATACCAGGCAAAACTAATCCAATCAAACAGAATACTGGCAACCCAAAATAATCAGACCGATTTAATCAACCCGCCAAACCAGGGATACAGAGGAAGTTCCGTGATAGGTTCTATCTGCTCACACAAATCACACACACTATTACACAATTAGCCTTATTTTACTCCTTTACTCATTCTTATCCTTCTGAAAGGCGTAGTGCTATCATTTGAAATGAGATGATAGGAACTAAATGTGCCTCTCAGCAGCCTGCAGCTAGGCCACCCAGACATGAGAAGAGCCTGATATTGAGACAATGTGGCTCCCATTCAACAATTCCACTCAGGGCTATGCTGATGTTATACACTGCAACATAAGAGTGGCTTATGGGAAGCTCTATAAACCCAGAACTGACCTCTCCTGGCACCTATCATGACATCTTAGCCTATAGTTACAGAGTTTCTGTGACTCACGTCATTGAGCAGCTTCTCCAGGTTCTCCTGCAGCTCAAAGAAGTAGACAGTGGTGATGAGGCCCTCGCGAGCTTTGGACAGGCAGTCCCTGGACAGCTCTGCTATCTGATGGTGGATGAAGCTGATGACCCCGTCGGCCAGCGGCAGCACGCTCTCAGGGGAGAAGGCATTGATGAACTCTGCAAGATGCTCCTCCATCTGAGCCGTGGCCTGGGAGAGGGAGATATAGGAAACAGAGTTAGGAGAGTTTTACCCATTTCATATTTTACATTCAAAACTGAAATAGTTCAGTTTCGCTCCATTGACCCGTGGTATTTCCATCATTCTCACTTCCACCTGTTTAAAAGTAGACATAACTCCTGACATACAAATCAGAGAGGAGACAGCCTCGTTTCCCCTCAACTTCCATAGAAGAGAGTTTCTCTGACATACAGTACCACACTGAGCAAACACCACAACCTGCTTCCTTTTGATACCAGTGTGCTATAACCAATCCTTATCCTTACTTGCACTTGAAAGTGTGAGAGACAATTATGTTTTGTGTGTGTGTGTGGATGTGCATCTGTGTGTGTGTCATGTCTTACTTTGGGGAAGCGCTCCTTGTACACATGGTTCATCATGATGATCTCATTGTCATAGCAGGAGGGGGAGCGTCCAGGACTGAGGCTGCGGGAGCGTGGCCGCATGTGTGGTGAGCAGCGGCCCCCATCATCGTCGGTGATGCTCTCCGTGCTGCCAAAGTGCTTGGACAGGAAGTGCAACTCGTCCATGGTGGGCTGGAAAGGCAGCTGGTGCAGCCGCTCCTGAGATGAGCTGGAGGACTGGAGGGGGAGGAAGAGAGAGAGAAGGAGGAGAAAGAGAAGGGAGGAAGAGTGGATGTGTTGGACAGAAGACAAAAGAAGAAGACAATTGATGTTCTCTCATACATGAAATCCAGTTTTTGTATTGGCCAGAACCATAGCTAATCATGTACTCTGGTGGCTCTGGTAGTGGCTATACTGGCAAGTGGGGACAGTTAACCTCATCCATCTGTCTCACCTCCGAGAGACGGAGAGAGACATTAATGAAGTGAGCACAGCACCAGGGTCTGCTACATTAATCTGTCCCTTTCAGACACAGACTCATTTACCTGCTGAGTCAAAGCAATGGGACTTGACATTCACCACTAACCACAGGCTCAATCCCAAATCAATCCCAATTGGCATCCCTGCTTAAAACAATCAGGACAAGTATGGATGGAAGGACGGGAAGATTATCTCTGTCACTGCATTTCATGGTTATAAATGTTCTGTTATTCATCGATGCTGCTTTCTCAATATGTCTGCCAGGGTATTGAAAAGTTTTCACTCCCAAATGGATCTGTCTCCACCATAGCCATGATCAGACTCAGCAAAAGGTGGCGCTACAAAGTATTAACTTAAGGGGGCTGAATAATTTTGCATGCCCAATTTTTCCGTTTTTGATTTGTTAAAAAAGTTTGAAATATCCAATAAATGTCGTTCCACTTCATGATTGTGTCCCACTTGTTGTTGATTCTTCACAAAAAAATACAGTTTTATATCTTTATGTTTGAAGCCTGAAATGTGGCAAAAGGTCGCAAAGTTCAAGGGGGCCGAATACTTTCGCACGTCACTGTAGTTGTGAAGAGGGCACGATAATACCCTTTCCCCCCCAGGAGACTGAAAAGATTTGGCATCAAGACCCTCAAAAGGTTCTACAGCTGCACCATTGAAAACATCCTGACCGGTTGCATCACTGCTTGGTATGGTAACTGCTCGGCATCTGACCGTAAGGCGCTACAGAGGGGCCAAGCATCCTGCCATCCAGGACCTACTGTATATACTAGGCGGTGTCAGAGGAAAGCCCCAAAAAATGTTCTCCGCTACCGCACGGCAAGCGGTACTGGACCGCCAAGTCTAGGGCCAAAAGGCTCCTTAACAGCTTCTACCCCCAAGCCATAAGACTGCTGAACAACTAATGAAATGGCCACCGGATTATTTACATTCATCCCCCATTTGTGTTGTACACTGCTGCTACTCACTGTTTATTATCTATGCATAGTCACTTTACCCCTACCTACATGTACAAATTACCTCAACTAACCGGTACCCCCTGTATATAGCCTCGTTATTGTTATTTTATTGTGTTACTTTGTACACTTAGTTTATTTGGTAAATATTTTCTTAACTCTTTCTTGAACTGCATTGTGTTGGTTAAGGGTTTGCAAGTAAGCATTTCACGATAAGGTTGTATTCGGCGCATGTGACAAATAAAGTTTGATTTGAAGCCACCCTGCCAGCTCCATACTGAGTTCCATGTCTGGGCTCATTCAGATATATATGTGTTGTTTGTTGACACATTATTTCCAGTGGGGGTATTTAGCTAAATAGAGCCTGTGGTGAATTGGGCACCGAACAGCATGTACTTGCGCTATCTATTTTCTCCTCTTTTCTACTCTCCTCTCTTATCCCACCGGTCTGGTTCTTATCTAGCTACCCTCGTCTGTTCCTCCCTCTCCCACTGGCCAGACGAGAGCAGTCCCCAGGCCTCTGATGTTGTGTTACATAAGTGAGGAAAACAGAGAGGGAGAGAGAGGGAGAGAGAGAGAGAGAGAGAGAGAGAAGAGAGAGAGAGAGAGAGAGAGAGAGAGAGAGAGAGAGAGAGAGAGAGAGAGAGAGAGAGAGAGAGAGAGAGAGAGAGATGAGAGAGAGAGAGAGAGAGAGAGAGAGAGAGAGAGAGAGAGAGAGAGAGAGAGAGAGAGAGAGAGAGAGAGACCTGAGGGAGGGGAATCAAAGACAGAGAAAATGTGGGCAGAGATGATGTTTGTGCCGGCATGTGTGTGTGTCTATGAGTGTGTGAATGAGAGAGAGAAACTGAAGAAGACCCTGAAGCAATGACAGAGACAGTAAGAGTGTACCATGGTGTTAGAAAGAGAAAGGAGACAGAGACAGTAAGAGTGTACCATGGTGTTAGAAAGAGAAAGGAGACAGAGACAGTAAGAGTGTGCCATGGGGTTAGAAAGAGAAAGGAGACAGAGACAGTAAGAGTGTGCCATGGTGTTAGAAAGAGAAAGGAGACAGAGACAGTAAGAGTGTACCATGGTGTTAGAAAGAGAGATGAGACAGAGACAGTAAGTGTGCCATGGTGTTAGAAAGAGAAAGGAGACAGAGACAGTAAGAGTGTACCATGGTGTTAGAAAGAGAAAGGAGACAGAGACAGTAAGAGTGTGCCATGGTGTTAGAAAGAGAAAGGAGACAGAGACAGTAAGAGTGTGCCATGGTGTTAGAAAGAGAAAGGAGACAGAGACAGTAAGAGTGTGCCATGGTGTTAGAAAGAGAAAGGAGACAGAGACAGTAAGAGTGTGCCATGGTGTTAGAAAGAGAAAGGAGACAGAGACAGTAAGAGTGTGTCATGGTGTTAGAAAGAGAAAGGAGACAGAGACAGTAAGAGTGTGCCATGGTGTTAGAAAGAGAAAGGAGACAGAGACAGTAAGAGTGTGCCATGGTGTTAGAAAGAGAAAGGAGACAGAGAAAGTGAAGTAAGTCAGACAAAGCAGGGTAAATCTGTGCTACCGTGGAGCTGGGTGTGTTGGTGCCATATCCAGAGGAGGGCAGAGATGCCAGGGACCATCGTCGACCATCCGCCCTTCAGAGGAGAAAAACAATGTACAGTAATAAACCTGAGAGCATCAGACTTATGCCCAACATCCTCAATGCATCCACCAATCAAACTAATATGGAAATATGCGAATGAGGCGGCGCCTGCACCCTGTATGACACAACTGATCCACCGTATTGTGTTAGTCATAAGAGCCATCCGAAGGGAGAGGGAATTGAGTGGAGTGGCCTGGCCATTGTGTTTCTATGGGGCTGCAGCATGCTGCAGTGACAGACTGGCAGAAAAATTTGATAAACACGAACAGTGAGTACAAAAAGCTATTACTGCTCATGCCTCTGCTCCTCTAACTCTGACTGACTGACTGACTGGGAAGAGAAGGGATGACTGGATTGGACCTCTTCACATGTGTATGTTGTTGTGTATCTCAAACATACATACACACATTCCTACCTCCTGGCTAGGCTCTTTGGCTTCCTCTCACCACTGACTCTGAGAGGTGTGATCATTCTCACTGGGAGGTGCTAGACCTGCATCTAACAGGTATTCAACTCTCCCTCCCTCTCTCACATACATACACATGCATGCATACACACAGTGTCAGGGAGCTATTACCTTCTGGAGGAGGCGAATGAGAAGTGTGCCGCGGTGCTGGAAGAGAAGTTGCGTGGGCTGTCCAGAGGGCTACTTCCTGGAAACATAAAGGAATGGGAATAGAGAAACAGGCAGAGCATGAAAGAGGAGGAGAGGTACTGTATAATGACGTGTTTACAGTAAGATGTTTCCAGTCCGAGATGGCTGTAGTACGTACCGAGGTGTCCAGGGAGGGGCAGAGGAGAGTGTGGGCGGTGGGGCAGAGTGGGAGAGGTGGTGGACAGGATCAGACTCTTCCTGTTACTGGTACGACAACTGGAAACACAGAGAAAGACAAATAGAGGGAGTTTTATGAACAATGATGTATTAGTAGGAGATCTTCTGTGAAGGTTTAGTGTGGTACATAAAAGAGAGAGTGTGTTACTGCAAGTATGTGTGTGTGTTTGTCTGTGGTTTAGTGTGTTCAAGTGTGTGTTTGTGTGTGTGGACATGTGTGTATGCGGGGCTCACTGCAGGAGGAACAAGACGATAAAGAACATTCAATTTGCCATCAATCCCCAGCCGTCTCCTCTTATGCAAGATAAGGGTGAAGAGTATGAAGGGGGGAGAGATACAGAGCGAGAGAGGGAGAGAGGGAAGACAACAGGATCCTCTCAAATCAATGGGAGAACCTCAATCCTAATTGGAACCTCCACTCCACACACTCTCCTCCATGTTGTACTACACATGATGACTCTATCTGAGTCACACACAGGCGTTCTCAGTAATGGCACGAGGCCTCTTTAATGGCACTCTAAAAGCCCACAGCTCAGATCCATTTGAAACACACTCAGATAGCTCCATCACCAGCACTATGACATATTGCCCCATCCACTCCTCTTTAACACTGTATGCACTACCAGTCAGTCAGTGTGGCTTGGCTTTTTACCGTCAAGGAAAGGAGGAGAGATGCTGCGTTCATATGCTGGTCGGAAATAGGAAACTCGAAAATGTCCAACTTGCTGATTCGTGGGACACGGCAAGTGTATAACTACAACCAGTTAGAAAGATATTCCTAGTTCCATATAGCACGTGAATGTGAGAAGAGTCCTGCTGTTTTCCCAGATCCTACCTCTGTCACACAGGGGAGAGGTTATACAGACATGCCTGTTGCCATAGCCGCAGTAATTAGGGGTGCTGAGGGTGCTGAAAATCCCCCTAAATAAAAACTCTGAATAAAATAATAAATAATAATAATAAAAAATAAAAAATACATTTCTTCACAAAAGTGGCGCACTGGGCCTTTACTAGTCCTTTATTAGCGGACCGGTGTAGCCCTCTGTAGCGCAGAAAGATTTTCCTTCCCAAAAATTGCCTAAAGCCTTGAACAATACAACCTTTAACTGATTGAAAGTAAGGGGATATCAGTGAACAAATTCCATGGTCAAGGCTACGACGGCCCCAGAGCAATGAATGAAGCGTACTCACGTGTTCAAAAGCGCACATCAGACCCGGAGCCTAATGGTTCTCAGGCAGGCCTAGCTCTTCATGTGTCTAAGTTTAGAAAACTATCTCTCTGCAGAAGTGACAGTTACAGGGTTGGTAAAAACAGCTTGATTGCTCTAGCAACATCCGGGAAACTGGGCAGAAGGGAATGGTGCTTCAAATACAGCAATTGTACAACATATTTAATTGTGTCTCTCATTCTCCTTCAACATATTATTGAGAGAGATAAATTGCATCAAAAAAGTTATTTAACAATTTGCAATGTTTGAATTGACAACATTAATTACTGAACAAGTAATTACATTATTGCCGCCAGCAAGCAGTCTAAAGATGGCAGCATTGCGACACCATGTATAGTGTCGTGAAATGTGAACATGAGGAAAGGATGACCAAATAGGCCTACCAATAAACATTTATCCATTAGCTAAAGCTCTAGGCTACATTCCTTTCTGCTACCACAGAAAGCCCATCATCGAATAGATGTCGCAATTTCAGCACCATGGACAGTGATCAGCAGTCTATACTTTGTTAATGCCTGTCTGGTTAACGGGAGGATGAGCTCCTACCATGTGAGGAACCAGAGAAGCTACTTTATACCAGTGGCACAGATGGGGGGGGGTCTACCTGTGTCAGAGCAACGTCCCCTTGGCCATCCCACTCCTCAAGTGCCCTTTTGGGTATTTTTCTGTATACAGTTTTTGTCATTGTTGTTCTGAACCCACTGACCCCAAGTTGTCATGATGTCATCAAGTAACACTTGATAACACTTGATTTAAATAGTCATCCATATTCGGTCTGGTGGTTGACTGTTACCGTGACAATCCAATTGCTAACTCAACGACAAGCCGATGTTGATGACTAGTGCAACAGTGGTGCAATTCCATCGAGGTGCAATTCCCACTCTTTCTTCCTTCCGACTGGGCAGTAGCAGAGAGGCAGCAGTTGTGTCCCACACCTGTGTGAAGCTAGCCACAATAAGGATTGGCCACAATGGTGGAATTTTTGCTTCGCCTTAAAAATAAAAGTCCCCAATTAATACTGACCAAAACAGATAGAGATAGTGGAATAATGCCATATTTAGACTAGATATTAATGCTAAACAAGGTTGGAATGTTGTTATATAACTTAAAAATAAATACAATAATTTATTAATTTGACAATAAACAGTAAAAAACAGTTAATTGGTGGCATAAATATATGCACATGTACAGCCTTGCCTATAGTGTACACCCATGAAATGGGGTATCATACTACTGTACAGTGACACCCACAGAACACAACTATGTCTCGGGTCAGATCTTGGGTATTCGGATTCTGAGTGGACCCGAGAAGAATTCTAATCCTCACTCAACTATTGCTACACGACATATGTCATCAATTTAGGGCACCAGGCATATACATTCAGCCTTTCCCAGCACACAGGCAGATACGTGAGGGGAACTCTCCTTGACCACACACATACCCCCCCCCACTTTCACCACACCCCACCGCCACACACACAGTTTCTTTGACGTTGTGTCAGAGTGTTTTTCCGTCTGAATAAATGCAGAGTCACTGGGACTAATAGGCTGATTGCTGAGTCATGACGTGAGCTGACTGTAGGATCACCCAGTCGGACAGACACAGAGGCAGTCGCAGAGACAACCTCCTCTATTCCATTGGGAGACAGAAACAGAGTGCTGCTAGCAACCAATCACAGACAGTCTAGTCAGGCTGCAGGTAATGCTAATGATTAGCATGACTCTGCAACAAATCAGTTCAATCAACCCCTGTGTTTGCTCTATCTGTTTGTTTCAGTTGTGAAGATTGTACTCCTGTGCTTGTGGTTATTACTGAAAACCAGCTGTTAGCCTAAACCCAAATATCCCCAACCACTAACCAGAGTGAGTTCATTCATTTTTGTTTTCATTACCTTTCCTATAAAATATGATCCGTCATCAAGCTTATAGTTATGGTCATTTAAGGTCTCAACTCTTTAGTCTTTGCTACAGATGGATGCCTCTGTAATCCTAATTTGTGGTCCTCATCCCCAGCACTGGGCCTCTCCAGATTCAGTCCTAATTCAACGTGAGGGAGAGGCTTTGGAGACGTATTAATTAACGTTTCATTGCACTGCAGATGATGGTGGGTGCAGAAAGCGACGGCGAGCACATTAAACACTGTTTCACTTGGCTTTCATCACGTTCGTGGTTAATTGTTTCTTCAGCAACTGGGGCTATTTAAAGGAGTGCAGGGCGCTCAGAGGCATCAGTGAGAAACCCAGAGTACAAAGAGCCTCACTGGCTGAGATTCTACTTCTGTGGTTCTCAGACTAGCAGGATAAATGCACTCTCAATGCCGTGGGAAATAAATATGGCTAAGTGTTCACACATATATGTACACAGGCACACAAAGGCACGCATGTAAACGTACACACATGCAATTTAAGATGCACTACATGGCCAAAAAGGTGTGGACATCCCTCAAAATGAGTAGATGTGGCTATTTGAGCCACATCCGTTGCTGACAGGTGCATAAAATCGAGCACACAACCATGCAATCTCCATAGACAAACATTGGCATTAGAATGGCCCATTCGGAAGAGCTCAGAGACTTTCAACGTGGCACCGTCATAGGATGCCACCTTTCCAACAAGTCAGTTCGTCAAATTTCTGCCCAGCTAGAGCTGCCCCGGTCAACTGTAAGTGCTGTTATTGTGAAGTGGAAACGTCTAGGAGCAACAACGGCTCAGCCGCGAAGTGGTAGGCCATACAAGTGCATAGAATGGGACCGCTGAGTGGTGAAGAGTGTAGTGCGTAAAAATGATTTGTCCTTGGTTGCTACACTCACTAATGAGTTCCAAACTGCCTCTGGAAGCAACGTTAGCACAAGAACTGTTCATTGGGAGCTTTATGAAATGGGTTTCCATGGCCGAGCAGCTACCACATGTCTAAGATCACCATGTGCAGAGTGGTGTAAAGCTCGCCGCCATTGGACTCTGGAGCAGTGGAAACGCATTCTCTGTAGTGATGAATCACACTTCACCATCTGGCAGTCTGACAGACATCTCTGGGTTTAGGGGATGCCATGAGAATGCTATCTGCCCCAAAGTGCCAATTTTAAAATGTGGTGGAGGAGGCTGTTTTTCATGGTGAAGGGAAATCTTAACATTACAGCATACAATGACATTTTAAATGTACAGTTTTTTTTAACCAGGCAAGTCAGTTATTAAGAACAAATTCGTATTTACAATGACGGCCTACCGTGGAACAGTGGGTTAACTGCCTTGTTCAGGGGTAGAACGACAGACTGTCAGCTCGGGGATTTGATCCAGCAACCTTTCGGTTACTGTCCCAACGCTCTAACCACTAGGCTACCTGCCGCCCTGATTGATGATTTTGTGTTTCCAAGTTTGTGGCAACAGTTTGTCGAAGACCCTTTCCTGTTTCAGCATGACAATGCTCCTGTGCACAAAGCGAGGTCTATACAGAAATAGTTTGTTGAGATCGGTGTGGAAGAACATGATTGAACTGCACACTTATAATTTAGGACCAGTCCCCTATGGCCCCGGGGCCCAGGCCTATTCTCTGGTTGCTCATTCAGGGTCACAGGCAGACAGGACAGTGGGGAGATGTGGCTGTTTGTTTCAGCCCCAGTGACTAAGGCTAGACTGAACCGGCTGACTCCACACAACCTCCCAGCTGACAGGCTGCTCACTGCCTGGGGCTTCTCACTGAAGAGGACAGAGGGAGATTGAGAGGAGATAATAAATTAGGAGGGATGGAAAGGAAGGGAGAGATGGAGAAAGAAATATAGGTGGGGAGAAGACATGGAAAAGAACAAGGGCAAGAGAAGAAAGGGATGGGTAAAGAAAATAAAATCATGTGGAAGAGAAAAAAGGAGGGAGGAAAGAGAGAGAGAGGCAAAGAGTAATGAGGTAGGGAAAGGGAGGATGTTCTCCCAGTGGTGCTCGTCATCCTTGCAGGTGTAACCAGTGTGAAATGGCTAGCTAGTTAGCGGTGCCCGCTAGTAGCGTTTCAATCGGTGACGTCACTCACTCTGAGACCTTGAAGTAGTTGTTTACCTGGTTGTTAATGTGTTAAGAGGGTCCCTGGCTCAAGTCCAGGTTGGGACGAGGAGAGGGACGGCAGCAACACTGTTACACAGGTGTAAGGTAAACATGACCCAGTTCTTTCAAAGTGCTGTACACACACACACACACACACACACACACACACACACACACACACACACACACACACACACACACACACACACACACACACACACACACACACACACACACACACACACACACACACACACACACACTATAATGGAAACACATGGAAACATAGCAAACACACATTCACAAAAAAACACAGGCCCTTCTGCTTGAACAAAATGCATGACAAATAGGAGCCCTCGTCACCTTATTTATGCTTATCCTCTGCAGAGGGAACAGACCTCATTAAAACCTCTTATGGCTGCGATCCCCGTACAGGGATCAACATCAGGGGACATTTCAGAGTGACAACTAAAAATACAACGTCGTAACATTAAATATTCTTGAAAACGCAAGTGTCTTACACCCTTCAAAAGATTAGGATCTTGGTATTCAAACTACTTTTTCCCGATTTAAAATAGCTATTACAGAGAAGAGTGATCAACAACAAAAAACATTTTCCGCCATGACAATTTTTACACATTCACATCTGAAGGTAAAATTATGACTTACATTCTGATATCTTGTTCTTAATTCTCTTCCTGAGGGTCCCAGTGATCAAATGAAGTGCCGTTTTCTTTGATAAAATCCCTTTTTATAGCCTAAATCGAAATATTTTGTAAACCGTTTGTGCCGCGAATTCCATCTCTATCAACTTTTTACAGAGCATTCGACGTAATTACACACAGTAAACAATCATTTATCTAGTCATGGTTGGTTTCAGTGCAATCCTCTGGATGTTTGCAACACAGCCAAACGTGATTGCTTTTTTTTTTGCAGGGAGTATTGACCGAAGTTAACTGATTTGAAGACAACGAGCAATGACTTCATTGCGCACCAGTAATTTTAGCGAAGCTTTGTTGATTGACTGTATTTCTGCCCAATGACCACTGATCTTCTTGAAATCTAGCTGGGTAGATAGCCAATGAGCTAAGGTAAACGCCAGTATGTGATGGTTATGGGTTGGACCACCATTCCCTGTTTGTAAACGCACGCGTAACGAACTCCATTCTCGCCTTGACCATCAGAGTAGTTGCAGTGACGCTTGCTACCCACAGCAGTATTTTGGAAAGTAGTATTTTGGAAAGTGTTTTTTGAACGATTTCATTGAAGACATCATGGCGAATAAATCAGGAAAAGCTAAGTCCAAGTATACAGATTTGCACCAGATTATGGAAGAGATTGATCGGGAAAGTGAGACTGATTTTTTGTTTGAGGAATCTTTGAGTGTTATGATTCAAACAGGAGCTGAGGAGCTGTTTCTGCAAGGACAGGACGTACTTCTGGACGGGTAAGTGCTAATGCCATTTTATGAAATATAAATATATATATATTTTTGCCAAAATATATATACAGTATATACGTATTTTTTTTGTGCAATTTGCAATGAAATGTGTAATGAAATGTGTAAAGTACACATTGGCTATAGTGTGTGTGTATGTATGTGTACGGCCCATAACCTGTGTGTGTGTGTGTGTGTGTGTGTGTGTGTGTGTGTTGTTTGTTGGTTTGTTTGGGTGTGTATGTATATATGTATGTGTGTTTATATATATATAAACACACATACATATATATATATATTATATATATATATTCCATGTCAGATATATATATTTTAAATGTGTTATTCAAATGGAATGGAGTAGGACAGCAAACACACACATGGCCACTGCGCCTGCTACTCCTCTCCATTTCCATATGAAATAGCCATTGGGTGCTGTTCGGGGGAGGGCAGGCCCACAACAATGGCCAGAGTTGAATGGAACAGCACTTCACCTTAGTGAATGTTCCCTCTGCTCTATACAATACATATCTGTTTATTTTATGTAATGATAAAAGGCTCATACAATATAAATCTTTTTTTAATGTTTTCTTTCACAGTGATAGCGACTCCGACTGGGAGCCCCCGGTGCCAAGCTGCCTTCTCTACCTCTGCCCCCTCTACTCCTGCCTCCAGTGGTGTTCATATGCCACAATTCATTACTGCAGGCATGACTGTGCCTCAGGGCCAAAAGGGCACAGCATGGAGGCGTCGTTGTGTTCTGTGTCACATGACCTGCACCACTTGTTCAGTTTGCCTCTGCTGTACATCAGAAAGTGACTGCTATGGGACAAGGCACAGGCAGCAAAATATTGTGTAGAGGACTTCCAAAGGGTCTACTGTTAAAAAAAAAAAATTTTGAATCTAATATTTTTTAAAACATTTTTATATATTTTTTTTGTGTGTTAGAGAATTACTTTTTGATATGTTGTACAGTATATAGTCATTTGCACTGTTGTATATAGTTATAGGTTATTTCACCAATTCGGCCACTCGGGTACATTTGGGTGACTTGTGTGGGACACCTGGGTTACTTCATGCTAAAGGTCATGTAGCTCACCCATTCCTGAGGTTATCAGTCGGAAACTTTACACACCTACAGTTGCCATCTTGTGTTATCCATCAAAATTATCTCCAACATCCTATCTGACTGTGTGGCTATTCTAGTACATGTGAAAGATGATGCTACAACAATAAAAAACAGAAAACGTATGCTCTTTCTTTCTCTTTTCTTCCACCAGATCTACTGTGTTATATTCTCCTACATTCAATTAACATTTCCACAAACTTCAGAATGTTTCCATTCAAATGATACCAAGAATATGCACATCCTTGCCTCTGGGGCTGAGCTACAGGCAGTTAGATTAGGGTATGTCTTCAGGCAGAAATTGAGAACAAGGGATGCAGCCATACCAAACCATGTCTCCCTCCATGCTAACAAACAGGCAGGTGCAATATTGTATTTATATGGATGAGATGACAAATTTGAAATTGACTATATTCTGAAGGACAAAAAGAATGCAAGAAAGTGTAATAGAGAAAGAAAGAGAGACACACAGAGCTGCGATGGAGGGAGGAAAAGAGAGAGAGAGAGAGAGAGAGAGAAAGAAAGAGAGAAGCTGAGGTTGAGTTGAGATACAGCAGGTGTTTACATCTGGCACTGGAGAGATGGATAGAGGAGGGGGGAAAGAGATGGGTGGAGAAGAGCTGAGACTGGTAGAGAAAAGGAGGGGAAAGATGGATAGAGGGTAGCGTGAGCGATGGGTGGAGAAGGAGAGATATTAGTTGAGGAAAGGAGGGAAGAGAGATTTAGGTAGAATAGGAGACTACTGGGTACAGGAGAGGTGGGAAGGAGGTAGAGGAGAGAGTTAATGGAGAGGAGAGAGCACTGAGCGGTGGGCTCAGATCACATGTTGGCTTGTTGCTACGCAATGTGCATCAGGAGAGACACAGATAAGAGTTGAGAGAGGGTGACCAGTGAGACGAGGAGAGGAGACAGAGGAGAGAGACACCCGACTCCGTAGTTATTCAATTTCACAGACCATGTGAGATGAAAATAAAATGACAAAGGAGAAGCAATAATGTGAAAGAGAGAAAGAACAAAATATAGTGAATGTATGATGTGGGTGCATCAAGATGTTTTTTTTAAATGGTGTAAACAATTTCTACAATAGTACCAAAGATTTTTGTAACTCACCCAAGATAGACCACAGTCTGTTGTTTCCATTGTAAGCAAATTAAGCATAGTGGGCAGAACAAGCATGGAGGTGGGCAGAGCCAAGCACGAGCTAGCGAAATCCTATTGGCGTGGCCGTGCACGTATTAGCATATTCCCGTTAGGGAACACCTACTCTGCGAAGTGTGTGTGTGCAATAACTAAATTCACCCCTGCACCCCTTCTAAGGGACTGTACGTTTTTTATAATGAGGGATACCTGAAGAAAATCAGACCACTCTGAAATGAAAATGGATGGCCCTCCCTTCAGTAAAATATATTTTTACCCGACCCTACCCGAAGTTTTGAATATAATCAAGTGACCCTCCCCTAGACCCAAAATAATAGTGGATAGAAGAGGACATGCCTACCATTTACCCGCACTCCTAGCATAGACCAGAGCCTTTAGATATGCAGTTTTAGAAACTGTCCTTCATTTTGTAAGCATTAGCCTACATGGCAAAGTAGCCAGAAGGTTGTTGATTCACATTACACCGCGGACAAGGGTAGCTGTGAAAAGATCTCCATTATAATTAAAACACTGCATGAATGTATCATCTTATTTGTGGTCTGAGAAAAAAAATGCCTTTTATAAAAGCATTTCATGCAATTCTACATTATTTTACATGACTGGAAACAAGCAGAATCTTTTAATAGCACAACAGCGCATGACAAGTAATGAGCGCATGCTGCAGCACCTGAGAGGTTGTGATTTCTAAACAGGCTAATGTTTAAAAAAGAGGATGGTCTAAGTTTGGAACAGTGCTGAAGTTGTCTATCAACTGTAAAAATTGAGCAACAACAGAACCAGTTACAACTGATGTTTCTAAAAGTAAATTCAAAGGCTCTGTAGAATGACTGTATATCCTAATAAGGCATTTTTCATTTCATTATTATTTCAATCTAAATCAAATTTAAAAAATTAACTGCAGAGGAGTATTTCTGCCTGTAATAATCCCCTTTTGTGGGAAAAAACTCATTCTGATTGGCTGGGCCTGTCTCCCCCATGGCTGCGCCCCTGTCCAGTCACGTGAAATCCACAGTGGTGTAAAGTACTTAAGTAAAATATACTTGCTATACTATACCTGGCTATCAGCGGAGCCTTGTCTGGCAGCGAAACAGTTAAATATTTTTTAAAAATGGGGGGGGGGTATCTATACTTTACTTTACTATTTATATTTTTGACAACTTTCACTTTTACTTCACAACATTCCTAAAGAAAGTAATGTACTTTTTATTCCATACATTTTCCCTGAAACCCAAAAGTAGTCGTTTTGGATTCTTAGCAGGACAGGGAAAAGGTCCATTCATGCACTTATTAAGAGAACATCCCTGGTCATCCCTAGTCCCTCTGATCTGGTTGACTCACTAAACACACATGCTTTGTTTGTAAATTATGTCCTAGAGTTGGTGTGTGCCCCTGGCTATCCGTAAAATAAAATAAAAAACAAGAAAATGGTGCTGTCTGGTTTGCTTAATATAAGGAATTTAAAATGATTTATACTTTTACTTTTGATACTTAAGTATATTTTAGCAATTACATTTCCTTTTGATACCTAAGTAAATTTAAAACCAAATACTTTTATACTTTTATTCAACTAGTATTTGACTGACTTTCACTTTTATTTGAGTCATTTGTTATTAAGGTATCTTTACTTTGACTCAAGTATGACAATTGGGTACTTTTTCCACCACTGGTATGTTGTTTAATAGCTTGTTGAAATGTTGATCGTCAATTAGTGACAGAATCACACATTACTTCCTAAGAAAAGTACATGTTTTGTCTCCTCGGCTATAGAATGTTGTAGTGCAGCCTCTGAATGGCATAGAAACAAATCAAAGATATCCCTTCATCATCGGAGTCACGTCTTTCCCCTGCATTTTACAGCTTGGTTCAAGCATAAAGCTCTGCGGACTTGCTTCAACAAATGTGGTTTCTACTGGTAATTTAGACGTACAAACTATGACATAAGGGGACGATGAGCGGATAAGAGGCCATCCGTAATTTCGGTAATATTAATTACAGAGAAAGGATTTTATAGAATAGCATGTCATATCACTTACTCCGGCATAGCCAAAGACACGACAATTCCCAATCAGAGACAACGATAGACAGCTGTCCCTGATTGAGAACCGTACCCAGCCAAAACATAGAAACAGAACACATAGAAATAAAGAAACTAGAATGCCCACCCTAGTCACACCCTGGCCTAACCAAAATAGAGAATAAAAGCCTCTCTATGGCCAGGGTGTGACAAGAAGTGAATTGACAGCATGACCAATGTATTCAACCTTTTCTGGCCCATCGTGTTAAATGTTTATCCTTATAAGCTTGGAAAAGAGGCGCTTAAACCGAAACCACACACTGTCACGCCGTGACCTTAGAGAGCCGTTTTATTTCTCTATTTGGTGAGGTCAGGGTGTGATTTGGGGTGGGCATTCTATGTTGTCTATTTCTTTGTTTTTGGCCGAGTATGGTTCCCAACCAGTCTATCATTGTCTCTGATTGGGAATCATACTTAGGCAGCCCTTTCCCACTTTCTGTTGTGGGATCTTGTTTTTGTTAGTTGCTGGTTTAGCGCTACAATACTTTACGTGTCATTTATTCTTTATTCCTTCTTTATTTAATAAATTCAAAATGTACACCTACCACGCAGCACCTTGGTCTCAATCCGACGATAGCCGTAACACACACCCACTCCACTGAATTTATTCATCAAAACCCAGACCTTTCTGTGCCACTGTAAGCACTGAGCTAATCATTTTTGTCAGTGAAAATAATAAACATATATCTGGAACATCCCCGAATCTATTGCAATAGGTTTGGTTATTTTTTTATTGAACAAGGCAAGTCAGTTAAGAACAATAATCTTTACTCTTATTTACAATGACGGCCAACCCCAGCCAAACCCTCCCTAACCCGGATGTTGCTGGGTCAATTGTGCACCGCCCTATGGGACTCCCAATCACGCCCAATTGTGATACAGCCCAGGATCGAACCCGGGTCTGTAGTGACGCCTCTAGCCTTAGATTACAAATTACATGACCCTCCTCTGGACAAAATAGAAAAATACTAAACCCTCTCCCTAACTCTCCCTAACTGAAATTGTAAAAGCATGACCCTCCCCCATTTTCCGCCAGGTAACAATTGTGTACATTTCGACCACTCCCTAAACAATTCCATTTTTTATAAACTTTGGCAAAGGGTAAAGTCTACAAAACTTAGTCCAGATTTCATCTATGAGAAAATGTGCATAATGTCAGCCAAAACCCATCTTGTTACATCTTCTCCCACTGCCGGCCAGAAGGCTTCCTCTCATCACCATATTTGGTGGTGAGTGGAAATTCCAACCGTATGCTTCAGATTTATACATCTGGTGAAACATCTGTTATATCTGTGATAGTACTGTATAGGCTACACTATGTGACCACAATCGATGACATACCAATCAAAGAAAACCAGGGTAGAGAGAAGAATATTTTATTGAAAAAGAGAGTGCCTTGTCTTGTCCTCTATCCTGACACTCAACAGCTATACCCATCTAGAGCCATCAAGAATATTCTCAGTCAATCCAAAATCACACATCCCTTCCATCTCCCTGGGACAAAGTCGCCAGCATCAGCTCATCACAGCAACCCAATCTGGAGAGACACCCGAGGAGAGGCGATGCCATCCCAGCCTGGAAAACTGTCTACACGACTACTGAAATACTGCTACTGAAATTGATATACGGAGCTGAGAGTTCCTAAAAACACACAAAGATAAAGGTGCGAAAATGGACAGTATATTTTATATATGAGGGGACCTTTGTCCCAGCCTACTTACTATACACTTTATATACAGATGATGGATGTGGCATTTATTATCCCTGAGAGTTTAAACACTGACGGATGTTGAAATGGACATGCCAGCCCTCAAGCAGAGCTCTGGCTAACACAGCCTTGTCACATCTCCACTGGACCACATAAGGATGCTGCGTGTTAAATGTCAAATTGTGTGGCCTAATTTCATTACCGCCACCAGAGAAGTCAAACAGAGCCTAGTCACCTTCTACTGACCCTCTTACAGCTGAGACACAAGTTGAGACACAAGTTCCAGATCCTCATACAAGATGCCCTGGGGCATAGATCTAGGATCAGCTCACCTTCCCCAGATCCTCATACAAGATGCCCTGGGGCATAGATCTAGGATCAGCTCACCTTCCCCAGATCCTCATACAAGATGCCCTGGGGCATAGATCTAGGATCAGCTCACCTTCCCCAGATCCTCATACAAGATGCCCTGGGGCATAGATCTAGGATCAGCTCACCTTCCCCAGATCCTCATACAAGATGCCCTGGGGCATAGATCTAGGATCAGCTCACCTTCCACAGATCCTCATACAAGATGCCCTGGGGCATAGATCTAGGATCAGCTCACCTTCCACAGATCCTCATACAAGATGCCCTGGGGCATAGATCTAGGATCAGCTCACCTTCCCCAGATCCTCATACAAGATGCCCTGGGGCATAGATCTAGGATCAGCTCACCTTCCCCAGATCCTTATACAAGATGCCCTGGGGCATAGATCTAGGATCAGCTCACCTTCCCCAGATCCTCATACAAGATGCCCTGGGGCATAGATCTAGGATCAGCTCACCTTCCCCAGATCCTTATAACTGTTCAAAACAAAAACAAACGTTTTAAGTAAGAAGTAGGCATTGGTCTGAAGCCGAAAAAGAAAGGATATTCATGGACACTACAATTCCTACTCCACCCATGCTCTACCAAGGCTTTTCAGCACACAGCTTTGACCTAATACAATAGCTACATTGGTCTATTGTACTTCAAACAATGTGTATGCAGGTTGCTTAGAATTTAAACCTTATCAAACACCCACAGTAACTCAATATTAGGAAGTTTTTGTTTATATATATTTGTTATTTATGTATCCTTTATTTAACTAGGCAAGTCAGTTAAGACCAAACTCTTATTTACAATTACGGCCTACACCAGCCAAACCCGGACGACACTGGGTTAACTGTGCATCACCCTATGGGACTCCCAATCACAGCTGGTTGAGATACAGCCTGGATTCAAACCAGGGTGTCTGTAGTGATGCCTCCAGCACTGAGATGCAGTGCCTTAGACCGCTGCACCAATCTGGAGCCCATTCTAAACTTTGGTGTCCTTAATGTGTCCATTTGTACACTCAGTGTATGCAGACATAATAGTTTTTGCACCATCACACAGCAATATAAGTAAAGTAAAAATACACAGTAATGACAAATGGCAACAGAAATAATGTAGTTATTAGTATTCATTTAATATTAACAGCTGATTTTCCAGAGGGAAGTGAAAAACCCATTTAATCCAATATGGAGTAAACTGGAAAAATAACCCTGATCTCATTTAACAAGACAATCTATCATGCTACTGGAAAATATACAAATAATCAACATATAGCCTACCAATGAACTATTCACATACAGTCTTGACTGTCACATTAGGTGGCTCGGAGAGCAAGGCACAAAGTGCAAGAAGTGACACAAACTGCTCTGTGTTCTGCGCCAGCTCCCCCTGACATCCTTCGTCTCCCCCTGACATCCTACATCTCCCCCTGACATCCTACGTCTCCCCTGACATCCTACATCTCCCCCTGACATCCTACGTCTCCCCCTGACATCCTACTTCTCCCCTTGACATCCTATTTCTCCCCCTGACATCCTACTTCTCCCCCTGACATCCTACGTCTCCCCCTGACATCCTACTTCTCCCCCTGACATCCTACGTCTCCCCCTGACATCCTACTTCTCCCCCTGACATCCTACGTCTCCCCCTGACATCCTACTTCTCCCCTTGACATCCTACTTCTCCCCCTGACATCCTACGTCTCCCCCTGACATCCTACATCTCCCCCTGACATCCTACGTCTCCCCCTGACATCCTACTTCTCCCCCTGACATCCTACGTCTCCCCCTGACATCCTACTTCTCCCCTTGACATCCTACTTCTCCCCCTGACATCCTACGTCTCCCCCTGACATCCTTCGTCTCCCCCTGACATCCTACATCTCCCCTGACATCCTACGTCTCCCCTGACATCCTACATCTCCCCTGACATCCTACGTCTCCCCTGACATCCTACTTCTCCCCCTGACATCCTACGTCTCCCCCTGACATCCTACTTCTCCCCCTGACATCCTACGTCTCCCCTGACATCCTACTTCTCCCCCTGACATCCTACGTCTCCCCTGACATCCTACTTCTCCCCTGACATCCTACGTCTCCCCTGACATCCTACTTCTCCCCTGACATCCTACGTCTCCCCTGACATCCTACGTCTCCCCTGACATCCTACTTCTCCCCCTGACATCCTACGTCTCCCCCTGACATCCTACTTCTCCCCCTGACATCCTACGTCTCCCCCTGACATCCTACTTCTCCCCCTGACATCCTACTTCTCCCCTTGACATCCTACGTCTCCCCTGACATCCTACTTCTCCCCCTGACATCCTACTTCTCCCCCTGACATCCTACGTCTCCCCCTGACATCCTACTTCTCCCCCTGACATCCTACGTCTCCCCCTGACATCCTACGTCTCCCCCTGACATCCTACTTCTCCCCCTGACATCCTACGTCTCCCCCTGACATCCTACTTCTCCCCCTGACATCCTACGTCTCCCCCTGACATCCTACGTCTCCCCTGACATCCTACTTCTCCCCCTGACATCCTACGTCTCCCCCTGACATCCTACTTCTCCCCCTGACATCCTACGTCTCCCCCTGACATCCTACTTCTCCCCCTGACATCCTACGTCTCCCCCTGACATCCTACTTCTCCCCCTGACATCCTACGTCTCCCCCTGACATCCTACTTCTCCCCCTGACATCCTACTTCTCCCCCTGACATCCTACTTCTCCCCTTGACATCCTATTTCTCCCCCTGACATCCTACTTCTGGTCATCCAAATGTTTCCCGAGACAATGGTGGTCTTCTCTGATATCGCGCAGTGGAGGAGCTGGATGTTCCAGTGGGGCCAGAGGATAAACAAGTGCATAGAGAGGGCCCGGCAGTCTATCAATCATCTGGTGTATGCATTTCAGGGAACACAATCCGCCACCCTGATAAGCAGTGTGTCCCTGGGATGTCCCGTAGGGATGGAGTGCATTTGATGGATGAGGGCAACAACGTATTCCTTGAGAGTTTAGAGTTGGTCTCTCCAGTCTCTCCAGCGTGGCAGTTTCCCAAGGTTTGGTGTTGACAATGAACTTTACTTAGCGAGCTAGCTGTGCTATGTGGGAGATATTGTCAACATTGAGTTGTGCCGGTTCATGATCAGTCCATACAGCTAATGTTAAAGCCTTGTTAGCTTGTAGCTAGCTAGTTAGCTAACATTACTGACTAACATTAGTTGGCTAGCTAACTGGCAATAGCACCCAAGGACTTTCGCTATCTTATTTGTGCTTATTTGTTTGTGCTCTGATTACATGCAAGTTTCAAGGTCAACAGTTTACACAGATGACTTCAGCCATGTGAAAAACCTTCCATAGCAAAATATAGCAAGCTTTTTTTGCTTGTAGCTTGCCTCTCATCCGACTGGTGAAAGCTAGCTACTAGCGCTGTTGCTGAGCAATCCGAGTGCTTTGGTCTGGTTTTAGAACTCTTGAAATTCGGCTTAAAAGATGCCCAGCTAGGAATGCGAAATCTGCCCAGAAGCGGCCCTTTTCCGGGAGGCCATAACTGATTGAATCAGCTCGGAATCGGGTGTCGGACTCGGCCGGAAATCAAAATGAATGATTGACCAGAATCGTCACGATGTTTCCATCTACCGGAATTCAGACGACTTTCCCTGCATTTTACCAGAATCCCTCCAGAAGCGGCTCGATGCAATTGTAAATAAATTTATAAAAATGACCTGATTTAGTCATTTTATACATACAAATTATACCCATCCACAATTGTTTTAAATAATTGAATTGATTTATTACCCCCTTTTCATCATATCCAATTGTCTTGTCCCATCGCTGCAACTCCCAAACGACCTCAAGAGCGGCGAAGGTCGAGAGCCGTGCGTCCTCCAAAACACAACCCAGCCAAGTCTCGCTGCTTCTTGACACAATGCATGCTTAACCCGGAAACTAGCCGCACCAATGTGTGAGAGGAAACACAATACACCTGGTGACCGTGTATGCGCCTGGCCTGCCACAGTAGTCGCTACAGCGCGATGGGACAAGGACATCTCGGCCATCCAAACCCTCCCCTAACCCGGACGACGCTAGGCCAATTGTGTGTCGCCTCATGGGTCTCCCGGTCACGGCCGGCATGGGTATTGAACCAGCATCTGTAGCAATGCAATTTGCACTACGATGCAGTGTCTTAGACCTCTGCACCATTCAGGAGCCCCCATCCACAAAGGTTTTAATTGTCTTGCACAAAGTATCAAAATTATAAAATACTACTTAAAGAATTTAAATGTTAATTTAAAAAATTTATCACAGAAACAATGAGAAAATATGGAGAAATAAATAAATAAATAAATGTTAATTATATAAAGCAGCCTGTGTAATCATCTGCCAGAGAGTAGCCTCAATCGGCCCGAGCCCCAAGTAATATATTTGGGCCAAATTGTCCCGAACTCAATCCCCACAACCTAGCCATAAGTAATACTGCCGAAGGCGGCCCAGACTCGGGCCACATGACGTCGGCCAAGTCTAACTCTCAGTCGAGTGCCCGACTCTCAGCCGGAATCAGCCCAGATCCACTGTGCTAGCTGGGTGTTAGCGTTGTCAGAAATGTAACAAAAGAGTAGCACATCATCGGTTCTTAATGGACAGAAACGAGCACATGAGATTGATAAATTATACATTTAATCAAAACTGTTGCCCCTACAAACATATTCAGTCCAAAAGCAAGTCTAATAATCACTTTATGGACTCTGTAGTCTTGGTCTTATCTGACTCCTAGATATTGAGCTAGGTCGGGACAAGACATTTTATTGTTTTCCTAATTCTAACAACCCAGATGGGTCATGACCAGAGGCGTGGTGTGTGTTGTGTACCTGAATTTAACATTGAGCTTCAACCAATGCCATACTACTGTGGGGGCGATAGCCAGTTAAGGGAATCCCAACTGACCGTAGATCAGTGTCTAGGGCAGTGATATTCAAACTATTCTTTCGCCCCCCCCAACAAAAAAAGAAACCAATAAATACATTTACTCAATAAAATAACAATTTTCAAATGATCTTTCTCAAAAACGTTTGTATAATTGTCCCATACAATAATCTTCACTCTTAATTATTATTATTATTTTATTACAACCCCAACATTGAATACCACTGGTCTCGGCTCTTACTTCAAAGCTAGAACAGCTTTTGACGTTGCAGTCTCAGAGACAAAACATGAGCTTCTTGTTATTGTCTTTGATTAACAAAGATCCCTTATTTTGTCTAGAAACATAGAGGCTGACAGAGAAACAGGACAGTGTCAAGAGTGGCATTCTTCAGATTCAGTATTGGGGGTAGACCTTTCCTGGAACTGAAGTCAGGCTCCGACGGGACTAAAGAAGATCAAAGAGAATAAAAGCCCCATTACTCCACAGAATGAATTTTTACTCTAAGAGAGGAGTAATTCTACCACTTCCACCAAAGCTACTGCTATTGAGCCAAACATCCCCTGAGAGACAGGAGACCACTCAGAAGGACGGATTCTTTGGTCTGGCCCAGGTATCTCGACACCCCACTTACCTCCTTCGATGTGTGATATGTGTGGTATTGGTTGAAGGTAGATTCAGCTAAATCACATTGCCACGAGCAGCACCGAAGATATATTGAGATAAATAAGATGCCAGACTTCACTCTCACAGTCACACACAGTATGAGCACGGGTTCGCTTCACACTGTGAACAACATGGCAGCCAGGGCACCAAAACAGTGGAGAAGCCTTGTGGTTCAATGCTCTTAGTTGTTGCGAAAATTGACCCACTACGCTCTTTACTTTCTGCATCTACGTCATATTACTGAGTCTACCTTTAAGTACTGTGTAATAGTGGGTCTGATGGCCTTGTTTGTTTGTAAGGGTTTAGGTGTGGCCATTAGAGAGGGAGCGGTGTGTGTGTGTGTGTGTGTGTGTGTGTGTGTGTGTGTGTGTGTGTGTGTGTGTGTGTTCTAGGGAGGGGTTGGGGATGGAGACGTGTTGTTTTCGCTCTGATCATTTTTGTGATGAGGTACACCTGAGCCCAGCACCTGAGGGACAACACTCAACACTCATTATCTCTCCTTTTATCACTTCTTCCCTCTTTATCTTCTTTACCTCTCACTCCGTTCTCATTTTCTCTACCCCTTTCTTTCTCCCTCACTCTCTCTCCTCACTTCCTCAAGCCACTTTGACTTGAGGATGTGACTTGAAGATAATGTAGTGTGATAATAATATAATAGTAATATATGCCATTTATCAGACGCTTTTATCCAAAGCGACTTACAGTCATGTGTGCATACATTCTACGTATGGGTGGTCCCGGGGATCGAACCCACTACCCTGGCGTTACAAGCGCCATGCTCTACCAACTGAGCTACAGGGACCACATGGCATGTCCATTCAAAACAAATAGGGAATGATGTTGATAACTTAGCTGCTAACTTAAAATGGTAACACAGGCCGATAGATCTATTACACTGCAGTGTAATGGGAATATAGACATGTGTTTGAAAATAATAATATAGTGGCACTATGAGATGATTGAACACACAAATTCATATGAAACTACTACCATCAGCACAAAAGAATTATTGTTAATCAACATGCTGACTAAGTCGTGTATTTTCTGTCTGGTGGGTGTTTGTGTGTGTTGGTGTGTGTGTTAAAACTGCACTAATAACAGGCCAGAGGCAGCCTAATCCCTGGCCAATCAGCAGGAGAGAATGAAGTCATTGTGAATCAGAGGGACTGGGGCACAGTAGGAGTACTTCTCTGAGATTAAAGCAAAATGATGTTGATCATGGCTAGAACTAACTGTTTTATAATATTCTGTGTCAGAGAGCTACAGTTGAAGTCTGAAGTTTACATACACCTTAGCCAAATAGATTTAAACTCAGTTTTTCTCAATTCCTGACATTTAATCCTAGTAAAAAATCCCTGCCTATGGTCAGTTAGGATCACCACTTTATTTTAAGAATGTGAAATGTCAGAATAATAGTAGAGAGAATGATTTATTTCATATTTTATTTTGAAACATCACATTCCCAGTGGGTAAGAAGTTTACATACACTCAATTAGTATTTGGTAGCATTGCCTTTAAATGGTTTAACTTGGGTAAAATGTTTCGGGTAGCCTTCCACAAGCTTCCCACAATAAGTTGGGTGAATTTTGGCCCATTCCTCCTGACAGAGCTGGTGTAAATGAGTCGGGTTTGTAGGCCTCCTTGCCCGCACACGCTTTTTCAGTTCTGCCCACAAATTTTCGATAGCATTGAGGTCAGGGCTTTGTGATGGCCACTCCAATACCTTGACTTTGTTGTCCTTATGTCATTTTGCCACAACTTTGGAAGTATGCTTGGGGTCATTGTCCACGTAGAAGACCCATTTACGACCAAGCTTTAAACTTCCTGACTGATGTCTTGAGATGTTGCTTCAATATATCCACGTCATTTTCCATCCCCATGACACCATCTATTTTGTGAAGTGCACCAGTCCCTCCTGCAGCAAAACACCCCACAACATGATGCTGCCACCCCCTGCTTCACAGTTGGGATGGTGTTCTTCGGCTTGCAAGCCACCCCCTTTTTCCTCCAAACATAACGATGGTCATTATGGCCAAACAGTTATATTTGTGTTTCATCAGACCATAGGAAATTTCTCCAAAAAGTATGATCTTTGTCTCCATGTGCAGTTGCAAACCGTAGTCTGGCTTTTTTATGGTGGTTTTGGTGCAGTGGCTTCTTCCTTGCTGGGCGGCCAATCAGGTTATGTCGATATAGGACTCGTTTTACTGTGGATATAGATACTTTTGTACCTGTTTCCTCCAGCATCTTCACAAGGTCCTTTGCTGTTGTTCTGGGATTGATTTGCACTTTTCGCGCCAAAGTACGTTCGTCTCTAAGAGACAGAATGCGTCTCCTTCCTGAGGGGTATGACGGCTGTGTGGTCCCATGGTGTTTATACTTATATTCTATTGTTTGTACAGATGAACGTGGTACCTTCAGGTGTTTGGAAATTGCTCCCAAGGATGAACCAGAATTGTGGAGGTCTACAATTTTTTTTCCTGAGTTCTTGGCTGATTTATTTTGATTTTCCCATGATGTCAAGCAAAGAGGCACCGAGTTTGAAGGTAGGCCTTGAAATACATCCACAGCCTATCAGAAGCTTCTAAATCCATGACATAATTTTCTGGAATTTACCAAGCTGTTTAAAGGCACAGTCAACTTAGTGTATGTAAACTTCTGACCCACTGGAATTGTGATAGTGAATTATAAGTGAAATAATCTGTCTGTAAACAATTGTTGGAAGAATGTATTGTGTCATGCACAAAGTAGATGTCCTAACCGACTTGGCAAAACTATAGTTTGTTAACAAGAAAATTGTGGAGTAGTTTATGTGTATGTAAACTTCCGACTTCAACTGTACGTATTCCCTTACAGTCATCGCTCAACAAAGAGTTTATCTCAGCATCACTGAGTCAACCTGATTCAAACAGAGCCATGGATATAATCAAACAGTCAACTTTCCTTTTTTGAGTCACTGATTAGTAAAAACTATATTCATAATATAATAATATTACAGTCCTATCTTAGCTGGTACATAGAGGATGTCCGTAGAACCCCTGACACAGCAATCTTTATAAACACTACTCTAAGCCACTCGACAGCCTCACTCAGCAGTACTGGGCAGAAATACAAAACCAGATGGACACTCTCTCAAATACACACACGGACACACACACACACACGCACGCACGCACACACACACACACACACACACACGCACACACACACACACACACACGCACACACACACACACACACACACACACACACACACACACACACACACACACACACACACACACACACACACACACACACACACACACACACACACACACACACACACACACACACACACACACACACACACACACACACACACACACACACACACACACACACACACACACACACACACACACACACACACACACACACACACACACACACACACACACACACACACACACACACACACACACACACACACACACACGGTGACCTTATAAGCACAAACACATCAGTCGCACTGTCAATGCTAACCACCTCCTAATGTACACTTAGCTGATACACAAACACAGAAAGGGAGAGAAACACAGATAGATGAGGTGATGGAGAGAGGGAGGGATAAGAGAAGGATAAAAACAAAAGGGAGGACAGGGAACAACATCACGTATTACAAAGACAGAATCCCCCACCCCTCAGGACACACTGACCTATTTAACAGTGCCCTTTGTTTTATATTGTACCTTTTGGTGCGTCGGAACATGTTGCTTGCGTAGGGAGGGTAGCTTAGCGTAATGCTAAGCAACGAGAGCAGTTGAGAAGTGAGAGTCAGGAAGCAGCAGGGTCCCTTGAAAATGTCATCGCAAACGCTCCCTCAACCTTTAGATGTGCACCGGTGTCTGAGTGATGTGGCGGTAGACAAACGACAGTAAAGGAGAGGGAGGGAGGGAGGGAGGGAGGGAGGGAGGGAGGGAGGGAGGGAGGGAGGGAGGGAGGGAGGGAGGGAGGGAGGGGGAGGCTGTCTTTGATTTTAAATAGGAACAAAAAAGCAGACAGGGAATTGTGGATTGTGTCTCAAGGGTAAAGGCCATGGCAAGGGAAGGGATGATGAATTCATTATCCCAGGGAGGAGGAGAATACTCTCAAAGAAGTCCAGAGCTTGTTAATTGAAGCTGATGCTAGAAGGTGGTAGAGGTGTGTGTGTTTATCTGCAATATGTGTGTATACAAGTGGACGTGTTGTGCATAACAAAAAACAGATATTTTAAATTAGATATGTGCACATCCATTCCATAATTCATCCAAGCAAATGTAAAACCACAAAAGTGCTGATAAATACATGCCTACTGAGAACAATAGAGGAGACACCACATCCAGTTGAATAGATCAAGGCAGTAGATGAATGTGAGGCCTACTCCAGTGAGCTCATCTATAATGGATGATATGGATGATACTGGTCTGAGGGGAGGGAGGCCTAGAATGGGAACCAGACTGAGACAGAATGAACCCAGATGGTACATCTCTGGAGGAGAGCATAGAGTTGATGACTAAATGGGGGACAAAATGAAAGCTGAATACCACTGTGAGGGAAAGATAGAGGAGATGACCAGTGGTCACTGAGGTCAGAGGTCAGCACAGTCCCCAGGTTCATTTCCTGGTTTATTTCCCAGGGGTATGGTGTGGGTGATATGGGCAGGGGGAAGAGACGGGTTACAAAGAAAGGCAGAGAGAGGGACTGGATGGAAGTAGGGACAGAGACTACACAGAGAGGCTGCTTGGGTCTGTGTTCTGTATGCTGTGATTATAAACACACACAAGCATGCACATACACACACACACACACACACACACACACACACACACACACACACACACACACACACACACACACACACACACACACACACACACACACACACACACACACACACACACACACACACACACACACACACACACACACAATGATATAATGATAAAAGCTTCATCTACCACATTATTAACTTATTATAACATTTAATTAACACAATAAATCATTTCAGCCATATCTTTGTCTTGCTGACACAGACAATAACACACTGGAGCTGTTTCCCTACCACACACAAGCTAGGGTGTGAGAAGGAGGGTGAGCGAGAGAGAGCGGGCGAGAGACAGAGCGAGAGACAGAGCGAGAGAGGCAGAATGAGAGACAGAGCGAGAGAGACAGAGCGAGAGAGGCAGAGCGAGAGACAGAGCGAGAGAGGCAGAGCGAGAGAGGCAGAGCGAGAGACAGAGCGAGAGACAGAGCGAGAGAGGCAGAGCGAGAGAGAGCGAGAGACAGAGCGAGAGAGGCAGAGCGAGAGACAGAGCGAGAGAGGCAGAACGAGAGAGAGTGAGAGACAGAGCGAGAGAGGCAGAGCGAGAGACAGAGCGAGAGAGGCAGAGCGAGAGACAGAGCGAGAGAGGCAGAACGAGAGACAGACAAAGAAAGAGGAGGAAGTGTTTCAGCACCATGGAAAGCAATCAGACACAGAGCGCTGTCTACCCAGACAGACAGCAGGATTGCCTCCTCCATTCATTCTAATTCCCCTCTAAGTACCTCTCAAGTATCCTCAAACCCACAATAGGGTGTTGAAATGCTAATCATGTCTTAACAGGGATTCAACAGGGATGAAATCTTCCAACCAGGACAGTAGAGCCCTCGGCTGATAAAAGAGTTGTTGTTTCAAAACACACACTTCCTCAGGCTCCGGGTGTGTTTCTTAGGGAGTGCCCAGTTGACCAGGAGGGAGGGATGATGTACTAACCTGCTGTTCTTGCGGGGCAGTGGCAGATCCTTCTGGAAGAAAGGCAGAAAAAGAGAGGACAACAGAGATCAGGTACTGGTAACATTAGAGGGATTCACAGGTTACGAGGTGGTTAGAAGCAGAGAAACAGACATCAACTAAACCACTGTATGTCACCTCACCACATTTGTACATAAGCTAAGCAATGGAATGTTTCGACTTGACACCTCCCTTCAGTCTCTTAGTCCACTTGGACCTCGCCTCTGCTATAAAGACTCACATATACAGGACATTAATATACACAGTACATGGTATTCTGTGTGTCTTTGTTTGTGAATTCCGTTGGGGGAAAGATACCACGAAACAGCCGAACAGAGAGGATGGGTAAGTGCATTATGTACTTGTATATGTGAGTGTGTACTTCAGCAATGTGGACCAGTGCTTTGAAGTGGACCAACACTCTCTCTACCGCTCCCTCTGTAAGGGAGTGCGCAACTGGTGGCAGGGAAGTCAGGCGCAGTAGAGCAAAACTGGGTAATCAACGGAGCAGTCTTAATCATAAAATCACCGGAAACCAGAACAACAAACAAATGGGTACAAAACCCGTCGCGCACCAGAGAAAACGTGCACATGCACTTACAATAAACAATTCCGCACAAAGACATGGGGGGGCAGAGGGTTAAATACACAACATGCAATGAGGGAATTGAGACCAGGTGTGTGGGAAGACAAGACAAAACAAAAGGAAAAGTGGATCGATGATTGCTAGAAGACCGGCGACGCCGACCGCCAAGCGCCTCTCTCTCTCTCTCTCTCTCTCTCGCTCTCTCTCTCTCTCTCTAATTAATGCATTAGCAACTCCACATCCACTCCTGTCAATGACGGGCGACTCAGTCAAGATGCCATTAATCAATACAATATTAGGTTAATCTTGAGCTAAAGTGTACATGTTTGTTTGAGTGTGTGTGTGTGTGTGTGTGTGTGTGTGTGTGTGTGTGTGTGTGTGTGTGTGTGTGTGTGTGTGTGTGTGTGTGTGTGTGTGTGTGTGTGTGTGTGTGTGCTTACATGTATACTATAAGCTATTAGGGCTTGGAATTCCCAGGGACTTCACAATACGATATCATCACAATGTTAGGAGCTGATACGATATGTATTGGAATTATCATGATTCTATATTGCGATTTGATGTTGCGAACATATTGCTCACTATATGTCTGCTGCAGAGAGACGAGAGAGCATGATAAAATGAGTTTTGATCTGTATGGGAAATAAAACTGCTGAAATAATGTTGGCTCACTATTTAAAAGGAAGGTGGAGAACAAGCTATAGGACAAAAAATACCAGAGTTTTGGCGCAGCTACAGCCGACTATCTCTACCTACAATTATTTGTATTCTTTTTTATTATTACAAATTAATAATTAATATCATCCAAAAAGAATGTTTGTGATATGTAACTGTATCAATTTTTTTTCCCATCCCTATAGGAAATAGACTGAATAATGTGTGTGTGTGATCCTCTTCATAAGGTTCTCCCTCTGGAACAACTAGAGAAACCCTCTCCACAGTGTGTGCTTGTCTAGTGGAATGTCTTTGTATCCCAGGGACAAACCTCCCACGTAGCAGTATACCTTCAACACTCAGTTACCTTGAAGTGTCAAATGGAACACTCTACAAATTTAGTCTTACCCCAGAGAGAGTTGGTAAAAGCTATGATACTTGGGAGAGAAGGCAGAACCTTGATTGAGGAGTAAATATGAAATAAATCATTTTGGATCAAAAGAGAAGTAACCTCACCATTGTAAGGTCAGATTCTCACATGAGTTTTACACCCAGCACAAGCCGAAGGTCATCGATAGTTGTTGGTGTATGTTAAGCTCCTCCCATGTGTTTACGTGTTAATAGAAACAACTTCCTCTTTACAAGGATGACCGAATATTCAACCTATTGATTCCTCCTCACTCCTCCTCCATTGGTCAGACTAATTGATCCTGAGCCAGCTCTGTACATTACTTGAAAGTGTGGATTGAGGGAAGACAGTGCAGAGAAAGACTGGTGATGGGGAAGGTGTATGAACATATCTCAGACACAACATCATAAGCTATCTGGCTCGTACCTATCATACTGCACATACCAGTGAATCACTTTATAATTGCCACTTTAAGAGCTGTGGCATAGATCCATATTGAGTCTATGCCTGTACTGAAATGCACTTTCAATAGATACTCTCCATTGCGCATAATTTTTCATCCAGGTCATGTAACCTCTCATAACATGATTATCTAGTTTGCTTTGACACACAAAGAGCGGAAATCTTTTTATACTACAAATGCAGACTAGTTAGAGTAAGAAAGAATGAAGAGAAAACCTTCCGAATATAGAGGTATGAAACCAAAGGAACAAAGCAGGATGCACTAAGCCAACTGCGGCATTTAATCAAAATGAGTCTGCTCATTGTCTGATGTCCTCAGTAGGGCCCTTTACTGCTGTGGCCTGTCTGAGGCATGTCTAGACAACAAAGAGAATAATGTGGTGCATCAAAGAAAATGCGACCTTCTATTTGTCTGGGAGGAAGGAATCAGAACCATGGACAGGGCCCTACAGGTGTAGGATCTTCATTTGGAAAATTCATTTAAATTTAATTTGGACATCAGGAAAATAATCCAGCAGCTACAGGAAATGTGAATTATTATGTTGATTCTAATTAATGGAAATGTTTGACGGGGTTGATACATTTTAAGCAAGAGAAAATCAAGTCTGAAATTTCAAAATGTAAATTGCTGTCACGGATCCCTCCAAAACTTTCATCATGCACACCTGTCCCCTATTCCCACTGATTAGTATTTGTATATATGTGTCCTTTGGTTTCCATTGGGGGGTCGGTTATTGTTCCCATGTCCGTTGGTGGTGTGAGTGCCTATGCGTTGGTGCGGCGGTTATGCTGCGTGCTATATATATTGTGTATTATGGGCATTGTCCTGTGTCGGTCAACAAGGTTTACCATCGCTCTTTTGTTTGGGTACAGCCCAGTGTTTTTGTATACGTGTTTGTTTTGGGTGTATTAAAAAAAACTATTGCGCCTGTCTCCAAAACCCTTTATACCAGCATGACAATTGCAAACTTCAGAATCCTTTTACAACGTAAAATACACTACAAGTTTTAAATGTCCTGCATTGGAATCAGCACCATGGACAGGGCCCTACCTTGGAAGAAGGAATCAGCACCATGGACAGGGCCCTACCTTGGAAGAAGGAATCAGTACAATGGACAGGGCCCTACCATGGAGGAAATAAACTGGACCCTGGACCGGGGATACTGAGCCAACTCAGGAGTGGGATATGGAAGAGGGATATAGTAAAGGGATTCAGGAAAGCGTATAGGTTCAAAAAAACAAATGAGTTCAGGAGAGGAGATTAGCTGCTTGAGAGCCAATGTATCCAATCAGCTCATATATGATGGAATAACATCTGGTCTGGAGAGTGGTCTGACAAAAGGTGCCTCCCCTCCTGACTATTAATTTGCTTTAGATTTGCATGAGAATGTCAGATAATGTAAGTTATAATGTCATGTTTTCGAATAAAAAAATATGCAATGAATAAAGGTCACCCCCTCAAACTGCCTGACAAACAACATGATTTTCATTGTTGAACCAATATTTTAATGCTCTCTCACTTTGTCAGGCCATATGGGGAGAAACTCATGTCACACTGAAATATAGACTTTATCGATGGCCAGCCATTGTGTCATTGACTTAGTCAATCCAGGAAGCTGAGACTAATGAAAGAGATTGTAATTGAGTTTCCACTCTCTGAATGTTAAACACACTAAAAGCACAGCGACTGGCTGACGGTAGAGATTGGTGCTCTGAATCTGATGGATCTGGAGCGGAATGACGACAGATGGAGCTCTGTCACAACCGTACTGTGCCCACTGACTGATCACAGATTTGAAAGCAAAACAATTATGCTCTATATTTACCTCCTCTCTGTGACGAGGATGACTGCTCTTCCAGAAGGTTCTGCACTGTGGATTGAGGAGTCTAAATGGTCCTTCTGAGTCGCAACCATATTGGGATGTTTGTGACACAATGACAAAACATACGTCAAATGTCTATGAATATTCAAATAGACTGTATTGTCCTGTGATTGCTGTGGTTGGCAGCATTACAAATACAGTTCAGGTTCATGTTTATATTGCCTGATTGTAATGCTGTGTACAGTACAGTATACTATGCTGTGGTCCAGGCAGAGGTTGAACTCTCAGTTATAAGTCACTGTTCCACCGGATGCACCACAGTATACTTGTGTATTCAGCCCAGAGCAGAACGTGGTGCCTGGTGACCGTTTCAACACGGGATGGTGCATCTCAAGGAGTTTTATCCTTTCAATAAGAAATCCTAATTTATAGAATACAAGTGATTGTGATGTACAGTGCATTCGGAAACTATTCAGACCCTGTAACAACATTCATCGTCGGAAGAAGAGGAATCATCGGACCAAAGAGCAGCGTGGTAAATGTTCATGTTATTTTTATTTAAACTGAACACAAAACAAAATAACAAAGAGAATGAACGAAAACGAAACAGTCCTGTCAGGTGCAGAAACACAAAACAGAAAACAACTACCCACAAGACACAGGTGGGAAAAGGCTACCTAAGTATGGTTCTCAATCAGAGACAACAATAGACAGCTGCCTCTGATTGAGAACCACACCCGGCCAAACACACAGAAATAGAAAACATAGAACACAAAAACATAGAATGCCCACCCCAACTCACGCCCTGACCAAACCAAAATAGAGACATAAAAAGGATCTCTAAGGTCAGGGCATGACAGACCCCTTGACTTTTTCCACATTTTGTTTTGTTACAGCCTTATTCTAAAATGGATTAAATTGTTTGTTCATCAACTTACACATAATACCCCTGAATGACAAAGCAAAAACAGGTTTTTAGAAATGTATGCAAATGTCATAAAAAAAATGGAAATATTACATATACATAAGAATTCAGACCCTTTACTCAGTATTTTGTTGAAGCACCTTTGGCAGCAATCAAGTCCACTTGGGTATGACGCTACAAGCTTGGCAACTGTGTTCTTGGGGACCTTCAATGCTGCAGAAATGTTTTGGTACCCTTCGCCAGATCTGTGCCTCGACACAATCCTGTCTCGGAGCTCTACGTACAATTCCTTCGACCTCATGGCTTGCTTTTTTCTCTGACATTCACTGTCATCTGTGGGACCTTATATATGCTGGTATGTGCCTTTCCAAATCATGTCCAATCAATTGAATTTACCACAGCTCGACTCCAATCAAGTTGTAGAAACAACTCAAGGATGACCAATGGAAACAGGATGCACCTGAGCTCAATTTTGAGACTCAAAGCAAAGGGTCTGAAGACTTATGTAAATAAGGTATTTCTGGGTTTTTTAACATACATTTGCAAAAAAAATTATAACTTAGGAACAAGTCTTTGAATATCCTTGAGTGGCCCAGCCAGAGCCCGGACTTGAACCCGATCTAACATCTCTGGAGAGACCTGAAAATAGCAGTGCAGCAACGTTCTCCATCCAACCTGACAGAGCACACCAAATACAGGTGTGGCAAGATTGTAGCGTCATACCCAAGAAAACTTTAGGTTGTAATCACTGCCAAAGGTGATTCAACAAAGTACTGAGTAAAGGGTCTGAATACTTGTGTAAATATGATATTTCTGTTTTTCATTTTTAATAAATTAGCAACCATTTCGAAAAACCTGTTTTTGCTTTGCCATTATGGGGTATTGTGTGTAGATTGATAAGGGGGAAAAACGATTTAAATGTGGAAAAAGTCAAGGGGTCTGAATGCATTCTGAAAGCCCTGTATATAGAACCTTCCACCCCCAGCTGGGATATGGATGCTGATGAAGACCTAATGGTCGAAACGTTGTAGTAATAAAATCCCCTGGGAGCATGAGCAGCAGTGGGCAGTGTTTTCCTTTCTATTAAACATAAATTCACCTAGAACTCCAGAACCTGCAAAAAGTACCTGGATGAACGTATGTTCTTCAGCTTTTGTACAACACCTCAATATCAGCAATATGGTGCTACTTTAATTATCTTCCCCCAGACCACTTCCTGGCAGTAATCTCTGTGAAGCTCTCTGATAATGAGATGGGCTGGCTAAGACACCAGCCAGCCATGAAGATCAGACAGAGGCAGGCTGAGAGTAATGCTGCTGCCGGACCCTGCCATGCTTCCCGAGATAGGAGAAACAGCAGCACTATAAATGGTCGTCTGACGTCATGCCCTTCAGCTCCTCCTGTCTGAGCCGGAGGAGAAATGGCCCTGGCTGTTATGAAACAGTACCGGCTGGACTCCCTGCCCACAGCTACACCACCGCTGGCCCCATCATTTTGTGGACACACGAAGGACAATGGTGAGAAAGTGAGTCTGGGGGGCTGATCAGAACCTAGACAGGGGCCTACTCATCACCTCAGTCAGTGTCAGTGATTGGCTTACCGTCCCATGTCTGACAGATGAAAAGTGGCTGGGGAGGAGGGTGAAACTGTAGTATGGAAGTGTCATGTCATCCCCACTGGCTGGCACACAATCCTCAATAACCCACACATTATTCAGGTCGGTCCTTCCCCTGTATGCTACTGTACATACTGTACATGTATATACATGTGTGTGTGTGTGTGTGTGTGTGTGTGTGTGTGTGTGTGTGTGTGTGTGTGTGTGTGTGTGTGTGTGTGTGTGTGTGTGTGTGTGTGTGTGTGTGTGTGTGTGTGTGTGGAGGCTGGAGGGATAGTGTGGAGCAGATACAAATATGTTTGTTTCATGTTAGTCATGTTGAAGCAGTGCATTATGGGGCTGGCCTTTGACCTGCCCTCTGTGGGAGTGGGGTGTGTCACCATATGGCGCAGAGAGATGAGAGATGCGCCAGAAGGGGGATTTTAAACAGACACTAACGGTTGTGAGAGTGGCTAGGATGATGAGACTCCAGGGAGATGAGCTGTTGGATGTATCTGAAGGATGGTCATCCAGACACTATCCATCCTCATAAACACACAGAGAGACACACTGGCATACACACACATCGTCCTTATGCACATTCATGACTCATGCTTGTTGTTGAGACATGTAGATGTTTCTAGTTGTCACTAGTTTGCTTTGCCTTATGTTTTACTTCACACACACATCCACTGTTTGTTTGCTGTTGTGTTTGTGCTGTTGCCAGTGTCTTCTGTCTGTGTTGTCCATTTAGTCTTACATTACTTACTCTTGCCAGGCCATCATTGTAATTAATGATTTGTTCTTAATTGAATTGCCTGGTAAAATAAAAGTAAAATAAAAAATAAAATACTGTGAAGTCAAGCATATGTGCACCGACACAGACCCCACCACACATGATGGAATTGAGAGAGTTGCCGATGCCATGAGGTGGATTTTCCCAGCACAATAAAGAAACTGAGTAATGGTCAACCCCAGTCTCTCCATTCCCAGCTCTCTATCCTCCCTCCTCTTCATCCCTATACTGCCCAGCCCTAATCAGGCCCTAAGGCACTCTGCCTGCCTGCCCGCCTGGCTGACCGCTCAGCTCAGTTCACTTGACTGAATCACGTTCCAAGGGGGAGGGGTGACCCGTACTTAACCAGGCTACTTCATAATGGATGAACACGTCGGCTTCAGTAATATGAACATGTCATATCAATATGCATGGCGGTACATTTTCATTATGGAGATATTACCTTGAATGGCATTATAGACATAGAGTCGCCAAGTATCTTATGAATATGACCTCTGCTGAGATACATTAAATCAAGATTTCTGCAGCTGAGCATATGAAGTCCTAAATACATAGCACAGTTGTTATAACATGCTCTAAAAAGGATGTTGTGTGTGGGTAACTGGTTATTAACATATGAGCCTAAAAATGGTATTGAACATAATCTCAACTCAATGGCACATTCTGTACGATTTCTATTGACATGAGTGTAGCCTACATGGAACTAACTGTCAATTAGAGATACTATCAAACACATTACACCCGGACCTCACCTGCAGCCTCCGACGCCGAATTATCCCCGAGTCATCCATGTTGTAATAAGGCGCAGTCGGATGGGGAATTCCCCAAAACAGCCCCCAGACCCTTCACTTGTTTCGGTTTCGACCCAAACAACTCTGCGGCATCCACTGGCTGTCCGGTTCTCACTCAAATAACACAGCCGAGACGGCGGCGTTGCTCACTTCGAGCCAAAGCTCACATTGCGCGTGTAGTGTCACGTTGAGGAACCGCTTGAAAACCACAAAATGCCAGGATGTCCCGTAGCATCTGAAAAGAGCAGTGTCTTCGAGCTTTTACGTCTCTAAAATAAAGTTATTCCGCTGTAGCCTATAGGTTAATTAAATGATTAAGTCAATGACTCATAAATTCCCATGTTGATAGTCGACTGTCACCTTCACTTCTTCCGGTTGTTTTTAGAGCATCTTTGTGCACCACCAACAATGTCTTTAGAGACTTCACTTGCAATATAGTCTACTGCACCAATTCTTTGGCGGTGTCTAAAATAAGTTACACCTACAGCATTAAATGTTCACAATACACCAGAATGTTCATTTCGCGGTTGATGCTGCTTGAACAACGGTGCGTGACGTGCAAAGATGCTTCCTCGAGCTCAGTTAGTCCCGTTGACATTGTCGCTGGTTCGCCCAGGAATCCATCCACTTCTTTGGACTCCTAAGGCAATAACAGTCCATGACATAACAAAACACATCGTCGTTCCGCTCAACCTTTAAACATTCGAGAGAATGTTCTTCTCCCTGGCTGCATATCGCGGTCCATTCATTCTTCCACCTTCACTTCCTTTGATAACGGACGACAATAGCGCGATATCTGTAACCCTTCCGTGCCCGGGATTCCCTCACGCCCCTCCTCCACGCGCAATCCGCAACCGGGCCAGTGTGATGAATTTAACATCCCTCTCCCCTCGCCACAGGTAAATGGGGGGATAAAAAGGATAATATGGGGTGAATTACTTCATTGTTGGGCAACGATGAGAACCGCATGCTTGTGAACGGCCATACTGGTCATTCAGGACCATGGACAGCGCCACGTAGGCTACGAATGAGTGCCTTAGCGTTTAGATAGTTTTACTGCGAGCCAATGCATTGTCATTATTTTTTACCAGCTTTACAATCAAAATGTTGCACATTGTATACGATATACAGTACCACTCAAAAGTTTGGACACACCTACTCATTCAAGGGTTTTTCTTTATTTGTACTATTTTCTACATTGTAGAATAATAGAGAACACATTGAAACTATGAAATAACACAAATGGAATCATGTAGTAACCAAAAAAGTGTTAAACAAAACTAAATATATTTGAGATTTGAGATTTTTCAAAGTAGCCACCCTTTGCCTTGACAGCTTTGCACAGTCTTGGCATTCTCTCAACCAGCTTCACCTGGAAAGCTTTTTCAACAGTCTTGATGGAGTTCCCATATATGCTGAGCACTTGTTGGCTGTTTTTCCTTCACTCTGCGGTCCAACTCATTCCAAATCATCTCAATTGGGTTGAGGTCAGGTGATTGTGGAGGTCAGGTCATCTGATGCAGCACTACATCACTCTCCTTCTTGGTAAAATAGCCCTAACACAACCTGGAGGTGTGTTGGGTCATTGTCCTGTTGAAAAATAAATTATAGTCCCACTAAGCACAAACCAGATGGGATGGCGTATTGCTGCAGAATGCTGTGTTAGCCATGTTGGTTAGGTGTGCCTTGAATTCTAAATAAGTCACAGTGTCACCAGCAAAGCACCATCACACCTCCTCCTCCATGGTTCGCTTTGGGAACAACACGTGCAAAGATCATCTGTTCACCTACTCTGCGTCTCACAAAGACACAGCGGTTGGAACCAAAAATCTCAAATTTGGATTCATCAGACCAAAGGACAGATTTCCATCGCTTGTGTTTCTTGGCCCAAGCAAGTTTCTAATTATTATTGGTGTCCTTTAGTAGTGATTTCTTTGCAGCAATTCGACCATGAAGGTCTGATTCACGTAGTCTCCTCTGAAAAGTTGAACTTGAACTCTGTGAAGCATTTATTTTGACTGCAATTCCTGAGGCTGGTAACTAATGAACTAATTCTCTGCAGCAGAGGTAACTTTGGGTCTCCTTCATGTGGCAGTCCTCATTAGAGCCAGTTTCATAATAGCACTTAGTGGTTTTGCGACTGCACGTGTAGAAACTTTCAAAGTTCTTAACATTTTCCCGATTGATTGACTGTCATGTCTTTTTGCTTATTTGAGCTGTTCTTGCCATAATATGGACTTGGTATTTTACCAATTAGGGCTATCTTCTGTATACCACCCCTATATTGTCACAACACAACTGAGTAGTTAAAACGCAATAAGAAGGAACGAAATTCCAAAAATTACATTTTAACAAGGCACACCTGTTTATATAAATGCATTCCAGGTGACTTCCTCATGAAGCTGGTTGAGAGAATGCCAAGAGTGTGCAAAGCTGTCATCAAGGCAAAGGGTGGAGAAGAATTTCAAATATAAAATATATTTTAGGTTACTAAATCAAATCAAATCAAATGTATTTATATAGCCCTTCGTACATCAGCTGATATCTCAAAGTGCTGTACAGAAACCCAGCCTAAAACCCCAAACAGCAAGCAATGTAGGTGTAGAAGCACGGTGGCTAGGAAAAACTCCCTAGAAATGCCAAAACCTAGGAAGTAACCTAGAGAGGAACCAGGCTATGTGGGGTGGCCAGTCCTCTTCTGGCTGTGCCGGGTGGAGATTATAACAGAGCATGGCCAAGATGTTCAAATGTTCATAAATGACCAGCATGGTCGAATAATAATAAGGCAGAACAGTTGAAACTGGAGCAGCAGCATGGCCAGGTGGACTGGGGACAGCAAGGAGTCATCATGTCAGGTAGTCCTGGGGCACGGTCCTAGGGCTCAGGTCAGTTGAAACTGGAGCAGCAGCACGGCCAGGTGGACTGGGGACAGCAAGGAGTCATCATGTCAGGTAGTCCTGGGGCACGGTCCTAGGGCTCAGGTCAGTTGAAACTGGAGCAGCAGCACGGCCAGGTGGACTGGGGACAGCAAGGAGTCATCATGTCAGGTAGTCCTGGGGCATGGTCCTAGGGCTCAGGTCCTCCGAGAGAGAGAAAGAAAGAGAGAAGGAGAGAATTAGAGAACGCACACTTAGATTCACACAGGACACCGAATAGGACAGGAGAAGTACTCCAGATATAACAAACTGACTCTAGCCCCCCGACACATAAACTACTGCAGCATAAATACTGGAGGCTGAGACAGGAGGGGTCAGGAGACACTGTGGCCCCATCCGAGGACACCCCCGGACAGGGCCAAACATGACTACATGATCCCATATGTGTTAATTCATAGTTTTGATGTCTTCACTATTATTCTATAATGTAGAAAATAGTTTTAAAAAATAAAGAAAAACCCTGGAAAGAGTAGGTGTGTCCAAACGTTTGACTGGTACTGTATATATTTATCCTTTCGCAATATCTGTTCATGGTGTATGTTGGTCTCAAAAGCTCAAATCAGGAGACCATGCAAATGGAATCCAGTAAGTCTACTGACCCGCTGTTGATCAAGCATGGATCATCTTTATCATGCATGGCATACCCAGGATTTAACCCCCCTAGGTACGACTGATCATTCCTGGCCCATTTCCAATATCGTTAGGTCATTGGTTATTGATCAATCGGCCTATGTGCAGCAAACAGGTTAGATCTCAAACATTTGTCATCCACTTTTTGCATAATAAATTAGCATGAACGACTAGAGGGCTGGGAGCTGAAACTTTTGAATGTTTCTCTCCATCAGAAAAATGCTTGAGTGGAGAGAATGTTTTACTCGTGGTTTGGTGCCCTCAACATTTGTGAACAAACTGAAACAGACAGTCAGACAGTGCATGACCTGAGTGAAAAGAAGGAACACAAACAATGGCCAATGTTTGCCCTTGAACAGTTGGCCATTGGATAGATCTACAGATCTACTATAATGAGTTCCTCTCATCATATTTGTTTGCCTGGGATGATGATGAGGGACAGATGGGTTGCCCTTTGGCAGAGAGAGGTTGCGTAATGCTTTGCGATCAAGGATTAGGACTTTCACGCTGTTTTCATGTAACATATGGTCGGTCCGAGTGTATGGCCCACGCAATGATGACCTCACCCTCAGCCCTGAAATAGCCAGCAACACTGCACCACACACACACACACACACAGTCCAGCTAGACCATCCCGTCCAAACAAATATGCTGTAACCAATTTAAATGTATTCAGATTACTTATCCACATAGAATTGTGATGCCACTTGAATTAGTACATTGTGCTCATAATGCAAAATCATGGAGAAAGGCTGTGGTAAGCAGGCTTTGATTAATTTGATTACAGGTTTTTTTTATTGCTTAAGCACGATTTTCAAAACACTACACACAATTAGCACAACCACACACCCAATTAGCAAAACACTACAGATCCTTTGCAAAATTGAACACTCTTGTAAAAACTATACACTTCTTTTTAAAAACCACACTTTGTTACCATATGAAACACACACGTTTCACATTACTATATTCTGTTTGCACGAGTTACACTCTGCTGTGATAAACCTAAAACACTTTTAGCACTTCTACTTCCATATGATTAGAGTAGGCTACTATCAACAAAGTACAAATATAATGTAAATTCACCAAACACTACACAAGACCAATGTTGCAGACTGAAGAAACTAATTTATTTCTCAACACGCCCAAAATGTTGACATGGAGATTCATAATACTGTAACCAAACATCACTTTACGTATTGTAAGTTTAAAAAATAAATAAATAACTAGACATTGTCTCTTTGCCTAGCTGGATCTGGCCAGAGAATTTCATCAACATCGCAGGCAATGTTGTCATTAGCAAGACACCTTGGAAAGAAACGTCTTGAATGACGAATCCATTCTTGTATTGCTGCTACCTCCATCTGGTCACATGCCTCCATGGCTTGGATGAGGGGTACCTCAGCCTGGAGACGGAGATCATATACCTTCCACCGCCATGCCGAGAAACTATTCTATAGGGTTGAGGAATGGACAGCATGGTGGAAGACATAGGAGGGTGAAATGTGGATGTTGCTGAAACCAGTTCTGAACCAGAGCAGAGCGGTGGAAAGACACGTTGTCCCAGACAACAATGTATTGCATATGATCGATTTGATTTGCTGCTGTTATGTTGTGCAATTGGTCCAAGAATGTAAGTATGAGTGCTGTGTTGTAAGGGCCCATATGGGCATGGTTTTGGAGGACCCCATTCTGTGTAATGGCTGCACAGTGTTATATTACCCCCACGTTGCCCTGGGACATTGACTATAGCCCTGTGGCCAATGAGGTTTCTTCCCCTCCTTCGTGTTCTCGTCAGGTTGAACCCAGCCTCATCTACGTAAATGAACTCATGCTGGATCTCCTCTCCATCCATTCATAAAACTCTGAAAAACAGTGTCAGGCAAAATCAGTGTATTACAGTACAGTAAAAGATTATGAGACAGTTTGCAAGATCACACTGCTGAAGTGAATACATACCTCTGCATAATCATGCCGCAGTCGTTTCACCCTTTCGGAATTGCGCTCGAAAGGCACTCGATAAATTTGCTTCATTTGAATATGTTTCTTTTAGGATGCGTGCCAGTGTTGATGTTGAGACCTGATGGATGTCGTTGAAAATGGCATGGTTATTGACAATGTTAGCTTGGAGCTGCTTGAGTGTTATAGCAGTGTTGGCCAAAACCATGTTTACAGTACTATCTCCCTCTCTTGCTGTTCTGTGAACATAGGAGGCCTTCCCCCTTTTCGTCCCTGACCCTCAATCCTGTGTAGAGAAAAACTCAGTATACAATAGTACAGTAATTTCACAGAAACCGTGCAGATGTTTTTGATATGATGATATTTTTACAATACCTATTTTCCTGTCTAAATGTTCTCATCACACTTGCCACTGTATATCGGCTTAGATTTGGCTGTACTCGCAGTCCAGCCTCCCTCAGCGTCAGGCCGTGGTTGACAACGTGGTCAACCAATGTTGCGCGGATCTCATTTGTCAGATTTGGTCCTCTTTGAGCACCTTATTATCTTCCTCTTCCTCCCCTTCCTCCTCCTCCTCGTCTTCCTTGTTCTCTTCCTCAGTCTCCTCGTCGTCCTCCTCGTTCTCCTCATTCTCCTCGTCGTCCTCCTCCTTGTCCTCCTCCTCCTCCTCGTCTTACTCTTTCTCTGACTCTTTCCATTGTGTTTGAAGACCGATGAACTCACCTGCTGCTTTTTATAGTGCCTATACACCTGATTGGAGTGTCTACAATTAAGCAAACGAGTGTTTGCACACCTGATGACTGTGTTGAACCAATTGGTTGGACGGTGTGGTAATTTGACAGTCAGTGCTTTGGTATTGCAAGGACGTAACTTCATGATAGATTTTTGTGTGTAATGTATGTTAAGTGTGTTTAGTGTTTTGCAAATCACTGTGTGTAAAGTTTTGCAACAAGTGTGAGGTTGACAATGTGCTTGTAGTTGTGCAAATATGGGCTTATGTTTTGCTTCTTGAGTGTAAGGTTTTGCTAATAGTGTACTACTTTTAATTTGAGTGTGTAAGCAATCCAAAAAAACTGTAAAAAAAACAATAACTAGACATTGTCTCTTCACCTAGCTGGATCTGGCCAGAGAATTTCATCAAAATCGCAGGCAATGTTGTCATTAGCAAGACACCTTGGAAAGAAACGTCTTGAATGACGAATCCATTCTCGTATTGCTGCTACCTCCATCTGGTCACATGCCTCCATGGCTTGGATGAGGGGTACCTCAGCCTGGAGACGGAGATCATATACCTTCCACCGCCATGCCGAGAAACTCTTCTATAGGGTTGAGGAATGGAGAGTACGGTGGAAGATATAGGAGGGTGAAATGTGGATGTTGCTGAAACCAGTTCTGAACCAGAGCAGAGCGGTGGAAAGACACGTTGTCCCAGACAACAATGTATTGCATATGATCGATTTGATTTGCTGCTGTTATGTTGTACAATTGGTCCAAGAATGTAAGTATGAGTGCTGTGTTGTAAGGGCCCATATGGGCATGGCGGTGGAGGACCCCATTCTGTGTAATGGCTGCACAGAGTGTTATATTACCCCCACGTTGCTCTGGGACATTGACTATAGCCCTGTGGCCAATGATGTTTCTTCCCCTCCTTCGTGTTCTCGTCAGGTTGAACCCAGCCTCATCTACATCTTGTCTTCCTCCTCTTCCTCATCCTCTTCCTCATCCTCATCCTCCTCCTCCTCCTCGTCGTCCTCCTCCTCCTCCTCCTCCTCCTCCTCCTCCTCCTCGTCTTACTCTTTCTCTGACTCTTTCCATTGTGCTTGAAGACCGATGAACTCACCTGCTGCTTTTTATAGTGCTCATACACCTGATTGGAGTGTCTACAATTAAGCGAACGAGTGTTTGCACACCTGATGACTGTGCTGAACCAATTGGTTGGACGGTGTGGTAATTTGACAGTCAGCGCTTTGGTATTGCAAGGACGTGACTTCATGATAGATTTTTGTGTGTAATGTATGTTAAGTGTGTTTAGTCTTTTGCAAATCACTGTGTGTAGAGTTTTGCAACAAGTGTGAGGTTGACAATGTGCTTATAGTTGTGCAAATATGGGCTTATGTTTTGCTTCTTGAGTGTAAGGTTTTGCTAATAGTGTACTACTTTTAATTTGAGTGTGTAAGCAATCCAAAAAAACTGTAAATAGCAACCATCAGGGCTTTCTGGCTGGCTGGCACGCTTTCCTAATGCTGATGGCTGCTCTTTATGTTCTAATTCTATCCAGCCAACATCCACCTAACAGAGACAAACACTCACAACACAATCAGGTAAGCCATTATTAGGAAGCCAGTCCCTCACCCAAACCCTGTAGCACCTCATCCACTCCACTCAGTGAAATCTTCAGGCATCTCTACTGCTGTGGTGCCTTCAGACATACTGCAGGTACTGTATTGATTATTGCTCCTTGTTGCTTTAACTCGTCTGACTGATAGACCCTGCAAGATGCCCTGCACGGCAGGTAAAAGCCTGGTGGGCATACAGTACATTCAGAAAGTATTCAGACCCTTTGACTTTTTACACATTTTGTAACATTACAGCCTTATTCTAAAATGGATTAAATACACATTTTACTTCATCAATCTACACCCAATAACCCGTAATGACAAAAACTGTTTTTTAGAAAAGCAGAAATACCTTATTTACTTAAGTATTCAGACCCTTTGCTGTGAGAATCGAAATTGAGCTCAGGTGCATCCTGTTTCCATTGATCATCCTTGAGATGTTTCTACAACTTGATTGGAGTCCACCTGTGGTAAATTCAATTGATTGGTCATGATTTGGAAAGGCACACACCTGTCTATATAAGGTCCCACAGTTGACAGTGCATATCAGAGCAAAAACCAAGCCATGAAGTCAAATTAGTCTCTGTAGAGCTCCAAGACAGGATTGTGTCGAGGCACAGATCTGGTGAAGAGTACCAACACATTTTGGCAGTACTGAAGGGCCCATGGACACATTGGCCTCCATCATTCTTAAATGGAAGATGTTTGGAACCACCAAGACTCTTTCTAGCGCTGGCCGCATGGTCAAGGGCCTTGGTCAGGGGAGTGACCAAGAACCCGATGGTCACTCTGATAGAGCTCCAGACTTCCCCCGTGGAGATGGGAGAACTTTCCAGAAGGAGAACCATCTCTGAAGCACTCCATCAATCAGGCCTTTATGGCAGAGTGAGCAGACGGATGCCAAAGAAGTGGGTCACAGTTTCCACACACACACACACACACACACACACACACACACACACACACACACACACACACACACACACACACACACACACACACACACACACACACACACACACACACACATACACCGCCTGCGTGGAAAGAATCCCCAGAGGATCATCATTAAGAGGCAACAGACGTGGCTCTGGACTTCAGAGAACACATTCAGTCACACAAGGGGCTTGTTCCAATGCCAAGGCATGAGGAGTGTAAACATCACATAAACGAGGGGAAGAGAGGGAGGAGAGGAGAATAGACAGAGATAAAAACACAACTGATGTTGACAGTTATTTTTCCCTCTTCCTCTCTGAACCATCCATTGACATTCCTATAGGAACATCAGTTTCCTTGTTTCTCTTTTCCTTGCCTTTCCCAAACCACTGTAACCTTAGACCAGACTGTTCTATACTCAATCCCATTATTCCTAATGAGTAGTTTCATTTTATTACATTTTGAAGAGGTGGTGAACTATAGTTTCATACCACAGCCGCTGTGGAGGGACATGAGTCTGGTAAACAAGACCAGCTTCACTGTAATAAAACCCAACTGTGCCACTGCCACCAAGTGGTGACATGTGACAGTGCAGCAAAGTTGTCGCACCTATTTTAACAGCACTGAGTGGACCCATGCTGGCCTTCTCCCAGTGAGAAGTGACTGACAATATATTTTACATAGGAAATCCATGAGGCAATAAAAGGATCAAGAAGTTTAATGTAAGCCAGTCTTCAGGCAGTCTTTCAGTTATTGTTCATGGTGGTACAGTCAGATCTGGATTGGCCTGCTTTGTATTATGCAATTGCAGGTGACACACTGCCCCATCATAGATTCACTAACAAATCAAAGTCACAGTAAACAGTATCCTATCTATTCTCTGTCTGTCTGCCTGCCTGCCTGCCTGCCTGCCTGCCTGCCTGTCTGTCTGTCTGTCTGTCTGTCTGTCTGTCTGTCTGTCTGTCTGTCTGTCTGTCTCTGTCTGTCTCTCTCACGCACATGTCCCCCCACCCGAGCACTAACAAGATGACGTCATTACTAGATAATGACAGAAGGCATGGTGGGTAATCCGTGTGGTCAGCGTGTCTGTGTCTGAGTCAGGAGGTGAGTCCCCTCTGCTAAACCAATGGATGAGCCCAGCAGGATGCCATTACTGTAAGCTCTGATCAGCACCACAGTCATCACCCACTGTTAGGGACAGCCACTCTAAGATGATTAGTCAAACACACAGACACAGGCGCACACACACACACACACATCTCAAATGGCTCACAACCAACCAGCCTGTGACTAGTGGGCAGCCTGGCCTTATGACCATGGCATGGCTTCTTTCTTTTGGGTAGCTAGATATTCTCCTGAATCAGACTCTTTTTACTGTAACTGAGAGAACCGCAGACGGTAACCGTAAACCCATATGTGCCAGATAACTGTATTAGAGATCCAGGTAAATTAGTCCTTGTTCCTGACTGACAGGGGATTTCAAGGCAGGATTTGTCCTGGTCACGTTGGGGTCTTACAATCTTTTTTTTTTTTTACTCAATGGGACATTCTGGTAAAAAAAAAAAGAAACAACTTTACAGTGCCTTGCGAAAGTATTCGGCCCCCTTGAACTTTGCGACCTTTTGCCACATTTCAGGCTTCAAACATAAAGATATAAAACTGTATTTTTTGTGAAGAATCAACAACAAGTGGGACACAATCATGAAGTGGAATGACATTTATTGGATATTTCAAACTTTTTTAACAAATCAAAAACTGAAAAATTGGGCGTGCAAAATTATTCAGCCCCTTTACTTTCAGTGCAGCAAACTCTCTCCAGAAGTTCAGTGAGGATCTCTGAATGATCCAATGTTGACCTAAATGACTAATGATGATAAATACAATCCACCTGTGTGTAATCAAGTCTCCGTATAAATGCACCTGCACTGTGATAGTCTCAGAGGTCCGTTAAAAGCGCAGAGAGCATCATGAAGAACAAGGAACACAACAGGCAGGTCCGAGATACTGTTGTGAAGAAGTTTAAAGCCGGATTTGGATACAAAAAGATTTCCCAAGCTTTAAACATCCCAAGGAGCACTGTGCAAGCGATAATATTGAAATGGAAGGAGTATCAGACCACTGCAAATCTACCAAGACCTGGCCGTCCCTCTAAACTTTCAGCTCATACAAGGAGAAGACTGATCAGAGATGCAGCCAAGAGGCCCATGATCACTCTGGATGAACTACAGATATCTACAGCTGAGGTGGGAGACTGTCCATAGGACAACAATCAGTTGTATATTGCACAAATCTGGCCTTTATGGAAGAGTGGCAAGAAGAAAGCCATTTCTTAAAGATATCCATAAAAAGTGTTGTTTAATGTTTGCCACAAGCCACCTGGGAGACACACCAAACATGTGGAAGAAGGTGCTCTGGTCAGATGAAACCAAAATTGAACTTTTTGGCAACAATGCAAAACGTTATGTTTGGCGTAAAAGCAACACAGCTCATCACCCTGAACACACCATCCCCACTGTCAAACATGGTGGTGGCAGCATCATGGTTTAGGCCTGCTTTTCTTCAGCAGGGACAGGGAAGATGGTTAAAATTGATGGGAAGATGGATGAAGCCAAATACAGGACCATTCTGGAAGAAAACCTGATGGAGTCTGCAAAAGACCTGAGACTGGGACGGAGATTTGGCTTCCAACAAGACAATGATCCAAAACATAAAGCAAAATCTACAATGGAATGGTTAAAAAATAAACATATCTAGGTGTTAGAATGGCCAAGTCAAAGTCCAGACCTGAATCCAATCGAGAATCTGTGGAAAGAACTGAAAACTGCTGTTCACAAATGCTCTCCATCCAACCTCACTGAGCTCGAGCTGTTTTGCAAGGAGGAACGGGAAAAAATGTCGATCTGCAAAACTGATAGAGACATACCCCAAGCGACTTACAGCTGTAATCGCAGCAAAAGGTGGCGCTACAAAGTATTAACTTAAGGGGGCTGAATAATTTTGCACGCCCAATTTTTCAGTTTTTGATTTGTTAAAAAAGTTTGAAATATCCAATAAATGTTGTTCCACTTCATGATTGTGTCCCACTTGTTGTTGATTCTTCACAAAAAAATACAGTTTTATATCTTTGTTTGAAGCCTGAAATGTGGCAAAAGGTTGCAAAGTTCAAGGGGGCCGAGTACTTTCGCAAGGCACTGTACTTATGAGAGAGGTTTTTCTGTCACTCTTTTAAGCCAACTTCTGAAGAGAAACTCCTTTTCATGTATAATTCATAGTTACTTAGCTCAGGCAGAAGGCAGTACACAGTATACCAGAGATAACAGGCAACAACAAAGACAGACACAGCAAACGTCATTAGAAGAAAGTGTTTTCAGAGAGCAAACTGAGATAGATTAAAGTCTTAGTGCATTGTTTGTGTGTGAGTGTGTGTGTCACTGTGGAGTAGAAAACAATGTTTAGCACTGTTGCCAAGTGGCTCTGCAGGCACTGTGAGTGAAACATGGCGATCAGAATAGATGTCATACACAGCATGTATATAGGATGTACTACTTCTCTGTTGATTTGATGACCACAGAGACAGCTGGAGTTATGGTCTCCCTGGACACCTCCTGTCACACTCACACACATACATGCGGGCTTTACACTCACACTCTGTTCCTGTCCAACTAAGCCTATTAAACAGAAGCAGAGGGTCAGTGTGTGAATCTGTTAGAGAGCGTGTGACGGCGTGAGAAAAACAGTACCCTGCTGCAGTAACAGGCTTAGAAGTGGTAATGCCCCCACTGACCCACTGAACATAGGTCACAGGGGTGTTCCATCAGAAACAAGTCTTTCTCAAGGTTTTTTCCGGTTCCACTTATTCATTAACAGTGGTTACAGCCTGCCCCTCGTCTACAACAGTGAATGATGATGAATGACAAAACAAAGTGTGATCAGCATGCATACGGCTGGTCGCGCTGCGGAGAAGGCAGCGCTGCAGACACGGAAGAGTGGTAGGTCAGTGTGGTGTATTTATCTGTTCCCTCTGGGGTGTCAATGTAAAGGTAGAGTTATAGGACAAACAGGACCTTACGAGAGGACGCTACCATCCAATCCATATACAGGAGACGAGATTGAGTGCAGAGACTGCTCGTAATACAAACATGAATCTGTCTGCATACTGTCTCATGCAAGCTACGTTGAGTGTACAAAACATTAGTTACACCCCCACAGCCTCAATTTGTTGGGGCATGGACTCTACAAGTACAAGGTGTCGAAAACATTACACAGGGATGCTGGCTCATGTTGACTCCAATGCTTCCCACAATTGTGACAAGATGGCTGGATGTCCTTTGGATGGTGGACCATTCTTGATACACATGTCAAACTGTTGAGCGTGAAAAACCCAGCAGCTTTGCAGTTCTTGACACTCAAACCGTTGCGCCTGGCACCTACTATCATACCCCGTTCAAAGCCACTTAAATATTTTGTCTTGACTCTTTACCCTCTGAATAGCACACATACACAATCCATGTCTCAATTGGCTCAAAAAAAATATTATTTAACCTGTCTCCTCCCCTTCATCTACACTGATTGAAGTGGTGACATAAATAAGTGATCATAGCTTTCACTTGGATTCACCTGGTCAGTCTATATCATGGAAAGAGCAGGTGTTCCTAATGTTTTGTACACTCAGTGTATCTTCCCTGTGTGTACACACAGACAGACACTCTGGAGCTATACTCTCAAATAACGGCCACAACCCTGTGAGTGCATAAAAGTCACCAAGTTTCTGTAGGCATTAAGGTGTGTTGGGAGTGATGAAAATAAAGAGAGAGAGAGAGAGAGAGAGAGAGAGAGAGAGAGAGAGAGAGAGAGAGAGAGAGAGTGTGTGTGTGTGTGTGTGTGTGTGTGTGTGTGTGTCAGTGCAACTCTGTCGAAATCAGATCTGATTATTACTCATTGATTATTTCTCTCTATTCATCACTCCATCTTTCTCTGAGCCTGTCTGTCACTGAAAGGAAATAAAAAAAGATACTCTTGGAAAGCGTAAAATGTCTACCGCCTCCCCCAGCCAAGTCATAGGCTGGATGGATGCCAAAAGAAGATGAAAAAGACAATGAAAAAGCCTTGCTTCCCCCACTCTCATTTATACAGATACATTGTTTTATTGAAAACAAACTTCATCCATGTAACCATATGATATGCTCTGTTGTAGACAGAGTCCAATAATATCCCTGTTGGTTGTTTAGAGACACAGTAGACAGTATATAGGCAATCCCATTAAGAAAAGAATGGGAGGTAAGTTAGTATAGGCCTTGGCCCCATTGAGAGGGGTAACAGAGCTAGGTTGGCCTGACCTGCTGTTGTTAGGTCACAGGCTCTTTCGGAAGGCTGTGGTGCTGTCTACGGGTCCTGATTTAGGTACTGGAGTAGAGGTAGTATAATGTTGGGTGGGACTTTTCTTCAGAAAATAGGTTAATGGATAGCACCTCTTTGGCATAGCAGGACTCTCTAATGCAGTTACAACCTTTCGATCCTTTGCTAAGGAGCCGATGGCAATTGTACATGTCCAGACACGGGCTTATCTGTCACCAATCCTGTCAACGCAGCAGGCCAGGGTGCTTAGCTAATTTGGAAGATTTTACATATCATGACATGTAAATAAAACACTGCATATATTAGAGCGCTGAAACAGATGCCAAGTTCAAAACAACTCAGAAACTCATAGTTAAAATATGAGTACATTTTATTGTGTTGCATTTCCTATTGGTTGATTCTGACACTTTCCAATTGGGAAACTCGAACCTCACCTTTCTATGAGTTTCCACGTCAGAAATGTAGGGAGTTTCCGAGTTCCGAGGCGATAAGAAGGTTAGAAGCATAGTCTTACATCAGATAGAGTGTTGAGTTCACATGTACAAATGGTACTTTCTAGACAACTCGGAAACTCTGAACTTCTGAATTAAAATGTGGGTCTGTTTTATGATATTGGTTGATTTTTTTCGGATACTTTCCAATTGGTAAACTCTGAGCTCATCTTTCCACGTGTTTCCAAGTCGGAAATTTCTAAGTTTCCGAGTTCTGAGTTGTCTTGAATGCAGCAAGATATCGGTTGAGGGGCACGCGTTGCATAGGAGTGACGCCATCTGACATAAAACAATGGGTTAGTTATGCCGCGTTCAAATCATGTCGGGGACTCTAAATATATCCTTCCTACTGGGAAAAATGCACTTATATGATGGTATGATGTCTGGACTGCGATCTTTCCAACAGCATGCACCACTGAAAATGGCAACAAACATGGTTTACGCGATCAACACGATTTCTGCTGTCAATCGTGAGAATGGTTCTTGCGTACCTTCCGAACCCCGAGCACGTCAACGCTCCAAGTCGTTCCTCGGAATTTGACAAGTAATTTCTCCGATCAGTCCGACATGACATTAACGCAGCATTAGAAGCACATCCGTCCTGAACAGGTGTCTGTATACAAATTAGCCAGGTGAGCTACTAATCCGGTAGGCCTCTAAGAAAGAAGCGTTTCAGTCCAGACACTCCACAAACCTTCAGCCACCACCGAGAGCAGACATTGATCACATCTCACAATCCGTCGTTGCCTCCGACACCCACTTCAAGAGGCGGGGATGGAACATTGCACCCCGGGGCGCCTCTTCCCAATTCGTGGGGAGCACTAACACAGCAATGTATTTCAACGTTATACTGAACCATTTAAAAAAGTGTCTCTCCTAACCCCCCCAATAAACTACGTGGATGAATAATAATACTGTTTTTTACTATTGAGCATGACATGTTAACGTACTATTTTATGGTTTGTTTTTTATGTTCTTCATGTAGGCCTGATGGACCTCAGGTGTTTTTGAGGTCATCGGGCTGAGCATAACCCTACAAAGTGTAATAACATAGTACAACCACAGGGTGGGAGTCTTGCCATTAGATTATGCTTCAGTTGGGCTTCAAACCAATGCGCCATGCTCTACAAACGGGTTGCTGTGACCTTAATTTACAGCCTAAATTATACACTGCCCCAAAAAATAAAGGAAACACTAAAATAACACATCATAGATATGAATGAATTAAATATTCTTATTAAATACTTTTTTCTTTACATAGTTGAATGTGCTGACAACAAAATCACACAAAAATTATCAATGGAAATCAAATTGATCAACCCATGGAGGTCTGGATTTGGAGTCACACTCAAAATTAAAGTGGAAAACCACACTACAGGCTGATCCAACTTTGATGTAATGTCCTTAAAACAAGTCAAAATGAGCCTCAGTAGTGTGTGTGGCCTCCACGTGCCTGTATGACCTCCCTACAACGCCTGGGCATGCTCCTGATGAGGTGACGGATGGTCTCCTGAGGGATCTCCTTGCAGACCTGGATTAAAGCATCCGCCAACTCCTGGACAGTCTGTGGTGCAACGTGGCGTTGGTGGATGGAGCGAGACATGATGTCCCAGATGTGCTCAATTGGATTCAGGTCTGGGGAACGGGCGGGCCAGTCCATAGCATCAATGCCTTCCTCTTGCAGGAACTGCTGACACACTCGAGCCACATGAGGTCTAGCATCGTCTTGCATTAGGAGAAACCCAGGGCCAACCGCACCAGCATATGGTCTCACAAGGGGTCTGAGGATCTCATCTCGGTACCTAATCGCAGTCAGGCTACCTCTGTCGAGCACATGGAGGGCTGTGCGGCCCCCCAAAGAAATGCCACCCCACACCATGACTGACCCACCGCCAAACCGGTCATGCTGGAGGATGTTGCAGGCAGCAGAATGTTCTCCACGGCGTCTCCAGACTCTGTCACATCTGTCACGTGCTCAGTGTGAACCTGCTTTCATCTGTGAAGAGCACAGGACGCCAGTGGCGAATTTGCCAATCTTGGTGTTCTCTGGCAAATGCCAAACGTCCTGCACAGTGTTGGGCTGTAAGCACAACCCCCACCTGTGGACATCATGCCCTCATATACCACCCTCATGGAGTCTGTTTCTGACCGTTTGAGCAGACACATGCACATTTGTGGCCTGCTGGAGGTCATTTTGCAGGGCTCTGGCAGTGCTCCTCCTTGCACAAAGGCGGAGGTAGCGGTCCTGCTGCTGGGTTGTTGCCCTCCTACGGCCTCCTCCACGTCTCCTGATGTACTGGCCTGTCTCCTGGTAGCGCCTCCATGCTCTGGACACTACGCTGACAGACACAGCAAACCTTCTTGCCACAGCTCGCATTGATGTGCCATCCTGGATGAGCTGCACTATCTGAGCCACTTGTGTGGGTTGTAGACTCCGTCTCATGCTACCACTAGAGTGAAAGCACCGCCAGCATTCAAAAGTGACCAAAACATCAGCCAGGAAGCATAGGAACTGAGAAGTGGTCTGTGGTCCCCACCTGCAGAATCACTCCTTTATTGGGGGATGTCTTGCTAATTGCCTATAATTTCCACCTGTTGTCTATTCCATTTGCACAACAGCATGTGAAATTTATTGTCAATCAGTGTTGCTTCCTAAGTGGACAGTTTGATTTCACAGAAGTGTGATTGACTTGGAGTTACATTGTGTTGATTAAGTGTTCCCTTTATTTTTTTGAGCAGTGTATATATTTTTTAAATCCTCCGCAATCTACACACAATACCCTATCATAACAAAGCGAAAACAAGTTTTCATTTTTTTTGCAAATGTATTATAAAGACGAGGAAAAAAACGTATTTACATAAGTATTCAGACCCTTTACTATGAGACTCCAAATTGAGCTTAGGTGCATCCTGTTTCCATTGATCATCCGTGAGACATTTCTACAACTTGATTGGAGTTCACCTGTTGTAAATTCAATTGATTGGACATGATTTGGAAAGGCACACACCACAGATTACTGTGCATGTCAACGCAAAAACCATGCCATGAGGTCGAAAGAATTGTCCGTAGAGCTCCGAGACAGAATTATGTCGAGGCAGAGATCTGAGGAAGGGTTCCAGAACATTTCTGCAGTATTGAAGGTCCCCAAGAACACAGTGGCCTCCATCATTCTTAAATGGAAGAAGTTTGGAAACACCAAGACTCTTCCTAGAGCTGGCTGCCTGGCCAAACTGAGTAATCGGGGGAAAAAAAGCCTTAGTCAGGAAGGTGACTAAGAACCCGATGGTCACTCTGATAGAGCTCTAGAGTTCCTCTGTGGAGATGGGAGAAACTTTCAGAAGGACAACCATCTCTGCAGCACTCCACCAATCTGGCCTTTGTGGTAGAATGGCCATATGGAAGCCACTCCGCAGTAAAAGACACATGACAGCCCACTTGGAGTTTGGCAAAACCAAGATTGAACTTTTTGGCCTGAATGCCAAGTGTCACTTCTCGAGAAAACCTGGCACCATCCCTACGGTGAAGCATGATGGTGGCAGCATCATGCTGTGGGGATGTTTTTCAGTGGCAGGGACTGGGAGACTAGTCAGGATCGAGGCAAAGATGAACGGAGCAAAGTACAGAGAGATCCTTGATGAAAACCTGCACTAGAGCACTCAAGACCACAGACTGGGGCAAAGCTTCAACTTTCAACAGGACATTGACCCTAAGCACACAGCCAAGAGTTGCCTCGGGACAAGTCTCTGAATGTCCTTGAGTGGCCCAGCAAGAGCCCGGACTTGAACCCGATTGAACATCTCTGGAGAGAACTGAAAATAGCTGTGCAGCAACGCTCCCCATCCAACCTGACAGAGCTTGAGAGGATCTGCAGAGGAGAATGGGAGAAACTCCCCAAATACAGGTGTGCCAAGCTTGTAGCGTCATACGGCAGCGTAGCCTAGTGGTTAGAGTGTTGGACTAGTAACCGGAAGGTTGCGAGTTCAAACCCCCGAGCTGACAAGGTACAAATCTGTCGTTCTGCCCCTGAACAGGCAGTTAACCCATTGTTCCCAGGCCGTCATTGAAAATAAGAATATGTTCTTAACTGACTTGCCTAGTTAAATAAAGGTTAAAAAAAAAATAAAAAATACCCAAGAAGACTGAGTAAAGGGTCTGAATACTTATGTAAATTTGATATTTCCATTTTATACCTGTTGTTGTCTTGTCATTATGGGCTATTGTGTGTAGATTGATGAGTAAAAAAAACAACTACATTTTTTTTTAATAAGACTGTAACCTACAAAAATGTGTAAAAAGTCAAGGAGTCTGAATACTTTCCGAAGTCACTGTATATAAAGAGTTTCTTTTTTTGATCATATAAAGTATGTAACTGTAATGGTTTTCTGTATGTGAAGGAGAGTCAGACCAAAATGCGGCGTGGCTATTGCGATCCATGTTTAATGAAACAAAGTAAACACGAATCAAATACAAAAACAATAAACGTACCACGAAAACCGAAACAGCTTAATACTGGTGCAAAGTAACACAGAGACAGTAACAAGGACAATCACCCACAAAACCCAACACCAAACAGGCTACCTAAATATGGTTCCCAATCAGAGACAATGACGAACACCTGCCTCTGATTGAGAACCATATCAGGCCAAACATAGAACTAGACAAACTAGACATGTAACATAGAATGCCCACTCAGCTCACACCCTGACCAACCAAAACATAGAAACATACAAAGCAAACTATGGTCAGGGTGTGACAGTAACGCTATCAATATTCTGTAATTTCACCGAATATTTTTCAGATTATTTCTAGGGTCCAGTCTTCAGGAAGTAATACTCAGGCCACATTCTGTTGGCAAGGAATTCCAATCTGTCTGTATTTCACTTGTCATTGCGTGAGAGGTCAGGTTGTGTGTCGCCTCTCTTAGCTTACATAATCACACTACACAGCCTCTGCAAAGCAACACAGACTACACTAATATTTTTTATTTGTTTGGAAATTCAAAAGGGGGACTATGAGATTAGTATTTTGAGTTGTCTTCCCCTTTAGTTTTCCACCACTCTTAAACCAATCAGAAAACAAAAGCCTAAGAAATGGGTCAGTGGATCAAAGCAAAGAATGTCTTGCAATTAGCGAGACAACAAGGATCGCTACACTGTTTGCCAACTCTAGGACTGGTTCCAGGCAACCTCGCGGTTAATTAAAAACAACAGTTCACAGCAATGCAAATCTCTGTCCCCCATTTCATTGGTCCCTGAATAGCTCCCACACAAAGGATATCATTATTCACCTTCTAATAGCCAAATGGAAATGGTTTCTGTCTGCCTCTCGCCACCTCATCCCCTGATTATGAAACTGTCTGATGAATTTGGGCCCATGTGAGGCAAATGTGTAGAATCCTCCTCCTATAGGATGATATGAATCTAGGCATTCTATAGGTCTACTATGTGTTATTGCTCCATGAAGCTCCATCCTTTTCTTCTATGAATACACTTGAACTCAATACTGTACAATGGACTTATATAAGACTCAAGGTATTGCACACCAATGCTACCAAACCCAATAATGTCAATGGATCAGAATGTCATTATCTTACTGCCATATCTTATTGTCATATCTCATTGTCATATCTTATTGTTATATAATTTCAGGTTCTTGGTTTTAGGCAATCGTATCTAGGCCACAAGGAACTCCATCTGCTGTGAAGAGGCCAAAAGGCTAGTGACGACACAGGGAGTCTGGGGCAGGGATTAGTTGGCACCCCGGGTCTGAGGGGGTGAGAGATTACAGGACAAGAGTACAGGACAGGATGAGCACTGGGCAAAGTGTCTGTTCGGATCTCTATTTTCACCAACATACAGTAGGTCACACAGGCCCAAACATCAAAACATTGAAACAAATGTATGGCTCATTGCAAAAATAAATGTAATGCGGATTTTGCTGCAAGTGGCAGATTGAAGTTATTTGTGGGGCAATGGTTGTCAGAAGGGAGATGTATTCCAATGCTCTCAGCATATCATACAGTATCAAATCTCATCCTTCACCTCCCCTTCACATAAAGCCCTGACCTCTGGGTTTGTGGGAGGAGGGGAGGACAGGTGACTCAGCACTTGTGGGGATGCACATATACGAAGGACAACGCCGGCCAACATGTTCATATAGGACCCAATCAATTTGATGAATCCAATGACAACCATATCCTGGTGTTTTTCAGTAACTGGTGTTTGATACAGAATGACAGTACGTTTGATACAGAATGACACTACCTGGACATAATATGTGCAGGCCAAATCATATTACATGGTACAATACTGGATGGGAATACCTCCACACATATCTTTCTAATATATATGATAGAAATGAGTGTGTGTGTGTGTGTGTGTGTGTGTGTGTGTGTGTGTGTGTGTGTGTGTGTGTGTGTGTGTGTGTGTGTGTGTGTGTGTGTGTGTGTGTGTGTGTGTGTGTGTGTGTGTGTGTGTGTGTGTGTGTGTGTGTGTGTGTGTGTGTGTGTGTGTGAGATATGGATTACCAGCAAGCGGGAGGTCGGAGGAGGAGGAGGTGGGGGAGGTGGCCAGGGGCTTAGATGTCCTTCAGTTAAACCAGTGAGAAACTGTCGTGCTGCCCCTGGGAAGAAGAGATCATAACAAGCATTCAGCCCGGAGGAAGAGCTGCGTAGAGTGGTGCTGATTCGACGACGATTCCAAAGCTGAGGAGACACGTCGCACAAGACCAAGCAGAATCAAAAGGAAAACGTTTTCTCCCACCGACAGGTAGGCTAAGGCAGGCGAGGAGTAAAGTATTTTTGTCGATAGTGGAAAATAAACATATGGACACAGATTGCAAACTACGCAGTTGGGATGTTGTGGTGTTAAATCTTGCCATTGCCGTTATTTTGTTTAAAGCTAATCAAACATGGTTTTACAGTAGCCTATCTTTGCATTTGTTCAAATCTTAATTATTTTGTTGTGAAATTATTAGTTGATAGTTGAGTTTGTCAGGTATGGTCATCGTTTTACTGAAAGAAAGTCAGTCATTTGTAGGTTTGTAGCTGATAGCCTACATACAGAAGACCTACAATAAGTAACCTACATTGTTATACATCTAACAACGCGATTAGTAAACTCTGAAATGTGTTAAACATGTCTGTAACTCATGTTCTATAAAATAGTTAAATTATTCATAAGAAAATACCATATTTAGGATTTAATCAGGTTTTGTTATGCATGCCTAGCGTTATCCAATGGCTAGATAGGCTATAGCTTAAGATTTCACGGGCTGTGTCATACATCACACCAATCCTTGAACCTCTAGATGCTCCACGGCACGTCATTGAATTCAAACTATGTTATGGACAGAATACACAGTTTTTGATCAGTGGTGGTTGATCTGACTCCTTTTTGAGGGAAACATTCTCTTTAGTGCTATAGGCAATAGGGAAACATTCAAATGTCACATTATTTAAAAAACTGGTCTTCATATTGTATGGTTCACTGAACCCGCTTGTCTCCCGCTCCGCTGTCCAAGGTCCTGATTATTGCCGGCTAGCTGAACGTATCGCAGGTTGAAGAAATGGGTATCACGTCAAACTTCCTGCCATTGGTCTGTGCATATTTAGCGGCTACCCTGATTGGTCGCATTTTGTGTTTGGAGGGGGCGTGTCTACAGGACGGTAGACAGAAGACCACGCCCAGCCAGGAACCTCACCTGAAAGAGTGCACAATCTATGCTGAGAGTGAGTGAGAGCACTGTGCTTTTTAAAGACAACAACATGCATCGTCAAACCATGATAAAGAGAGAAAACTGCTGTTGGAAGTTTGCTATCTAAATCCTCAATCTTCCTATGAGATGAGGTGTCTCCCCATGGTCATAATCTATCCATATCTGTTCTCTCATCAGATGCATGTTGTTCAGAGGATGACATCCAGGATCTTAATCCCATGACCAGTGAGAAGAACAGCCCCTGGGACAAGTGTGGGAAACTGAGCCCGAAGTAAGTCTGCGATTTACAGCGGCCTTTGATCATGACTAGCTGATATAACCAATATTTTCAATCTATCACATCAAAGCCAATAGCCAACAGAGACAAAACCATTGCACTGCTGGAGCAAAGAGAGAGTTACATGCTGTGGTATACCCCCCTCTCTCATCCATCTCTATGACCAGGTGTGAGGACTTCCTGAAGCGTGTGACCTGTTTCTACCGTTGTTCCCCTGATGCAGCCCGCTGGCCACACTCTCACCTCCCGTCCTCCATGCAGGCCGTGCCACTGTGCCACAGCTTCTGCCGTGACTGGTGAGCTCACTACAATAATCTAGGGTCCCCAATGTAAACTGTACTGAAGGCTCTGCGCGAATCACATCATCCAGCAGTATTAAATGTTGATCTGTCATCTGGTCATTGCAACATAACATTTTTCTTCAGGTATGAGGCCTGCCGGATGGACATGACATGTGCTCGTAACTGGGCCAGAGACCCCAGAGGACAGAACTGCACTGGGAACTGTGTGCCGTATCAGCAGGTAGGCTGTTGATTGGATGGGCAGCAGCCAGTCTCATGGGAGGGAGCCATGTTGAGTTGGCTGTAATGCTGTGTTGAGCTGTGTTTTAACCTTGCTATAAATATATATGCATTTTTTTAAAGAGATATTTAGACTCAACGATTAGTTTCTTTGAGGAAGTTAAGAACCGTCCTAGTGTCTTTCTCCAGCTGTGTCTCTTATGATAGAGCTGTAGGAAGATAGAGAAACCTGGCATGCAAGGACACCTGGCATAGCAAAGCATCATGGTAGTATAGCTGAGTCAGTGTTAGTTGTACTGGTACTGCTGGTCTCAGTGGTCAGTGAGGGGTTAAGGACACAAAGCCTGGCTCAGTGGAATAAAGGAGGGGCTCTGCCAGGGGCGGACTGGGACCAGAAATTGGCCCTGGCATTTCTAACAAACCTGCCAATTTCTTTCCTTGAGGGCCCCACACTGGCCCATTGTTTTTAATTTGAGGCTCCCACACCGGCCCATTTCTTTCCTCGAGGCCCCCATTATTAGCCAGATAATGATTCTTTTGCCCAAACAAATACAAGTTAGACAGGCTCAATGTGATAAAAAATGGTCCAGCCTATCTGGCATTTGTTCAGAATGCCAGATGGCCAGTCCGCCCCTGGGCTCTGCTCTGTACTGCTCCACTGGACAGAGGAGGATATAAAAAGAGGCAGAGTGACCCAGGGCTTGTGCACAGCTGAGGACCAACTGTGAACCTCCCAGTCACACACAAACATGCACGCACACCAGAGGAGGCTGATGGGAGGAGATGTAAGGGGACGTGCTCATTGTAATGGCTGTATTGGAATGAATGGAATGGTATCAAACACATGAAAAAATAATGGTTTCATTCCAGCCATTCCAGCCATTACACTGAGCCCATCCTCCTATAGCTCCCCACACCATCTCCCTCTGACACACACACACACACACACACACACACACACACACACACACATAATCAGTGGTTGGATGTGATGATGAGAGGTGACAGGAGTGTGTGTATGTTTATGTGGAAGAGGCAGGTCAGGGAACCACAAATATACCAAATAAAAACGTAATTATTGTGAGGCCATTCAATTAAAGTTAAGCTTTTCTGAATATGAGGGTCCTGCTATACGGAGAACTCCAAAAGACCCCAAAAGGAGGAGTCAGAATGTTTGAACAAAACAACTCACATCTAATAGAAATATTGTTAACACAATAAAAATATGTTCACAGATTTATGCTATTCATTAGTTTGACCCTTTTCTTAAGAGCAACTGACTCAATGGAACTCAAATGAGGTTGGAAGCAAGTTGTGTCCAGGCATTTTAATGACGGCTCTTTTAATGACCTTCAGCTGTTCAAAAAACAATTATTTTAACAAAGATAGTAAACAGGTTTGAGGTAAACAATTTGTAGGTTAGAATGGAATGTTCAGTTTGATTCCTCATCAGACAAAGGAATTGGGAATCTAACTGCACCTCAGCCATTCACATGTCCTCTCTTATCGAGCTGACAATGCCTCAGTCTGCCTCAGGGCCACTGTACACAGCACAGGCAGGCTGCAAATAAATACACGGAAACACACACACTTGCACGTTGGCTACTGCACTCACATATAGGCTACACACACACACAAACAAACACATGCACGTACTGCATTCCCACATAAGCTAGACACACACAAAAACATTTGTACATGCACACACAATACTGCACACACACGTACAAACCATCAAAACGTCCCCCTGGCCCTTCTCCCAGGATCCTCTCTGGCTTTCTCCCTCAACGTCTGTAAGCTCTGCTGGCTCCTCTCCATCGCCTCACTGGCCACAGAAATGTTCTGTGGCTTCTTAACATCAACAAGGAAACCGACACTCTCTTCACGCTCTCCACTCAAACACTGGTTCTGAAGTGGGCAATGACTCTGCACTAACATGCACACAGACTGGCAAGCCTGTGTTGCGATAACAGCAGGTTGACGTTTATTGGGATGAATCTCTTATCCTTCAGACAGACAGGATGAGAGAGGGGGAGAGGGGGGAGAGGAGAGGGGGGAGAGAGGAGAGTTGTAACGGTAGCACTTCTTACAAAGTGGTGATGACTCACTCCCCAGAGAATCAGAGCTTACAGATATAGGATCTTAATTTGACCTATAATGTCACAGCAAAATAATAATTCAGCAACAGGATTTAAATGCTTAGCCCATAATGTAGCTGGAGCTGTGGTTAAGCTATTATCTGGCCAAAAGTAGGCTACATGAAAAGTGTAATACTGTTAATATAATTGTGTGTTAGAATGGGTTATCAGTTCATTTAAATAAGAAAGCTCATCTGCATTCAAATCAAATCAAATGGATTTATATAGCCCTTCTTACATCAGCTGATATCTCAAAGTGCTGTACAGAAACCCAGCCTAAAACCCCAAACAGCAAGCAATGCAGGTGTAGAAGCACGGTGGCTAAGAAAAACTCCCTAGAAAGGCCAAAACCTAGGAAGAAACCTAGAGAGGAACCAGGCTATGAGGGGTGGCCAGTCCTCCGCTGGCTGTGCCGGGTGGATATTATAATAGAACATGGCCAAGATGTTCAAATGTTCACAGTAGTTGTCGAGGGTGCACCAAGTCAGCACCTCAGGAGTAAATGTCAGTTTGCTTTTCATAGCCGATCATTAAGAGTATCTCTTCCGCTCCTGCTGTCTCTAGAGAGTTGAAAACAGCAGGTCTGTAATCACAGTAGTTGTCGAGGGTGCAGCAAGTCAGCACCTCAGGAGTAAATGTCAGTTTGCTTTTCATAGCCGATCATTAAGAGTATCTCTACCGCTCCTGCTGTCTCTAGCGAGTTGAAAACAGCAGGTTTGGGACAGGTAGCACATCCGGTGAACAGGTCAGGGTTCCATAGCCGCAGGCAGAACAGTTGAAACTGGAGCAGCAGCACGGCCAGGTGGACTGGGGACAGCAAGGAGTCAACATGCCAGGTAGTCCTGAGGCATGGTCCTAGGGCTCAGATCCTCCGAGAGAGAGAATTAGAGAGAGCATACTTAAATTCACACAGGACACCGGATAAGACAGGAGAAATACTCCAGATATAACAAACTGACCCTAGCCCCCCGACATATAAACTACTGCAGCATAAATACTGGCGGCTGAGACAGGAGGGGTCAGGTGACACTGTGGCCCCATCCGATGATAGGGGGAGGGAGGGCCAGGGCCAAACAGGAAGGAAAAAACCCCACCCACTTTGCCAAAGCACAGCCCCCACCGCTTGCGGTGCAGGAAAACTCTCAGCAAAAAAGAGTGATCACATTAAGATCCTACATCTGTAAATGTGTAGTCCCGCGGTGTCTACCATTCTACTAATAAGCTTTTCCAATATCAAGCTTTTCTGAGAAATGTAGGTTTAGACTTCATTATGTTTTTTTTGGCCCTAAAAACTGAATTTGGATTAAAGTGAAGGGGAAAACATATTTATTTCTCTCTATCAGCTGGCTTTTAGATGACAGATGAAGCATGACCTTGTGTGATGGTCCCCCATGTCTCCAAAAGCCTTTCTCTGTATGATGAGGGCACTAATGGATGGGTGAGAGAGAGGTGGGAGTGGCAGCTGCTGCCTGGCAAATGCTTTGTTTTTTCAGAAAAGGTACATCTTTGTGTAATCAATTATCCCAATTAAAATTAGTGCCTTAATCAGAGGTATAATTTGCAACACACAGAAAAGATAAGGGTCATATTGAATCTAATGTCAAACTACACCTCCAATGATTTGCTCTTTGCTACCACAGATGTACCAGCACGGCCGGGACCTGTGTGAGAGCCTGTGGGGGGACGCCTTCATGACGGTGGAGGATGAGGAGGAGGAACGGGAGGGGGGTGAGGGTATTAGCAATGGTAATGGTGGACGTCCCTGTGGATGCCTGACCCTCAGCCCCTCGGACAGGGAGGTGATCTCTGCCCTCAGGGCCTTGGAGGAAGACCCAGAGGAGCTGGACACCACCAAGAGTGGCTTGCCTCAGTACCGTGCCCCCTGCCACAAGCAGCCAAAGACCAAGTCTGCCACACTGCCCCTGCAGGTGCGGAGGAGCAACACTGTGATGCGGAAACGCTCGGTCGTGGTGGATGATGTGGAAGGTAGTGGGAGTGGGCTGTAGATGAACTGACAGAATCTGATCTCTGAATCTGTAGCTCTGTCCCCAAGCTGGGGTTGTCATATCTTGCTCCTATAACTAACCTTACCTCACATACTGTACCTCTCATCATTACGCACCATTATAACCCATCAATCAAATGTTGCTTAGAGACACACCATATTTTGAAGTAATACCAAACATATAAATCATTATGACATGACATGCCCTTAACACTGTGTAAATAATGTACGAATAGTGACATTGACCGTAACATTATTCTGAAAGGTTAAACAATCAACAGCTACAATCAAAGTGTATGACATCATGTTGTATTACAGTCTGTTGTTACATGGTACTTGGCCCAGGGACTGCAGTTGAAAATTAGCCGGCTGGCTAAAACTGGCACATTTATACAGTAGTAATGTTGATTAATGTCCACTGTCCCTGTAAAAGTAAATGTAATAAAGTAAAGTAGTTGCTAAAACAGGTGACACCATTCATGATCGCCATCAATGTTTGGCATGTAATTGTCAGTCATGTAAGCTGATTATAAACATATGTAGTCTTGCAGCTACATTAGTAGGCCTACAAATGAAAATATCTATCATCTTGTGAGGTGCCTGGGACTGCCTCGGTGCACATCATACTGTAGAGTTGTGTTTACCCATCAGTGGACTGCAGTAGTTTCTAAACTGCAGTTGTGTAACTTTACCATCAGACGAGGCATACAGGAGATATATACATATCCATACTGAAGCGTCCAAAATTCCTCTATTCCTCAATCCTAAACACCTTTTTTTCGACATACCTGTACAACTGTCAACATGCTTGGCATATTTTACTATCGTGATATAACGTAATCTGTTTTCTTGTCACGAAATGTTTGATAGTGGAGGAGGGAAGTAGGGTGTTTGTGATGGTGGTGCACAGCCACATCATTAGAGTGGTTGCCATCCTGCAACCATAGGAGTCAGTCAGCTGTTAAAAATGATGAAGTATTTTATATAGCTGGAGGAAGTCTTGAATTTCAGAAAGAGAATCTGCGCAAAGGACAGACTTAGACTGCTGATGTAGAAACATGACTCATGCCAGTAAGGCTTTTGTGTTAGTATGATAATGCATCAGAACTCTATTCAGGCAATGCCATTCAAGATGCTGTGAAGTAGAATTAGAGCCAAACTCTATAGAATGTCTATAGAATGGAGGACCAAAAGGGAACCTGTTTGTCTGAGTGTGACATGAATACCTATTTGGGGTTCTTTTGTTTCTTGACATCCTCAATAAACACTGGATTTCAAAATCATTCCATTGGTATTTTCTATTGTGTTGTTATTAGAGCCATTGTCAGATCAAAATACATAGCAAATATGTGTTCTGTGTTCTCCATATGCAGCACTGTCCAACCATTTGACCTGTCACCTCAGGATAAAAACGCTGTGTATTTAAGGATGATGTCATCACCAAACATGGCCGCAGGGTCAGTCCACCTCTGATGTTCTCACCAGTCCAGCTCAAGCTGGCAGACAGCTTGACAGTTTGATTATGGGAGTGAATAAATATAGTATACTGTATGTTCAAATTACAAAGGCACCACACCACCAGCCTTCAATATGGTTGTTTTAAAATAATAATGCCCCACTTTGTCACGCCCTGGTCGAAGTATTTTGTGTTTTTCTTTATGTATTTGGTCAGGCCAGGGTGTGACATGGGTTTTTGTATGTGGTGTGTAGCTTAGTGGGATTGTAGCTTAGTGGGTGTTCTAGGAGAGTCTATGGCTGTCTGAAGTGGTTCTCAATCAGAGGCAGGTGTTTATCGTTGTCTCTGATTGGGAGCCATATTTAGGCAGCCATATTCTTTGGTTGTATTGTGGGTGATTGTCCTGAGTGTCTTGATGTCCTTGTTAGATGTTAGTTGACACATGTTTCGGTTTTCGTTTCGTTTGTTGTTTTGTAGTGTTTGTGTTTTACGTTTGTTTAAATAAACATGGATTGCAATCGACACGCTGCAGTTTGGTCCGACTCTCCTTCACCATTAGAAAACCTTTACACATTCAGTATGAGACCACACTGTTTTTGTGGGTGTGGGTGTGTGTTTGTTTTTTTCGGGGCTCCTGAGTGGCGCAGCGGTCTAAGGCACTGCATCTCAGTGCTAGAGGTGTCACTACAGACCCTGGTTCGATTCCAGGATGTATCACAACCGGCCGTGATTGGGAGTCCCATAGGGGGGCGCACAATTGGCCCAGCATCGTCCAGGTTTGGCCAGGGTAGGCCATCATTGTAAACAAGAATTTGTTCTTAAATGACTTGTCAAGTTAAATATGATTATTTATCAAGTCAAATAAATAAAATGTGTGTGTGCACTTGCAGGAGGCTCATACAAACAATACAATAAAGTTGTGTGTCATTATAGTCATATCAATAATACCACAATGTACTACTTGACATTTTCCTGCCTAAAGGATAGTCAGCAAAACACAGCCTGCTCCACCCTCTCCAATTCTGCTGCCTAAAGGATAGTCAGCAAAACACAGCCTGCTCCACCCTCTCCAATTCTGCTGCCTAAAGGATAGACAGCAAAACACAGCCTGCTCCACCCTCTCCAATTCTGCTGCCTAAAGGATAGACAGCAAAACACAGCCTGCTCCACCCTCTCCAATTCTGCTGCCTAAAGGATAGACAGCCTGCTCCACCCTCTCCAATTCTGCTGCCTAAAGGATAGACAGCAAAACACAGCCTGCTCCACCCTCTCCAATTCTGCTGCCTAAAGGATAGACAGCAAAACACAGCCTGCTCCACCCTCTCCAATTCTGCTGCCTAAAGGATAGACAGCAAAACACAGCCTGCTCCACCCTCTCCAATTCTGCTGCCTAAAGGATAGACAGCAAAACACAGCCTGCTCCACCCTCTCCAATTCTGCTGCCTAAAGGATAGACAGCAAAACACAGCCTGCTCCACCCTCTCCAATTCTGCTGCCTAAAGGATAGACAGCAAAACACAGCCTGCTCCACCCTCTCCAATTCTGCTGCCTAAAGGATAGACAGCAAAACACAGCCTGCTCCACCCTCTCCAATTCTGCTGCCTAAAGGATAGACAGCAAAACACAGCCTGCTCAACCCTCTCCATTTCTGCTGCCTAAAGGAAAGACAGTAAAACACAGCCTGCTCCACCCACTACAATTCTCCTGCACATTATAAAGGCACACTCTCATCCCTTCCTTCTTCTGTATAATTCATAGGATTGATAGATCATGTTTCTGCCCATGTACAGTACATTATAGAGAGATTATAAACAGAATGTACAGGCAACTGCCAAAATAATGGAAATATTTGAGTAAATTAAGGATTTAAAGTATATTGAAAGCAGGTACTTCCACATAGGTGTGGTACCGGAGTTAATTAAGCATTTAACATTGCACCATCAAATCAAATCATATTGGTCACATACACATGGTTAGCAGATGTTAATGCGAGTGTGCTTCTGGTTCTGACAGTGCAGTACTATCTAACAATTCCCCAACAACTACCTAATACACACAAATCTAAAGAGAGGAATAAGAATATGTACATATAAATATATGGATGAGCAGCACAGGCATGGTGCAGTAGATGGTATAAGGTACAGTATGTACATATGAGATGAGTAATGTAAGATAAGTAAACATTATTAAAGTGGCATCGTTTAAAGTGACTAGTGATCCATTTATTAAAGTGGCCTGTGATATGAGTCTGTATGTATGCAGCAGCCTCACTGAGTTAGTGATTGCTGTTTTTCAGTCTCTCGGTCCCAGCTTTGATGCACCTGTACTGACCTCGCCTTCTGGATGGTAGCGGTGAACAGGCAGTGGCTTGGGTGGTTGTTGTCCTAGATTATCCTTTTGGCCTTTCTGTAACATTGGGTACTGTAGATGTCTTGGAGGGCAGGTAGTTTGCCCTCTGTGATGCGTTGTGCAGACCGCACCACCCTCTGGAGAGCCTTGCGGTTGAGGGCGGTGCAGTTGCCGTACCAGGCGGTGATACAGCCTGACAGGATGCTCTCGATTGTGCACCAGTAAAGGTTTGTCAGGGTTTTAGGTGACAAGTAACATTTCTTCAGCCTCCTGAGGTTGAAGAGGCACTGTTGTGCCTTCTTCACCACACTGTCTGTGTGGGTGGACCATTTCAGTTTGTCTGTAATGTGTACGCAGAGGAACTTAACACTTTCCACCTGCTTAGGGTCATGAATAAAAATGTTGGGCACATCCTTATTTTGTCTACCATAGCTATGACCCCACAGGATGACAATGCCCCTATCCACAGGGCACGAGTGGTCACTGAACGGTTTGATGAGCATGAAAACTATGTAAACCATATGCCATGGCCGCCACAGTCAATAGATCTCAACCCAATTGAACACTTATGGGAGATTATGGAGTGACGCCTGAGACAGCATTTTCTACCATCATAAACAAAACTCCAAATTATGGAGTTTCTCGTGGAAGAATGGGTTGCATCACTCCAATAGAGTTCCAGACACTTGTAGAATCTATGTCAAGGTGCATTGAAGCTGTTCTTGCTCGTGGTGACCCAACACCCTATTAAGACACTTTATGTTGGCAGTGTTTCCTTTATTTTGGCAGTTATCTGTAGCTCTATATCATTTTACACAGTGGGTCTTCAGGCTCTGACAGGCCTGTTTTTTCCCCTGTGCGCTTTATTAAAAATATTGTTAGGGGGCAGTGTCATTGAACTCCAGCAGTAGAATACATTGCTCGTAAAATCATTGTTCTAAATCATTAGGCCTGTCTATGCTTTATTTCTTAAAGTCTAAGCCGCTGATACCATGGATCATTTTGCTATTTGATTAAGAATTTGATATTGGATTTGGCCTTTACTACTTTTGTCCATAGAAACAAATTGAATTACACATTCATAAATGGCAACAAAAAAAGACAGTCAAAAAATAAATCATATGGAATAAGGTTTTGAAGTCTCTGTCCTAAAAGTTCAAAGATGAGACACAATAATTGTAACAGAAGACACAATTAACATCTAAATATTATTGGTAACAGAACAAATAACCAAATAATAACTGCAGATGAAATAGTACTGCAATTGAAAATTGTACATCCAATATAGGCTACTGCATGTTAGCAGATACCCATAGACTTACACTAGTTACGCTAGTTAGCATTGGCGTGCGAAACTACCACTTAACTTCCTTTATTCTGAACACAGAGGCATAAAAATGGTATCCATGAGTTCATTTGACTCTGCCAAAATACCGAAATATGCATTTAAGAGCTAGAATTGATGTTGTACCCTATGTTGTGATTCTCACCAATGTTGTGGTCTTCTCACACTATTCAAACAACACAATTCAATAAATGGCTTATGAAGCTCTCTAAGCCTATAGATCATATAGACTTTTTAAAACAAATAATCTGAACTAAAGACACAGACAATACTGTGCTGCCGTCTTCATCGACCTGGCCACGGCCTTCGACTCCGTCAATCACAGCATTCTTATCGGCAGACTCAACAGCCTTGGTTTCTCAAATGACTGCCTCGCCTGGTTCACCAACTACTTCCCAGATAGAGTTCAGTGTGTCAAATCGGAGGGCCTGTTGTCCGGACCTCTGGCAGTCTCTATGGGGGTGCCACAGGGTTCAATTCTTAGGCCAACTCTTTTCTCTGTATACATCAATGATGTCACTCTTGCTGCTGGTGATTCTCTGATCCACCTATACGCAGACGACACCATTCGGTATACTTCTGGCCCTTCTTTGGACACTGTGTTAACAAACCTCCAGATGAGCTTCAATGCCATACAACACTCCTTACATGGCCTCCAACTGCTCTTAAATGCAAGTAAAACTAAATGCATGCTCTTCAACCGATCTTCCCGCACCTGCCCGCCCGTCGAGCATCACTACTCTGGACGGTTCTGACTTTGAATACGTGGACAACTACAAATACCTAGGTGTCTGGTTAGACTGTAAACTACTTAAGACATTGACTCGAATCTAGGTTGTGCCTTCAGATTTAGAAAATTAACAACTAAGGAAGAACGTTTTAGTTCTCTCATTGACTTTACATTTAAGTCATTTAGCAGACGCTCTTATCCAGAGCGACTTACAAATTGGACTTCTCAAACCCCGGCCTAGTCTGCGTGGTCATTTTCTCTGAAGTCTCGCGATGTTGTGTGTCTGGGTTTAGAAACTCTGTGATATTCATTTTCCACGATTGATAATGTCAATCAAATTCTTCACTTACAGAAAGCTGAGACAGCCTATTCTCGCGGGATTTGCATCTCCTCAGCATTTAGTTACTGGTCAGTTGTTGATCAACTTTATTACTATGTCCGTGTTCTGACAGCAGTAATGGCCTAGTCTATCTGCTCAACCCTTTACCTGTTCTAACCTTCCTCCCTACTGTCGTGTCTTTGGCTATGCCGGATTAAGTGATATGACATGCTATTCTATAAAATAATTTCTCCGTAATGAATATTACCTGATTGAGCTAATCATGTAAATGTAATTAACTAGAGAGTCGGGCACCACAAAATAATATTTATAGAGCTGTTATCTTCTGAATAAACTCTTAAAGACCTAGTAATATTTTACATCAATAGCAGTCAATATTAATCATCATCTTAATTCAGTCTCATCTGAAAGTTGTAAATTCTTGGTTATCTGCACGAACCCTGGCTAACAAGTTGAACCAGCAATACAAAAGTGGGTTTAATTATTTATTTACTAAATACCTAACTAATCACACAGAATTACACATAATTAAATCAGAACTTGATTACAAATTACGCCATAAAGGAAAACGTCCCTAACGGGCGGAACATATATGACAGCTTGTTACACAAAAGAAAAGGGGCTTGGTTTGAGTGAAAGAGCAGGAAGACTGAGGAACAAAGGGCGAAGCTGTGCTATCGTAAATACAGTATCTTATGCATTCTAAATGACCGCCCATTTGGAAAAGGAAAATGCAATAAATATTTACTCTGAGCTGGGGTTCGGTAGGTTGGTGGTAGATGGAAGGCCGTGTTGCCCAACCGAGTCCTTCGTCCTTTGAAGAATGTCTCTGCTGTTAAATTGAATCCGTTGTAGTAACATTGTTGTGGGGTAGACAGGATACTCTGTCTGTTTCCTCCTAACCCTCGTTTGCAGCGGCTGTTGCTAACTCAACGGCGAGGAGGTATCACTTCTGTAGTGAATAAGAGTTCAAAGTTCATACCATTCGCAACCAAAGCTCACACTGATATTGGCTTCGTTCTGTAGTTATTATCTTAACCATTCCGACATCGGACCGTCGTCCTCACATCCTCGGAACAGGAGGTTATATTGTCGTCAAGGCTTTATATAGGAAGGAAGAGGAGGGCGTGTCTGAAAAGTCTTATAGCCCTTGTCCCTTCACAGGGGCGGGCCACTGATTGAGCAGAGCCCTACCTTATGAAAACCCAAATTTCACATTTTAGAAGCTAAAATCACATTTCATCCCATCACGAATAATTTAATATTCAAACATTTAAATTGAACAACAATTCCATGTGAATTCGATAACTCTGATGTGTAGACTTTCCACTGTAGAGTTTATGTCATCTTATCATTGATGAGAATGTCTCAGATGACAACCGAACTGACATCATATTCATTAGTACCACTGCATATGTTCAATTGGTTGGATTACCAGAATATAGTTAATTTCCCCCCACCTTCTGATGTTCCCAGAATCTCTATGTTAACCAAGGGTTTTGAAAATGTAACATCAGTAGGGTAGAGAGAGGAAAAGGGGGGGAGAGGTATTTATGACTGTCATAAACCTACCCCCAGGCCAACATCATGACACTACTGTCCAGAGGTCTGTTTCTGATTGGTGACAAGGAGATCCGGAGGCAGATCCCCATCAATGACTTGCCAGTAGCGTGCTCTGTGGATGAGACACTGTGCCTGGTGCAGGCCTTCCAGCACACTGACAAGTTTGGAGAGGGTAAGAGGAGGAGGGGACAGAGAGCAGGTTGGGAATTTAGAGTAGCATCAAATCAAATCAAAATCAAATTTTATTTGTCACATACACATGGTTAGCAGATGTTAATGCGAGTGTAGCGAAATGCTTGTGCTTCTAGTTCCGACAATGCAGTGATAACCAACAAGTAATCTAACTAACAATTCCAAAACTACTGTCTTATACACAGTGTAAGGGGATAAAGAATATGTACATAAGGATATATGAATAAGTGATGGTACAGAGCAGCATACAGTAGATGGTATCGAGTACAGTATATACATATGAGATGAGTGTGTAGACAAAGTAAACAAAGTGGCATAGTTAAAGTGGCTAGTGATACATGTATTACATAAGGATGCAGTCGATGATGTAGAGTACAGTATATACGTATTATGCATATGAGATGAATAATGTAGGGTAAGTAACATTATATAAGGTAGCATTGTTTAAAGTGGCTAGTGATATATTTACATAATTTCCCATCAATTCCCATTATTAAAGTGGCTGGAGTTGGGTCAGTGTCAATGACAGAGTGTTGGCAGCAGCCACTCAATGTTAGTGGTGGCTGTTTAACAGTCTGATGGCCTTGAGATAGAAGCTGTTTTTCAGTCTCTCGGTCCCAGCTTTGATGCACCTGTACTGACCTCGCCTTCTGGATGATAGCGGGGTGAACAGGCAGTGGTTCGGGTGGTTGATGTCCTTGATGATCTTTATGGCCTTCCTGTAACATCGGGTGGTGTAGGTGTCCTGGAGGGCAGGTAGTTTGCCCCCGGTGATGCGTTGTGCAGTCCTCACTACCCTCTGGAGAGCCTTACGGTTGAGGGCGGAGCAGTTGCCGTACCAGGCGGTGATACAGCCCGCAAGGATGCTCTCGATTGTGCATCTGTAGAAGTTTGTGAGTGCTTTTGGTGACAAGCCAAATTTCTTCAGCCTCCTGAGGTTGAAGAGGCGCTGCTGCGCCTTCTTCACGACGCTGTCAGTGTGAGTGGACCAATTCAGTTTGTCTGTGATGTGTATGCCGAGGAACTTAAAACTAGCTACCCTCTCCACTACTGTTCCATCGATGTGGATAGGGGGGTGTTCCCTCTGCTGTTTCCTGAAGTCCACAATCATCTCCTTAGTTTTGTTGACGTTGAGTGTGAGGTTATTTTCCTGACACCACACTCCGAGGGCCCTCACCTCCTCCCTGTAGGCCGTCTCGTCGTTGTTGGTAATCAAGCCTACCACTGTTGTGTCGTCCGCAAACTTGATGATTGAGTTGGAGGCGTGCGTGGCCACGCAGTCGTGGGTGAACAGGGAGTACAGGAGAGGGCTGACATCTCAGGACATGGCAGGAGACTCATATTGTTAGACACCAATAGACCTCCATTGTATGCACTCTAGTGCTACTTGACCTCTAGCCCCTCTTCACCTCAGTTCCTATTCTTATTAGAATATACAGTACATTTAGTGAGGAAATGTGTTTGATATACACTGTATGGTCACAGGGAAGATGTGTGACTTGTTTCTCTTTACAGTGTTCCCAGTCGGAAGGAGACCAGGGAGACACCATCGTCCCAGACATCCAGAAGAGCAAGGAGTTTTTCTCCAAACAGAACTGATCCATCCACATCTCCGTAGAGGTGCTACGTCTATACAGGGTACTAACTGAGCACTTACTGTTGTTAGCTGGATCGCTGACTGACTGAGTCTGCTGATCGCATTGATTCTGTGTCAACTACACTGTCAGTGGGGATGTGTTTTGTGAGAGTTCTTGAAAAGTATATATCATTTGTGTATTCGGCTTGATGTTGATTCCATCATTCCATTATTTTACTGCTGTTCTCTAATTATTTTTAATTTTTAACTTATCTAACTTCTACTTAACGCATATTTTTATGAAAACTGCATTGTTAGTTAAGGGCTTGTAATTAAGCATTTCACTGTAAGGTAAACTTGTTGTATTCGGGGCATGTGACAAATAACATTTGATTTGTTTTGATTACAATTCAAACAGTGCCATGTGAATATGAACTGGGATGTTAAGAAACAAAACAGAATTTCTAGCTAAATTGTTCTCTAGTTTTGTTTGTAGTGATGAGGCATTTGGAAGTTGCTTTTGCCTTTTTAAAGAAAATATAGTTTAAAACCAAGTGTTTTATTCAGTACTTTTATATTGGAATATGACATAAACACTGGTATAGAGTTAATAGTAAGCTTTAGTTACTAACCACTAGATGGCGCTATGCACATATTCAACAAGCAATGTCCCTGTTTTTCTGGAACACATTGGTTTTGTATAGGTTTTGTTAATTGATACAATAAAAACAAATTAGTTTTAAAGAGCAACTGCCCCTAAAAAACAACTTCTTATTTAGAAAACAGCCTAAGTGGCATGGAGTCATAAACATTCAGTCTGCTGTCTAAATTTAGTATAATGTGTAAATAGGATCATTTTGGTCATAGTCTCATCTAAAACTGAGTGTTGTGGGACTTGTGGTCGTGACTGCATCACAATCTAAATTAAGGTTGGGTTTGTTTCAATCCTGCCCACAGCTGGCAGTACACAAGTAATCATTAATTCGGAGTGCAGCTGCAAGTTACCAGATTGTAATGCCTGTGCTTGGGTTGCCTTTGGATATGCTGTACCAATGGGGCTAGTTAGGGACCATTGCTAAATTACACAATGTACATGGGACAATGTGTAAAAAATCCAATAGCTGCAAATGTCAATGACTTAAATACCTCAAACCAACTATAAATTGTAGAAATGATAATACAAAAATGTAAAACACGATGAGAACTAACAGGTGTACAACATGAAAATATTCGCATTTACATTGTGTAATTTATTGACAGTCCGCTAATTGGCAAAAATAGTTTGGTTAACTCTTCCCATCTGCGAACACACACACACACAAGACACCCACATCAAACCACACCCTGATATCAACTCATGTTTTGAATTCAGTCATGGCCGCTGGCATTTCTTAATTGACCTACGGTAATCTAAAAACGAGGCCAGATCAGGAAGTGTAGTTGCCCTTTTAAAGATTTTATATTGTAATAGATTATAAACATTCTCTATTTTTGAATGACCCCACTTGTTATGACCAAACTGCTTCTTGTATCTCCCATGGTGATAGTGAACCCTGCATGTCTCAGAAGAGGTTATAATCTGTTCCCTGTGTTCCAGAGGTCATTCATGGTGAGCTGCACACTTTACACTGCATATCACCACCATTCTATTACAATTTAACTCAATCCTCTGGTGACACATGGGACTGAGAAACCAGACATTATGTAGACTCCTACTTATCACAAATTGACTGTCTTTAAAAGATTATGGGATTACCTCCCTCGGTTTGAGATAGATGGAAAAAGTTTGTAGTAGTGTTTTAGATGATTCCTATTGAAGACCCATGTCGCCTTTTAGATAGACATTCAGCATGCAAAATCCCATTCAATCTGCATTGTCCTACGTAGGTCTAAATGTCTCGGAAATTAGTTATGTAATTATTGAAAGAAGCTCAGATGGCCATGGTGAGGTGGGAGGAATATGTATGATGCGAGAGAAATGTGGGAGATGGAGCGAGAGAGTGAGGCCCGTAGGAGTGAACGGGGGCTAGAGGGGAGGAAAATAAACCCACCCCAGATCTTCATACGTCATCACTTGCATCACAGATATTCCCACAGACATTGTTGGTTGTGGACTGTGGTAGCGAGAAGCTGAAATGGGCAGGTTGTGCGTGTGTATTTATACATGTTGTGTAGGCCTATACATAAATAACCATGTTAACACCATGTTTTTATGTATTTCCCCCTTGGTGGGATCTGAGAAATCAAGTATCCAAAAAACATTGTTCCATCTGGCAATGGAACATTTACGTTCCCACCAATGTGTCGAGAAGTGAAAACAATAGAAGAGTACAAGAAATTGGTATAGGAAAGAGAAGTGTTAAATTTGGACACCTTAGCTCTTGACTATCACATTTTAATTATGTATGTGTTATAACAAAATCAAAATAATTCAATCTTACACAAGTTTTTTGTACTAAAACATTGAAACGGTGGAAACTGCACTTGTTTTTATGAATACTAGTAGGACTATTTCAACTGAAAGATACACAAATGGAATACACGTAGGTGTCGTAGCTGATATTTTCCATATTGGGGCATAATTTTTTTTTAAGTGTTAACCTCTCTCCAAAACAGCTGAGGTGAGAAAGTGTGTCAAAACCCCAGCGTTCAGCGATTCTTTTGAAGTGGTTTTATTTTATTTTATTCTCAAGTGTGCTGAAGGATGTGGAGAGCAGGCTGGCTGGGTTGTTTGCCTAGCTGGCTGCTGTAGCCTACATGATTAACTGCTTAACAGGACATAATTCCCCTCCTGTTTTTCTGAGAGCAGCTTGTGCATACTCAATAACTCCACTGTCTGCCAAAGACCGCAAAACACCAGGAGTTGCAACTGTTGCCAACTTTGAAGGGCTTGAATTTAAAAAACTGTTTGGATAAGAAGATAATGTATGATGACTAATCTTCAATTAACTCGACTTTACTGGGACTTTTCCCATATCCCTGACTCAATTCAAAGAGAACAGGGCCTCACATATTTTTCTGATGTCCCCACAATGTTCTTGTCCTTGGCAATGCCAACCCAACCCATCCATACACACAGATGCGCTAACACACCAGATGCCCACTCGCTTCTACTGCTCTGCCAAGCGGTGTGGCATCTTTAAACACCCCCGGCATTCCAAAGGCCACTGTCACTTCCATGTGCACTCATTCAAATATAAGACCCGAATCTGTCTTAACTGTCTGTGGTGTGTACGCAACCACCATGTTAAGTTACCCTGGCTAGGCATCATGGGAAACAATGTGCCCAGAATGAGCTGGTGGCCATAATTCTTTATACAAATAGATGATTCAACTAGAGAATTGATGGACTGAGGACAGACACCTTGAATATGGGACGACTTTGAATATTTTTGTCTAGTGGTTGACCACCATGCCATATGAAAAATGTATATACACAACATACAGTAATTTAAAATAGTCAAGTTAGTGGCTGAACTTTGTCCGAAGTTATTTATTGATCACCCTTGCGAAATTGTGGTCCTTCTGTAGCTCAGTTGGTAGAGCATGGCGCTTGTAACGCCAGTGTAGTGGGTTCGATTCCCAGGACCACCCATACGTAGAATGTATGCACACATGACTGTAAGTCGCTTTGGATAAAAGCGTCTGCTAAATGGCATATATTATTATTATTATTAAATTATGACTGTGCCAAGTCCATATCTGGTCAAAGTTAGTTTCTCCTTGTTATGCTCCTTAGCTCAGTTCTTAATTACCCTATGCGCCAGCTTAGTTTCAATAATAATATTGGAAATTCCATTGTGCCAAACCATCTTATTGATACAAAGTGTAATGAAACCAATTTGCGAGGAAGGCGGGAGTTCCCATAAAGATTCGCTCACAGTGACGTAATCTCTACCAGAAGAGTCCTTATATGGACACGCTGTGCGTAAAAGGTAACGCGCTGACGTTCTGGACATGAAGGCCTGAATGTAGTCTAATTGCATCGAATCTCTCATTGTAAAGGAGCATGACCTAAACCCATCTTCAATGAAAACTAGCCATTTGATTCACACGCGTAAGGTGGTTGTTTATGCATAACACTATAGACTAAATCCTCTGCGCATATAGCCATCATACTTCAACGACCAATATAGTTTCAATGTCACATTTTTATCAAACACCATGAATGGCATAATGACACCAATAGACAAACATGAAGCCAAAATCGTTTTGAACATGAGACTTTACTTAAATATACATCGCACAAATAAAAAATACATTGTAAACATGACAAAAATATTAATTTGTCAGGATCAACCTGGCAAACAATAACTTAAAACATTTAATGAATGCAGCATTGCATGACGATATGCAAAATTACAAACAATACCATAACATTTCCATTGATTAGGTATCAAAACTAGCCTATCAAGTGGTCTCTGGTTTGTTTTTCTAGTCACTCAGTGTCAGTGTCTATGTTCAGTCTGGATGCTGTTCCTGTTGTCATGTATATGGATATATGGTCCCTTGTGCGGTGTCCAGCATCCGGAAGTACCATTTGTCAGTCTTTTACCCGAAATGAGAGCAGCCTACACAGCCTGCGGCCGTATTGTCATTACCAACAATAGCCTGCCGGTATATGGCCTCTTCCAGTGCGGTTCATGTAGAACATTCCTCCAGTGTTGTCACTTCTAAATTATGAATTACTCTGCGTAATGCCCTCGCCTCTCCATTTAAAATGCCTCCATTTTGCTCGTCAACATCAGCTGACAGCCGCTGCTAACATGTGTCAGGACTTTCTGTTTGAGCTGGGCGACTTGTTCACGAAGCACATTCGCTGTGTTGGAGAGCCCAGCATTGTCCGACTTCAGAACTTTCACCTTGTCCTCCAGCCTGGAGATGCGCTCCAGTTTGCGGCGCCGGCATTTGGTTGCTGCTAATCGATTTCTAAGCCTCTTCCGCTCGGCCTTGATTATCTCTTGGTTTTCCATGTCGATTGGGGACATTGGCGGGGAACCGTCGCTGCTGTGTAGATCAGGGACGGTTTGTGGTTCTTCTTTGAAAGCCACAAGGCGCTGTGGATGGACCCCAGCGCCAGGTAGAGAGTACTGAAAGGGGTGTGACACGTGCGTCAACGTCTGTTGGTGATGGCTCTGCTGGTGGTGCGGCGGTAAGTAGTTGATGGTGGTACTGGGGTAACTGGATGTAGAAGAGAGGTTAGTGTTTGGGCAATAAGCGTTCAGTGTTGTGTAGATTGGAGGCTCGGGCTGCAGGGAGGAGCCGAAGACACTAGAGGCCGCCGCCGAACAGGTCGTCACACCACCCGCTCCAATAGACACGTTGGGCGGGGCCATGGGCATATGGTTTATCTTGTGGAGCTCGTCCAGGGCTTTCACGAAGCCCTCCGCAAAGCCCTCCTGCTCATCAGTGATGCTCCGGTTGTAGAAGTACTGGCCTGGGGTGGGAGTAGTAATTATACCGTTACTGTTTTGGATGATAAGCCTTTCGAGTTCAGGGGAAGCAAGCTTCAGTGACCCGACGTCCTGGTGCGCTGCTTGGTACAAGTCAGACTTGAGGTTGCGATATGGCTCTGTCATGTTCAAATTCATATTCTGCTTTAGGAGTTTGTAGTCGTGCAATCCAGCATCAGAGTGGCCATAAGCCGAGATAAAAGAGTCGTCATGATAAAACGGCTGCTCCATTTTTGTAGACATAAAGTCGTAGGAAAGTGAGCTTACCAGTTGTTTAAACAGTCTCAGGATATTGGTCAACAAATGACGGTGTCAGCAAAACGTAGGCCTGCGCATCAACGCAAGCACCCCTCTTTTTCAGCAATGACCCAAGTTCAAAACTAAAAAGAATTTCACTTCTAAAAGTGAGGGAAAATCCAAGATGTAGAACAGAGTGGTCCACGAAGGCTGTCAACGGATGAATGACCGCAGTATTGTCGTGGTCCAATGTCTTGAGCGATCTTTTTCAACCTTCTATAAGAAAAACCTTTATACCCACACATAAGGAAGGTTGCGTTCAGGGTATGTTGTTCTATGTGATAAATTCACTCTGAATGAGCAGCTTGTAACATGCCTTTTTATATACACACCAAACATTGGGCTAGTTCGTGTTGCATGGCCCGGTGCCACGGGTGAGCGTAGTCCTTGTATTTTAGACTATTCCATTGGTCCATTAATAAAATCTCCTCCCACCCGGTGCACTGGCGATGGAAAACGAATCAGCCCACATGTATGCTGTCAAGATTGGCAAAGGGAATTGATTGGATAGAAACTATTTGTGCACGCCCAACAACGTAACGTCATGATTATGACGCGATTGCCAGGAACTACTTTGATTGTAAACCTATCAGGCTCAAGAAGGCAAGAAAAGTGAACAGTGAAGCAGGGCTGGATTAAGAATATACTTAATATATATACTTAATGTTGGAGGCTATTTTGTCACCTAATTTATTGAAATCGCTGTGCAGACTAATACACAAGGACGTGTAGACTAATTTGTCAACATGTTTGTAGGCTGTTGATATACGTTGTTTTGTGATCTGACTGTTATATTGTAACTACACTACGACTACGTTACTGTGATGTTGCGCGGTCCACATTGTTACATGGTTACAAATTGATAGGCATTGTCCATCAGACAACTGAACTGCGCTGCCTTGGCCTACATATTATGTGGACGCCATATTTTGTAGGCATATAAAATTAGTTGCAATTCACTTGTTAATTTTAAAGCAAGTTTGTTTGATGAATTGCATGTAGCATGGATAGCTATTAGCCTAATTTTCTGCTGAAATTATATTTGATTGTTCCGTGTCCAAATGTGATGTACAATGCCGCGATGGGGCTAACGTAACCGTGGAGACCACATAATGTACACCATGTATTAACTATATATATATTGATATACTAATGTGGGATCGAGTATTTAGTTCTGAAGAGAAAATCCGCGTTCCATATTTGGGCATGCCGACGCGTTAGTTCCTCTGAGAGAACGGGGAAGCTGCCCCCCTCAACCTCATTCCAGCAACATTCCTGTTGTATAAAGCTCATCCGTCTGAGAGCTAGGGACTTTTTGTTTGAATAATTTTAGATGAAAGCTAAAATTTCTCAGCTACATTTTGTATTGTTGGAAGGCAACTCCTTTACTGAGTTCATGGTTATCAATTGATTTAATGTACCCCATGAGTCTTGTTTAATTGTAATTAATCAGTTAAAATGAATAATTCAATGTTTTCCAATTGTAGCAGCGCTATTGCCCTTTCTCATCTTATGTACAGTGCATTCGGAAAGTATACAGACCCCTTGACTTTTTCCACATTTTGTTACGTTACAGGCTTATTCTAAAATGTATTAAATTGTTGTTTTTTTCATCAATCAACACACAATAATGACAAAGCAAAAACATGTTTTTAGAAATGTTTGCAAATGTGTTAAAATGTAGTAATGTATGTAGTAATGTAGTAAGATTAGGGAGGTAAGGAAATAAAAAAAGCAAAAAAATAAATAACAATATGGGGATGAGGTAGTTGGGTGGGCTATTTACAGATGGGCTGAGTACAGGTGCAATGATCGGTAAGCTGCTTTAACAGCTGATGCTTAAAGTTAGTGAGGGAGATATAAGACTCCAGCTTCAGTGGTTTTTGCAATTCGTTCCAGTCATTGGCAGCAGAGAACTGGAAGGAAAGGCGGCCAAACGAGGAGTCGGCTTTGGCGATGACCAGTGAAATATACCTGCTGGAGCGCGTCCCACGGGTGGGTGCTGCTATGGTGACCAGTGAGCTGAGATAAGGCGGGGCTTTACCTAGCAAAGACTTTTAGGTGACCTAGAGCCAGTGGCTTTGGCGACGAATATGAAGCGAGGGCCAGCCAACGAGAGCGTACAGGTCACAGTGGTGGGTAGTATATGGGGCTTTGGTGACAAAATCTGATGGCACTGTGATAGACTGCATCCAAATGGATAAGTAGAGTGTTGGAGGCTATTTTGTAAATGACATCGCCGAAGTCAAGGATCGGTAGGATAGTCAGTTTTACGAGGGTATGTTTGGCAGCATGAGTGAAGGATTCTTTGTTGCGAAATAAGAAGCAGATTCTAGATTTAATTTTGGATTGGAGATGCTTAATGTGAGACTGGAAGGAGAGTTTACAGTCTAACCAGACACCTAGGTATTTGTAGTTGTCCACATATTCTAAGTCAGAACCGTCCAGAACCGCGTAGAGGTGGATCAGAGAATCACCAGCAGCAAGAGCGACATCATTGATGTATACAAAGAAAGAGTCGGCCCGAGAATTGAACCCTGTGGAACCCCCATAAAGACAAAAAGAGGTACCGACAATTTGAGAAACCAAGGCTGTTGAGTCTGCCAATAAGAATGCGGTGATTGACAGAGTCGAAAGCCTTGGCCAGGTCGATGAAGACGGTTGCACAGTATTGTCTTTTATCGGTGGTGGTTATGGTATCATTTAGGACCTTGAGCGTGGCTGAGGTGCACCTATGACCTGCTCAGAAACCAGATTGCATAGCAGGGAATGTACGGTGGGATTCAAAATGGTCGGTGATCTGTTTGGTAACATGGCATTCGAGGACTTTAGAAAGGCAGGGTAGGATGGATATAAGTCTGTAACAGTTTGCGTCTCGAGTGTATCCCCCTTTGAAGAGGGGGGTGACCGCGCCAGCTTTCCTATGTTTAGGGATCTCAGACGATAAGAAAGAGAGGTTGAATTGGCTAGTAAAAGGGGTTGCAACAATTGCGGCGGATAATTTTAGAAAGAGAGGGTCCAGATTGTCTAACCCAGCTGATTTGTAGGGGTCCAGATTTCACAGCTCTTTCAGAACATCAGCTATCTGGATTTGGGTGAAGGAGAAATGGGGGAGGCTTGGGCAAGTTGTTGTGGGGGATGCAGAGCTGTTGACCGGGGTAGGGGTAGCCAGATGGAAAGCATATCCAGCCGTAGAAAAATCCTTATTGAAATTCTCGATTATAATAGATTTATCGGTGGTGACAGTGTTTCCTAGCCTCAGTGCAGTGGGCAGCTGGGAGGAGGTGCTCTTATTCTCCATGGACTTTACAGTGTCCCATAACTTTTTGGAGTTTGCTACAGGATGCAAATTTCTGTTTGAAAAGCTAGCCTTTGCTCTCCTAACAGTCTGTGTATATTGGTTCCTAACTTCTCTGAAAAGTTGCGTATCGCGGGGGCTATTCGATGCTAATGCAGTATGCCACAGGATGATTTTGTTCTGGTCAAGGGCAGTCAAGTCTGGAGTGAACCAAGGGCTATATCTGTTCTTAGTTCTACATTTTTTGAACGTGGCATGCTTATTTAAGATGGTGAGGAAAGCACTTTTAAAGAATAACCAGGTATCCTCTTCTGATGGAATGAGGTCAAGGTCAATTAGAAAGGCCTGCTCGCTGAAGTGTTTTAGGGAGCTTTTGACAGTGATGATGGGTGGTCGTTTGACCACGGACCCATTACGGATGCAGGCAATGAGGCAGTGATCGCTGAGATCCTGTTTGAAGACAGCAGAGGTGTATTTAAAGGGCAGGTTGGTCAGGATGATATCTATGAGGGTGCCCGTGTTTACGGATTTAGGGTTGTACTTAGTAGGTTCCTTGATAATTTGTGTGAGATTGAGGGCATCTATCTTAGATTGTAGGATGGCTGGGGTGTTAAGCATATCCCAGTTTAGGTCACCTAAGAGTACAAACTCCGAAGATAAATGGGGGACAATTAATTCACATATGGTGTCCAGGTCACAACTGGGGGCTGAGGGGGGTCTATAACAAGCGGCAACAGTGAGAGACTTATTTCTGGAATGGTGGTTTTTAAAAGTAGAAGCTCAAACTGTTTGGTCACAGACCTGGATAACATGACAGAACTCTGCAGGCTATCTCTGCAGTAGATTACAACTCCACCCCCTTTGGCAGTTCTATCTTGCCGGAAAATGTTATAGTTGGGGATGAATATTTCAGAATTTTTGTTAGCCTTCCTAATCCAGGATTCAGATGTGGCTAGGACATCAGGGTCCTAGCCCTGGGGGCTACAGGGCCTGGGTTAACCTCTACATCACCAGAGGAACAGAGGAGGAATAGGATGAGGGTACGGCTAAAGGAAAAAGCACTGATCGTCTAGTGTGCTGGGGACAGAGAATAATATGAGCAGATCTATGGGCGTGGTAGGATAGATTCAGGGCATAATGTATAGACAATGGTATGGTAGGATGTGAGTAAAGTGGAGGTCAACCTAGGTGTTGAGTGATGATGAGAGAGGTTTCGTCTCTCGAGGCACCAGTTAAGCCAGGTGAGGTCTCCATGTGTGTGGGGTGGGGCAAAAGAGCTATCTAAGGCATTTTGAGTGGGACTGAGGCCTCTGCAGTGAAATAAAACAATAAGAACTAGCCAACACAGCATTAGACAAAGCATATTTACATTAGAGAGAGGCATAAAGCAAACACAGGTGTTGATCAGGAGTGCTAAGACAACAACAGGTAAATGGCGGTGAATGGGCAGAGCGGGTCAGTTAAGTACATACAGGACCTTAGTTCGAGGCTGGGGCCGACATGTAAACAAAATGAGGTACCGTGTTATTGAAACAGTCCAGGGGGCATCAGCTGTGCAGCCGAGTGATCATGGGGTCAAAAGAGCAGCAATAGGCGAGTCAGGATGCCGTTCGGTAGTCACTACTACGCTAGGCGAGCAGGGGACATAGCGTTCAGAAAAACTAGTGGGCCGGGGCTAGTACATGGTTCTTCGGCGACATTGTAACAGAATACCCTGATGAGACCACATCGGGCGATCACGTCGGCAGTCCAGTCGTGCTGGATCGGCGGGGCTTCGTGTTGACAATAATGGGTCCAGGCCAATTGGCAAAGGAGGTATTGAAGCCCTAGAATTAGCTGGTATATGGGCCTAGCTCAAGGCTAGCTGGTGCTTGCTTAGGGACAGTGGCGTTAGCTAACAGTAGCCACTCGTTTTCAGCTAGTTAGCTGTGAGGATCTGGTGTAAGAGCAGCAGGAATCCGGTGATGTGGTAGAGAGAAGCAGTCCAATATGCTCTGGGTTGATATCACGCTGTGCAGACAGGCACGTGTTGTTCGAGCTAAGGCTGGCTGGCTGGTGACCGGGAAAAAGGTGAAGAACGCTAGCCGTGGCTAACAAAGACTAGTAGCTAGTTAGCTGGCTAGCTCCTGATGGAAGTTTGAGTTATAAGGAATAAAAATAGCAGATGCGTGCCACATTGGGTGAGGCGGGTTGCAGGAAAGTATATTTAGTTTGCAGATAGAAAGTGAGATTAAGGTATATACGAAAAAGACTGGCAATTTACACGGGATAAGACAAAGACAAACACACACGTCCTACTGCTACGCCATTTTGGGTATAGCATTATATCTTCTCAAGCTCTGTCAGGTTGGATGGGGAGCGTTGCTGCACAGTTATTTTCTCTCCAGAGATGTTCGATCTGGTTCAAGTCCAGGTTCTGGCTGGGCCACCCAAGGACATTCAGAGGCTTGTCCCAAAGCCACTCCTGCGTTGTCTTGGCTGTGTGCTTAGGGTCATTGTCCTTTTGGAAGGTGAACCTTCACCACAGTCTGAGGTCCTGAGCAGTCTGGAGCAGGTTTTCATCAAGGATCTCTCTGTACTTTGCTCTGTTGATCTTTCCCTCGATCCTGACTAGTCTCCCAGTCCCCGCCGCTGAAAAAATCCCAACAGCATGATGCTGCCCCCGTAGGGATGGTGCCGGGTTTCCTTCAGACATGACGCTTGGCATTCAGGCCAAACTCCAAGCGGGCTGTCGTGCATTTTACTAAGGAGTGGCTTCAGTCTGGCCACTGTACTAAAAAGTCCTCATTGGTGGAGTCCTGCAGAGATGGTTGTCCTTCTGAAAGGTTCTCCCATCTCCACAGAGGAACTCGGGTTCTTGGTCACCTGCTTGACCTTGGCCCTTCTCCCCCGATTGCTCAGTTTGGCCGGGCGGCCAGTTCTAGGAAGTCTTGGTGGTTCCAAACTTCTTCCATTTAAGAATGATAGAGGCCACTGTGTTCTTGGGGACCTTCAATTCTGCAGATATTTTTTATACCCTTCCCCAGATTTGTGCCTCGACACAATCCTATCTCGGAGCTCTACGGACAATTCCTTCAACCTCAGGGCATGGATTTTTCTCTGACATGCACTGTCAACTGTGGGAACTTATATAGACAGGTGTATGCCTTTCCAAATCATGTCCAATCAATTTACCACAGAGAAATTTCAATCAAGTTGTAGAAATATCTCAAGGATGATCAATGGAAACAGGATGCACCTGAGCTCAATTTCGAATCTCATAGCAAAGGGTCTGAATACTTATACAAATAAGATATTTCTGTTTTCAAAAATGTCCAAAAACCTGTTTTCCCTTGTCATTATGGGGTATTGTGTGTAGATTGATGTGGAAAATGTTTTATTTGATCCATTTTAGAATAAGACTGTAACGTAACAAAATGTGGAAAAAGGAAGGGGTATGAATACTTTCCGAATACCCTGTATGTCTTTCATGACTGCTCAGAGAGGGATACAATTTGTCCCAGGAGTCGAGGATCATAGGGAGTCAATCTTTCTCTCAACTGTTGGGGTTTAATTGGTTTCGCCACCGGTCAGTGTCACACAGAGCAGAGTCATTGTATCTGTGTGAGCTGATTGACTGTGTGAGAATGGGAAACGTTTTTTTTTGCCACTCTCCATCACCTAAAAGACACCTTCTACCTGTAACTAATATAATGAACAACTCCATCTAGCCTGCTGTGTTAGAACTTTTTGTCCTGCAGATGGGTTTCATTTGGAATCTTGCCACGAGTTCTATTCCTTTCATCATAGATTGGATTCAGAGGCAATGTCAAACAATGGGAAGATAAGCCAGGCTACAAGCAGAATCTTGTTCCATAAATTGCTCCAGTGCTCAGGTTGAATTTGACCCTTAGTTTGTCCCAATAAACCACATTTGATTTGTGTTTCTGCAGATCAGTTTCTGTTTACTCCCCATCCCAACTCAGTGGATTTTGAGAGGAGGGAAATGTGATTCCCCCCTCAGTGCTCCAGCTTTGGTTGATGAGAAGGGTGCTTTTGTCTCGTGTGTAATCTTTCCATCACCCACACAAACACGGCTCAAACCTGCAGATCACATTGTGGTTCAAAAACATGACAGTGAAATGTAACCGCTTTGTCTCACTAACTCATACATGCATCAGGAGCTTACTTGAAAAATCCATATCCCTCATCTTAAGCATATTCAAACCTAGATTTCTGTGTTGTATTGATATCCCAATTCTTGACACCCTCATTCACACGGGTTAATAGAGCTGTGCTGGAGCGAAGGGGCTGGGTTAAGCTTTCAACACATTTACCGTCTTGGAACAAACCAGAAACAGGAAACCTGCGTCAACATGTATTTAATGTGAATGGCACAGTCAGCACATATATTTGTTAAGAAAATACTGTTGTCATGTTTTAGCCTGTGGTACAACTTCTCACGAGGCTAGAGGATAACTGATCACTGTGTTATGTTAGCACACAAACTCAAAAACTGCACATTATTGTCATGATTTTACGTGACACTTGAAATAGAATTATCCAGAGCCTATGCTGAAACTTGAGGCTGTGGCTTGCCACTGCTTTATTTCGTATCCTGAATGATGCCCATACAATGGCTGTCTTTCTGGTAATTTTAAAGTATTTAAATACTATTATTGAGTCTGCCTTTTTGTAAGTATCCATGGGAATAGACCTTAACAGAGGAAAACCGTTGCTGGCAACGTTAACACTCCCAAACTGCCACCTCCCTCATACATTCTATTCTGTCTCTGCTTGCTCTGGTCAGGTTGGTTTTGGTTTAATGCATCATTGTGGTAGAGTTTTGACCTCAGCTCCTGTGGCATTTGGCATTGACTGCAGCCCAGTGGGGTTCTGCGTAGTGAGTGTTTCTCGTAACACCTATGAGAGTACATGATGCCACTGCCACACATTACTCTAAAACACTCCCAGGTTATCCAAGAGGGAAGATGGATGAATGTGTGCAAGAGGGACACCACCCTCCCTTGTAATAAAAATCATTATAACAGAACAATGTGCTTCATCAGCCCCACCTCTGTTTACAATAGAGATTGGATTCAACAACCCTTTTTATAATGTGTCTTTCTGAAGATCTCTATTCTATTTTATCAGTGTTTGTACTTGTCTTATGCCAATGTGTAATTGTGTTTTTCTGTAAACTCTCTGAGGTAGGAGTGGCAGGCCTCTTGGGAAGACACATGATTTACACGGTTGGGATCTCATGGATGAAGGCCAACTCAATGTTACCTGCTGTTTCTCCTGGGTGAGTTTGGGAAAGGCAAGCCTTAAGGGGTGGGGTGTGTAAGTCATTTACGGTAAGAGTTCAAAGTGTGTGTGTGTGTGTGTGTGTGTGTGTGTGTGTGTGTGTGTGTGTGTGTGTGTGTGTGTGTGTGTGTGTGTGTGTGTGTGTGTGTGTGTGTGTGTGTGTGTGTGTGTGTGTGTGTGTGTGTGTGTGTGTGTGATTGGCTGGAGTGTGTGTACAACAGTATGTGTTACAACAGATGCCCATGCAGCTGTGTGAACATCTGCAGGGAAAGAGGAGGATAACGTGATCATTATTTCCTTTCTGCATATATTGTTTTTCAGTATTGAAAATGACTCCTGCACATGATAACATCTGCTTGTTTTATTGTGTTGACATTTTCAAGAGCTTTATTACAAGGAGTGTAATTATCTATGATGAACTAAGCAACGGGGCTTTTGCTCACTGCCACCATATGGAGAGACTGTGTGATGTTGTCCATGTTAGCATTCACCTCAAAAGTTATCTATAGTTCAAACTATTACAATATCTGTTTTTTTCTTTTGCAATGGTTGTGAGAAAAACATGAACTAGGATCAGCCTAATAGTCATTGACGCATATACAGTGATAATATTGGATGTAACCTCAAGCCTACTAACCAGTAGGTAGACATGCATAACTCTTTTCCTCAGTTTTTCCATTCTCCATGTTATGCAATATTACCTCCAGGGGAAGAAATCCCTGGAAAATGGGGAATTTGGGACTTTTCCAAAGGCACCCCGGACAACGCAGGCTCTCACAATAAGGCACTGATCTGAGTCTTCAGCCCTCCACACCACCTCTTCACAACCATCCCATTGTCCCTCTCCACCTCCTCACAACCCTGCTATTGTCAGTCCCGGCTCACAACAGCCTCAGCCACGGTCCTGGGCTCTGATTGGCTGGAAGCTCCCGCTCTCTGACTCACCCTGGCTGGAGGAGTCTGTGCCAATCAGAGGTCAAAGCCCCGATACTAACAAGTCTTCAAAGTCTTTTCACTGTCCTTCATACTCTGCAGAACACCCAGTCAGTAAAAAGAGAGTGGTGAGGGAAAGAGGGGAGAGCGAGGGAAGAGAGAGGGAAAGAAAGACATGCTTAGTTGGATGGGGATTGTGAATGCCCTCTCTGCTGACTCTTGACTGAGTGGGTGATTCTCCCATTAGGACACAATGGGGCCTCTCATGCTGTTGTTGTCTTCTGTGGTCAGTGTTGTGAGGCTATAAATAGAACCATCCATCATCATTATCATCATCAACAACATCACATGATGGTTAGAATGGTGTTTTTCTCAAGTCCAAACTGTTGACCCAAACAGCTTGAACACTTGTCGATCGATTGGCATCTATTGATGTCATGGTTGGCCAATGGACGGCACAGAGAGAATCCCGGTTTCATCTGCTCAGCCGTTCACCGTGCTTACTAACTGATGGGTGGTTCCATGATTCTGTAATTCTCAGGTTCAGCTACTGCAAAGTCAAGTCTTGTTTAAGCCAGGAAAGGACAAGACAGGCTTTACCCCTGGAGACCAGCAGCCTCTGCAGCCCATTCTAGGCCTGTCACAACCTTTTGCTCACATCTTTTTGATAAAAGGGGAAAAGCCTGTTGGGCAGAAATGCGTCCCCATGCTTTAGCACTGGCTAAAGCAGCTAATGGGGCAAAGCTAAATCTAGCCAGCCTTTCTCCTTTGCATAGTACCACACTCGCCAAGCTCTCTCAACCTAAAGGAGCCTGTAGGAGAAGTGAGTCAGGTAGTTGGCCAGCGTATTGGGGGCATGCCCCAGGGTAACCGTCCCTCTGCTCGGCCATCCAGGACGGAGAGGTTCTGTTAGTCAGCTATAGGTGGGGGTCAGTGATGTCAGCACCAGAGGTCAACACATTCTCTTTACCTCATGGCTCTGTCAACCCCCTCCTCCTCTGCTCTATCATGTAGCGCTCTCTCCGTTCATTATTCTGTTAGTGAAGTGGTGTATAATCATTATAATGAAGGCTGAATGTGCTCTTAATGAGCTTGGCCTATACAGAACTACAAGTTAAAAGGCAAAGAGCCTGTAGCGCAAGGGAACATTTACTGTAACACGGGAATGAGGGGGTGAGCAAGCATGGCATGATAAAACAATTGTCTCCTGATTTTTCTGTGTGTGTGCATGCATGTGAGAGAGATAGAGGTGTGAGTGAGAGAGCGAGAGAGAGAGAGAGAGAGAGCGCCGAGATTTTGTTCCCATGACTTAGAAAAGACAAATCAAAGATAAGACGATTTTTCTCTTCCCTCCAAATCCAATCGCATGTTTGATCTCTGTCTTATTCTTCTGCTGACTCGTGGTCCTTCTGTAGCTCAGTTGGTAGAGCATGGCGCTTGTAACGCCAGGGTAGTGGGTTCGATCCCCGGGACCACCCATACGTAGAATGTATGCACACATGACTGTAAGTCGCTTTGGATAAAAGCGTCTGCTAAATGGCATATATTATTATATTATTATTATCATATATTATCTTTCTGGGTTCTTTGTGATTTCCTTTGAGTTGGTCCACTTAGTTACGGTTTGGCCCGGCACGAATGTCATCTGTTTGGTTTAGCTAGTTCTCTATCTTCCACATGGCTGAAATGAACCTTTGTTTTTTATTAAAAGTGAATGCCACAAGGTTATTGCCATGTCAGGTCATACGGTGCTCATAAAGTGGGGTTTTATAATAACATAATTTATACAGCACTCTGGGAGTTATTTCTCCCTCAGGAGGTTCTGCCGACCCAGGCACTTTTCAAAGCAGCAGCCTACTGATTTACGGCTTTCATTACAAACCAAATCTCATAAATTTCAAAAAACTCAAAGAGCCCCTTAGACAAATCAAAAATGTATGTGTGACCTGACGATCAATCTGTGGCACGCTGTGGAGAGGCTTCGTTCTCAGTCAGCAGTTGTTGATGTTTAGTGGAGTCACATCCACTCCCAGAGTCTGGTCTGTTTCCTGATATCTCACCTTGGCCGTCTGAACTGGCTGAGCTGCTGTGGAAAGTTGGCAGTGTTAACTCATCATCATAGCATTGACCTGCTGGCCAGGGAATCCCTTCATGGTTGATAGAGAGTTTGAGGTCATGACCTTCAAAGGGAAGACGTCATTGGCTGGGGAGAGGGAGCGATAAAGAGTGAGAGGGGATGACGGTGCAGTGAGTAAGTTACAACTCACACACCCATTGTAACCGGAAACTCAAAACAAATGTAAACACATCATACATCTAAAGACAGGCATATTACTCAGTTTATTAATCCACAAACATAATGTGCAATGAAATGTCTCACAAAATATCATAGTTTAGAAACAGTAGGCCTATACATGGAACCACAGTGCCAGCGGTTTCTGGGGGCAAAAGCACTCATGTTTTTTTTGCCAACACACAAAAGCCAAAAAATCTGACTTTGGCCACGTCTGCAACTCCTGAAAAGCCCAAGGGAGCCGTGTGTGATTTTGTAACCGAGTGTCATTCCCAAGGCCTTGAATTGAGCATGTCTTAAACAAGCCCAGACATGGTTGTCCTCAAGTAAAGTAGTACATGTAAAAAACGATCCATTCCCCTCGCACACCCACACACATACCCATACGTTGCTTCGCAAGCACAAACACACATAAAAACTAAAGCTCAGAATTATTGCTCTCATCTCCACTCTGTGCCTTTCACAATGTTCCATTTTTTCAAATTTCACATCAGACGATAGTTCTGGGCAGAGCCTTTGGTTCAGTCAGGTGATGTTGTGAAGGTTACCCTCCAAGGTTGGTGTTTACAGCGGTGGAGGTTCTGTAGGGTGGAGACGGACTGGGACTACCACATGCAGCTCAATTAGCAGTCTGCGGTCTGTGTGTGGCACGGTAATTACCTCACATTTGACCTTAAGTAGTGCATTTAGGAAGCTCCGCTCCAAATATACTCTCTCTGGCAATTTCATGGTCTCGTTTTGGCACAAATCACAATTGAAGTGTTTGTGCGTTGTTTACTTGTGGCAAATATTTTGGTTTTGGACATTTGGAGGCCAGTACAAGTCCTTTACATACAGCATATACTGTATGCACTATATATAGGCCACAGTAATACATAACATATATAATGTCCAATCACATTTGGCAGGTAACTGCCAAAATAAAGGAAAATACTTGAGTAAATGAGGGATACAAAGTATATTGTAAGCAGGTGCTTCCAAACAGGTGTGGTTCCTGAGTTAATTAAGCAATTAACGTCTCATGCTTAACGTCCCATGCTCATGTATAAAAATGCCCACTTACCCATTATTTTGGTTACCATGGTTAGAAGAAGAGATATCAGTGACTTTAAAAGAGGGGTTTCAAAGGCGCATGTGGGGTTTAAAGTGTGTCTGTGTGCGCTTGTATTACTATCCTCGTGGGGACCTGAAATCAAGTCCCCACAAGGATAATAAAACAAGGACAATTCTCCCTCGTGGAGACATTTCCCAGGTCCCCACAGGACAAAGATTTTAGGCATAGGTTTCAGTTTAGGATTACAATTAGGGTTAGGAGGTAGGGTTAGGGTTGAAGGTTTCGGGATAGGATTTTGAATGAAAATACATTCTAGGTCTCCACAAGGATAGTAAACCCAAACGTGTGTGTGTGTCTTATTCACCAGATCTCAACCCAATTGAACACTTATAGGAGATTCTGAGAAGGCTTTTTCCAGTATATTATGGAATTTCTCGTTGAAGAATGGCTTTGCATCCCTCCAGACACTTCTAGAATCTATGCCAAGGCACATTGAAGCTTTTCTGGTGGCTTGTGGTGCCCAACGTCCTATTAAGACACTTATTGGTGTTTCCTTTATTTTGGCAGGTACCTGTAGCCTTCTTCCTCTCCCAACTGCCCTCATAAATGTTATAAACTAAATAGACCAGAGCAGACCGTAACATACAAACAACTATCACCACAGGAAAAACTACCACACAGGAAAAGCTTGTTAAGGTCTCTGCGACATCAAAAGCCTCCTCAACTTGGTTTCCCTGAAGAAGAGACAGAACTTCCACTCATCCCTCAGTCTGAAAGTTAAGTTAGTCATCTTCTCAGTGCCTATCAAACAGACAGTGTTTATGTGTCATCATGGGTAGTGAGCTGTGATTGGCAATTAATCATTCATTTATTTGTTATGTGTCCCTCTCTACTGTATTCTGCATAAAGAGGTTTCCAAACATCTGAGGAACATATAGAAAATAACATGCTAATTCATCAAAGCATTATTATTTTTTACCTCTGGACATATTTGATGTATCTAAGGTTGTCATTATATTCAACGCAAATAAGATGTACATCTGATTTGAATGATCCAAAATAGTTTACACTAAAAGCAAACCAGTTTTCTTTCAGTAAAAAACACTGCCAGCTCACATTTTCCCTACAAGATGTACTGGTACAGTAATGCTGTCTCTCTAGCTGTTCATTTTTATCCTCAGTTTTAATGGGGCTCTGGTGGATCTTTCAGTGTAAGGCGAGCGGACAGAAATAGCTAAACAATGCCTGGCGGCTAGAGGCTCACATCTATAATGACCCTTATGTTGTTTGAAGAGGCCCCTCTAAAAGGCTGAGCAGGTGGGAGTGTAGGTGGTCTCCAAACTCCCTCAGCATCCTCCTGCATATGCACACAGCTGCCCCACAACATGTTCTTTGTTTTCTGTCTCTAAAAGACACACAATACTGATGGTCTCTCTCTCTCTCTCTCTCTCTCTCTCTCTCTCTCTCAAGCAAGCACATAAATACAACTCTAAACCATCTCAGATTCCTTCTCTAAGATGTCTTCCTCCTCTCACTCTCTCTCTGCTGCTGAAAGTGAATGATGTTATTTAAAGGTGACTGAAATTATATTCCTGCTGTTCTCATATGGAAATAAATCAACCACTATCGTTCTTGCATCCTTTTACCCAAAAGCATTTGATGAGCTCTATTTTTGGGTCTCTCTATGGAACAGTGTATATATTCATGTTTGTACTGTGTTTGTACTCTTCTGATTCCGGTTGGAGAAAATAGCCTACTTCAGGGACTGATGATAATAATTACAACTCTTACTTGCGTCACACATCCAGAGTCCTGCTTTCTGTAGAACCGGATGCATGGACTCTACATTTAATCCCTTTGAACATCGATAACTTTTCTTTATATACTGAACAAAAATGTAAAGTGTTGGTCCTATGTTTCATGAGCTGAGAGAAAAGATCCCAGAAATGTTCCATATACACAAAAAGCTTTTTTTTTTTTTTTTTTTTGCAGAAATTGGTTTACATCCCTGTTAGAGAGCATTTCTCCTTTGCCAAGATAATGCATCCAACAAGTTTGGCATATCAAGAAGCTGATTAAACAACATTACCATTACACAGGTGCACCTTGTGCTGAGGTGCACCTTGTGTTGAGGACAATAAAAGGCAACTCTAAAATGTGCAGCTTTGTCACACAACACAATGCCACAGATGTCTCAAGTTGTGAGGGAGCATGCAATTGTCATGCTGACTACAGGAAAGTCCACCAAAATGTAATGTTATTTTTTCTGCCATAATCTTCCTCCAATGCCTTTTTAAAGAATTTGGCAGTACGTTCAACCGACCTCACAACCGCAGACCAGGTATAACCACGCCAGCCCAGGTGTAACCACGCCACATCCACATCTGGCTTCTTCACCTGTGGGAATAATCTGAGACCAGCCACCCGGACATTTGATGAAACTGAGTATTATTATTTCCGTCTGTAATAAAGCCCCTCTGTGTCGAAAAACTCATTTGGATTGGCTGTGCCTGGCTCCCCAATGAGTGGGCCTGTGCCCTCCCAGGCCCACCCATGGCTGTGCACCTGCCCAGTCATATGAAATCCATAGATTAGGCCCTAATTCATGTTTTTCAATTCACTGATTTCCTTATATGAACTGTGACTCAGTCAAATTGTTGAAATTGTTGCATGTTGCGTTTATATTTATTTCAGTACAGTAATACTGAAATCCTTTTTTCTTTCTTCTATTGTGTTATTGACTGTAGGTTTGTTTATGTGTAACTCTGTGTTGTTGTTTTTGTCACACTGCTTTGCTTTATCTTGGCCAGGTCGCAGTTTTAAATGAGAACTTGTTCTCAACTGGCCTACCTGGTTAAATAAAGGTGAAATAAAATAAATAAATAAAAATACCAGAAGTAGCACTGAATTATTTGCTAATAAATATTGTACTGCAGGCCTATTAATAAAAATGCAATTAAAGTATTTACAAAGCAGCACTAGTTTAATTAAATCCTTGTACTTTCCCACTGTAATAATGACTAATAGTGAGAGTTGTACTCTCATCACATCGTCTTTGTGATGCACCAGTCCATTGACTGTCTACTAAATGGTGGTGTGGTTATGATAGGATTGTCAGTGAGAACCTCAATAACACCAACTGACATACAGCTACGCCCTGAAACAGTGACAGGAGGATAGAGAAAGTTTCAGACAAGGAGACCACATTCTGCTTAGTTCCAACCAGCATTTAAACAGTTAAATGTATTATCTTCCACCACCACCCAAAAACCTGACTGCTCACAATTGCAGTTACTCATGTAACAGACTGCCTTACAGATGCCCCGTGTGATGACAGTCCAAGTCTTAGTTTATTTGATGTTATCTGGTTACGGCTTCTGCCAAAACCATGGTATTCAAAACCTGTGACTCATTCCCATGTATGATACCTAATACTAAATCTATCTCTTTGATGTGAATATGCCTGGTATATCGGTATGGGGAAAGCTGTTTTCTCATTCAGTACTTTTCAGCTGATAATTAGATTAGTCTTTTTATGCTGACTCAGTTCCAAGCACAGATGTTGTAGATGATTGTATGCAGGTGTCTCCTCACCAGTGGAGGCTGCTGAGGGGACAATGGCTAATAATAATGGCTGGAATGGAGTCAATGGAATGGAATCAGGCACGTTTTGTTTGGGGGTTTCATGTGTTTGATACCATTCCATTTTTTTCCATTCCAGCCATTATACTCAGCAGCCTCCATTAATCCACACAGGTGTTCTTCAGATGACTCTCACACTGCAGTTCACCCACAGTTGCACTTATTTGGGAAAAGAACGATCTTATGAGGCTATAAACTATACATATGTTTACACCTAAGTATTGGTCATAGCATAAGAGACAGACATTTCGGAAGATTTCAGACCTCAAACTAAATATCAAGAAGTGCTCTTTATTAATTTATACATGCCATTTAGTGGTCCTTGTGTGGCTCAGTTGGTAGAGCATGGCGCTTGTAACGCCAGGGTAGTGGGTTCGATCCCCGGGACCACCCATACGTAGAATGTATGCACACATGACTGTAAGTCGCTTTGGATAAAAGCGTCTCTAAATGGCAATGGCATATATATATATATATATATTTAAGAAATCTTCAAGTATTCCGGTGAGTGTTATTAAGCACCTACATGAAAGTATGAAGTGTTGCTATGAGGGTATTTATTTAATTTAACAGGCAAGTCAGTTAAAAACAAATTCTTATTTACAATGACAGCGTGGGAACAGGACAGATGCTCTACGCAATCTGAGCCTCACGTCTGGAACACAGAAAGACAGGCACGACAGCACACTGTCCTACAGGGACAGAACTCACCTATGAGCTGATTGGGGGCGGCAGGTAGCTTAGTAGTTAGAGCGTTGGGCCAGTAACCAAAAGGTTGGTGGCTCAAATCCCCGAGCTGACAAGGTAAAAATCTGTAATTCTACCCCTGGACAGTCACACAGGATGTGGAGAGGGCAAATAGGATGCACACATTCTAATCACATCCTGTTTGTGTGTGTGGTAAATTGCCCTGTTCAGGGCCAGAACAACAGATTTTTACCTTGTCAGCTCTGGGATTCGAGCCACCAACCTTTTGGTTACTGGCCCAACACTCCAACCACTAGGCTCCCTGCCGCCCCCAATCAGCTCATCAGCTCATAGGTGAGTTCTGTCCCTGAAGGACAGTGTGCTGTCGTGCCTGTCTTTCTGTGTTCCAGACGTGAGGCTCAGAATGCGTAGAGCATCTGTCCTGTCAGGCCACATCAGACAGCTCCCTCTTAACGAGCCCTAAAGAGCACCTGAGTGTAATCGGCCCACTCAGAGTTCACTCTAATGACAGGCCTCACTCTCTCCTCTCCCTCCCTCCCCCTTTCTTTCTTTCTTTCTTTCTTTCTTTCTTTCTTTCTTTCTTTCTTTCTTTCTTCCGTTCTCTCTCTTATTCTCTATCCCTCTCTGCCCATTTCTTTCTTCTACTCTCTCTCCTTCTCGCCCTCTCTCTCTTTTACAACCTGCACCTGCACTTGGCCTCCCTATGAGGCTCCTTGAAACACTGATCTGGGTTCAGTTGGCCCTGCCATCCCAGAAACAGCCCTGGTCCAGCCATCAGAGGCACAGTGTGCCCAGACTGACCACATCCACTATGCCTCACAGCACATGAAGCTGGTGCGTGCATGGAGCTACTTAGACAGGCCCTTGGAAACCATGTGGACTCCGCAGGTGTCCTCCCTCCTGCAAACATGAAGCCCCCTGAAGCCACTCACACCGCCGCACATCCAATCAGGATCACAGAGAGGGGCCATGTCCTGCGGCAAGTCATCTGCTCTATCAAACATTATCACATTATCACTGACTACTCTCTCTCAGGTATTGTACACTCAGCTCAATGTCTTATTCCCCACCATATCCCCACAAGCCCCCATGTCCTACTCTCTACAGAGGACACTTCCTGTGCCGCAGCAGTGTTGCCGCACTCACACAGGATGTGGAGAGGTCAAATAGGATGCGCACATTTTAATCATATCCTGTGTGTGTGTGTGTGTGTGGGGGGGGGGGGTAAATGTGGCCAACAGCGACACACGTAAATGTATATTGTGTATCTGTGAATGTGTGGGTAATATAGGGAACGAAATCAACAAAATACAAAGCAGATTTTCCTGGAAGGTATTTAACCAGGTTTTTACCCAGAGTTTGTGGGAGGACTTTAGCCTGCTTCTGGTTGTGATTCCCACCAGCTGATGCTGTGATAGCTTAGAAAGGAAGAGAGGCATCACAATAACCAGAAACCAGGAAGTCTGAAAAGCCCCAGGGGCAGACAGTCAGAGAGAGAGAGAGAGAGAGAGAGGAGGAGGGGGGGGGGACACACACACACAATGGGTATTCTGCCAGAGGGCAAGGAGACACCAAACCAGGAGGAAGGACAGCAGACACAGGGTCAGACAGGCTGACAGACAGACAGACCGTGGGTTGACATGGTATTCTATTCAGACCAGTTTAATTTGAATGGCCTTTTTCCATTGCCATTTTCACAGAACCAGACTGAAAACCCCATGCTGAATCTCCCTGGTAGGCTTGGTGAGCATAGGTCAAAAGTCAGGTCCTGTTCAACAATGGGTCTTTGTATTGGAGCTGATTCTATGGTATTGGCCATGGACGATATTAGTGGGTTCCCATGAAATGTCAAGATTGGCTGCTGCAGGTGAAAATCTAGCACTTGGAGATTAGGAATATACTGTACGTATAATTATCTAACTACATGTAACGCACGTGAGCTAAATAGGTGTAAGTAGCAGTAGAAAATATTGGGGAGAAGAGAAAAAAATATAATGTTGTTTTTACATAGTGTGTGTGTGTTTTGTGTGTGTGTGTGTGTGTGTGTTGTGTGTGTTTGGTGTGAGGGGTGGTGTGTATGTGTGTGCTTCAGTGGGACAGAGTGTGTGGGCGTGTACTGAACCCTTGGAATAGAATGTGTTGTAAATATCTGTGTGCAACAATCAATACCATCACTCTTTTAAACAAGATAAGAGAGCATTGGTTTGACGTGTGTGTGTGCTGTGTGTGTGTGTGTGTGTGTGTGTGTGTGTGTGTGTGTGTGTGTGTGTGTGTGTGTGTGTGTGTGTGTGTGTGTGTGTGTGTGTGTGTGTGTGCATACAATGGAGCCCTAATGGGGTAGGTGAGTGTGCGTGAGTGTGTGTGTGGGCTGCAAGGCCACCCTCTGATCGTCTCCTTGGCAGCCGCTGTGGTGAAGTGCACTCTGGGTGTTTGAGAGGCCTCCCAGAACAAGAAAGAAAAGACACACACTAAACGCTTTATCAGAATTGACGAGCTCTATTCGTCTGCTTGCTCGGCAGGGACTAGCGTAGCCTAGATGCAGCTCTGCAAGGTTGTGCAATGTTATGATGCCAGCCCCCTCACACACACTTTCCCTCCCCCCATTCGGCTTCCCTTGTTTGATGTGGTCTTTGGAGAACTCTGTTTAAAGAAATTCTTCTCCCACTTTGAAGTCTCCCTCTTTACACTCTCTTTATCTCTATTTTTCTACTTTTTTATCTTTTGGTAGTTTGTGAGGGAGAAAAAAACAAACAGGCATGAAATTGGATACTTGTCCTACATACGCTGCTCACCTTGTGTTATGAATTTGAGACATTTCTCAAGAAGAAACTATTGTTTGGTCAAGGAATGGTTACACACCTCCTGTCACCAAACACTGGGATTTTAACTGACTGGCTTCTTTTGATACAAAAGCCTTGGGAGAAGTGTTTTGATGTCATTCCAAGCATTTATCAAACACTGTTATGAGGGTTGAAGTCTTGATATGGTATGCTTAATCAAATACAGCGGGTGTCATTTTAGGATTTTTCACTGCAGAGACAATTACTTCAAAGCTCTTTCATCTGCAGCTAAAGTGCATTTATCTTTTTGACTTGACATCCTCCACTCACAAAGCATGGAATTCACTCTCAAGTGGTGACAAGACAGATTTGACATCTCATTGTAGTGTGGAGAAAATCCTGCACGGAGCCTTCGCCGTGTGCTGCCACTTTAAGAGCTCACCAGCTGTCAGGAAGATGCAAACCCATAGAAACTTGCCCTGTTCTAAAGCACAGTCTTGTCAGCAACACTGCTTTGATGGTGGTGCAACAATTTGTGGTAGTTAGTTCCTGTTGAAGTCTGTTTTAAATTGCAGAGACAAGAGGAGTTAAAGTCAATTCCACTTCAGCTCCAGTCAATTCATGAGTGAAAAATTGCCCATAATGCACCATGAGGATTTATTAGATGTATTCCCTTATATTTTAATGAAGGGAATTTATTAATTTTAATTGGTTAGGATTTATATGGAATGGAATACGACCCTGACTGAAATACTGTCTCTTGAGTAGAGCATAGTGTAAGTACATCAAGCTTCATAAAGTATGGCTTTATTATCAATCTTGTAGTGTTTTTAAACATAACGTAAAGGGAACCAGTGGAGGCAATTAGATAAATTGCCTTTGCTCTTAGCTCTGAGGCCTCATTATGCATGGCTGGCGTGATTGACCTTCTTCACAGTAATCAGGCAAAGAGAGCAGCCGTGTTCACAGGTCAGTAAAACTCATATTAACCATGTTTACAGAGGTCAGGGATCACAGCCCTCATTAACTGGCTTCATCAGATGGCCCCAATAAAAAAAACATCAGCTAATGCCCACTATGGTAATGAAATATGTGACCCAGGGTAGCTTAAGAAATAACAGACTACAATTTAAAACACTAAAGGGAGATAGATAGTGGACATGTTACATCACAGGTTGGAGGAGTTAATGCTATACCCCAGGCCTTTCCCTCACCCATGGTCATTAATGATCAATGTCCACTCCCTTCCCTGTGGAAAGACAGACAGACAAACAGGAAGCAGCTGTTGCCAGGGCAACACCCCAAGGGTCTGTAGAGTGGCGTGGGAGAGATGTTAGGTAAGGAAGGAGGGAAAAAAGACTGTTAAAATGGAGGAAGGAATAAAGACCACAGTGGTGGTGGAATCTAATTTGATTTTGACAGGGATATAGAGGGATATTTCCCCCATGCACAGCTGTGTATGTGTGTGTGTTCATACCCATGTGCGCATGTACCTGCGTGCATCTGTGCCTGAGAATAGCTTGACTGACGCAAGCCATTACAGACCGGCTTTAGAGACCTGGCAACCCTGCTCTCTCTCCTCCTGCCTCCTCCTCTTACACCCCCCAGTCCTCCTCTCACTCTCTCCCACCATCCCTTTCACTTCTCTCGCTCTCTTGGCATGAAATGGTTGCATATGGAACATCATATAATCAGATTCTGTCACTGAGAATAGCAGTCTTAAATACTGGGTTTTATCAAAAGTGTTATCTATGTACATTAACAGATTGGACTGCATAATATATGTATGTACACTGAGCAAAATCATAAACACAACATGTAAAGTGTTGTTCCTATGTTTCATGGGCTGAAATAAAAGATCCCAGAAATGTTCCAAATACAAAAAAAAGATTTATTTCAAATGTTGTTCTCAAATTTGTATTTCATCCCTGTTAGTGAGCATTTCTTCTTTGCCAAGATAATCCATCCAACTGACAGGTGTGGCATATCAAGAAGCTGATTAAACGGCATTATCATTACACAGGTGCACCTTGCGCCGGGGACAATAAAAGGCCACTCTAAAATGTGCAGCTTTGTCACACAACACAATGCCACAGATGTCTCAAGTTGTGAGGGAGCATGCAATTGTCATGCTGACTGCAGGAATGTTCATTAAAGCTGTTGCCAGATAATTTCATTTTAAATACTATACCATAAGCCGCCTCCAACGTCATTTTAGAGAATTTGGCAGTACTTCCAACAGGCTCACAATCACAGACCCCTTGTAACCATGCCAGCCCAGGACCTCCACATCTGGCTTCTTCACCTGCGGGACTTTCTGAGACCAGTCACCCGGACAGCTGATGAAACTGCGGGTTTGCACAACTGAAGAATGTCTGCACAAACTGTCAGAAACCGTCTCAGGGATGCTCATCTGCGTACTCATCGTCCTCATCAGGGTTTTGACCTGACTGCAGTTTCGTGTTGTAACCAACCTCCGTGGGAAAAGGCTCACCTTCGATGGCCACTGGCATGCTGGAGAAGTGTGCTCTTTAGAGAGGAATCCCGGTTTCAACTGTACCAGGCAGATGGCAGCAGGTAGCCTAGTGGTTAGAGCGTTGGACTAGTACCCGAAAGGTTGCAAGATTGAATCCCCAAGCTGACAAGGTTCAAATCTGTCGTTCTGCCCCTGAACAAGGCAGTTAACTCCACTGTTTCTAGGCCGTCATTGAAAATAAGAATTTGTTCTTAACTGACTTGCCTAGTTAAATAACGGTAAAATAAAATAAAAATGCCGTCGTGTCCCAGTTCTTCCATGGCCTGCATACCAGACATGTCACCCATTGAGCATGTTTGGGATGCTCTGGATTGCCATATTTCACTGAGTGTTACAGTTTCTGTCAATATCCAGAAACTTCACACAGCCATTGAAGAGGAGTGGGAGAACATTCCACAGGACACAATCAACCGCCTAATCAACTCTATGCAAAGGAGATGTGTCACACTGCATGGTGGTCACACCAGATACTGACTTGTTTTCTGATCCACACATATCTGTATTCCCAGTCATGTGAAATCCATAGATTAGGGACTAATGAATTATATGAACTGTAACTCAGTAAAATATTTGAAATGGTTGCATCTTGCATTTTATATTTTTGTTGAGTGTGTGTATACTGTATATACTTTATAGTGTCCAGAAAACTAGAGTCTCAGGCTTTGACATGACTCGTTACTAAAATGTTATTCATGAGTGTGCAGTCTGTTAACTGTTTTGTGGACCAACATGAAAGGGACCTGTGAGTTCGCCTGGTCTTCTTTCCATTCTCTATTTCCTTCAAAATGACATATAAACCCCCGAGCTAGCTAGAGTCAGGCCACCTGACTGACTTTGATCCTGTGCCTGGAAAAACATGTGTGAATCTATCCAGCCCCACCCACACACTTAGTTTGAACACACACACACGCACACACACACACACACAGAGCGAAAGAGAGAACAAGGAATGCTTGGAATCAGAAAATACAATTAATTGATACATATAATAGTTAATCTAACGAGCACACAACCATATCAGATATCACCTTCCAATCATTGCATTGAAATATAATAACTGTGTATTAAAAGGTGTCAGATGGCTAACACATGGGTGCATCTGTGTCTGTTGCCTTGGGGTGAAATCAGAATGCAAAGCCTCCAATGAGAAATGTGGCCATTCGCCTACAGTGTGTGGACTTTCCCACACAATGTCATTGTATTTTCCTCTTCCTGTCATTGTATTTCTCCACCTGTCAAAGGGCATCCATCCAGACTCATTTTCTCTCAGCCTATCTTGGTCAGAGCCTCTTCCAGTCATAGTGAATTTACCAGACAGGTTCTGGAACAGCAGCTGTGGCAGGTTGCCCAGGAGGTTACATGCTTGCAGTGCTTTCAGCCCAAACCTGTTGCTGAGTCTTCTAAACTGTGTGAATTCATTTAAATCACAAATATATTGTCATGTCTCTTGTCTGTTTGGGGTGTAAAGGTGATGCATCCTGTGATACTAGCAATTTGAATGTGCTTCTACAAGAGACTTACAGCCAGACACGTACACACAGGAGGCCAGGAGTTTTGAGCAAATCGAGTCATTAAGTACAAGTTGTACGTCAGTGAGAAACGTTGCACAATCGCCTCCCAAACCACAAGGCAAGGAAGCTGTGACCTCACCATTCAGATTTGTTTGAATTAGCAAGGGGAAATGGCTTAACGATACATATTAGGAGGCTAAAAACATTCCACTGAGACACAAAATTTCCATTAAGGAGTTGAGAGGAAGGAAGAGCCAGATGGTGTTAGTCATGTGAAGTGGTCAGTGTCTTTGCCAACCATGTCGTTCCATTCATTCAATAATGAGCTTTATGGCTTCAAACCATATGTGTTTGTATTTAGATGTACTTGAGCGAATCCAGTAGGCTTATATTGTACTTTATGGTTATGGTACGGTATGTGATATCTACAGGAAATACCAATATTGCTGAACTTTAACATGGAAGCAAAGGTGTTATAACTTCCTGTTAATAACTTGGGGTATTTCCCTTTGTAGTGTTCCTTGTGTCACTCAGAAAACAAACACAGTCCTCACCTGCTAAGGTCTGTGACCAGACAACAATAAATCTCCTTTGAGAAAAAAGCAAGTCTGTTGCAAATGACCAGTCTCCGTTTAAAGTGTATGACATCTCTCTGACCTCAGGGTGATAACATATGAAGTTCACCTGTGATAAAAACAAAAACAGTGGCGTGTGTCTTATAGTGTTGAGCATCAGTATCTTGAACTCAAAAAGTCATCTCCAATCATCCCATCTTACACCTCAAACCTTATCCTACACGGGTGCAACACTACACATTTCTGCTTACATTCCATGACCAAGGGGCTAATGATAATACTTTGAAAGGAAGTGTTGTGTAAAACCTTTTATTTTTTTATATTCCATGGTCACTCTCTAAGCCAGGTCATCATACATGCTTGATGACCTGTCCTCCCACCCACCCACCTCGTCCTTTTTGTCTTAACAAACAGCCAAGCGGGTGATTAATAACCACTAATGTCATTGTGACAGTTAGGAGGGCCTCACACAGAGGCAGACAGAAATGGGATCTTTCCACGCAGGCAGAAGAGAGTTACTCATCTCAAGGTGAAATCCCTCTGTGATGTCCATATTCTCCTTATTGACCTGATGGACTACATGTGTGTCAGACCACAGGGGACGAGGGAGAGGAGACGCTGGGCCAAAACCACCCACACTACAACTCTGCTGTAGTCCAACACATATCTCTTTCACATGAGGAACCAGACCAGACCAATCGGAAAATAATCCCAGTATCCTGTGGGTGGTTGGAATCAGACCAGTATCAAGTTATTGATTTACACTGCATCTAGACTGAGAGGCCATCACAGTTGCACAATGGAAATATTAGCAATCAAGTCGTAACAGTTTACAAGGTGTGCTGTATTAGAGTGTGGATGATAAACATGTATACAGATTCCATATCTTAATTTGATCAACCTGTTGTTCCAGGACTTTTTCCTAACGTCCTAGTGTATTCCATGTTTAAAAATACCCCCACTTTAACATTTCTGGCTTGATTTGCCCTAATGAAAAAAAGAAAAAAAAAAACTTACAAAAAACAAAGAATTACAATTCATATTTCCTGTTGCAGCAGGATTATTTTCCTGCGGTAGCAAACTGTCTCAAATTAAGATCCTACATCTGTAATCACCTCAAACTGTTAGATGAATGATGCAATGTACTTCCATCAATGCACTTGTACAGAAAGTGTTGGTAGAACATTACTGATGAAGTAACCGATTCTCACTTTCTTGTAGAGTATGGTTCTTCTCCTGAGAGTGAACCACCTGATAGAAAAAAAGAACCTGATTGGGGATGGGGTTGTCCCTATTTCTGCGTCTAGATCTCACATTCTCACCCAAAACTAGACTGCTCCTACAGTGTCTCTCTGTCTGTAGGTGTGTGGGCGGGAATAGGAGCAGAACATAACATTTCCCCATGGAGTCTGACACAGAGCAGCAGCGCCAGGGGAAGGAATACTGTCCTGCTTGCACGGCTGTCAATCACACCACATAACTGGCATGGTTTTCAAATGCTGCTGTCAATCACATCACACAGGGTGTGTGTGCGTGTGTGCGTGTGTGTGTGTGTGTGTGTGCGTCAATATCTATGGACGTGTGTGTGGTTTGCGTGGATGTTTGTCTGTGGCTTTTGGTTCTTGGTGAGTCGGACACTGAGCATCCCTTGTGATTCGTGTGGCTGAGTCATGAGTAAAATCCCATCCCACTCTAGCCACCACCTCGTGCTGGGGGCCTCTTCATGGGCGTGACGGCTAGACCAGAGGCCAGACCCACGATAGCAGGACTCGCTCCTGGGGAATCTGTCTGTGGCTGCCCAGGGTTAGATCCATTCACTCAGTCTAAACTTACTACAGAGCAAACCCTAACAAAAAACTACAATTCAGTGTTGGACCTGTGCCCAAATGTGTCTCAAAGCAATTATGTTTCTTTTGAAGATTATTCTAGAAGTGCCATCAGAGTATACTGGTGGTAGAGAGGGGGGCGGTAGTAGCTGCACGCTTAGAGGAAGGAAGCGTGAAAGAGAGCGATAACGGAACCGAGACAACAGATATGCAGACAGATAAGGCTTTATTACTCGACAGTGGAAATGTGGGCAAGGCAGTTAGAGTTGAAAAAGTAAGGCGATTAGTCCCAGACAGTTAGATTCTTCACCTCCCGTCCTTTCCCCCTTGCTGCAAAATAACCAGTCTGCAAATAACGATCTAACGATCCACACATACAGAATGATATTAAAATCATAATGGCAATCATGTGCCGATCCCTCCCTCCATCTCTCATTCTTTCTCTCTGTGATTCAGCCGCACCGGGCCACAGCTGCCAGCTGCTAATGGCTTCCAGATCCAGCCAATCTCTTCCTCCCTCTGTTATGCTCCCTGTTTTTCTGCATTATTTCAGTGGAACGGGACTAAATGGATGTGGAAATCCGCTGCACTTCAGTCAATGAGTCAGCCCGCTAGGCCGCTTTTGAAGGAAAACCACACCAGGGGTTTGGAGAAGTAAAGCAGTTTGTTTTTCATAAATCACTGCTGAGGTTGTTTATTTTTTTCTGTTTCAAATGGAAGGTCTTTGTATTTGTGTGCTTGACTGAAATACTGTATGTGTCAGTGTGTTTACACCGGGGACCACGTTAACAGAAACGCTATTAAAAATGATTTAGTCTCCCTGGAAACTGAACAGGAGTTATGTGTGTAATTGCTGTGAGATGTGTATTGTGGTTTAACGAAAACATATTGATGATGGTGTGTGTGTGTGTGTGTGTGTGTTTTTAATCTTAATCTTAATCAGAAAGGGGTGAGTGTTATAACAAATAGTGCTGCAGGAGCAGCTCATGTATTAGTGTGTGGAAGTGACTTTACGCCTGTCTTCCTAAGTGAAAGCAACAGAGGGGGAGGGAGGGTTTGCATGGACATGACAGCTATTGTTTTGAACACAATGTGCGTTTGTGACTGATGACGAACAAACGGCCCGCGACAGCAAATGGCAACCCCCCCGAATGAAGCCTGACAGGCAGGCGACACAGAGAGAGCATGGGCCCACATCACAACAACACAACTGACAAACACAGGCCTTTACTCCCACCACTAATAAACAGCGCAGCCAGCCGAATGGAGCCTGACAGGCAGGCGACACAGAGAGAGCATGGGCCCACATCACAACAACACAACTGACAAACACAGGCCTTTACTCCCACCACTAATAAACAGTTCAGCCCTCCGAATGGAGCCTGACAGGCAGGCGACACAGAGAGAGCATGGGCCCACATCACAACAACACAACTGACAAACACAGGCCTTTACTCCCACCACTAATAAACAGCTCAGACAGCCGAATGGAGCCTGACAGGCAGGCGACACAGGGAGAGCATGGGCCCACATCACAACAACACAACTGACAAACACAGGCCTTTACTCCCACCATTAATAAACAGTGCAGCCAGCCGAATGAAGACCATGCCCTTAACATAGCCTAGAAGTATCTCTGTTTTATATCAACTACCTGATGACACTTTCATGGTAGCCTAACAACCGTGGCTGTGAAGTGGGGCTTTTTCTTTCCAATTGTTATTGTTGCTCAGTGTTGCTCATCAGTGGCAGCAGCAGTCTGGCCTCATGGGCCACATACCACAGCGGTTACTGTGGCACAAAGAGTCCAGTGAGACTGAAGCCGATCCATCATGTGAGGTCACTGTGGTGAAGCAGAAGGGAGAGTGGGACGGGGCCCTTTTGTTGTATGTTGGTGTGTTGCGGACGGTGACGTCATCCCTTGCGGAGTCTGTCATTAAAGAGTGATAAATGTCCCATATATTGAAGATGGGGGAGAGGTGCTTGGTTTGCAGGCTAAATGTTCTCTAATTGGAGGGTGAGGGTGTTGTGTGGTTGCAGGGGGCCAGGGGTCCTTGTGGGAGAAAAAAAACCTAACTGCAGAATGATGTCAGACCATTTGTGAAATGAGGGTGGATGAATGGTCAAACAGAAAGGCTGTCCAGAAATAGAGGAAATAATGGCAATAAAATATGTGGTTCTCTACATGAGATATATAAATACTTACCATTGTGTGGTTCTCCCATGCTTTACCTCTACTATGTTTTACCTCCACCATGTTTTACCTCTACCATGTTTTACATCTACCATATTTTACCTCTACCATATTTTACCTCTACCATGTTTTACCTCTACCATGTTAAACCTCTACCATGTTTTACCTCTACCATATTTTACCTCTACCATGATTTACCTCTACCATGTTTTACCTCTACCATGTTTTACCTCTACCATGTTTTACCTCTACCATGTTTTACCTCTACTATGTTTTACCTCTACCATGATTTACCTCTACCATGATTTACCTCTACCATGTTTTACCTCTACCATGATTTACCTCTACCATGATTTACCTCTACCATGTTTTACCTCCACCATGTTTTACCTCCACCATGTTTTACCTCCACCATGTTTTACCTCTACCATGTTTTACCTCTACCATGTTTTACCTCCACCATGTTTTACCTCCACCATGTTTTAAATATCCTCTTGACCCCGTCTAGACAAGCACTTGGCACACACTTACCACATTCAATGACAGGTTGGAGTGACAATAAATGATAGTTCAGTAGCAGTTAGGGGCCTTTTCAGGTCACTCTAGCTGCTAGAGGTCATTATTGTTATCCAACCAAGTTTCAGTGTTGATTGCTAGGCTACTTGCTCTGTTCTACACTTCAAAGAGCTCCCGCCAGCAGTCACAGCCGGCCAGGCAGCTGCAAACGCAGGACGAGCACTGTGTGAGTCGCTTGTCAAAATTCGATACGGCCTGCTGCAAAGCATGACAGGGAAAACTGTAGTGGAGGTATTCAGAGTCTGTCGACCAACGCCGGGGGGAGCGCCGATAGAAAAGAAAAAGTGATGACTCACCGAACTTCCCAAAATCCCCCTCCTCCTTCACGATTTACGGGAACAGGAATGTTGTTTCCTTTTTTTTCTCCCAGTCCCAGGCATTTATCTTTTTTTGACAGGCTGTGGGGTCAGGCTCTGGGTTTGTCTGTGTGGCTGTTTAATCTTTCCTTCAGGCGAATGGGTAATCGTGGACATAGCCATTTGAAAGTTTGTTAACAGTGCGGGGGAAGGAAGGCTTGTTATCTTTTTGTTTTGGACCCAAAACCAGAGCATTGGCTTTTCTTTAGCTGGGCTCACCAACTGCCAAAACTTAATTTACCACCTTTTTAAAAAGGGTTATGTTATTATACTGGTTATACTGGTTCATATAACCATTAATAAGACGTTTTTAGTTCGTTAGCTTTTGGTTAATTGGATCCTGTCCAGTTGCCCTACATTTTTTTTTCTTAAAACAGGCATAATTAAACAGGCATTTCCAGAGCTACTGTGAATTTGGGGCACTTTTCCTCTCCATTGTGTGAGTGGTGAGAGAGTCTGGATGGGATATGTCAATGGATGAAATGGGCATTTATAACACATTTATTTATCACAGAAATGTATACGGATGCCTATGAAATACTAATACAGTATATAGGCATGCTGACTCTTCAAGTCAATGTTAAACCAATAAATGCACATAAGAGATATCTATGCGTTATTAGGTTCCATTACATTGGGCCTAGGTACAGTAGCCTACTTTAGGCTGCAGTTTACACACCAAAGTATTGTTTATCAGTGAACACTGAAGGCCAGGGCCCACCCCACAGATAACAAAAGCAATGCATTGTGATAGGGAGTGGTGGAGTAGTGAGGTTGAGCTGCCTGAGATTAGGTGTGCTTTTCTCTGCCCTGCAGAGAATTAAAGGTTGAAAGTTCACAGGGGTCATGCTTTCAACAAAGCTCTAATCCTAACACCAACCTTTCCAAACACCTCCAGAGGGTACCTGCTCACTCAGCTCTACTGCACTCTCCTATCCTTATCTTACTTGACTACCTCTATGCAGTCTTCGTTGACTACCTCTATGTAGAGTATTCTTCTTTGACTACAACTTTGTAGTTTTCTTTGACTACCACTTTGTACAGTATTCTTCTGTGACTACCTCTATGCAGTCTTCTTTGACTACCTCTATGAAGTCTTCTTTGACTACCTCTATGCAGTCTTCTTTGACTACCTCTATGCAGTCTTCTTTGACTACCTCTATGAAGTCTTCTTTGACTACCTCTATGCAGTCTTCTTTGACTACCTCTATGCAGTCTTCTTTGACTACCTCTATGCAGTCTTCTTTGACTACCTCTATGCAGTCTTCTTTGACTTCCACTTTGTACAGTATTCTTCTTTGACTACCTCTATGCAGTCTTCTTTGACTTCCACTTTGTACAGTATTCTTCTGTGACTACCTCTATGCAGTCTTCTTTGACTACCACTTTGTACAGTATTCTTCTTTGACTACCTCTATGCAGTCTTCTTTGACTACCTCTATGTAGTCTTCTTTGACTTCCACTTTGTACAGTATTCTTCTTTGACTATGCAGTCTTCTTTGACTACCTCTATGCAGTCTTCTTTGACTTCCTCTTTGTACAGTATTCTTCTGTGACTACCTCTATGCAGTCTTCTTTGACTACCTCTATGCAGTCTTCTTTGACTACCTCTATGCAGTCTTCTTTGACTTCCTCTTTGTACAGTATTCTTCTGTGACTACCTCTATGCAGTCTTCTTTGACTACCACTTTGTACATTATTCTTCTGTGACTACCTCTATGCAGTCTTCTTTGACTACCTCTATGCAGTCTTCTTTGACTACCTCTTTGTACAGTATTCTTCTTTGACTACCTCTATGCAGTCTTCTTTGACTACCACTTTGTACAGTATTCTTCTTTGACTACCTCTTTGTACATTATTCTTCTGTGACTACCTCTATGCAGTCTTCTTTGACTACCACTTTGTACATTATTCTTCTGTGACTACCTCTATGCAGTCTTCTTTGACTACCTCTATGCAGTCTTCTTTGACTACCTCTATGCAGTCTTCTTTGACTACCTCTTTGTACAGTATTCTTCTTTGACTACCTCTATGCAGTCTTCTTTGACTTCCACTTTGTACAGTATTCTTCTGTGACTACCTCTATGCAGTCTTCTTTGACTACCACTTTGTACAGTATTCTTCTTTGACTACCTCTATGCAGTCTTCTTTGACTTCCACTTTGTACAGTATTCTTCTGTGACTACCTCTATGCAGTCTTCTTTGACTACCACTTTGTACATTATTATTCTGTGACTACCTCTATGCAGTCTTCTTTGACTACCTCTATGCAGTCTTCTTTGACTTCCTCTTTGTACAGTATTCTTCTGTGACTACCTCTATGCAGTCTTCTTTGACTACCTCTATGCAGTCTTCTTTGACTACCTCTATGCAGTCTTCTTTGACTACCTCTATGCAGTCTTCTTTGACTACCTCTATGCAGTCTTCTTTGACTTCCTCTTTGTACAGTATTCTTCTGTGACTACCTCTATGCAGTCTTCTTTGACTACCACTTTGTACATTATTCTTCTGTGACTACCTCTATGCAGTCTTCTTTGACTACCTCTATGCAGTCTTCTTTGACTACCTCTTTGTACAGTATTCTTCTTTGACTACCTCTATGCAGTCTTCTTTGACTACCACTTTGTACAGTATTCTTCTTTGACTACCTCTATGCAGTCTTCTTTGACTACCTCTATGCAGTCTTCTTTGACTACCTCTATGCAGTCTTCTTTGACTACCACTTTGTACAGTATTCTTCTGTGACTACCTCTATGCAGTCTTCTTTGACTACCTCTATGCAGTCTTCTTTGACTACCTCTATGCAGTCTTCTTTGACTACCTCTATGCAGTCTTCTTTGACTTCCTCTTTGTACAGTATTCTTCTGTGACTACCTCTATGCAGTCTTCTTTGACTACCACTTTGTACATTATTCTTCTGTGACTACCTCTATGCAGTCTTCTTTGACTACCTCTATGCAGTCTTCTTTGACTACCTCTATGCAGTCTTCTTTGACTACCTCTATGCAGTCTTCTTTGACTACCTCTTTGTACAGTATTCTTCTTTGACTACCTCTATGCAGTCTTCTTTGACTACCTCTATGCAGTCTTCTTTGACTACCTCTATGTAGTCTTCTTCTTTGACTACCTCTATGTAGTCTTCTTTGACTTCCACTTTGTACAGTATTCTTCTTTGACTACCTCTATGCAGTCTTCTTGGACTACCTCTTTGTACAGTATTCTTCTTTGACTACCTCTATGCCATCTTTATTTGAGGGCAGTAACCATGGCTTGAACATCTTCAAAGGATACGAAAACTGATGCAATGTGTTTAGAACATGACAGGAGTTTGTGCTGGAAGGAGAGACTCAGCAGTCACTCAGTCTGTATGGTCACCAGTCAGTCTGTCACTTGTTTGGCATGTCAATCAATGGAGCAGTCCATCCACCCCACTGTGAGCGGAGTGGACAGCAATTCACCTGGTCTTGGATTAGTCACTCGACGCTGTCTTAGTGGATCGGTGTCTGGAGGTACAGGACACCCTGCACCCCCAGGCCTAGACAATGACTGGTCTGTTAACAGTGCTAAAGGCAGATAGATGGGAGAGCAACAGGTGGGCAGGCAGCCCCGGCCTCCCACATTGCATCTGGAGAACAGCTGGAATGAAGGATGCCAAACAAGTCAGGCAAACAGAGAGGAGAGGCTGGGATAGAGGAGGACAGAACATCAATGTTTTAATTTTAATTTCCTACAGCAAATATGTTTTGTTAAGATGTGTTGATTATAAATACAGTTTATACATATAAAGTGGGTAAAACAGTATGTAAACATTATTAAAGTGACAGTACCATACAGTACCAATCAAATGTTTGGACACACCTACTCATTCAAGGATTTTTCTTTATTTTTACTATTTTCTACATTGTAAAATAATAGTGAAGACATCAAAACTATGAAATAACATATATGGAATCATGTAGTAACCAAAAAAAGTGTCACATCGTCATTTCCGGTCACAACTTGCAGGCTTGTTTTCGAGTTGCTGTGCGTTTTGTTGCCAACCTATTTTGCTACCTGACAACTTTACGGTTTTTACTTTTTAATTACCGTTCATATATTTATTTATTTTTTCCTCAACTTTTTCACTCCGGACGCTTTATCTGGACACGATTTGTCAGGACCTCCAACAGCCGAAGCTAAGTAGTAACATTAACATGATGCCTTCTAATTGTAGTCGCTGTACTCGCCTTACGGCGAGGATAGCTGTGCTACAAGCCCAGCTTCAGACGCAATCGTTAGGCAAGGGTAATTTCAGTGTAGGAAAGGATGAAACAGCGTCTGTGCCATCAGTAAGTACAGATAGTAGTATAAATCCCCTGGCACAGTCCCCGCAGCCGGACAACTTTCTCATGGTTTCTGGAAGGAAATGCTGTAGGAAAGCTCAACCGGTGTCGCTCATTCAGCCGACAGAAACTTCCAACCGGTTTTCCCCATTAAGCAGCGGGTCGGAGTCAGAGGCCGAGTCTTCTCTGGTCTCTACTCCTCCCGTTACGGGGTCTGAGACGCCGAAGCTTCCCACCATTAGCTCTGACAAATTGAAAACTCTAGTCATTGGCGACTCCATTACCCGCAGTATTAGACTTAAAACGAATCATCCAGCGATCATACACTGTTTACCAGGGGGCAGGGCTACCGACGTTAAGGCTAATCTGAAGATGGTGCTGGCTAAAGCTAAAGCTGGCGAGTGTAGAGAGTATGGAGATATTGTTATCCACGTCGGCACCAACAATGTTAGGATGAAACAGTCAGAGATCACCAAGCGCAACATAGCTTCTGCGTGCATATCAGCTAGAAAGATGTGTCGGCATCGAGTAATTGTCTCTGGCCCCCTCCCAGTTAGGGGGAGTGATGAGCTCTACAGCAGAGTCTCACAACTCAATCGCTGGTTGAAAACTGTTTTCTGCCCCTCCCAAAAGATAGAATTTGTAGATAACTGGCCCTCTTTCTGGGACTCACCCACAAACAGGACCAAGCCTGACCTGCTGAGGAGTGACGGACTCCATCCTAGCTGGAGGGGTGCTCTCATCTTATCTACCAACATAGACAGGGCTCTAACTCCTCTAGCTCCACAATGAAATAGGGTGCAGGCCAGGCAGCAGGCTCACTGAAAGTATCACCAGCAAAGCACCCCCACATCATCACACCTCCTCCTCCATGCTTCACAGTAGGAACCACACATGCAGAGATCATCCGTTCACTTACTCTGCATCTCACAAAGAATCAAAAATCCCAAATTGGACTCATCAGACCAAAGGACAGATTTCCACCGGTCTAATGCCCATTGCTTGTGTTTCTTGGCCCAAGCAAGTCTATTCTTCTTATTGGTGTCCTTCAGTAGTGGTTTCTTTGCAGCAATTCGACCATGAAGGTCTGATTCACACAGTCTTCTCTGAACAGTTGATGTTGAGATGTGTCTGTTACTTAAACATTGTGAAGCATTTATGTGGGCTGCAATTTCTGAGGCTGGCAACTCTAATGAACTTATCCTCTGCAGCAGAGGTAACTCTGTGTCTTCCTTTCCAGCGGCGGTCCTCATGAGAGACAGATCCATCATAGCTCTTGATGTTTTTTGCGAATGCACTTGAAGAAACTTTCAAAGTTCTTGAAATTTTCTACATTGACTGACCTTCATGTCTGAAAGTAATGATGGACTGTCATTTCTCTTTGTTTATTTGACCTGTTCTTGCCATAATATGGACTTGGTCTTTTACCAAATAGGGCTATCTTCTGTATACCACCCCTACCTTGTCACAATTGTGTGTTTCAAATTCGAATCAAATCAAATCAAATGTTATTTGTCACATACACATGGTTAGCAGATGTTAATGCGAGTGTAGCGAAATGCTTGTGCTTCTAGTTCCGACAATGCAGTAATAACCAACAAGTAATCTAACTAACAATTCCAAAACTACTGTCTTATACACAGTGTAAGGGGATAAAGAATATGTACATAAAGATATATGAATGAGTGATGGTACAGAGCAGCATAGGCAAGATACAGTAGATGGTATTGAGTACAGTATATACATATGAGATGAGTATGTAAACAAAGTGGCATAGTTAAAGTGGCTAGTGATACATGTATTACATAAGGATGCAGTAGATGATATAGAGTACAGTATATACGTATACATATGAGATGAATAATGTAGGGTATGTAAACATTATATTAGGTAGCATTGTTTAAAGTGGCTAGTGATATATTTTACACCATTTCCCATCAATTCCCATTATTAAAGTGGCTGGAGTTGAGTCAGTGTGTTGGCAGCAGCCACTCAATGTTAGTGGTGGCTGTTTAACAGTCTGATGGCCTTGAGATAGAAGCTGTTTTTCAGTCTCTCGGTCCCAGCTTTGATGCACCTGTACTGACCTCGCCTTCTGGATGATAGCGGGGTGAACAGGCAGTGGCTCGGGTGGTTGTTGTCCTTGGTCCTTCTGTAGCTCAGTTGGTAGAGCATGGCGCTTGTAACGCCAGGGTAGTGGGTTCGATTCCCGGGACCACCCATACGTAGAATGTATGCACACATGACTGTAAGTCGCTTTGGATAAAAGCATCTGCTAAATGGCATTTATTATTATATTATTATGGCCTTCCTGTAACATCGGGTGGTGTAGGTGTCCTGGAGGGCAGGTAGTTTGCCCCCGGTGATGCGTTGTGCAGACCTCACTACCCTCTGGAGAGCCTTACGGTTGTGGGCGGAGCAGTTGCCGTACCAGGCGGTGATACAGCCTGCCAGGATGCTCTCGATTGTGCATCTGTAGAAGTTTGTGAGTGCTTTTGGTGACAAGCCGAATTTCTTCAGCCTCCTGAGGTTGAAGAGGCACTGCTGCGCCTTCTTCACGATGCTGTCTGTGTGAGTGGACCAATTCAGTTTGTCTGTGATGTGTATGCCGAGGAACTTAAAACTTACTACCCTCTCCACTACTGTTCCATCGATGTGGATAGGGGGGTGTTCCCTCTGCTGTTTCCTGAAGTCCACAATCATCTCCTTAGTTTTGTTGACGTTAAGTGTGAAGTTATTTTCCTGACACCACACTCCAAGGGCCCTCACTTCCTCCCTGTAGGCTGTCTCGTCGTTGTTGGTAATCAAGCCTACCACTGTTGTGTCGTCCGCAAACTTGATGATTGAGTTGGAGGCGTGCGTGGCCACGCAGTCGTGGGTGAACAGGGAGTACAGGAGAGGGCTCAGAACGCACCCTTGTGGGGCCCCAGTGTTGAGGATCAGCGGGGTGGAGATGTTGTTGCCTACCCTCACCACCTGGGGGCGGCCCGTCAGGAAGTCCAGTACCCAGTTGCACAGGGCGGGGTCAAGACCCAGGGTCTCGAGCTTGATGACGAGCTTGGAGGGTACTATGGTGTTGAATGCCGAGCTGTAATCGATGAACAGCATTCTCACATAGGTATTCCTCTTGTCCAGATGGGTTAGGGCAGTGTGCAGTGTGGTTGAGATTGCATCGTCTGTGGACCTATTTGGGCGGTAAGCAAATTGGAGTGGGTCTAGGGTGTCAAGTAGGGTGGAGGTGATATGGTCCTTGACTAGTCTCTCAAAGCACTTCATGATGACGGAAGTGAGTGCAATGGGGCGGTAGTCGTTTAGCTCAGTTACCTTAGCTTTCTTGGGAACAGGAACAATGGTGGCCCTCTTGAAGCATGTGGGAACAGCAGACTGGTATAGGGATTGATTTAATATGTCCGTAAACACACCGGCCAGCTGGTCTGCGCATGCTCTGAGGGCGCGGCTGGGGATGCCGTCTGGGCCTGCAGCCTTGCGAGGGTTAACACGTTTAAATGTTTTACTCACCTCGGCTGCAGTGAAGGAGAGTCCTCATGTTTTCATTCCAGGCCGTGTCAGTGGCACTGTATTGTCCTCAAAGCGGGCAAAAAAGTTATTTAGTCTGCCTGGGAGCAAGACATCCTGGTCCGTGACTGGGCTGGTTTTCTTCTTGTAGTCCGTGATTGACTGTAGACCCTGCCACATACCTCTTGTGTCTGAGCCGTTGAATTGAGATTCTACTTTGTCTCTATATTGACGCTTAGCTTGTTTGATAGCCTTGCGGAGGGAATAGCTGCACTGTTTGTATTCGGTCATGTTACCATTCACCTTGCCTTGATTAAAAGCAGTGGTTCGCGCTTTAAGTTTCACGCGAATGCTGCCATCAATCCACGGTTTCTGGTTAGGGAATGTTTTAATCGTTGCTATGGGAACAACATCTTCAACGCACGTTCTAATGAACTCGCACACCGAATCAGCGTATTCGTCAATGTTGTTATCTGACGCAATACGAAACATATCCCAGTCCACGTGATGGAAGCAGTCTTGGAGTGTGGAATCAGCTTGGTTGGACCAGCGTTGGACAGACCTCAGCGTGGGAGCTTCTTGTTTTAGTTTCTGTCTGTAGGCAGGGATCAGCAAAATGGAGTCGTGGTCAGCTTTTCCGAAAGGAGGGCGGGGCAGGGCCTTATATGCGTCGCGGAAGTTAGAATAACAATGATCCAAGGTTTTTCCCGCCCTGGTTGCGCAATTGATATGCTAATACAATTTAGGGAGTCTTGTTTTCAGATTAGCCTTGTTAAAATCCCCAGCTACAATGAATGCAGCCTCAGGATGTATGGATTCCAGTTTGCAAAGAGTCAAATAAAGTTCGTTCAGAGCCAACGATGTTCCTGCTTGGGGGAAAATATATATGGCTGTGATTATAATCGAAGAGAATTCTCTTGGTAGATAATGCGGTCGACATTTGATTGTGAGGAATTCTAAATCAGGTGAACAGAAGGATTTGAGTTTCTGTATGTTTCTGTGATCACACCACGTCTCGTTAGCCATAAGGCATACGCCCCCGCCCCTCTTCTTACCAGAAAGATGTTTGTTTCTGTCGGCGCGATGCGTGGAGAAACCCGCTGGCTGCACCGCCTCCGATAGCGTCTCTCCAGTGAGCCATGTTTCCGTGAAGCAAAGAACGTTACAGTCTCTGATGTCCCTCTGGAATGCTACCCTTGCTCGGATTTCATCAACCTTCCGTCAAGATAGAACTGCCAAAGGGGGAGGAGTTGCAGTCTACTGTAGAGAGAGCCTGCAAAGTAATGTCATACTTTCCTGGTCCATACTCAAACAGTTCAAACTACTAATTTTAAAAATCACTCTCTACAGAAATAAGTCTCTCACTGTTGCCGCCTGCTACCGACCCCACTCAGCTCCCAGCTGTGCCCTGGATACCATTTGTGAATTGATCGCCCCCATCTAGCTTCAGAGTTTGTTCTGTTAGGTGACCTAAACTAGGATATGCTTAACACCCCGGTACTCCTACAATCTAAGCTAGATGTCCTCAATCTCACACAAATCATCAAGGAACCCACCAGGTACAACCCTAAATCTGAAAACAAGGGCACCCTCATAGACGTTTTCCTGACCAACTGGCCCTCCAAATACACCTCAGCTGTCTTCAACCAGGATCTCAGCGATCACTGCCTAATTGCCTGTATCCGCTACAGGTCCGCAGTCAAACGACCACCCATCATCACTGTCAAACGCTCCCTAAAACACTTCTGCGAGCAGGCCTTTCTAATCGACCTGGCAGGATATTGACCTCATCCCATCAGTTGAGGATGCCTGGTCATTCTTTAAAAGTAACTTCCTCACCATCTTAGATAAGCATGCTCCATTCAAAAAATGCAGAACTAACTCCAGACCTGACTGCCCTCGACCAGCACAAAAACATTCTGTGGCGGACTGCAATAGTATCGAATAGTCCCCGCGACATGCAACTGTTCAGGGAAGTCAGGTACCAATACACGCAGTCAGTCAGGAAAGCAAAGGCCAGCTTTTTCAAGCAGAAATGTGCATCCTGTAGCTCTAACTCCAAAAAGTTCTGGGACACTGTAAAGTCCATGGAGAACAAGAGCACCTCCTCCCCGCTGCCCACTGCACTGAGGCTAGGTAACACGGTCACCACCGATAAATCCATGATAATCGAAAACTTCAACAAGCATTTCTCAACGGCTGACCGTGCCTTCCTCCTGGCTACTCCAACCTCGGCCAACAGCTCCGCCCCAGCTTCTCCTTTACCCAAATCCAGATAGCAGATGTTCTGAAAGAGCTGCAAAACCTGGACCCGTACAAATCAGCTGGTCTTGAAAATCTGGACCCTGGACCCTCTATTTCTGAAACTATCCACCGCCATTGTCGCAACCCCTATTACCAGCCTGTTCAACCTCTCTTTCATATCATCTGAGATCCCCAAGGATTGGAAAGCTGCCGCAGTTTTCCCCCTCTTCAAAGGGGGAGACACCCTTGACCCAAACTGTTACAGACCTATATCCATCCTGCCCTGGCTATCTAAGGTCTTCGAAAGCCAAGTCAACAAACAGATCACTGACCATCTCGAATCCCATCGTACCTTCTCCTCTGTGCAACCTGGTTTCCGAGCCGGTCACGGGTGCACCTCAGCCACGCTCAAGGTACTAAATGATATCATAACCGCCATCGATAAAAGACAGTACTGTGCAGCCATCTTCATCGACCTGGCCAAGGCTTTCGACTCTGTCAATCACCATATTCTTACCGGCAGACTCAGTAGCCTCGGTTTTTCTAATGACTGCCTTGCCTGGTTCACCAACTACTTTGCAGACAGAGTTCAGTGTGTCAAATTGGAGTGCATGTTGTCCTGTTTTTCTGGCAGTCTCTATGGGGTGCCAATTCTCGGGCCGACTCTTTTCTCTGTATATATCAATGATGTTGCTCTTGCTGCGGGCGATTCCCTGATCCACCTCTACGCAGACGACACCATTCTGTATACTTCTGGCCCTTCCTTGGACACTGTGCTATCTAACCTCCAAATGAGCTTCAATGCCATACAACACTCCTTCCGTGGCCTCCAACTGCTCTTAAACGCTAGTAAAACCAAATGCATGCTTTTTAACCGTTCGCTGCCTGCACCCGCACGCCCGACTAGCATCACATTTAACATTACATTTACATTTAAGTCATTTAGCAGACGCTCTAAACCCTGGACCACCCTGGATGGTTCCGACCTAGAATATGGGGACATCTATAAGTACCTAGGTGTCTGGCTAGACTGTAAACTCTCCTTCCAGACTCATATCAAACATCTCCAATCTAAAATCAAATCTAGAGTCGGCTTTCTATTCCGCAACAAAGCCTCCTTCACTCACGCCGCCAAACTTACCCTAGTAAAACTGACTATCCTACCGATCCTCGACTTCAGCGATGTCATCTACAAAATAGCTTCCAATACTCTACTCAGCATACTGGATGCAGTTTATCACAGTGCCATCCGTTTTGTTACTAAAGCACCTTATACCACCCACCACTGCGACCTGTATGCTCTAGTCGGCTGGCCCTCGCAACATACTCATCGCCAGACCCACTGGCTCCAGGTCATCTACAAGTCCAAGCTAGGTAAAGCTCCACCTTATCTCAGTTCACTGGTCACGTTGGCAACACCCACCCGTAGCACGCGCCCCAGCAGGTGTATCTCACTGATCATCCCTCAAGCCAACACTTCATTTGGCCGCCTTTCCTTCCAGTTCTCTGCTGCCTGTGACTGGAACGAATTGCAAAAATCGCTGAAGTTGAAGACTTTTATCTCCCTCACCAACTTTAAACATCTGCTGTCTGAGTAACTAACCGATCGCTGCAGCTGTACATAGTCCATCGGTAAATAGCCCACCCAATTTACCTACCTCATCCCCATACTGTTTTTATTTATTTACTTTTCTGCTCTTTTGCACACCAGTATCTCTACCTGGACATGACCATCTGATCATTTATAACTCCAGTGTTAATCTGCAAAATTGTAATTATTCGCCTACCTCCTCACGCCTTTTGCACACAATGTATATAGACTCTTTTAAAAAAAAATGTATACTGTGTTATTGACTTGTTTATTGTTTACTCCATGTGTAACTCTGTGTTGTTGTCTGTTCCCACTCCTATGCTTTATCTTGGCCAGGTCGCAGTTGTAAATGAGAACTTGTTCTCAACTAGCCTACCTGGTTAAATAAAGGTGTTGTTTTAATTTTTTATTTTTAATTTCACAACTGATTGGCTCAAACTCATTAATAAGGAAAGAAATTCCACAAATGTACTTTTAACGAGGCACACCTGTTAATTGAAATACATTCCACCTCATGAAGCTGGTTTAGAGAATGCCAAGATTGTTCAAAGCTGTCATCAAGGCAAATGGTGGCTACTTTGAAGAATCTCAAATATAAAATATAGTTTGATTTGTTTAACACTTTTTTGGTTACTACATGATTCCATATGTGTTATTTCATAGTTTTGATGTCTTCACTATTATTCGAAAATAGTACAAATAAAGAAAAACCCTTGAACGAGTAGGTGTGTCCAAACTTTTGACTGATACTCTACATAGGGCATCAGTCTCTAAGTTGCAGAGTACAGTACTAGATGGTACCCGGCTAGTAACAGTGACTAAGTTCAGGGAAGGGTACTGGGCGGTGGCTGGCTAGTGAGTGAGTATTTAACAGTCTGATGGCCTAGAGATAGATGCTGTTTTCAGTCTCTCGGTCCCAGCTTTGATGCACCTGTACTGTCTCCGACTTCTAGATGGTAGCGGGGTGAGCAGGCCGTGCCTCGGGTGGCTGAGGCCCTTGATGATCTTCTTGGCCTTACTGTGACACCGGGTGCTGTAGATGTCCTGGAGGGCAAGCAGTTTGCCCCCGATGGTGAGTTGGGCTGACTGCACCACCCTCACGTGAGCCCTGCGGTTGCGGACGGTGCAATTGCCATACCAGAAAGTGATACAGCCCGACAGGATGCTCTCAATGGTGCATCTGTAGAAGTTGGGAGGGGCTTAGGGACAAAGCTGAATTTCTTCAGCCTCCTGAGGTTGAAGAGGCACTGTTGCACCTTCACCAGACTGTGTGGATGGACCATTTCAGGTTGCCAGTGATGTGCACACCATGGAACTTAAAGCTGTTGATCCTCTCCACTGCAGCCCCATGTATGTAGATGGGAGCATGCTCCCTCTGCTGTCTACTGAAGTCCACAATCAGCTCCTTCGTTTTGTATATATCAATGATAAAAAATAATAAATCAGTGCATCAGAGTAAAAATATTTCCCCTTCGGCTGTATAGGAAAGAAAATGCAAAACGGAATGCATTTTATTGTCAACGTTTTGGCTGGAGCGTTTCTCAAGACAAGTCTCCTAAATATTCACGTTATGTATTAGTACTAGCCTACACAGGCTCAAAGCTAGAATTAGCCATCCTGTATGTTCCAAGTGTCCATCAGACCTGCCTGTACATTGTGTGTGTGTGTGCGTGTGTGTGCATGTCCTTTGTGTGACAGCTCAATTATAGAGTTCTCTCTCAGTATGTATGTATGTGTGTGTGTGTGTGTCCTCTGTGTGGACTCTATGATGAGGATGAGGGGGGACAGGGGAGAGCGCACTCACAGGGTTAAAAGTGCTGAATTAAAGTCAGGCCAGATGCAGGCGTGTTGATTGTGGTGGACAGGTCCAGTAAACAGGGCCAGATTGCTGAGTCAGGTGGCTTGTCACTCTGGGTGAAGGGCTGTGGCTTCACTCTGAAGCCACACTTGTTGACAAGCAGAGCTCAAGTCCTGCTGTATAATTAAGGTTGTTAGGGAAGGGCATCAATTGGCAGAGCTGCAGCCATCTGCAGCAGGGTAAACGGCTGAATATGGGTGCGGACAAGATAAATCGGGAAGTTGTGCAAGCTTGAAGGTGTGGCAGGATCTTTTTGAAAAGAATCTTCAGAATTTGGTCTCACACACACACACACACACACACACACACACACACATAGCTCTGTATTACTATACTTATGAGGACTTTTTATTCTAACCTTAACTCCTTAACCTACTTCCGGGTTGGAGCGAGCGGTCGCATTCGCACTTCGGTCCGCAGGTAGTATTACTTTTCATTACTTTTCCTTAAATTTCATTATAGTACAACGGTTTGATTTGTCTAATCTTAGCAATTTCTTCTTAGCTAGCTACATAGCCGTCTTTGTATCAAAGATAATTGCGTAATTATCGTATTTCGGCGTCCTAACGTAGTCTACTGCAGCTAGCCACATAGCTAACGTCCACCGTATAGCAGCACCGTAGAAACTATTACACTCAACTGAACGACTTGATTAGTGTAGTGTTAGCTAGCTACATAGTTGTCTTTGCTGTCTTCGTATCCAAGATAATTGTGTAGTTTAGAGTGTGTAATCTTAGAGTGATTATCTTAATTTACCGAGGTTAGCTAGCCAGCTATTTGTCGTCCTTAACGTAGGAGACACTGCTAGCTAGCGAACAGCTAACAGCTAGCCAACAACAACACGGTCGCATTCCGCTTCGCTCCACAGGTAGTATCACATTTTCATTTCATTTCATTACAGCACAACGGTTTGATTTGCTTGATCGTAGCTAGCTACATAGCTAGCTACATAGCCGTCCTTGTATCAAAGATAATTGTGTAGTCTAGAGCGATTTTCTAGGTTAGCTAGCCAGCTATTGTCGTTCTTTAACGCAACGTAACGTAATCAACACTGCTAGCTAGCCAGCTAGCCCCCGAATAGTAGCACTGTAGAAACTATTACACTCAACGGAACGACTTGATTAGTGTAGTGTCAACAACGCAGCCACTACCAGCTAGCCTACTTCAGCAGTACTGTATCATTTTAATCATTTTAGTCAATAAGATTCTTGCTACGTAAGCTTAACTTTCTGAACATTCGAGACGTGTAGTCCACTTGTCATTCCAATCTCCCTGCATTAGCGTAGCCTCTTCTGTAGCCTGTCAACTATGTGTCTGTCTATCCCTGTTCTCTCCTCTCTGCACAGACCATACAAACGCTCCACACCGCGTGGCCGCGGCCACCCTAATCTGGTGGTCCCAGCGCGCACGACCCACGTGGAGTTCCAGGTCTCCGGTAGCCTCTGGAACTGCCGATCTGCGGCCAACAAGGCAGAGTTCATCTCAGCCTATGCCTCCCTCCAGTCCCTCGACTTCTTGGCACTGACGGAAACATGGATCACCACAGATAACACTGCTACTCCTACTGCTCTCTCCTCGTCCGCCCACGTGTTCTCGCACACCCCGAGAGCTTCTGGTCAGCGGGGTGGTGGCACCGGGATCCTCATCTCTCCCAAGTGGTCATTCTCTCTTTCTCCCCTTACCCATCTGTCTATCGCCTCCTTTGAATTCCATGCTGTCACAGTTACCAGCCCTTTCAAGCTTAACATCCTTATCATTTATCGCCCTCCAGGTTCCTCGGAGAGTTCATCAATGAGCTTGATGCCTTGATAAGCTCCTTTCCTGAGGACGGCTCACCTCTCACAGTTCTGGGCGACTTTAACCTCCCCACGTCTACCTTTGACTCATTCCTCTCTGCCTCCTTCTTTCCACTCCTCTCCTCTTTTGACCTCACCCTCTCACCTTCCCCCTACTCACAAGGCAGGCAATACGCTCGACCTCATCTTTACTAGATGCTGTTCTTCCACTAACCCCATTGCAACTCCCCTCCAAGTCTCCGACCACTACCTTGTATCCTTTTCCCTCTCGCTCTCATCCAACACTTCCCACACTGCCCCTACTCGGATGGTATCGCGCCGTCCCAACCTTCGCTCTCTCCCCCGCTACTCTCTCCTCTTCCATCCTATCATCTCTTCCCTCTGCTCAAACCTTCTCCAACCTATCTCCTGATTCTGCCTCCTCAACCCTCCTCTCCTCCCTTTCTGCATCCTTTGACTCTCTATGTCCCCTATCCTCCAGGCCGGCTCGGTCCTCCCCTCCCGCTCCGTGGCTCGACGACTCATTGCGAGCTCACAGAACAGGGCTCCGGGCAGCCGAGCGGAAATGGAGGAAAACTCGCCTCCCTGCGGACCTGGCATCCTTTCACTCCCTCCTCTCTACATTTTCCTCCTCTGTCTCTGCTGCTAAAGCCACTTTCTACCACTCTAAATTCCAAGCATCTGCCTCTAACCCTAGGAAGCTCTTTGCCACCTTCTCCTCCCTCCTGAATCCTCCTCCCCCTCCCCCTCCTCCCTCTCTGCAGATGACTTCGTCAACCATTTTGAAAAGAAGGTCGACGACATCCTATCCTCGTTTGCTAAGTCAAACGACACCGCTGGTTCTGCTCACACTGCCCTACCCTGTGCTCTGACCTCTTTCTCCCCTCTCTCTCCAGATGAAATCTCGCGTCTTGTGACGGCCGGCCGCCCAACAACCTGCCCCTGACCCTATCCCCTCCTCTCTTCTCCAGACCATTTCCGGAGACCTTCTCCCTTACCTCACCTCGCTCATCAACTCATCCCTGACCGCTGGCTACGTCCCTTCCGTCCTCAAGAGAGCGAGAGTTGCACCCCTTCTGAAAAAACCTACACTCGATCCCTCCGATGTCAACAACTACAGACCAGTATCCCTTCTTTCTTTTCTCTCCAAAACTCTTGAACGTGCCGTCCTTGGCCAGCTCTACCGCTATCTCTCTCAGAATGACCTTCTTGATCCAAATCAGTCAGGTTTCAAGACTAGTCATTCAACTGAGACTGCTCTTCTCTGCATCACGGAAGCGCTCCGCACTGCTAAAGCTAACTCTCTCTCCTCTGCTCTCATCCTTCTAGACCTATCGGCTGCCTTCGATACTGTGAACCATCAGATCCTCCTCTCCACCCTCTCCGAGTTGGGCATCTCCGGAGCGGCCCACGCTTGGATTGCGTCCTACCTGACAGGTCGCTCCTACCAGGTGGCGTGGCGAGAATCTGTCTCCTCACCACGCGCTCTCACCACTGGTGTCCCCCAGGGCTCTGTTCTAGGCCCTCTCCTATTCTCGCTATACACCAAGTCACTTGGCTCTGTCATAACCTCACATGGTCTCTCCTATCATTGCTATGCAGACGACACACAATTAATCTTCTCCTTTCCCCTTCTGATGACCAGGTGGCGAATCGCATCTCTGCATGTCTGGCAGACATATCAGTGTGGATGACGGATCACCACCTCAAGCTGAACCTCGGCAAGACGGAGCTGCTCTTCCTCCCGGGGAAGGACTGCCCGTTCCATGATCTCGCCATCACGGTTGACAACTCCATTGTGTCCTCCTCCCAGAGCGCTAAGAACCTTGGCGTGATCCTGGACAACACCCTGTCGTTCTCAACTAACATCAAGGCGGTGGCCCGTTCCTGTAGGTTCATGCTCTACAACATCCGCAGAGTACGACCCTGCCTCACACAGGAAGCGGCGCAGGTCCTAATCCAGGCACTTGTCATCTCCCGTCTGGATTACTGCAACTCGCTGTTGGCTGGGCTCCCTGCCTGTGCCATTAAACCCATACAACTCATCCAGAACGCCGCAGCCCGTCTGGTGTTCAACCTTCCCAAGTTCTCTCACGTCACCCCGCTCCTCCGCTCTCTCCACTGGCTTCCAGTTGAAGCTCGCATCCGCTACAAGACCATGGTGCTTGCCTACGGAGCTGTGAGGGGAACGGCACCTCAGTACCTCCAGGCTCTGATCAGGCCCTACACCCAAACAAGGGCACTGTGTTCATACACCTCTGGCCTGCTCGCCTCCCTACCACTGAGGAAGTACAGTTCCCGCTCAGCCCAGTCAAAACTGTTCGCTGCTCTGGCCCCCCAATGGTGGAACAAACTCCCTCACGACGCCAGGACAGCGGAGTCAATCACCACCTTCCGGAGACACCTGAAACCCCACCTCTTTAAGGAATACCTAGGATAGGATAAGTAATCCTTCTCACCCCCCTAAAAGATTTAGATGCACTATTGTAAAGTGGCTGTTCCACTGGATGTCATAAGGTGAATGCACCAATTTGTAAGTCGCTCTGGATAAGAGCGTCTGCTAAATGACTTAAATGTAAATGTTAACTCTAAACCTAACCCCTGTCCCCCAACCCCCACATATATACACACACAATTACACTCACTGTCACACTGTGGAAGCTAATCATTTCCCACTTTCTCCACACCATTGATGTGTTTCATTTTACTGGTACAATACTTCATTATGCCGGCAAGCACAGTCACGTAGCAACACAAACACACACATCCCCAGGTTCACGGCCCCAACCATGCCACCAGGCAATCTCAATGGTCTCAACAATTTGGTTAAAGGGCGTATGGAATGTGTCTGAAAGGGCTAGGGCCAGGCTGGTGCCGGCTGGTGCAGGCTGGTGCAGGCTGGTGCAGGCTGGTGCAGGGTGGTGCAGGGTGGTGCAGGCTGGTGCAGGGTGGTACAGGGTGTTTCATTGTTTAGGCTGTGTGGGCAACATATGTGTTTGCAGTATTTCACCACATGCTGGGAGAAACAGGTTCAGGTGGAGTCTAGCCTGTTATTAGTCTTACTCTGCAATTACTAAATCTATTACAATTGAAAAACAGTGTCCCCAAGCTCCTCTTAGCAAGATTCAAGCATTTGTTATTTGTAGTTGAAGACATTCTGTATATACTGTGTGCACAAAACATTAGAAATACCTTCCTAATATTGAGTTGCCCTCCCCCTTTTGCCCTCAGAACAGCCTCAATTTGTTGGGGCACGGACTACAAGGTGCCGAAAGCGTTCTGGCCCATGTTGACTCCAATGCTTCCCACAGTCGTGTCAAGTAGGTTGGATGTCCTTTGGGTGGTGGACCAGTCTTGATTCACACAGGAAACCGTTGAGCATGAAAAACCCAGCGGCTTTCCAGTTCTTGACACACCCAAACCAGTGCGCCTGGCACCTACTACCATACCCTGTTCAAAGGCACTTAAGTCTTTTGTCTTGCCCATTCACCCTCTGAACACATACACACATACACAATCCATGTCTCAATTGTCTCACGTCTTAAAAATCCTTCTTTAAACTTTTCCTCCCCTTAATCTACAATGATTGAAGTGGATTTAACAGGTGACATCAATAAGGGATCATTGCTTTCACCTGGACAACCTCTAATTTAAATAGATTTTTATTTGGAATTCATATAATGGACATACACAAAATAGTCCAAATTGATTAAGTTAAATGAAAAAAATTACTTGTTTAAAACAATTCAACAAAAAAAAAACCTTAAAAGTGGTGTTTGCAAATGTATTCACCCCCTTTGCTATGAAGCCCCTAAATAAGATCTGGTGCAACCTATTACCTCCAGAAGTCACATGAGTAGTTAAAGAAAAGTCCACCTATGTGCAATCTAAGTGTCACATGATCTGTCACATGATCAATATATATGTGTGTATATATACAGTTGAAATCAGAAGTTTGGAGTCATTAAAACTCATTTTTCAACCACTCCACAAATTTCTTGTTAACAAACTATAGTTTTGGCAAGTCGGTTAGGACATCTACTTTGTGCATGACACAATACATGTTTCCAACAATTGTTTACAGACAGATTATTTCACTTATAATTCACTGTATCACAATTCCAGTGGGTCAGAAGTTAACATACACTAAGTTGACTGTGCCTTTAAACAGCTTGGAAAATTCCAGAAAATGATGTCATGGCTTTAGAAGCTTCTGATAGGCTAATTGACATAATTTTAGTCATATGGAGGTGTACCTATGGATGTATTTCAAGGCCTACCTTCAAACTTAGTGCCTATTTGCTTGACATAATGGGAAAACCAAAAGAAATCAGCCAAGACCTCACAAAATAAATTGTAGACCTCCACAAGTCTGGTTCATCCCTGGGAGAAATTTCCAAACACCTGAAGGTACTACATTCATCTGTACAAACAATAGTACGCAAGTATAAACACCATGGGACCACTCAGCCGTCATACCGCTCAGGAAGGAGACACGTTCTGTCTCCTAGAGATGAATGTACTTTGGTGTGAAAAGTGCAAATCAATCCCAGAACAACAGCAGAGGACCTTGTGAAGATGCTGGAGGAAACGGGTACAAAAGTATCTATGTCCACAGTAAAATGAGTCCTACATCGACATAACCTGAAAGGCCGCTCACAGCAAGGAAGAATCCACTGCCCCAAAACCGCCATAAAAAAGCGACTACGGTTTGCAACTGCACATAAGGACAAAGATTGTACTTTTTTGGAGAAATGTCCTCTGGTCTGAAGAAACAGAAATATAACTGTTTGGCCATAATGACAATCATTATGTTTGGAGGAAAAAGGGGGAGGCTTGCAAGCTGAAGAACACCATCCCAACCGTGAAGCACGGGGGTGGCAGCATCATGTTGTGGGGGTGCTTTGCTGTAGGAGGGACTGGTGCACTCCACAAAATAGATGGTATCATGAGGATGGAGAATTATGTGGATATATTGAAGCAACATCTCAAGACATCAGTTAAAGCTTTTTCGCAAATGGGTCTTCCAAATGTACAATGACCCCAAGCATACTTCCAAAGTTGTGGCAAAATGGCTTAAGGACAACAAAGTCAAGGTATTGGAGTGGCCATCACAAAGCCCTAACCTCAATCCTATAGAACATTTGTGGGCAGAACTGAAAAAGCGTGTGCGAGCAAGGAGGCCTACAAACCTGACTTAGTTACACCAGCTCTGTCAGGAGGAATGGACCAAAATTCACCCAACTTATTGTGGGAAGCTTGTGGAAGGCTCTCTGAAACGTTTGACCCAAGTTAAACAATTGAAAGGCAATGCTACCAAATACTAATTAAGTGTATGTAAACTTCTGATCCACTGGGAATGTGATGAAAGGTTGAAAATCTGAAATAAATGATTCTCTCTACTATTATTCTGCTGTTTCACATTCTTAAAATAAAGTTGTGATCCTATCTGACCTAAAACAGGGAATTTTTTACAAGGATTAAATGTCAGGAATTGTGAAAAACTGGGTTTAAATGTATTTGACTATGGTATATGTAAACTTCCGACTTCAACTGTATATACAGTGCCTTGCCCCCTTGAACTTTGCGACCTTTTGCCACATTTCAGGCTTCAAACATAAAGATATAAAACTGTATGTTTTGTGAAGAATAAACAACAAGTGGGACACAATCATGAAGTGGAACGACATTTATTGGATATTTCAAACTTTTTTAACAAATCAAAAACTGAAAAATTGGGCGTGCAAAATTATTCAGCCCCTTTACTTTCAGTGCAGCAAACTCTCTCCAGAAGTTCAGTGAGGATCTCTGAATGATCCAATGTTGGCCTAAATGACTAATGATGATAAATACCATCCACCTGTGTGTAATCAAGTCTCCGTATAAATGCACCTGCACTGTGATAGTCTCAGAGGTCCGTTAAAAGCGCAGAGAGCATCATGAAGAACAAGGAACACACCAGGCAGGTCCGAGATACTGTTGGGAAGAAGTTTAAAGCCGGATTTTGATACAAAAAGATTTCCCAAGCTTTAAACATCCCAAGGAGCACTGTGCAAGCGATAATATTGAAATGGAAGGAGTATCAGACCACTGCAGATCTACCAAGACCTGGCCGTCCCTCTAAACTTTCAGCTCATACAAGGAGAAGACTGATCGGAGATGCAGCCAAGAGGCCCATGATCACTCTGGATGAACTGCAGAGATTTACAGCTGAGGTGGGAGACTCTGTCCATAGGACAACAATCAGTCGTATATTGCACAAATCTGGCCTTTATGGAAGAGTGGCAAGAAGAAAGCCATTTCTTAAAGATATCCATAAAAAGTGTTGTTTAAAGTTTGCCACAAGCCACCTGGGAGACACACCAAACATGTGGAAAAAGATGCTCTGGTCAGATGAAACCAAAATTGA